>NC_048595.1:434150097-434750097 GCF_003668045.3 Cricetulus griseus | reverse complement strand
ACGTCCCAGGCGGCTGGCCAGCCTTTATTAGGGATGGGTTTTCTTGGTTCAGAGTCTCCGCTCTGGTAAGCTTATGCTCTCCCCTCACAAGATGCATTAAAGCTTGTCTGCAGAAGGATCCGAGTGTCCTGCGTATGATTTCTTGCCGGCCGAGAAAATACAGCGCGCGCGGGACATATGGTGCCGAAACCCGGGAACATGTGAACATCTCTGGCACCGCGGAGACCCCTCTAACGGGGCGGATTCAGAACTGCAGGGTGGTAAATTCGGAGAGGTATGTTTTTTCTGGACTTTGGCTTGGGAATGTTGCTATTTTGGGAGGTTAATATAGAGGCTTCTGTGCTTTTACTAGGAGCTATTTTGACCTTTCTCACTGTTGTAACAATCTTAAAGAAGTCCAAAATTACATATCAGAAACCGAATGTGGTGAGAGATGGGGCGCGCCCAACAATAAAATATAAGGAAAAAGGACCTCCCGGGATGTCTAGTGACAAGGGAGTGAATAATTTGTTAAGAGAAACAACAACAAATAAGAAAAAAGGACCTCCAGGGATGTCTAGTGACAAGGGAGTGAATAATTTGTTAGATGATTCTGTAAATAAGTTTAAAGCTTTAAATCTTGATAGCTCTGATGACTCTAAAAGCTCAAGAGATAAAGTTTTAGAGGAAACAGCTCAGCTAGGTAAAAAAGAAACAAAAAAGGAGGGAGAGAAAATAGGGGATAACCGGTCACACCCCGGTAAATTTAAGAGAAATAAAGACTCAAAACCTAGCCTCTGCCCTACAATGAAACTAGAGGCCTTGGAGCTGAGCAGCTCAGACTCTGAGATTTTAGACTCTAGCAAGGAAGCAGAGCTAGAGGAGGAGGCAGCACGATACCACCCCGATAGATATCGGCTGCCAAAAGTGAAAACAAATATGAGGCCACCGCCTGTTAATCCAGCGGGTGTGCTTCCATCAGCACCCCCATTATTTGGTGCCGACTCCTTCTTACCATCAGAGGAGCGGAGGAAATTACAGATGGCTTTCCCAGTCTTTGATAGGGGAAAAGGCCGTGCCTGCTATTCAACACTTCTTAAAGGCCTGGAATGCCTGGGGCTTTAAAGCCTCATAAACATTGACGCTCGGGCCAAGCGTCTCACCTCAAAACCTAAAAGGCCAAAAGGAAATGGTAAAATGGAAAGATATCTTAACTGATCTTTGGAGAGGCCCGGATCCTATTCTCATAAGATCCAGGGGGGCGATATGTGTTTTTCCACAGGATGAAGAAAATCCTCTGTGGATCCCAGAAAGACTCAACCCGAAGAGCCCCTTCGGACCTTCAAAAGTTGAAACTCCACCCTCTCCCCAGGAGTTGAGAGCCGCTATTGTTATCCAGATTAACTCCTGTCCTTGCCGGAGAGAAAGGGGTGGGGATGGGATTGTTTGATACAGCCGTTTGTGGATTGCTGTTACTTCTGGCTGGTCTGTGAGAAAGGGATGGGGGTGGGATTGTTTGATGCAGCCGTTTGCGGATTGATGTTACTCCTCTGGCTGGTCTGTAAGCTCGAGGGCTCAAACAAAGAGAGATCGCCCAAGCGCTTATATTTTGGCTAACTATGCTTAAGCAATAGGCCGCCGGCCAGACAGCTCTTGCACACCCGGAGCCTAGGCTCATTGCACAGAGTAGAGTGTCTGGTTTGAGCAGCCCCAATGAGGGATGCTGAGCAAAGGCATCGCACAGAGTTGCCTAATATGCAGGCTTCTCTGAGAGGTACGTTGACCTGCATAAGGGTTACCTGCCCCGAGCCTCCCTTTCCCAGAAAAACGGCAGAGGACAGGTCAAGAGCGCTTCGGGTCAAGCTAACAGCCTGATGGCGACTCTTGTACACAGTCTTAATGTTTGATTTGGGAAGGTACAACCTCTACCTCTATCCCTCAACATATGGGTGACCTATTTGCTTGTAAAAATATAAAGCCTTTTCATTAATTAATAAAAAAAGGGGGATATGTAGGGGGCCGTTTCCTGCATGCTCCATTACAATAATGGTGCCTGAAGACACCAAGATGTAAATTACTTCACAGGCGCTGGGTAATCTCCATTCCTTTGATCTCTGCCTATCCCGTGGCTCATTTGGCCTGAGGAGCTGAAGCCATTCATAGGGTAACACGTCCCAGGCGGCTGGCCAGCCTTTATTAGGGATGGGTTTTCTTGGTTCAGAGTCTCCGCTCTGGTAAGCTTATGCTCTCCCCTCACAAGATGCATTAAAGCTTGTCTGCAGAAGGATCCGAGTGTCCTGCGTGTATTTCTTGCCGGGCGAGAAAATACAGCGCGCGCGCGCGCGTGGGACACCAGGTTATTTTCATAGGAAGAGAATAACAAATTCTGCAGCACAAACCTGGGTGGGAAATGCTGCAGGTGGGCCTGGGAACATTCTTAAGTTTTGTGGGTTTCGATGTGTTTGCAACATAAATCGATTCCTAAATTATGGTTTCTTTCCTCACTTAGGTTTTTTTTTTTTTTTTTTCCTTTTGTATCTGATCCCTCCCCTCCTCTCTCCCATCCTTTGAGGACGTTGAACCAAATCAAATAAACTCAATGCCCATAAAATGAAATCTGTTCTTGGTGAAACATTCATCTTCCTCACTCTATAGATGGAGACAATGAGGCACAGGGAGGGTGTCAGATTTGCCTGAGGGCACACAGCTAGCATGGAACTGCTGGTCCTGTGACACTTGGTCTCTGTCCCCTAGCTGGGCCACTCAGTGGCTGTCTCACTCTAGGTGCTGTTTGTTCCTCCTAACTTCTGTTTTGTGCCTAACTCTCTGTTCGGCAGAGATTCCTAATCTGGGCTGGAAGATAAGCCTAGCTATCAGAGTCCCCTTACTTCCATCAATAAGATGCTGGAGGGTGGCCTAGCCCTTTCCACCCATCCTGAGTCGCTTTGGGAGCAGGGATACCTCTTCAAACACAGGCAGCTACCAGGGTCCCAGGAAGAGAAAGGAAATGAAGTGACAAGTGTGAAGCTGAGCAGTCAGGGGCAGTGACACCATGTAAATTAAATGAGTGTGAGTACTTCCCTCTTGGGGTCAAGTTCACCCCCTGCCTATTGCCTGCCTTTCCTGGACACGCTCCTTCATGGCACTGAAGGACAAGGGGGGGGGGTTGCCATCCATGGCTTTATGAAACCCAGAGATGCACCAAATGTTTGCTTTGATGGACTTTTTCTCCCTGCCATATGCAGGGCAGCCCACAAGTAGCTTTAACAAGAAAAGCAGGCTTTGTTCTAAAGACTCACTGTGTTTCCCCAATGAAAATTCTATTTGACAACCACCAGAAGGCTCACAATGGAGGGTACCCAAAGCTCTGGCTTCTCCCATCCTTTTATTTTCCCTCCCATTCCTGCTCCCCCATTCCCTACCTCAGGCTTTTTTCTTTTTTTTTTTTAAAGCTATTTCTTTTATTTCTTGAGATAATAGATCTGTCCTCAAGAAGCACTTATTTTTTTGGTTCTCCAGACCAGTGGTCAGCTTAATCTGTATTTGGACACATGCCTAGGGAGATGCTTTGATATTAGAAGTTTATCATTCAAAACAGTCAAATCTTAAAAATCAAAATGTTTACTCTTTCAAGCTTTAGAGATGGGAAATTTCATTTGATTCCTGGGCTCAGGCTATCACACATCCCCGCACACAGAATAAGGGTATTTATGCAATCATCCCCTGTCCATGTAAGTGGAGATCCTATTTAAAAAAAAAAAAAAAAAAAAAAAAGCAAGCCTGGTGAGTGCTTCACTGCATGAGAATATTAAAGGGCACTGTTTTCCAGTGGACTCATTATAGGATAGAAGTTTAAGCACCAGAGGGGGTGATTTTCATATGAATGTTGAGTGCTGCTAGGCACAGACAAGAGCCTATTGGGTACACAGAAAACCAAGTCTCCTTAAAGAAGTAGAGAAACTGTGAGTGACAGGTAGAGACAGACACCACTACACCCTTTATCAAAGAAAACTTTGAAGATTTTGTGGGGCTTTCTTCCTTGAACTGTCACAAATCTCAACACAATTATAAATGAGTGGTGTTCAGTGCCACATCTGTGCCATTTATACGCCAGCTGCCAATGGCTGCCATGATGGAGGATTAGCATTAAAGAAGGTTCCAAGTTACTAGGCCTCCACACAAAACAGGGAGCGTGGTCTGAAATGAGACATCGTACCCAATAAGTCATACAAATCAAAACCCAAATAAAAGCTCCCAGCTGAACAAAACTTAGATAAATAGGTGGACAGATTGATTAATAAATATCTCCTTCTGTGTAAGCAGTGACCAGGTCCCTACAGGAAAAATAAGCAAACAAGCCATACTCCCAGTTGCACAGTACAGACTGTGTGAACTGAGGCTGGTACAAGAGATGGGGTTTATGACATGATTCATCCTCCTTTGTCTAAATGGCAGAGAAAGAACCAAAACTGCAAAGCTCAGTGAATGGGTGGGAGTCTGGAGGTGAAATCACAAAGAGTCTATTGTCCACTGGGAGCTATCAACCTCTACATCTCTATGTTTTTACGGTTCCAGGAAATGCCTTATCAGGATTAGAGGTCCAAATGGTAATTCTTGGAGCCCTGACGGTTCTGCAGAGGGGCCTCTGAGGAAGCACATTGACAAAGGAGTAAAGGCAAAATAAATAGAGCAGGGCCTATACTGTTGTGGGATATTTTGATAGTACTCTGACACTCCCGACACTGCCAATAAAGTTTACTTTGAATCAGAGGGCGGAACAAGCTACTAGCTGACCAAAAGCCATAGAGATTTTGGAGGACCAAGGATGTATAGAAAGACATAGGAAGTAGTGTGTGTGGGGGGGGGAGGGGCTTAGAAAGATTCTTGGCCTTTTTAGAGCAACGAAGGCGGGGTGAGGGTGAGAGTGTCACAAGTTGCTTTTCCACCGCTTCTCTGACCATTCAGGTTCTTACATCAATATCTCACTCCCGGCGGGGGGGGGGGGGTGGGGGGATGGGGGGTGAGGGGGTGGGGGGGGGGTGGTTATTGATAAAGAATAATTAGATAAATGTTTCAGCCTAAGGCTGCCTTTCAACCCCAAGTGGTTCAGAGTTCAATTGTTTTGTTATTGTCTTGTTTTTGAAACATGTAGCTGAGGTTGCAATCCTCCTTGCAACCTTGCAATCTAACTTGCAATCCTCTTGCCTCAATCTCCTAAATGCTGAGATTACAGACTGAACCACTACACCCAGCAGAGGTCATCCATTTACTGTGTATAAATTTTATTGCCAAGACAATTTCTAGTTTAACATGGCCCCAAAGCTTTAGACCAGTGTGCATGTTGTTTTTTGTTATTGTTGTTATTGTTATTTTAATCTTTCTGTGGTATCTGTGTGGTTCTCTAGAATATTGTTATTAGAATTCACTCCTAACTGGTTAATATTGATCCTCAAGTCTGTACACTATGATCTTTTATTCCTAGTCACAGGGGAAGAAACTAGAACACCTAAATTGCACAGTTCAGTAGCTGACAGGATTCAACCCTGGAATGTCTAATATCAAAATCATGGAACTCAAATCTGTTTTCACAGTTAAAAAATAAACTCCATTGTTAAAAAGCAACTTGTTTTGTTTTTGTCTTAGTTTTTGAGACAGGGAGTTTCTCTATAACCCAAGTTGACCTCCGATACCTAAATGCTGGGGTTACAGGCCAACACCACATAAAAAAATAACTTGTTTCCTCTATTATTTGGATTCCTTCTCCACAAGGATCATCAAGTTCCTCGTGTTTATCCCCTGACACTAAAGACTTACCCTGGGGTGCAAAAGTGAATGGCCACCAGCTCTGCCCAGCAAGCCAATCTGTTGGGGACAAGGAAGCCCAAAACGTTGACAAAGCCGCCAGGGAAGTAATGATTGCTAAGAACTTTCAAAGCAAACAAAACTCCTAGAAGAGAATAAAGAACACACCAATATCAACAACTCAAATTCAGAGAGAATCACTGGGCACAAAGAAACCAAACAGGAAAACTATTAACAATAAATCCAACTTTCTGCTTTGGAATGCGGTCAGTGAGCATGGCAGCCATTCCTTTGATGGATCCCAACATGGAAGTTCAAACTGCTTCCAAGCCCAGAACACACAAAGCAGGAATTCGTCAATGGTATCAAACACCAGGGAACTGTCCCTTTAAAACAGTAATTTTATGCCATATGGACATGAAGAATGGACAAATACCACTAACAAGTATTCCTTTAGCCTCTATGGAAAAACACTGAAAGCAGGGTGTATGGACTCCAATGGAGCTGGAGTTACAGGTGACTGTGAGTTGCCCAACAAGGATGCTGGAAGCTTGGGTCCTCTAGAAGAGCAGTATACACTCTTAACTCCTGAACTAGCTCTCCTTCTTGACTGGATATTTACTTTAATGACATTATTGAGAGGCACAAGCAACATCATCCTCTCGGTAACCGTGGACCAATTCATTTCTCCCCCTTTCAAGCTTATGAGTCATAAGAGTAACTGTGGAAGGTACCAAGTACAACAGGCTAAGATAAAGGTGGCACAGTGTTTTCTGGGCTTGTTCTTCAGGAATGCCTACAATCCTTGGGTGTACTGGGGTAAAGGAAGGCTGACTCTGAGAGGTTTCACCTGCAAATGAGATATATACAGTCAAGACCTCATCTGCCCTGGGATGCCTTCTGAGGCCTGGGGACCAGCTCACAGTGAACCCAGGCTTATGTAGCCCCTGAACTGCCAATATGTGAGTATTCCACTTGCTTAGTATTATCTGTTGCATACGAGTATATTATGCCTCACTGGACTCAAGACAAGTTGGTAAAAGTGAACCCTGAGCCTGCTTCACAGGCATAATCAGTTTTTCGAGAACACCCTTTTGAAAAGAAACCCATGAGTCCCTCCCTAGCGTTACCATGAGGGAGCCAGTTGTACGCTTCCAGTACTGTAAAACCATCTTCTGGCAGGCCCTAGTCCTAAGTGCCCAAGAATGCAGATGCAGCATACTGGGGGGCAGCCTAAACGATGCCTTCGTATACCCCAGTCAGTTTGCTCCTCAAGATGCAGGCCCCAGCAACCGCTGACCACTCAGGATCCTGTCCCCTCACCAACTAGGAAAGGAAACAGGCTCTCACAAGTATTTCCTGAGAAAGTGTCCACCTTACCTGAGAAACCGACCGCACAGTTCCTTCTGAAGTCGGGTTGATTCATTAATTCGGCAAGAGTGAACTGCAAGACCAAATACACCACCCCTGTAAGTAGGGAAAATGTGGTGATGAGATAGGCAAACCATCTGGTCCCCAGTCTTCTCTCCAGCTTTATTCCTTTCCAGAGCATGGACACCATGTTGAAATACAAATGCCAGTCATCTGCATGGTGCAGGGGAGAAAGCAGTAAACGCTGCCAGTCTTTTTGCTGGTAACACTTTTCCACACTGATGCAGGAGTAGTACAGGGGCTTCAAAGGATTCAGGAAGAACCAGATGTTGAGAGCCAAGGTTGCCAGGGTAACAGGTGGAATATTGTTGATCCCAACATGGACCACTTGAGAAAGTAGCATAAGGAGCCCGACGTTGATCCCTCTTGATCTCCGCTGCATGGCGGGATATCAGGAGCACAGATGGTGAAGTGCGTTGGATTAGGAACCCAGGAAGGCACGCAGGGAGCAGCACCTGAAACACATAGTGTGCGTGTGATACCCATCAGCTGGGAACTGTTTGCTGCGAGGACACTCACTGGAAGATGAGCATGCACAGGCCCGCCCTACTTCTCATCCCAACAGAGACACTTACTTTCGCTAACATCTTTCTTCATTCCACATTCTAAAATAGAAATTTTACCCCAGGGCCCAGTGGACTTAAGGACAGGCATGCAGTATGGTCATGAACTTGTAATGTGTCTTTCTTAATTAATTAACTAGTTAATTAATTAAAAGATAAGCCTAGAAACCTAAGTTTGATCCCTGAACCCATAAAAAGGTGGAAGGAGAGAACCAACTCCACACAGTTGTCACTTGACCTACACAGATGCACTGTGGTGTGCACACCCACAATATACACATTATATATACACAGAGTAATAGTAACAGTAATAACAATAGAAAAGGCATGGGCTAGGGAGAAGGCTCAGTGTACAAAGCTTGCTATTTAGGCATGAAAACCTGAATCCAGTCATTCAGAGGGAGGACCAACATCTGAGCTTGCCCTCTGACCTCCCACATACATGCCACAGCACATGTGTGCTGGCACTCACACGTCAGTCATACACACACGCCAAATACATGTACACACACACATACCATACACACATAAGCATGCATCATAGACACATAAAAAAGATAAAAATGACAACTTGGATGATGACAACCAACCCACAAAGACAGTATGCAAACAGCAATTTTAAGCAAATCCTTGCCAAGTCTCTCTATCTCTTCTATTATTTTTAGCAGAAAACACTCAAAATGCCAAAAAGCAGGTTTGTGAACATGTTATGGTCTAACCCAATTTTCATACTACCTGATGTCAACTCCCTAAATTCTTTGTCATAAGCTTTTAAAAAACCTATCTATGTGCCAAATCATACGCTGAAAAATGCAGCCCTTGTTTATAAGCTCACTTGTCACCAAGAAGGATACCAACCACTGCCATAGGATGTTGTAAGCACAGAGAGGAAGCCCACGAACCCAGGCACACAATTACGCTGATGGTGACAGACAGGATTACTGTCTAAAAGACTTCATTTGAGTTAGTGACAAGGAAGAGTTCGTGGGTCAGCGGTACTCCACTGCACCCTCTAGACTGAGGCTGGCATTGTGACACGCTTTGGATGACAGAAAGTAGAGGGGCAGATGATACAAGAAGCCCAAACCTAGCCCCAAGATACAACTGCAGGTGTCTGTTCCTGTGTGGGCTAGAGTCTGGGCTAGTCGGCACAGGCTCTTGTCCTCCGATGGTCCTGGCCACTGGCTAGCTAACCCTACGACTCAGAGCTGCCTAGCTGACGCAGATGTAAAGCAGATCCCGGTGAGCCCATCCTAACCTGAACCATGGAGAGATATGTGCCGGAGTGGTTTGGTAAGCATAATCACTGATCCAGAAGGTATTGACTTTGCAGAGGGACTGGTTCTTGTTCATGAGAAGCACCTAGTGAGCACAGAGGGTAGAGTGGGCAGAGACAGGCTAACAGCACGTCCATAAAAAGGATCAAGGGTTTGGAAGGAAGAACAGACAGCGGGGGTTAAGGGCGTCAGGTAGAAATACAGGCAGAGATAAAGCTCATTTACTGATGTGTGTTTTCCCACGGAGATTTCTCAGTGCCCGACTCCAGGTAGCAGTAACTAGACACTAGACCACACATGGGCTTTATATTTCAACTGAAAAAGGAAAATATTTAAAAGGAAAAAATTTGAAAAGCTTATACTTAACACCATAAGCGAGCCCATTGCTCTAAACTGAAACAACCAGTAATACCCCAGGACTGCTAGAACGTTCTAGAAGCAAAGGAAGTACTGGGAAAGTGCTAATATTTTCATTTCCATAGGGTCATATCACTTACGTTGAAATCAGTCCAACAAAGGGCAGAATTCCAGTAAGGCTCAAACTGCATGTCTTCCAATTACTTATTCTTCTATATATTTATAATGAATTCCTCTCATCTTCACACCACCCCCTCCCTCCTCTCCCACTGGCACCCCTGTAAACAAGTCCCCCCTCCTCTCCATGCACTTTTATGTTTTCTTCTTGTGAATTTAGAGTTACTTGCTCAAGTGTGGGAGGAAGTTATTGAGTGGAGCAAGGGCCACTTATCTATCTATGGCTATACCATTGAAGAAAGTGGTATAACACCCCACACGCTTTGATTGCTAATAGTCCTTTGGGGAAGGGTGTGACAGGCCCAATCTTGTACAGTCTTGTGTAGTGAGTTCATGAGTGCAGTGGCTATGTCACATCCAGAAGCCAACTTGATACTGCACACCTCCCTCCCATTCTCAGGTCTTGCATTTCCCCCTACCTCTTCTAAGATGCTCTCCGAGCCTCAGAGGGTGCACTATGGTGATCTGGATGAGAATGGTTCCCATAGGCTCATATGCTTGAGTAATGGTCTCAAGGCTATAGAACTATTTGGGAAGGGCTGGGAGGAGTATGTCCTTATTGGTGTGTCATAGTGGGCTGGCTTTGAAGTTTCAATAGAATCATGGCATTTTCAGTGTGTTCTCAGCCTCCTGCTTTTGAGGTTTAAGATGTGAGCTCTCATCTATTCCTGCCACTGTGCTTTCACTCTGCCATCATAGATTCTAACGCACTGGAACCATTAGCCCGATTTAATGCTTTCTTGTATAAGTTGCCTTGATCATGGTATTTTATCAAAGCAATAGAAAAGTTACTAATGCAGGTATTACAGTTGTCCATGTTGGAGCAGAACACTTCACCATCGATTATTCTCAGCCTTTTGGACAGTTAATGGGTTTCTGCATTAATCAATGTCTGCTACAGTAAGATGTGTATCTGAGGAAGGTGTGCTAGATACTTTTTTGTCAACTTGATACAAGGTATAGTTATTTAAGAGGAGAGAACCCCAATTAAGAAAATGCCTCCATTAGATCAGACTGTAGGCAAGCTAGTAGGGTATTTTCCTAATTAGTGATTGTTTGGGAAGGGCCTAGCTCATTGTGGTTGGTACCACCCCTGGGCTGGTGGTCCTGGGCTCTTTAAGAAAGCAAGCTGAGCAAGCCACAAGAAACAAACCAGTACACAGCACCCCTCTATGGCCTCTGCATCAGTTCTGGACTCCAGGTTCCTGCCCTGTTTGAGTTCTTGTCCTGGCTTCCTTTGGTGATGGACTACAAGTGTAAGCCAAAGAATCCCTTTCCTCCCCAACTTGCTTATGGTCATGGTGTTTCATCACAGCAATAGGGACCACAACTAAGACAGAAGGCTAAAAAACAGCACTTTTGGGGCTTGAACATGAGTACTCGGAATGCAGTTAGACTACATGATTGTTCAGCAAAACAACAGCAGGAGATTCCCCTACTAGAGCCTAGGGGAATGCTCTCCAGTCAAGGGCTCCTGACCAGGTTCATAAAACCAGGCATGAGTTCTGTCCTGTGGTGTAGACCTCAAATCTGACCAGAAGACCAGGACAGCTTCGTGATCGTCTCTATTTGCTGCACAGTTTTAACAACCTTCCCATCATGTAATGTGCATTACCCCACCTTTAGAACACTGTATCAACTTCACAGAAATAAACCTTGGAGTCACTTAAAGTGCACTGACAAATTACTTCACCAGATCTATCTGACAAACGAAACGCTATTTTAATTATGTAGTAATGTACACCAGACAGCGCTATATCAAGGTTGTGGCAAAAACATGAAGATTTCTTGAATATTGATGGGGAAATTAGCCATATTTACTTTTAATGAGAAATTAAAAATTAAACAGGTATGTAATAAGAAAAACTACACGGCTAGAATAAACAAAGAAACTGAATTCATAACTTGTGAAACCAGTGTGTCTCAAGGGGGGGTGGGGGTGGTAGGAGTAGAAAGGGAAAAGAAACTAATTACAGGGATTTTCAATTCCACTTGCAAAGCAGAAAATATTTCGCCATTATCATTTACCAAGGCTGTATATATCTCAATTTCCAGATTTAAATGTTCAATAAGAACTGAAACCATTAAATGGCAAGAATATACACCAGCCATAAATTCTATTCCCAATTTGGTATGTGATACTAACAAAATTAATTCCACAAGAGAAACAGACATGATAGAGTCTTAATGGGAGTAATTAAATGCCGCCCTGAAGACTGGGTTTCTCTGTATTATTGTAAGGGCAACAAATTCCCTGAAATCATCTTAAATTGTGTGGCTCCCTCTCCAAGAAACTGTTCATTGTTACATAGCTGAGAAAGATCAATGGCATACCATTACTGCTTTGAGACTTTTGGTAAATTTCATTTAACAGTTTTATATAGCTTAATGAATATTATTTTTAAAAAATCATAAGGTAAATATGATTAACAACTATTAATGACCTGCTATTATCTAGACTGAGAGCTTTCTAAATATCCAACTTTCTAAACACTTAAGTTTAGAAATTTTTAAATGGAGACATAGTTCACATATCATAATAATTACAGTCTTGAAGTATATAAAGGGGATTTTAGTCTACTCATAGATCATGTAACCTGAATTACATGATTCCTGAACTTGCTTGATGTCAAAAAGAAACCCCATGCCTTTTAGCAGTCCCAATACTTGTCTTCCCCCAGATCTTACTAATTATCCACCTAATTTCTGTCTATTGCCTATTCTGGACACCTCACGTAAGGGAGATTCTCCAATACAGAGCATTTGACTTCTTTTCCTTATTTCCAAAGGTATTACACCAATATTTGTTATGTTGAAGTAATGTTTCATCTATAGATGCACTATTATCTTGTTTCTCTACTTATCTGCAGATGGGCTTGTCCATTGTTTGCAGCCTAGCCCTATGATGCATAATACTCCAAGATTGTAGTATGCTATTTTTCTGTATGAACACACATTCCTAGGAGTAGAGTTACTGGGCCAAACTGTAACTCTGCCTTAACTTTTTTTTTTTTCAAACTCATGCACCATTGTGTACTCACTCTAGCAGAGTGCAACACATCTGGCTCCATCATACTCTCAAGAACCTTTTCTTTTTATCCATGTTTCTTACTCTAGTTTTGTGAATATGAAGTGATATGCACATACATCTCCATGGTGGAAAACTATTGATATGATAAAATGCTAATGTGCATTGCTGAGAGCACAACATGAACTCAGCTTACCCCTTACCCTTGAGAAATCACCAAACAAACTCGTATTGAAAGAAAGCACCAAAACGAAAGGTGAAATCACAAATAAAGCACCTGGCTGAATTGTAAAACTTGGCACCACAATTCCCCTGGGATATGGTATGTTGAGAGGAAACTTGAATGCCCTTCAACAGCACGGCACAGCTTAGATGAGCACATCAGCCTGTAAACAGTGCAAAATCCTTTCAGAAGAACACAGAGGGCTGGTGTTTATAATTACTGCAAACCATGCAAAATGCTATGGAAAGAGAAAATGTTCATGCTGAGCATAAAAGCATCTCTGATTTCTTAATTGCAAGAGTCAGATAACAAAGTGATGTATAACAAACAGGACATTTACATATCCAAAGGGCAATGAGAATTGCCAGAGAACACCAGTGAATCTTGCCCCTTGTGTGGCTCAATGTCCCTGCTTTCTCTAGGACAGGATAAGCTGACCTGAAGCATTCCTAGAAACCTTCAAGTCAAACTTAAGAAACTATTTTCTCTATTTGTCACTGAAGAGTCAATCGAAGAGAATGTTTCCACCCAGCCCCATGACACAATTATTTTATTCCTTTAATAAAACTTACTGATACAATTTTATTTTTGAAGAGGTAGTAGTTTCCTTTCGTCCTAGAAGATCTGAATTACGATGCAAGATATTCCTGAAGATTAAGAGTATAAGATGCATTCACATTTAGTGAAAAACAAGATTAAAAAAAACTGATTACTTACAAACAAAAATCAGATAAATGAATGCATTTCAAAAAGCTCTACTAAAAGTTTTATAAAATGGCATACAGATTATGCTTTCCAATCTTAACATTTAAATATTAAATATGATAGCAGATGGTATGGTTTCCCATCATTACACCATGTTCAATTTACCAGAAAGCATCATCTACCTAAGTTGACTAGTAAATAGGGAGTCCTGGGGGAGACGGTGTGGAGTCTTCATCAGACGCCATAATCATCTGATGACAAGCTGCACACAAACAACAATTTTTTCTAGCCTTCTAAAACCTGTTAAGTGTCTTCCTGAATTGTACTAATGACAAAATCAAAGGGGATCAGAATAGGGCTCTGTTTCCTTACTTCCCATCTAAGGGAGAACTATAAAGAGATGAAAACAGTGAAATGAATAAAAACGAACTTCATGAATAAAACATGGATACTGGGATCAAATTATATTAAGAAGGTAATGGAAGTCTAGTCTTCACGAATACCATGGCACTCTCAATAATTACATCCCAGCATCTATTCATGGAAATGCACAAAGCTTGGATTCTGCTCCAGAGAAAGGAGGAATTAAGGGCACCGACTTCTTTAAAGTCTGGAGAGTCCTTTAGTACAAGGTTCTCCAAACTCATCCAGACTCAGAGCCTTTGTTATTACAGCCACTCAGCATGGAGTGCCAGCTTGGAGACTGCCTCTTTTCACTGGCTGCCTCTTGTGGTTTTAAGTGAGAAGACCTAGCTTTTAATACTCATGGCTCCTCCTTTCTCTTGACTCTTTCAGAGTCTTCACAACTAAAAAGATTCCTCACCCCTCAATGGGAAATCCAAGTGTCTCTTACAATAGCTTGTCTTAATACCAATCACATGGAAGGCTCACATAGGTAAAACATAACTTGGAGGAGCGATGATTTAATATCTCAGACAAGTGAGAAACCATTGATAATCATGTATTAATATGGCGACACATCTCACAAACTTCGGTCTTCAGCACATTATATTCTGGCTAATCTACTTTTAAAAATGCCGGATTCAATTTGCTTAAAATCTAGTTTCATCACACCACCTCGCCCTGTGAGCTACCAAATACCTTTCTGATCTTGCAAAAGTCATAAAGCATGTCACGGTTAACAGGATGGGACTTTGGGGTCAAAAGGCCCTGGTTTAAATCCTGACCTACTTGCTCTGAGGATAGTAAGATCTTGAGTAAATCCCTTAAAAAAAAAAAAAAAAAAAGGTTTGTTGAGAGACGGTTTCTCTGTGTAACAGCCCTGACTGTATTTCAACCTGATTTATAGACCAGGCTGGTCTCAAACGTCAGAGATCCACCTGCCCCTGCCTCAAAAGTACAGGGATTAAAGGTATGCACCACCACACCCAGCTCTGGAGTAAATCTTAATCTATGTTGGAACGCCTCACCTTTGAAACAGGTACTAAACAAGACCCCTCCTCCTCCCCAGAACCTATGACTGACAATTCCTGAAACATAAGAACTCTAGGTATCTGCTAATAACATCTTTAGCATCATTACTCTCAGTCTAGGAACTACAGTCTTATGGTAATCTATAATACACTTTGCAATAATGGCTGATAGCTACACAGTTTAAAAGTGGACATGTAATTTGTTTCGTTTTATTTAGTTCTTATAATCTTCTGAAGGCATTCTGTTTTATATAATAGGTGGTCTGCCCAGCACTCAACCAGAAAACTGCCTGCTTTGGTACCCACCCTGAAGCTGTTTCGAGGTTATCCACAGAAACAGCTCAGTGGTGCTTCTCTGTCAGTGACACTCAAGGATGCTCAACTGTCTGGCCTCCACTTTCTCTGTCCAAGGTGCTTAATAAACAAGGCCATCTCTGCAGATGGATGGTACATGGGCTCGCTCATCTCCATGGTGAACAGTCAAGTGGGCTTTCTTCCCACTAGAGGGCACGGAAGTGAAGTATAGACATGATACAGCTTACAGTGCCTGCTCCCAATTCCAAACCATGAATACTCTCCCAGCAGTCCTGGTGTGAAACTGAAACAGAAATTCTATTTTCCTTATACAGATAGGGAAGACCAAAGGGAAAATATCCATAAACTGGACTATTAGGACTCACACCCTGCTCTTAGCCAGACTTTGCTGTGTAAGAGCCACACCCCTTGGCTGCTTGTTCTCACAACAGCAACAACACACGGCCATGGGTGATGCTTTCAAGAGGCCCCAGTGGCCAATCTGCACAACACTCACGAAAGCCACGTTCCCCAATATGTACTTGTACAGCAGGCTAACATGAGCCTCAGATGTCTATTAAGTATGGAAATAGAAATCTGTTGAAGCTGTGATGGCAGAGCAGACCAGGAAACAGTTCAATGTCCTGCTACACAGCCATGGTCTTCTGACTTAAGCCAGGAGATGAGAAGCTATGATGAAGAGTATAACAGCCACCAGGAGGCATTGGTGCACGCCTGTAATCCCAGAACTCGGGAGGTAGAAGCAGGTGCATCTTTGTGAGTTTGAGTCCAGCCTGGTCTTCAGGGTGACTTCTACGACAGCCAGGGCTACACAGTAAAAACAAAATAAAACAAAACAAAATGTCTGACACCTATTTGTCTTCCATATGAATGCTTCCTAGAGGAAAAAATAAAGCCTGAAGAAATTCCTTAACAGTAGTGAAAGGAACCAATTTTGTTTAATTTCAAATCAACATGTACTTATAACACATATCATGAAGTTTAATTAGGACTTAATGAGATCTGTCATCAAAAGTGTGATGATGTCAACGATTTAAAAGATTTCCTTTTATGAAAAAACTTACCAAAAAGAAAAAAAGAAAGAAATCTTCTGTTAGATGATTTTAGTATTCCTTAATTCAACACACTAAAAGCAGGTACCATTCAGTGGATGGAGGAAAATTCACTTCCCAATGTTTTGGAAGTCACAAACAGCAGAGATCAGAGATGTCACTGTGAAGGGAGGCTCTATGAGGCTCTTAGGGAACAGACCAGAGCGATCCTCTGGGTTTGTTATAAGGCATGAATTCTAGTCATGCCTCATACCCACTGTAAGGCAGGGCTCCCATTCATGCCTCATACCCAAGTGGCCTGATCACTTCCCACATGATCCACCTCCAACTACTACAGATAGGGTTTTCTGGAGTCGGGCGATTTTTGGAGCCCACTGACATGCAAGCAGCCTTACCTGTGTAAACACAGAATTGTTGACACAAAGGGGAGTTGGTAGCTATGAAATGTGTTTACATTAAATATGGAACAACTATTACAAATTAGGTGCTCCTCTATTCTGAGCCTTAAAATTGCATATTCCAGACAAGAAAAACAATCGGGGGTGGAGACTGGAAGATGAGGGGGTTCTGTTCTGTGGTCTTCACAAAACCCAAGATGCAAAGCTAACACTGAGTTGGAGCATTGGTAAAAGGTGAGATCAGCTGCACCCAATCAGGAAGATGGTAGAGCAGAAAGTTAGATTCCAACCTCTGCCCCCATCTCACCACTAAAGAGGGAGACACAATGGTCTAAATAAATGAAAAATAAGGTAAGAAAACAAAAGTCCCCCCCCACTCCCACATCAAAATCCAAACTTTTTTCTTAAGATTTTATTTATTTATTATGTATACAACATTCTGCTTCCATATATATCTGCACACCAGAAGGAGGGCATCAGATCTCATAATGGATGGTTGTGAGCCATCATGTGGTTGCTGGGAATTGAACTCAGGTCCTCTGGAAGAGCAGCCGGTGCTCTTAACCTCTGAGCCATCTCTCAAGCCTCAAATCGAAACTTTTCTACTCTACTGAAAACTAGAAGTAGAGAGTGAAAGAACCACCTGAACTGTGCGGGCATCAGTGTGAGCAGAACAATCTAGAGAGGAACCTAAGATTCAGTAAACACTCTAAACTCCTCCATAGCACTAGCAACCAAACAGTATATGAATGAACCAGTTAAATTATATTGCAGAGGTGGGGGGGGCGGTAAGAAGATTCAACATTACACTCGCCAAGAGAATAGAGACATTAACCAAAATTAACAGAAAAAGCTTTGACATTGGTGAGCAATGTTCAGGGCTCCCCAGATATGAGGATTAACTCTTTCAACTTGACAGGATTAGAATTACCCAAGAGCTTAGCTTCAGGGCATGCCGATGAGGTTTTGATTAGGTTAACTGAGGTCCAAAGACCCACCTTCCGTGAGCAGCAACACTGCAGGGGCTGGCATCCTAGACCGAATAAAACAGGAAGAGAGATGAACACTACAGTCACCTGCCCACTTCCTGGCAGCTGATGCAATGTGACCAGCTGCCTCAAGTTCCTGTCACTACGCCTTCTCTATCATGGTGGGCCCTGCTTCCTTCAGTGCCACACACAAGGCAACGTGGATTTTGAAAAGTGATCAATCAGAAGGATATGATGGTCACACAGGCCATGGTACCCCACTCTGCGCTTGCCAGCTGGCCTACATCTGCTCAGTTTGGTTTAGCCTTCACTTTTGTGGCTCCGGATACCCCAAACCATCAACTTCTGGAATGATCGATCTCTTTGAGCTGAAACATCAGGCTGCTTTGCAGCCCAGCATTCTGAAAAACTCTGAGTCTAGTATCTATTGTTTTAAATGATTGCAAAAAAGACACACATTTGTATTCTCCTATCTAGTTATTCTAAAAATGCACATCAAAAGTAAGTGAGACCACTGCCATCTTCACACAACTTCCCCAGTTGTGTGTTCATTTCAAGGGTAAGACTAACCTGGCCAACCCTCTAATCATGATAAAGCAGAGATTATCAGTACAAATCATGTGGACAAGTCAGGGTTTTGCTAAAATAACGTGGCTCAAGTGTCACTTCTTTAAATGAGACCATGGTCCAGTTTGCAGAAAAGCTGGAAGTTGTAACTCTCAAGTGTCCCTGGCTTAGGTCCTGCCCAAGGAGCCCAAGGACCGTCTTTGCATGGGTAAACAGTACCACTCAGCCTCTGTGTTCCTTGTGCAAAAAATTTCAGCAGAGCCAGAGACAGCTAACATTCACCTGATAAGTGGGTGTCTTTCTCCTGGTGAGAGCCTCAGCCATCTGAGTTTAGTTCTGTCCTTTGCCACAAGCTTGTGCCATGTGTCATCTAATACACATGCTTTTTAGCAATGTGCTGGTAATGTACAAGCTTGCTGATGTAGAATATAAGTCAAAGTTCAATTCTTAGAAGAACTTAGGGCTGTTTCCTTGCTTGATCCAAGCCTTAAGGAGGTGGGGAGGTAAAAGGAGAAAAGGGGGCTTAAAGGGGGATCCAGTAAGCTTGTGCTATCAACCCTGAGAACATGGGTGTCCAAGAAAGAATGCACAAATCACAAATAGTTTTGTGGGTTCTGCTAAAACATATCTTTTGAAATAAGCGGTGGTGGTGTATGCCTTTTACCCCAGCAATTAGGTCGAGGGACAGAGACAGGCATATCTGTGTGAGTTTGAGGCCAGCCTGGTCGATAGAGCAAGTTTCAGGACAACCAGGGTTTGTCTCAGAGAAACCTTGTCTCAGAAGGAGAGGAGGGGGGAGGAGGAGAAGGAGGAGGAGGAGGAGAAGGAGGAGAAGAAAAAGAAAGAAAGAAAGAAAGAAAGAAAGAAAGGAAGGAAGGAAGGAAGAAAAAAAGAAAGAAAGAAAGAAAGAAAGAAAGAAAGAAAGAAAGAAAGAAAGAAAGAAGCAAATGTGTTCAAACTCATTTGGAAAGAATTCCACATATGATGCATGCAGACAATTGCACCCAGCTGAGGCAAATGGTAGAGTGGACACACTCCTCAATACCCGCTGCTCCCTCATTCATTTTCAGATCCCATTTTCTTCCCAACACTGGACAGTAAGTTACAAGTTGCAGTTCCTGACAAGCACTTTCAGAAGCAAGGCCCAACCAAGACTTTTTGAAGAAAGTGTACCATGTTTTCTGCTACACTCACATATGACTTACATTTAGTGCATGTAAACCACACTACCATTAAATATGGTTGCTATGTTGTTCTCTTGCCATCATGACTCTAAGGTCTTCAGTTCTTGAAGTGATTCTGCATAGCATCATTTTTTTTTTTTTTTTGGAATGGCTATGTTCTACTCTGGCAGGGCTGATAGTACAGTTAGCATGGGGGAGAGTGGGGTACCTAACCCCTGGGAACAGCTGTTGGTTGGCAGTGTCTACTTTATGATTCTGATATTCCCATCTTTAACAGAACTCACCAAAGTTCAGGGTTCCCAATACCCACTATTCTTAAGTACTATTAGCTTACTTAGCCAAATCACAATATGGAGTAAACACCCCACCTATCACGTGTGCCCCTATTTCCCTCCATCACAACTTGTCTTAGCTTCTTTCACACAGACTTTAAAAACCAGATTCCTTTCATTTGATATTTGCTCACTGGACCATATATCCCAAAAGTGCCAAGGTTTCATGTCTTGATTACTGTCCTTCAAGGACACAGACATTTCTATTTGGTCGGATGCTTTTAGTGGGAGATACAAGTATAATACCCAGTTTGGGACTATATGCTAGCCCAGCCATTTCAACAAAGACATAATGAGAGAATGAAAACAAGACCCTGAGATGAGATGCCTGACAACACGTGCAACCCAGTGAACACACTGCATTTACATTCATTGTGCATGCTTCCCTCTAGACGGCACACAAGGTCAAACTGCTAACCGTCAGTTACAATAAGCTTCCAAAACTCCTGGTCAATTACCTGCTTAATAACAAAAGACAGGGCTATGACATCATTACAGTTCTAATTAATTTACACAGATCAGTTTCCTGTTAATCAAATACATCTTTAAAAGCATTTAATTATTTTTCCACCTAGAAAGCAACTTTCAGTTTTGTTTGATGCAAAGCAATCTTGCTGAATCCCACATGAAAGGCTGGCTGTCAGGCTGCCGTGAGACATGAAGGACAAAAGGCTTCACGGGGCGCACTGCTCCACTATGGAGCGGCTGGCACAGGCACAGCAAACAGAAGCACAGTGATGGATAACACAACACATTTTCACAGTTTTATAACATGAAAGTTGTCAGGAAGCGGGGGCGTCAACAGAGTGGCTCGAGGAAACGGAACATACTGATCCTTTTTTGACAAAATTATATCTGAGGTCAGCAATATTAACACACAGGGTATAGGACAGTGTAGTTGAAGGGCACGACCCTTAGAAAGAGCTGCACAACACACCAACCAACTAACCCTAGGACAACTGTCAGTTTTTCTCCAGCATAACGCGGGCTCATTTGGTTTTGTAAGGACCAGCTGAGATTTTAAATACACACACCATACAGCCAGAAACTGAAAAGGTGGTGGTGGTTTCTACACATAAGTAAATTAGAATAGATATTAAGGGAAGAGGTTGGAAACACTTCTGAGTGTTTATATAAGATGGTGCCTAACATTTTCTAAGAATTCTATTCCACACATATAAGAAGTGCGGTGTGACTCCATTTACATGCCTTTTAGACAGTACAATATATGAAGGAATAGGGAAAGTGGGATTATCATTATTTTCTAGTATTGTGAGTGCATGTGATGGCGTTGGGGAGGGAGAGCATATGCCACAGTATTCATGTGGACATTGGAATCAGAAGACAACTTTACGGAATCAGTTTCCACTCCTACCTGCACATTGGTCCCTAGGATTGAACTCAGATCATCAGGCTTTCATGGCAAACACCTTTTGGCCCAGTAAATTACTTTTAATTAAAATAAACTGTATAATAAAATCTCAAGCCACTTTTTGTCAACATTGTCTGACACTGGGAGAATTTAACGACTCTTCATTTATGGAGATTAGGAATAAAAAAAATTGCCAGATACCAGCTGACAAAATTTTCTTTCCCCCTTCCTTTTAAAACTGCTATTGGCTCCACACTAGCTATCAGACTACATTGACGCATGAGAAGTGACTGAGGAGTTGGGGTACGAGATTTTGCATATAAGCCTCAATTTTGCTCCATGGCTCTAGGTGAATTCGAGCCAAGTCCACTTCTGCACCATCAACACTTATGACTCCCAGTATCAATCATAAGCCAGTCCCTCCTCGATCAGACCACAAGTTTCAGTGTAATGAGAGCTCATTAAAGTTTCCCAACTGACAGCCCTCAGCTAGAGGTCTTCAACCGGGGAGCACATGGGGACCACAGTGCAAGCAAACCATGATCACGATCTTCAGCAGGATTTAAGGACTTCCAGTCTCATCCGTGCTTTGCGTCAGATCTCTTTCCGATCCCAAGTCAGTGAGAAAGGGCTGCCTGCCACTGCCGACCCTCATTTCATGTCTGCATGAACTGTTTCTGAATTATTTATAGAACCGAATCCACTCTGCACAAAAACTAGTCAAGTGGGGAAGGCAGCCATACTTCAAAGACCGGGTGCATTCCCATGAAGTACACAGGACATCCCCAAATTACTTGGTGATCGGGGCAGGTTGGGGATATCTGCCTGGGTAGCAGGGACTCTCAATCAAGGGTAAGCTAACTTGGAGTAACAGCTTTGCCCTGGAACTGGTAGACAGAGCTGATGGCACTGGGAATAACGCAGCAGTCACTTGAAGGACAGGGCCAAGACTATACAAACCCACAGAGCTCTCCTTCTCACTGACCTTTACTCAGGCATGGCTGTCTGGATTTTCTGTTCAATTTGGGCTCATCCATACAGTTTCCAGTAAATTTCTTTTTTCTTTCTTTCTTTTCTTTTTGAGACAAGGTTTCTCTGTGGCTTTGGAGGCTGTCCTGGAACTAGTTCTTGTAGATCTGGCTGGTCTCGAACTCACAGAGATCCGCCTGCCTCTGCCTCCCGAGTGAGTGCTGGGATTAAAGGCGTGTGCCACCAACGCCTGGCTTCTAGTAAATTTCTTGCCTTTATCTAATTTACTTGGATCACATCAATTAGATAGGTTTGCTTCTTCTGTTTGTAATCCAAGATGTCTCCCCAAAAGCCACACATTTACAAAAGTGCTTATGAGCAAGTGTGAGTTTATTTCAAACATTGCTGTCTCCTTTAGACTAACAAAGGCTCTAGCCTATAAGAGAACCGAACGTGGGGGTCACACGGGCTGTATCTCAACAGTCTGCTGTGGGCACACCGCTCCTAAAAAGACAAGGGAGCATGGGTCTAAGGACACGAGCAAGAGCAACTTCTTCAGGAAGACCTTGTCAATGTGCGTGCTCAGCTGAGCAGTAGATGAGGACTGTAGTCTCAAAAGGAAAAACAGAGGGTCTCAGTTGTGTTGTCTATGTATACCACATTGATGTTTTTAAAAGAATGAAATAGAAGTTGTTACAGAAGTGGTTTTCTACTGCATCTCTGTGCCTCTGTTCTTCATGGAAAATAAGCCTAGACTACACACATAAATGAAGGTCCACCTAGAACTTCAGACAAACATC
The DNA here is from genome assembly GCF_003668045.3 of Cricetulus griseus. NCBI lineage: Eukaryota > Metazoa > Chordata > Mammalia > Rodentia > Cricetidae > Cricetulus > Cricetulus griseus. Next base: position 434,727,144 of record NC_048595.1, on the reverse strand, counting down.
TGCACTCATCCACTAGAGAAGAAAAGAAACAAAACTGAACAGGGTTCAATTTCTTCAGTCTCATGGCCTCAGGGAAGGGTTCTGGGAACTTTCCAGAGATTCACCCATTCAGTGCTCATTTCACCCAGTGCATACACAGACACATTAACCACGAGCCCGGAACAGGCAGGGTATGTATCTGAAACCACATGAAAGCCATGATTGTGTCAGTCTATACTCCTCGGTTGAACAAGTTAGTCCTTTGAGGAAGCCACAGCCTAGAAAGGCAACGCCCTCCACAGCAGCATTAGCACACGATGAAAAACTACTTCAAAACTGCATAAACGTCTGCAAGCACACAGAGGAAAGAACAGAGCAAGCTTGAAGGTTTTCTAGGGCCGTGGCACTAGGATAAACACTGGCCTTACGCCATGAGGAAGAAGATGATATGACTCCCAAAACTCTCCAAAACAGTAAAACCATCTCACAGAAATTAAAGGACTTTTCAGGATGGAAATTTAGAAGGCTAACAGGCCCTTTATTAACACAAAATTAGCATGCCTTGACAGAAAGGAAAGAATATGGGTTCAGTGGGAAGAGACTATGTAGCAGTAGATGTCGTCTTTCTATAATGGCTCAAAATTTGAACCACAACTCATTCATTACAACAAAGTTGCTGAAAGAAAGATGTCAAAGTTTCAGTATTTCCCCACTTTGTTCAATGAAAAAAAAATCAGAATTACGAATAGCTATGACATGCACACACATTACATATTATCACTCCGAAGTCACTATAAAATACATCCATAAATTTCATTCATTGCTGGCCTAATATTGGGACTCTGGTTTAAACAATGTATGTCATTTAGCACCCTGGGGAAACAGCGGATGGTGTAACATCCCTGAAGCTAAAGTCAGAAGGGGTCAAATATGGTGTGTAACCTAGGCCAAACCATGTCCTCAATCCTGAACTTCCTGCTTTGCTATCCATTGGCTAAAGAAAATCCCACTTACTTCCTAAAGTCATGGAAAAAGACAGATGAAGCAGCATGCAGTACAGCACTGAAGTTCCGTTTTCATTTTCCCTTCCTGTCCATAAAGTAATGAGACTTTCTCCCCATGGAACTGGACTTTATTGCTTTGTAATTATGATGTGCATGTAACAATGTCCAAGAAACTAGCTGGTAAATAACACCGACATGCAAGCCTGACTGCACACGCTGTCAGTTGGCTATCATCTAGATCCCAAAGGGTTCTTGCGCACTATCTATTGCATCCCAGAAATATGACACATTTTCTTTTCTGAATACAGCCAGAATTATCCACCAGCTTTGAAATATCACCATCAGGATGCTGCAAGGAGCAGCTGGTTGACTGAAAGTGGCTCCCCTCCCCCACTCTGCAGCTGTCACCAGGAAACCCCTCTCAATGTGTGAAAAGGACAGTATTACTACCACCACTACTAATAACAAGCTAACAAATGGTTAGATTTGAAATTATTTTTATGGGGAGTCACTATTAAGTAAAACAAAAACAAAACAAAAACTACTTTGCCATAAGAATGAAAACCAGATACTGTCACACAACAAAAACACTGGCTTGTGTACACAAGTAATACTGTATACTTCTTCTGACTCATTGTTTCTCTTCCCCAGTCACTTATGATACTAACAACACTTAAAATACTAAGGAGGTTTTAATATTGATAAAGCTGTCATGGTGTAAGAGGGATTTTTAGAAAGCTATGGGGTTTGTTGTTTTTCTGCACAGAATCCTATTTCTGCAAAATATGGGTCAGACTTAAGACTGTATTTGTTTTGGGATTTTTTTGTTGTTGTTGTTATTGTTTTTAAGTAGTCGCCCATGCCTCTGTATGAGAACCCAGGCAGATGCTTGCCCTGGAGACAAATCTAGCAACTCTGCAGGACATGTCTAAGGATTCCAAGCACCTGGATTCTTAACATAGTTTTAGGTACAGCTCCCTCTTGGAGCTATGCCACTCACAGTGAGTCACACAGATCCCCAGAATCGAGTTTTCTAGATGAATTCTGGATCAGAAGCCTGTGTCCTCCAACTTCACAGATCTTAGAGCCATTCAATGCTTGAACTTTCTGTGTAAATTTCTGCTTAAGAGGCCCCAAGTTAAAATAAACAAAAGACTGAGAATCATTGCTTGGATGGAATGATGACTCCATTAAAGTACATTTTTTAAAAAGCTTCAAAATTTTAATGGCTTTTTACAATAATTTTAATATACGTATACATACAAGTGTATAGAGTATTTATTTTTATATCTTGTTCCTTACCCTCATATAATACACTACAAAGTAAACAAAAGTATGGCCCACTATGAATGCCTCTAAGTATATTCCATGTACATACATTCATAGTTGTGTAAAAAACATGAAGAAAACATAAAGACTTTGTACTTTTTAAAGAAAGTAGAACACACCAGTATTCCAGGTAAAGCATACATATTGAAAAATATCAATTATTTTATGGGTAGTAATAATTTTATGCATTTATTTGCAGAGGTATCATCTTCTATAACATAAACAGCATCACATGACAGAGCTCTCTGTACCCAAAAAAATCAGTTAAAGAAAAATCAAAGATAGTTTGACATTAAGTATCTTTAATCTTCTGGAAATTATGAAAACAATACCTAGAAATAACTAATGTTTTTCTACCAAACTGAGCTGTAACTTTCTCCAAGTGTTTTCTCTCTCACACAATAGCATGAAATCCTGATTCTCACTTTAGCATCTTCATTACTTCAAAAGAGCAGTGGCCAGGTAGTGAAATGACCTCGTGTGTAACAGATGATTAGGAAATAAACAGGGCAGTCAGAATTGAATTGATAGTCATTTCTTCCCCTTTCAACAAGAGACATTGCCTAACCTATAACGAGGTAACAAATAACAATTAACACACTATCCCATTTAACTTAGGAGCTGGCGATGCTGCTATGACTTCCCCTTTACAGGGAGAGAAATTAAAACCGGAAAGACGCTAATTTGTCTATAGGGCATAATCAATGCACAGGGGAGACAGGATTCAAGCAGGGTTGGTCTGACTCAGAACCGCAGCTACACATCCTCACTTGGAGCCTTTGAAAAACAATGTTTCATGACGGGAGAGTATCACTTTGATGGTTAAGGTTAACTGTTACTGACAGAAACTGGTATCCCAAGCAGCATATTTATTTGAAAATGCACTCCCCATGGTTTCCCAGAGTCTCAGCATGGCTTGAGTATCAGTGCTGTCCAGGCAAAGTCATGTGTTACACAGGCCACAGTTAGTCACTGATACTTCTCAACACTGTAACAAGCCTAGGCTCTAGGGCAGCAGCTTCAAACCCTCCATGATTCTTTGTTCCACCAGGAGGACCCTTGGAGAAAGGAGGAGTTTTTAGAAAATGCTACATGTAGCAATTTGAAAAAAATGAGCAGGATGAGAGCATGTTTCACTTAACTTCCATTCTTCACAGAAGTGGACACCACACTGTATTCCCTGTGATAAAGCTGTACAACATATGAGGACAAAAGATAAGGACAGGAACATTACCAGCTTTGGCTTTGGGGTGCTAGCCTCTCCTCTACGCCTCTTTTCAACCCCATTCTGGCCTTTACCAAATTCTGGGCCAACCTTTGGTATAACTAAGCTGACGGAACAACAAGGCCAAAGAACCTTAAATTACCTTATCACCATTACTATCCGTCCATTTTCTAAAAAGCTACATAATAATACTAGCATCAGCACCTACTGCTGTAACCTTGGGTTTTGTTTTGTTTTTGTTTTGTTTTGTTTTGCATACGGTCTCATTGTGTATCCCAGGCTGGCCTCCAACATGTAATTTCTCCTGCCTCAGCCTCCAGAACACTGTCATTACAGATGTGAGCCACCACATCCAGCTAAGAAGTTGTCCTGTGTCTACATTTTCACTATTCAGAACGTGACTAGGATAAAAGAAGTATCCTCTATACAGCAATCACAATATCCACGAACTCAGACTCCTATGTAACCCTGCAATTTGTCCTTTCTCCACAATCTACAGGCTTTCTTCATCCAGGTCTAGCAACTTAGTAATGTCTGATTTCTGAGTAGCATAACATTAATGTTTTTGGCGCTACACACTTGTTCTCACGTGGAATGCTTAGCACTATGAAGTCACTGTTAAGTGACTTCATCTTCAAACATCACCTGTGACTACACAACAAGTGCTATTTACGGCTATGCTACTCGTTAAACTTAGCACTGGAATGAACCAGAAGTCGTGCTCAAAGGGCCATGACACCAAAATTTGTATTGCCAACAATTTCCCAGAAGATGCTGATTATGGGGCAACTCCGAGACCAAAGCATGATTATTCTCTCAGGATCACCTGCTCTCCTGGAATGAGTCAGAACACTAGCAGAGTAGAAGCAGAATCAGTAACAGAAGCAGGAAGGAGGAGGTTAGGATTTAGAACAAAAAGTAGAGAGGGATGATGACTAGACACCCCACACATAAAAAGAAAGTGGGGGCCACGAAGCTACTGAAAGGGAATTGAAAACAGCCTGACAACTGAATCTTAACTAGATATTTACAGCTTTAAAAAAATAATTTATAACAACAGAAAAGCATACTATACGAGCTTTTTGTGGGGCCAGAAAAGAGATAAGTCCTACGGGCGTATTTCTGTCCCCTATAACGTGGGACAGCCTTTCACAAATTAGTAATCGTCTGCGTGTTGAGACGGAAGCCACTGCAAACCCTGTGGCTGATGCAACTTCGCCTCAAACTTCCTGATATCAGAGGAATCTATCAAAAGCCCATCGGGAAGCCACGACCTCTATAAGCCCGGGAAAGTGATCCGGCTGAGACTGGACGGTGCCGTTTCCCCCCATGCCCCAAACCTGAGGGGGTGAGAAGACCCACACCAGCCGGCCGGATCCGACCTCCCGCCCGGTCCCAAAGCAGCGCTTCCGCCCGGCGGACCCTGGCCCCAAAGCAGCGCTTCCGCCCGGACCCGCCAACCCGGATCTCAGCCCCGGCCCCTCCATCTGCGGTTCGGGAAAGCCGCGACACATGCCGCACAAAAGCGACGCCACAAACTCAACCGAACAGATGCGGAAACTCACTCTCTCTAAGACCCGCCTGCGTCCTCACGTATTCCCGCGTACGCGCGTCATCACGCTCGGACTCTGAATACCGAAGCTCCACTTCCCGCACGGAAGCCTATTCCGGAAGCTCCACTTCCGGCGGTCCGGGGAAAGAAGCGCGGCCGGCCGCGCATGCTCAGTGCCGCATTCGACCTTTCTCAGACTCTTCTGGCTGACGCATTGGGCTCGTCCAGCTCAGCCCTCAGTGTCCCTTCACCGCCATAAGTCACTAGTGACCACTAACCACACACAGAGCGCAACAGCCCCGCCTATGGCCAGCTCCTCAAGGTGGAGAAAGTTCCTGTCTGGCCCAGTGCAGCCCGCGAAGTGGACAGGGAGACCCTGTCTGCGCCACATGGGTCTCGAGAGAGCTGCTTATCCCAGAAAGTAGGCCAGCAAAACAAGGCCATGGTGTACATTTCAGTCCCCAAGCGCAGATCCGAGGCTGCACTGCTTTGCGTGTTTCCTACTTTAAGGGGTTGAGGTAGATGGTATTTGAGGCTTTGGTCAGATGACGCAATTTCCCCTTCTGCTTCTAGTGTGGAACCTGTTTGGTGGGCAGTGTATTAGGACTCAGCTTCAGTTAAAGGCAATGCTGCATTAATTTCATGCAAGTAACAGTCTTTGGCATACATTTTTTTAGTAATTGGAGGAAAGTTCCACTTTTCAGGGCAGGGTGCAGGTAGCCCTTTGTTGACTTACCAAAGGTTTTAGCAGCAGTGTTAGTGGATTAAAACTTCCTGTGCCACAAACGCTTTATCTTTATAATAGAACTCTTCCTAGAAATGTTTATCTTGGAGATGGAATTTAAGTGGAAATCTGGCTCATTTATAGGAGATATATTTGAGACTTTCAAATAGCAAAATTATTAGCAACTCCAGGGATGAATTCTTGAACCTTGTAATTTAACCCTTTTAAGGTAAAGAGTATGTTGGTCCAAGACTGACGATGAAAAACTGCATTCCTGGAAACGGAAACCCACGTGAATAGGGGGAAGTAAATTTCACATTGAAATATATCTCCTTAGAAAAAATAAGCACAATTTCTCAAATGGAGGGGACTCATTTTTCCTTCTGATAATCATAATGCATTCATTCTATCAGTATGCCTCTATTCTCTGTCACCCTCAACACCTTTCTATACTTAGGTTGTTTTTGTCATTTTCATGCCATTAAATGCAGAAGTGACTTTAAAAGACCCACAAATCAAGTTTCCAATAAGAAAAAAAACAACAAAAAAAAAACCCCTAAAACTGTAGATAGGACTTTAGGAGTGTACTTAGGGAGCAGGGTATAGTGGTACACTCCAATAAACGCAATAGTTTGAAGGTAGAGACTGAAAGGTGAGGAGTTTGAGGCCAGTTTCAGCTACATAATTACAAGACCAGCTTAGGCTATATGACTACTTGTCTCAACAGCAACAACAACAACAACAAGTAAGTAAAAACAGTTTTATCCTATTTTAAATATAAGTAAAATGTATCATTGGCATTTAAGAGTACAGCGAACTTTTTTTTAATGACTTTGCCAGGCATGGTGACAACACGTGTAATCTCAGCACTTGGAAAGTGAAGGAAAGAGTATTATTGGGAGTTCAAGACACCCACTGCTGCATTGCAAGTTTTAGTCTACTCTGAACCACCTGAGACCCTGTCTCAAAACAAAGGTCTTTCACCTGTGTGAAATGATTTGTTGAGCAGTCTAGATTTAAGTTCTAGGCAAGATGAGGCTAATGTATCATGTTGGAATCCCTTCTAACTTGAAAGGTGTCACCTGGGTAATAATTTCCTAGCCTAAACTTTAATATTCAGTAAAATTTTTACAAATAAACAAGGCTTAAAAATACTAAATAATACCAGAATAAGTCCTCTAACATTAGAAAAGCACACAGTTGTTACATTACCTTATAAAATAATGGTTTATAAGAGCTCAACAGTATTTTAATTGTCAGATAACAATGTGCACATTTCATTTAATATATAACATATATTTACAGTTTAAGAGGTAGTTTGAATTGTACCTAAGCCTCGATGGACAAGCAACAAGTCTTAGAATTAGCCAGTTGATTCAAACTAGTGTTCGTAAAATGTGGTGCTTACATTGAAATGGGAGCTGGGCTTTACCTCCTTCATCAGTTCACAATCACATGGGAAATAGCAGGAAGGCAGACAAACATCCCCACCTTTCAGAATCCAGCCAGAAGGTAAAAAAAAAAAAAAAATGCCAGGTAACAACACCATGCACCAAAAATTGGATTATCTTGTAAAGGAGTAGTTTTGTTTTTATCTCTTACTGCTTCTAATGAATCAAATAATTGCACCCAAAACTGTTTGAAACGATGAGTAATGGTGATTAAGGAATGGATATCATCCTTCTTAGGAAAAAGCTTGCAAAGTAAATGAGTCAACTATGAATTATAATAGGGTAAAATTGGATCCTGTATTATGAGACTGTCGGTACTTAGCTGGGCGTTGGTAGCACAAGACCTTAATCCCAGCACTTGGGAGGCAGGTAGAGGCAGGCAGATCTCTGAGTTCCAAGACAGCCTGGTCTACAAGAGCTAGTTCCAAGATAGCCTCTGAAGCCACAGAGAAACCCTGTCTCAAAACAAAAAACAAAAACAAAAAACAAAAACAAAAAAACCAACAACAACAACAACAAGACTGTCAGTACTTAACAGCAGAGTATACACACACAGAGAGAGTAACCCTAAGACACTTATAATGGTCACAGAAAATAGACTTTAAGGAAATTAAGTCTTTGTAGGGCAAAAAGATTTCACTGTGGTAAGGCAGCCAACACATTAAGATGATCCAAGAACTGTAAAGGCCCTGTACCCAACAATATAATTGGTAGAATTGGGAGTTTAGGGTGTAGCCCAATGATAGCGTGCCTGCCCATCAGCTGCAAAAAGGGGGTGGGGATAATAGAATGGAGAGGCAGACAGCAAAAGTCTATTATTTCAATACTCTCAGTAATGGGTGGGAAATTAGGCCAAAAACCATTAAGTATATAGAGGCCATAAAAAACACTCAACACAAATGGTAAGTGCAGACCACTTTACTTAATAACAGCAGAATTTATACTCATTTAAAAGTGTCTGTTCTCCTGGATAGCCCCATATGGTGGGTCATAAAACAGGTGTGAATAAATTTAAAATGAATGGGATCATACAGGATATCCTCTTTGGTAACAATGAAATCAAATTAGGACTCCACAATAGAAATATATTGGGAAATTAAATTACTCAATGACTAAAAAGGCAAAGAAAATTAGGAAGTATTTTTACCTGGACAAAAAGAAAACATTGAAATTTCCCAGTTCCATCTAAACTATCTGAAAGGCACTTACTGCCTTAAAGCACTGCTTTGGGAGAGGGTCCCAATAGTTTGTCTTTAAGACAAAATAAAAAAAGCACAACACACACACACACACACACACACACACACACACACACACACACACACATATCAAACATGAACGAGGAATTAATGCACAGAAAAATAAAAGTAAAATCAATAAAATTTAAAAGCTTTTTTTAAAAAAGGACGCATTTACAAAACAAGAAAAAATACAAGTGTCCCAAATTAGGCATAAAAATAGGTATATCACATGACCCACTCTACAGAAATTTAGGCTATCAGAAACTATGTATAAATTTATGTTAATAAGGTAGCTGTTGCAAATACACTTGACAAGGCCTTAGGTAACACTGTCAAAACTTGTTCAAGAAGTAAATATTTAAAAAGACATCATTGTTTAGGATTGATTTAAAAAGAAAATGAAAGCAGGAAAGTACCAGGAGCTGGGTGACCATGGAGTTGGACCCATTATTTTTATCTCAGTTTGGCATTTTTTAAAAAAATGGGCCTTTAGTTGCCTGGATATACCTGCTCCTACTGTGTTACAGACCTATTACTCTAATGCCATCTGTATGAAGGACAGCTACTGGCATGTCTACATTGGCAGTGTGAACTGGCCAAGAAAGCAGGCTGTCAAGTATGAAGTCCAGCGGGTGGTCAGGAGTGCTCTATACCAGGTATAGAGCAGGAGCTCTCAGATGTGACTTGGAATCTGGGTGGGTAAAGAGCTCTTGTCTGCTCAACGCCATTGTGCAGAGAATAATGTTTTGAGAAGCTACCTGATGCATAAGCCTTTTAATGTAAAATAGAGCTAAAATTAAATGCCACTTTTTCAGAGATTAATGGACAGCCTGGTCAAATTCAAAGTTTTGGATGAATAAAATTTTATAAATGGAACTATTCCATCAACAGGCAAAGTGTAACCAAAATCTGTCTAGATGGGTAGTGTGTAATTTCTGCACAGCACTCTGTTTAGTAAATACATCACTGTATATATACATCAGGAATCTTGCTCCAATAAAGGAACGTAGAGATTTTTTTAAAAAATGTATTATTTAAAAATCTACCCACAAAGAAAAGCCCACATTCAAGTGGAGTAACTGTTGGATTTGATCAAACATTTAAGGAAAAATGATAAAAATCTCTGTGTAAACTTCCCAAATATAGAAGATCAGTTCTCATCCTATGAGGCAATTACCCTGAAATAAAATGATAGAGTATATATTTAAAAAGAGCTACAGATAATATCTTTCATATACATATAAAATCCCAAAGGAATATATCAGCAAAACATATTCAGTGATACATATTTGTGAAGATCAGTATAGATACAAATTTGATTTTACTTTAAAAAATCAATGTGAAGTACTATTAGTAGTCTAAGAAGTAAAAAATCTGAGAATGCAGATGATGGAGTCCAGGGTTTGTGAATTTTAGAGGAAAATTGGAGAATTCCCCAAAGATTCTATTAGGGCCGAGCCCCTCTCTCTCTCTCTCTCTCTCCCTCTGTGCGTGTGTGTGTGTGTGTGTGTGTGTGGTGTGTGTGTGTGTGTGTGTGTGTGTGTGTGTGTGTGTGACTTAAGAATCTATGGAAGTAAAACATTTGTGGAAGTAAAAGATTTGTTTTACTGGGATAATGGATGCTGGTTTACCTGGGGCTGAAAAAAGTCAGCTGTGATTAATAAAATGTCTAGCATCATAGAGTGAAATCTTCTGAGTTCCTCCCAGTCATCACATGGTGGCCATGGTCCAGGCAAGCCAAGGCTGCATCTCAAGCTAGCAGTTGAACTCAGTAATGTGTAAGTGTCTCCCACATTCAGATTTTGTAGGCATAGGAGGCCACTGAGTTTGGCTGAGACCTGGCATCACACATCAGGGTCACATTCCTGAAGAAAATACAGAATAGGCCATTGGTGAAGATGTATCCTCAGTTGTCATGGAGATTCCAGGATACTGGATACAGGATACATGTAGATCCTAGGACCATCAAGGCCACTCCCCAGTGAGGCGGGGGCAGCTTGAGTCTACTGAACAAACTGTACATGCTGAGAATGGCAGACACAGAGATTTGGAACTGCCCAATCCAGTTCTGAGTCCTGGAAGTCAGACACTGAGCTTCAAGATTTGGAGCTACACCGTTATACTTCGGTTTTGCTTATGTGTGGTTCTTCCCCTTTGTAGTAAGAACTGTGTAACTTAATTTTTATTTTACAGGATCCCACAGTTAAAAGAGACATTGAACTTTTGTTTTGTTCTTTGAGACAAGGCTTCTCTGTGTAACAGCCCTTTCGGTCCTGAAACTAGCTCAGTAGCCCAGACTGGCCTCGAACTCACAGAGATCTGTCTGCCTTTACTTCTCAAGTGCTTGGATCAAAGGCATGTGCCACTAACACCCAGCTTGAAACATTGAACGTTTAAAGCAATATATTTTGGGGTTTTTTTTGAGACAGGGTTTCTCTGTGGCTTTAGAGGCTGTCCTGGAACTAGCTCTTGTACCATTATTATAAGGAATTGGTAGACCACACAAAATCGCAGTTAGTCCAACTTCAGAAGTCCCCATAGTCTTCTTCTCAACACTGTTCAAAAGTCCAAAGTAAGGCTCTGTAAAGTCACCAAGTAACTTCCATGCTTCCATTATACACAGAGTAAATATTTATATTCCAAAGGGGAGGAATAGACATAGCAAGATTAGACTAAAGCAAGACTGAAGTCCATCGAGGGAGACACTCATTTCTGAATCTGCATGCCACATATTGGAGCATGTGGTGAAATGATCTGAACACCAAGAATCCTTGAGTAGCCCCCCACCCATGACTCTGCAGCCTGCAATGTGCTCTTTTTAGAGCTGGCTTCACTCTGTACCTATTGCTCTCCTTGGCAGATAGTCTATATTTTTAGCATCTCCAACATCCCTAACTAAATGGAATAGAACATTGGCATGTAAAACAAGTGGAAAATCTATAGAGTGTATGTTTAAAATAAAGACTATTAAATCCTAGTTGGGAAAATGCCATTTAATAATGGGATCTAACCTATTAGCATGATTTAGAAATTGTTATAATTGAAATTTTACATGAAAATGTGTACTTTCAGACTCAAGGTTTTACATTGTCTTAGAAGATTATAATAGAATTAAGAATCTATCATGATTGGTTTATTTTATAGCCAATGAGAAAGATCTTATCAGCAATAAAATATAGCCCCAAATACAAGTTGAACATTGCATTTACAAGACGACCTACGATAGTTAATTATTCCAATCTGATTATGGACATTATTGTAATTGCATATCAATTTTACCAATCAACTCTCGATTAATCTAATGGAGCTGAGGAGAGTGTGATAACAGTAAAATAATTTATGCTACTCTACATGTATTTTAACATACTTAACAATTTAATGCTTAAAGCTATATCAAGCACTTTCTAATTTCCAATTATACCATAAACAGATTATTCCCTATACTGGGGTACTAAACAAAATTTTATTCTCTCCTCATGAATTATATTTCCCCCATGGAGGCATCTCCTCCCACCATGAAAGATAAATAAGCCTCTTTCTCTTGTCCTGGTCCCTTCAGGGGATAGTGGTACAGCATAGAATCTGTTAGTCAAAGGTTGTCTCTGGGGAGTTTGACTGGTATCTCTCTGGAGTGGATTAATGGTCGTCAGCATCATACCAACACCATTAGGTGGCAGAGCTTCAATTGAGAACTATGGCTTTTGTACCCTACTTGCAGGCCTGGAAGGAATGATGCTAATAGAATAGCCAGGACTCTCTAAGTTTTAACACAAACCTCGAACCTCTTTACTTGCTAAGACCTCTGGATTCAGACTGTTTCCTTACAGCTTAGTTTTATTTTAGCAGACATGAAACTCCTTTTTAACTCATTGGACACCCTTCAAGATCTCTTATTATCACCAGTATGACCTCCACTGTCCAATTAAGATCATGAACTTACAACTTTTATCGAAGTGGTGGAAACACAATATATGATGCTACTTAATTATTTTACTTGGTACTAGCTCTCATTTGTAAGTGCCTGTATATGCCAAGCACTGAATGTAATTCATACTTTACAAATAAGGAGACATGGTTAGATTCTGTAGCTAGTGAGCATAGGATGGCTAGCTCATAAATATTTCTCCTTCTGAATGGTAAATGTCTAGTCAGGTGGCATTGGATTGTATCATCCAAAACATAAGAGTTAATTTGTTTTTCCTCTGGTGCCTATTTCCATAATTTTTATTGTTTTATTTTCTAAGTTACAAATACCAAAAGTAATAGCTACTTATGATTTGCTTATGAATTATATTCATTATTTTTTATTTTTCTACATTTTTCCATTTCAGCACTTTTTTCTCCAATCAGTGTGCTGTGAAACCTTCTATTGTATTTTAACTTATTATGATAATTATATCCAATTCCAGCCTAGAGATACCACACTGATTTTCAGTTTATAGGGTAATAGGACACAGTTTTAGAATTCCTATTTTTTTGAAATAATAAATTTTGTGTACTATATTTTAATAATTATTGGTTTAATATATTTTAAACTCTACTACCAGCTATTTTTATATCAACTGAAATATCCAGGCTTCCATGCACACAATGAGAAATTTGACTTCAGCTCCCAAGGGTTGCTTTTCCATGCTCCATTTGCAAGCTCAAAGGAAGTACCCTAAACCAGATTGCCTAAAATCTGCAAAATGCTCCATGAACACTAAATGCTTCATGAGAAACAAGTTCAGTGATGGGTTCTTGGGAGAGGAAGAGCTGTGGATGTTCTTAATAGGAAAAGTGTGCAAATAGAACTTGAATCAAAATCTAGGGATGATGGATGCTATAAGCTTTTAGCTTAGCTTTACTACTAGCTTGTGGTCTGAAAGTGATTTTAACTGTATGATTGTGAACATACCCTGATGGGGAATGTACTGTGTATGTTTATCTTATTGATTGTTAAATAAAATACTGTTTGGCCAATGAGACAGCTAGTTAGATGGGACTAGGAGTCAAAGAGGATTCTGGGAAATGTAGTAGAGAAGTGGTGATCCAGGCAGGAAGTGACATAGCAAGGATACTCATATTTAATGAAGGAGAAACAGGAAGCGTTCCTCTTTTCCCCTACATTCCTGCTCCAGCGGTACAATGTGATCCACCGGCAAGGAGGGACGTCAATAAGGTGTCCCATAAGATAAGTCTTATACATAGGTTTATGATAGTTAAGATTGAGCTAACAGAAGAGAATCCTAGTCATTGACCAAGCAGCATTGTAACTAATACAAGTTTCTGAGTATTCATTTGGGCCTAACTTGGGCGGGCGGCTAGCATAAAGCACACAGGTGGCAGTGGGGCTCGGTGGCTTTTGGCAGATTTATCGAAACAATACCCAAACACAAATGTATTTCTGCCATTGTTTGCTAATTGTTCAAAGGGGTCTGTCCTTCAAAATTTGACGTAATATGTTTAAAATAATTAAACTGGGCCGGTAAGATGGCTTCGTGGATAAAGGTACCTGCAGCTAAGCTTGATAACCTGAATTCAAGCCTCAGGACCCATTTGGTAGAAGGAGAGAACCAACTGCTGCAAGTTAGCATTGATTCCCTCACTCACTCCATGGCATATGTGTAACCACACATGTATACATGGCACAGAAGCACTAAATAAAAATGTAAAATATAATCCGGCCCACTATTGTATTGTTAATGTCAGCAGGGCTACTTTTGTTTACCATGGCCTCTGGGTAATATGCCTCTTTATTTGCATATCTATGCGCCTAAGCATCTGAATAGGCCTGCACCTGGGCAGGGAGATCAGAGGTATGAGTAACTTGTGAGGCTAGAAGGTTAGGAGCTAAGGGGCGAGCGGCCAGAGCAGGAGAGAGCAGCGAGGGAACAAAGAGAGAAATGGTTGCCTCGTGGTATTAGCAGGATGGTTAAGAAACACCAGAAAAGATGGCTAATAAAGAAATGACTCTAGTTCCAAAACATGGAACTGAGAGCTCTCTGAAGATGACAAGATGCCTGTGTTTGATCTTTATCGCCTTTGGGTTGCTGGGAGCTTCCAGGTCCACACATCCCCACTCAGGCGGGACCTCATGGCTGTCGTGGGTTAAAGCTGAGACAAGCTGGCCATGACACCAATGGAAAGATGTGTTACATTTTTTAACTATGTAAAGATGTGTTGCATTTGTTTTACTATGAAAAAATGTGTTGCATTTGTTTAACTATGTAATGATGTGTTGTATTTGTTTAATTATGTAAAAATGTGTTGCTGTTTTACCTGGCCTGCCTAAGGCACCTGACTGATCTAATAAAAAGTTGAAGGGCCCATAGCAAGGGAGGAGGTATAGGTGGAATTTCCAGGCAGGGATTGTAAGTCGGAGAAGAATTTAGACTAGAGGAAGGTACCAGACAGACAGACACAGAGGAAGCAGGAAAGTAGGATGTACAGAATGAAAGAAAGGTAAAAAGCCCCAAGGCAAAACACAGATGAATAGAAATAGGTTACATTAAGTTAAAGGAGCTAGTGGGACAAGCCTTAACTAAGGATGAGCATTCATAATCATAAGCCTCCATGTCTTTATTTGGGAGCTGGTTGTCTGCCCAAAGAAAACACCAACTACATCATCCTTATGACCCAGTCCAATCTCTTAATGCCAATACATTCTATATCAGCTTTCAGCATATCAGTTTGGAAGCACACACATTCATATGCACAAAAGAGTAAGGCTCCCAACAAAAATAATTTTAAAAGAAATATCCAAGAGCCTTAAATTTAATTGAATGGATGCAATATAAGCCAAAGAAACAAACAACAAAAACAATTATCAGAGAATGAATAGACAGAGCTTGGAAGGAGCTGTGGGTGGTCTGTCTATAACAGTCTGTACTAAAAATTATTGTCACACAAAGCTAGAAAGCTATTTGTGGGTCTAATAGAAGCTTTTGCTTCTAATGCTTTTCTCATACATTGAGTAAGAAAGTACATAAAATTGGAAAGTGAAAAAATATGATTTTCATTTCTACCATGATCTCTATACCCCGATGTAAGCTCTGAAATATATCATTCTCCACCAAAAGGTGATGGAATAGCATTACATTATTTCTAAAGCTCCTTTTAAATTTTGGGCTCCTAACATCCAGGAAAAAAAGTAAATAGCATTCTGGAAAAGAAAAGGATATTGTGTTAAAATATAACTGGAAGTAAGAGTTACTGAGCCAAAGGAAATGTAAAATTTTGAGATACAAAAAAGTATTTATTTATTTATTTATATTTCCACTCTTCCACTTTTCCATTGCTGTGACAAAACACTGTGACCAAGGCAACAGATAAAAGAAAACATGTATTAGAGCTTATACAGTTCCAGAGGGTTAGCGTTCATAATTATCATGGTAACAGGCAGGCAGGTATGATGTTGTGGGAAAAACTTACATCTGACCCACAAGCACAAGGCAGAGAGAGCTATGTACTGAAAAGAGCATAGGCTTTTGGAGCCTCAAAGCCACCCCCAGTAACACTCGTCCTCCAACAAGACCATTCTTCCTAACCTTTCCCAAATAGTTCTACCAAGCATTCAGATATATGAGCCTATGAGGACCAGTCTTGTTGCAAAACAACACAGCATGCTAGCCAAGTACCCTATCACTGAGCTACATCCACCGCCATGGAATCACCATAATTTTTAATATTTAAATTCTCATATATATGTTATTAAAGTTTGGTAGTATAGAATAGTGGAAAGAGTAAAGTGTATAGTTTTGTTTTATTGAAGAATAGAACAAAGTAGTGAGGTTAAGATAATGGCAGTTCACAGACCCTCAATAAACACTGCCTGTGACATGACGTCTATAAAACATGACTCCAGACAAAGAAAATCCCTGCGTTATATGAACATGCACAACTATTGAAAAATGAAACGAGCTAGGGCAAAAGTTGGAATCATTTCAATCTTTTGAGTGCCAGCAAGTTGTTTAGGAAGGAAAAGATAAAATTGCTGAAGTCAAATTGCTGAAGTGACAAAACCTAAGCAAAGAACAGTTTTTGTTTGTTTTGGTTTTTGGTTTTTCAATACAAGGTTTCATTGTGTCTCCCTAGCTGTTTTGGAACTTGCTCTGTAAACGATATTGGCCTCAAACAGTTACTTTTAGTTTGGTAGAAAAATATAGAAAAGGTTCATTTGTTGATTTTAAAGAATGTGAAAACACTGCTGGTCCCTACTACTGCCTTAGCAAGTAACTTGAAGTCAGAGAAACTCCAGGTCTGTCAGCTGTGGCTTTGGAACTAGGTCATGTGACCAGCCAGCCTCTGCTATTGTGTAGTTGTTTCTTTCTCTGTGAATTTTTGTCAGGATCAGTTGAAGGAAAGCATATGAACACCTATAAGTACAACACTATGACTGATACTTCCTAAAGGCCCAACATAATATATGTAAAGCAACCTTCTCGGCCATTTCTATTCAATTTTTTGCCTTAAGGGAAAAACACAAAAACAAAATCTAAGAGCTTGAGTGACAGTGGCAGAGAGCACAGCTAATGCCAGGAATGCTGTTTGGTCTGCTTCCTGGCCAGTTACAGGCCATATTTCTTCAACATTCTTCTTTCACATACCAGCTAACTTTCAGGCAACATCTCCACTCTTTCTTCATCTTGGTAACTTTTCAAATATTGCTTTCAAAGGAAAAAGTTAAAAATTAAACAATTCCTTTTCTGTGGAATTTTTAAGCACATGTACCTGAGAAAAACAGTGGATGGAATCTTGGGCGACAACGATTAACAGTTAGCTTGTCATGCTCTGTCATGGAAAAACAAAATCCATTTTTCCTTACCTTTTGTTGAGTGAATAAAACCTACTTAAAAGAAAGGATGAAAACAGGAGTTCACCTCTTTCATTCTGAAAGGACCTTTCCTTTTTAAAAAAATTCTTTGATGTCATTTTAATTCCAACCACAGTTCTCCCTCCCACTTCCCTTGACTCCCCTCACCCTCATCACACCCCCAATCCACTCCTCCTCACTGGTAAGGGTTCCCATGAGGAGTCAACATAGTCTGGCTCATTAGGTTGGGGTAGGGCCAGTCCCTCTCCATGCATTAAGAGTGAGCATGGAATCCCACCATCGGGAATGAAGGAGCCTTTTTTAAGGATCCTTTGAACTCAGCACAGGAAGAAAGGTGCCCTCACCAAAAAATAAATAAACAAAGGCTGTCCCTTACCATGTACTCTGTCACCTCACTGTATGCATCCTCTTAATGCAGCTATGATGTGGAATAAAGTTTTATACATGAAGAAGGAGGCCAGAAACAAACTACTTCAAGTCAAAATTGGAGAAACAGGAAAAACAGTGTGTGTGTGTGTGTGTGTGTGTGTGTGTGTGTGTGTGATGTAAACATGTATATGTGTGGATACATGCACCCATGCAAACACAGAGGACAGATGAGGATATTGGGTTTCCTGTTCTATCACTGTCTATCTTATTCCCTCGAGATAGTCTCTCATTGAACCTGCAGCTAGTCAGCAACCAGAAAGTCCCAATAATATTCATGTCTGTCCTTCCTCCAGCACTGGGGTTATAGTCATGAGAGCATCCACGGGTGCTGGGGACTCTAACTCAGGTCCTCTTGCTTGCACACCAACCACTCTTACCTACTGAGACCTATCTCTAGCCTCAAAACCAAGTGACTCATCATGAATCATGCACTGCTCTTCAGGTTGCCAATAGCTACATGTGAATTGCAGGAGAAAAAGAATACCAGAACAGGTCACTTCAAACATAAACCTCAATTTGATATTATGTTTATAAAATTTTACCTCCAATTGTCTTGAGGCTTATTTTCAAGTCAATAGTCAAAGAAGTGAAAAGAATAAGAGGGAAGTCTTATTTCCCAGGGTCAGGTTTTATTTCATTTTGGGGGAAAAGTAGTATGTTGAGTTTTCAAGGTCCTACTGAGAAATAATATGAAATATTTGCTATTTATATTTTTATGGAATGGGAGAAACATTGGATCTATTGGATATTCTTGGGCTGTTAGGTGCAAACTTTCCACTTTGCTTTTGAGAACAGTTTCAGCAGGTATAAGGATATCACATGGCCTTACCCTTTCAAACACAGCCTCTGCCATTATTAATCTATTATCAGTCCCAACACATTGACTACAGATGATGAGTCTACACTGACACGCGACTATCCAAGTAGGAATTTTTCAGAGTGATTTTTAAGTATTTCACTTTGATAAAAAGTTTGTAAATAACTATCTATGATAAGACATCAGTCTCTGTGAGCAATGTTCTTTCTTGAGCTGTAAAAATGCAAAGTACAGCAGGCACATCAATTAGACGAGGCAAATTACACAGCCCTTTAGAAAGGCTGGAGTTAGACTGGACTTTCTTTTGATGAATGGGCATCCTTTAAATGAATTAGTTCAGAGTCTGCCCAGGAGCATAGAAAGGGGTATCCCAGGGGGGTGCAGTAGGGCAAGTCTGAATAAGGAATATCTGTCTTCATCACCAAATACTGCTCAAATGCAATTGGCTTTGAAGCACCTTTAAGACAGGGGTCATAAACTCAAGCGCCTAGAGGATCTGGGCAGGTGATAGAAATGAGTCTGGTGGGCCAGCTGCAAGAAAGCATCCTGGTGACAAATGGTGCCTGACACTTGACCATGGTGTCAGGAAGATGGTGGCAAACTGACAATTAGAAGAGGCAGCTGCTTTTCTATTTTATCTGACTGAGGACAGGCAGACACCTGGGGCCAATGCTTATCATATTATTATTTATTAGCACACACTAATTGCATATGTTAATGGAGTTTAGTGTGCTACTTGAATACCTACCTACAATATGTATTTGTCATATTCTATCATCTTTCTTCCACCCCGTAAGGTTCATAATACAGACCCCCAATCTCTGATGGCCACTATTCTATTTCTGTGTTAACATTCTTGTGGTTTCTACATATGAGGTAAAACATGTGATACATGCCTTTCTGTGTCTGGCTCATTTCACTTAACATATTGTCCCTAAATTGTGATTTTTTTTTAAAAAAATGTGGATAATACTATCATATTTTGATGTATCATCTTCTAATGTTTATGTTAATATCTAATTTAAAATACTATTTAGTCCACTTAAAAAGACCACCAATTGCAAGCACATGCCATCAGCAGGCCCCCGATTTACAATTTCTGATTTCATGAAATAAGATAACAATGAAATGACACCTGTAAAAGAGCCTCATCATTCTGGTCTGAACTCTCACACTTCTGAGCCAGCCTTTAGATACCATGACAAATGTACTAAAACAAGCAGGAAAGGGTTAGGAAATCTGTGCAAAACCACAAAGTATTTCCCAGAATCTGGATCAAACCCTGCCTGCTACAGAAGAATCCCCTTAAAAAACACATGCTGCATTTGTATGCATTTGGTCTCGCATGAATCCTGGCAAGCTGACATCATACATGCTATCACCAAGTGATGCTAACACAGATATTAGTAGAAATACTCCGTTGAGAACACACTAACTCTATGGTAATTCCATTGGACCATTAACTTTTGTCTCTTTCCAATCCTCCCAGGCAGAAATGGCCTCAATTTTAAAAGGAGTAAAATTTGGATCTTCCAGATCTGTGCTTGGCTGGGTGATTCTGAGCACAATTGCATTTGGGTCACCCAATTACACAGGTATAGGTTGACACTTTATAAAGACAAATGTCTACCTCATTAGCTTCTAGTTTATGGTTTCAGTTTATGTCTTCATTTAGTTAATCCCTTCTAGGGTTATTTCCCCAGGCTCCTTACTGAGTATCAGTGTAATGTACCTGATCAGTGCCCAGTAAGTAATTTTTGATTGACTATTATAATGCATTAATTAGAACACTATCAACAAGACCTATCAGATCAACTGTCTGTGAATGAACCAAACAATCACTTACTTTAACCTACTAGGTAGGCATTTTAGTTAAGCCAATAACTAGGCTAAGTTTTAACTTTTGGAAATTTGTTTTATGATGTTGCTCAAATGAACCCATCTACTTATAACATAACCCCTCACCTCTGCTTCCTCTTGACCTCAAGGAGTAAACGTGCTGTTAAGAGTGTATATAGTTCATGAAACACCCTTACACAAGACAGAGGAGCATGGTGAAGGTGGAAACAGAAATGGCCAACATTTTTACAAAGAACTATTCATTTTAGTGTCAGAGGAAACTACAATTGAAATGTAAATTGTTATTTTTGCTTCCAGAAAAAAATGTAAGTCAAAATGCAAACCATCATTTAAAAACACTGAAGCCAAGAAAAGACATTAGACCATTTTTTTAAAAAAATTTGTCTTCATGCCTTGAAAACAACAAAGTCTTGAGTATGTGGAGGATAGTTTAAGATATTAGAGTATCTATCCATTACCCTAGATCATAAGTAGGCTATTTCTTAAACCGTCCTAAGCATCTTCAGACAAAAGAAATTTATGACCTTTGGGGTAACCCTCTCCAGAAGAGGAACTGATAATTTCTTGAACATCTTGTATTTTTCTCCTCCTATCATTTCCATACATACATGGCAAATGCAACCTGACTTATGGTTCAAAATACTCAAATATCCTCTAGGTTTGGGGCCACAGGGATTGGTCTTGACTTTTTCCTAGCAGAGGCGAAGTAACATTAAATCTGTCCATGACTCATCTAAGTCAGCAAGACAGTGTTGCAGAATCTCTCTCGAAATACTAAGTTAAGAAGTTCATGGAGAAAAAGGTGAAAAGAAGGTCAGCTGCTGACATGAAACCCGGTGCCACATGTGACGACCCTCACTTAGCCAGAGGCACTGGAGCCTGCAAGTCAGCAGAATGTTACTGAATCCAGCTTCAAGCAGAAGCCAGATGCTTGTCAAAGGCAGCCCTACCTGTGCATTCAGCATTGTATTATATAAGTGGAGACAGAGCAGGGGGATAACTAAGAACAAACAGTTGAGGCTATGACCAGCCTCTTCTCTAGTCTGTTCACTTACCCCAAATTGTAGACCTTTATTGTAATGGCTAAAAGACCCACGCACATATTATAAAGAGAAATGAAATTAGAGTTTTGATAAACAAGAGTCCTAAAAATTAGAATAGCATCCTCCTTGGTCCTGCTGTTCTTCAATGTTTGTATGTTTGCTGGCTAGAGGTGCTAACACATGCAATAGCAAGAAGCCTGCCTTTAAGTTCCATCTTAAGTTCTAGACCTAAGCTTCCACATTAGCAGACTGTGATCTGTAAGTGTAAGCAAAATAAACCCTTTGTGGTAGTTTGAAAGCAAATGGCCCCAAAGGGAATGGCGCTATTGTTGAAATGGGTGTGGCCTTATTGGAGGCAGTGTGTCACTGTGGAGGTGGGCTTTGAGGTCTCATATATGCTCAGGTCACACCCAGTGTCTTAAATCATTTCTTGTTTCTTGCAGATCAAGATGTAGAACTCTCAGCTCCTTTAGAAATGCTTTCCTTTATAAGAGTTGATATGGTCATGGTGTATCTTCACAGCGGTAGAAACCGTAACTAGGACACCCTCTCCCCCTTAAACTGTTTTTGGTGAAAGTGTTTTGTCAGAGCAGCAGCAGCATGGAAACTATAACATGGAAGGCCTAGTGTTCTTCTTGACTTTCCTACAATTATTTGCACAGCCCATTTGTAGAACATTCTTCAGCCCTCTTTAAGACACTACTCCCCTAAAAAAGGAGGGGGGACTAGTCAAATGCTAAACTTGGAGAACAAATAACATGAAGGTAAAATTTTAGAAAACAGATCAGGAAAAGAAGAAAATCAAATTGGTGAACATTTGCCTCTCCTTTAAGGGATGACATTTTGAGGTAGCCACGATGGAACAAACTTGTACTCTGAGCACTCCAGAGATAGAAACAGGAGTATAATGCCAACCTTCCCCTGTCCACATAGCGAATGTGACAGTAGACTGGATTACATGAGAGCCAAGCTCAAAAGACACAAACAAACAAAAACCAGAATGGTGAAGTTTTGTGACACTTCTGTGTTTCTTACTGATAAATGCTCTGTTTTGTGGTGGAGTGGAGGGGTTTCGAAAATGAGAACTAATCATCTTTAAGGTTCATGATGAAAAACAATGGCACCAGAGATGGCTGGGGGCTTATTACTTACCATGCACTGATGATAACAGTAACAACTATCTGTTTAAGAGCTCATATCAGCAGTTAAGGGCACTTGCTGCTCTTGCAGAGGACTTGGGTTCAATTTTCAGCACCCCTAACTGCAACTCCAGTTTCAGGACCCTCTTCTGACACTGCATGCACCTGGTGCACATCCAAAGCAAGCACACACAGAAGAATAAACAAATACAAGATGCTCTCACTTCCATGTTATTGGTACTCAAGACACGAAGAAGCCTAAGTAGGCCGTCTATTTACAGGAATGATAAAAGGCAGGACCAATTGTGTCCAGGCTTCCAGACGTAACGCCTGAACCAATAGCTATTCTATGAATTGCCTCATCACACAAAAAAAACATAGTCTACATGGGTTAAATCACTCAAAATTCCATGTCAAGAGTCACTCTTTCTCCGATCTCCTTTTCTCTAAACCACCTTCTAACACTACAAGAGCTACTTATGTAATGGGAATGATTGAAGGTGTCCTTGTCCTGATTCAGTGTCCCCACTATCTGGAAGGAAGAGCACTGTTGCATTGCCCACTGATGGTGCTTCTGAGGTGCTGTTTAACTGTTTAAATAAAGCAACACACCAAATCTGAGTACAGGTACAGATGGGAACATTTATTTTACTACTTCCTTTCCTAGGTATATTAAGAGAACTCTTAAAAATTAAATATATCTACTTGGGGGAGGGGATGCATATGTGCCACAGTGAGCATGAAGACCTGAGGACAAGTTGAATCTCCTTCCTATCCTTCCTATCATGTAGGACCTGGACTTGAACTCAGTTTACCAGTCTTGACAGCAAGTGCCTGAACCTTCTGAGCCATCTTGTTGGCCCAAGATAATCCTTTTTTGGATGTTACCAATGAATTGCAATTTGGTTTTCTATCCACTGAAACTATTTTAGGCAGATCCCAGCAAAAACAGTTCAGCCAAGGAGTGAAAGGGAAAAATGGTTAAAATGAAGGTCTTTGGAGACAGAGTTTGGAATCACAGTATATTTCCTTTTCAAAGGTTCTTTTTGCAGTTTGAGGATACTTCCCTCCTGGGTCTGCTGTAAAAATTGAATTAGATAATATGTATACAGGGCTTAAAACTTAATCCGCACAGAAAATCTTCAGCAAATGATAACTAGAAATACATATTTAAGTTTTCATTGTTCTTTATTTTAATTGGACTGGTTAAGAACATTGCTTTGTTTGCTTTAATTTGTAATTTAAAATTTTATGTGTATAGGTGTTTTGCCTGCATGTATGTCTGTGCACTGTGTGCATGCCTGGTGTTCATGGAAATGAGAGAGGCATCAGATCTCCTGGAACTGGAGTTCAGAAGTTGTTATGTGAGTTGTTACATGGGCATTGGGAATCAAATCCACGTCCTCTAGAAGAGCATCCAGTACCCCATCTTCATCTCTTAACCACTGACCCATCTCTCCAAACCCATCTTGCTTTGTATTTTTATTGCATATAAAGCAACTTAACACAAATAGTAATCCATTGGTGTCATTAAAAAACAAACATGGAATATAAAATATTTTTTAAAATGGCTCCTAAGAGTTCTCCTTTGCATCTATAATGTTTTTACATATCCAAGAGCACCCATGTACATTTGTGGAAAACATAAATGGGAGTGTCTGCAACACAGTTCTGCATCCTGCCTTTCTCCAGTGTGGATTGCTCAATACCAGCAATACAGATCTACCATATTATTTTTCATGGCTATATGCTATTTCCTTAAAGAAAAATAGCATAAATCATCTAGCAAGTTCTATTCAGATGTGTTGTTTCCAGTCATTCTCTTTGACAAAATGATACTTTAGTATATTCTTCTCCACTCATATATAGAAAACCAAGGTGGAATTTCTGGGTCTATTTCTGGAATTGAAATAGGCATTGGGCTGGGCATGGTGACACACACCTTTAATCCCAGTGCTCAGGAGGCAGATCTCTGTGAGTTCAAGACCAGCTTGGTGTACAGAGCAAGTTCCAGGACAGCCTCCAAAGCTACACAGAGTAACCCTGTCTTCAGAAACAAACAAACAAACAAAAAGAAAGAAAGAAAGAAAGAAGTAGACACTGGAGCTCGTTTTCATTTATGTAGCTCATTTTCAACTGCACTCTGAAGGAGCTGGAGCAATTTTTAGTTTATGCCACACCATAGCGAAAGAAGTTATTTAGCTGTATTTCATGTCAACCACTGGATTTTCTTAGTCAGTTTTCTCATGGTTCTAGAAAGCTCCATGTCATACTCATTCTTCCTTATCTGTTACTCTTCGCTAGAACTGTTAGTGTTTTACCTAAATACTACAAATGTACACATACACATGCACTCGAAAGTGAAACTATATATTAAGGGGAATTTAAGTGTGTGCAGAATGGGCAAGATAATTCCTAGGATGATGCTGGACAGATCTGGGTACTTGGGATCAGAACTTATAGTTGTCCAGTCTCAAGGCTGCTGTCTCTGTATGACTTAAATCTCCTTTTCCGTGGTCTGGTGTATTCCATAGTTCTCAATAATGTGAAAATTTGTTTAAGTCATATCAAATTATGAATTGCAAATTCCAGAAGCTGGACATTTTTCAGTTGGCAACTTAAGACTATTGACTTTCAGTGTCCTCCCATCTGTCATTAGAGGGAATTAGGCAGTTGAGAAGGCATGTTTTATTTGTAGCCCTGGTTGTCCTGAAACTCACTACCTAGACCAGAGTGGCCTTGAATTCCTATGTGATCTCTTGCCATGTTCTCCTAAGTGCTGAGATTGCAGGTGTCTGCCACCACTTCTGGCTCTCAATGGAGAAGTCAGAAAGCACTGGCTAAATATCTAGAGAAAGCATTCCTTCTAAATTTCAGGAAGTCGGGGCAATCCATTGCTTCTCACTCTAACATTTCACATTAAAGGACACTTCTAGACTAAGGAAAAGTGCCCCTTTTTGATGCTGTCCACGGTCCTGAACCACATTTGGGGTTCCTTTCTGAGTTAGTTAATGTGACATAAAAGACATCCAAAAAAATAAAGTTGAGAGGCTATTTCAGGAAAAATACTTTTTGTTTTTAGCAATTTTTAAATCCTCCCACACTAATAAACAAATCACAGTTGACCTTGGAAAAATTACAAAAGTTAACACTTTTTAGCCCAGATTCATCTTTTCAACGTCAGTCTCTTGTGTGAATGTGCATTTGTTAGCTCAGCTTGGAGTTTCTCCATGTCCCTGCATCTGCTTCTTTTCTATCCCTCCATGCTTTCCAATCTGTAATAAGTTTTAAAAGGTGACTATAACTTGTTTGACACTCCTTTCATCAAAAATGTGATCTAGACTTCCTTCTCTTCACTCTGCTGGGACTTGATTTCTTTGACTAATAGGGTACATGTGTGCAGTGGCTATGAAGCCCTGTGACCTTTGAGCAGCCTCACAAAAATGACACAATTTCTGAATCAAGTTATGATTTTAGTAACTCCATGGGTATTCTGATCTCAGGGCCTCTGCCCAGAGTTACAGTGGACATTACCTCATATAGCAATGTAATTATAATTTCTGGAGTCCAGATGAGCTCTTTTCTTTTTAGACCAAAGACACTAATATTTATAAGCCTTTAGTCAGTGATGAACACTACTTTAAAATTTTTATGAGCCCCAATTTTGACTTTTTTTCAATATCAAAAAAGAGAGAAGACATAATTGATCATTTTAGATTTAAGGTGAGAGTGTGAGGAGAAAAAGGGGTGTGGAGGTGAGTTTAAGATACTGTACAGTAAGCCGGATGGTGGTGGTGCATGCCTTTAATCTCAGCATTCTGGAGGCAGAGGCAGGCGGATCTCTGTCAGTTTGAGACCAGCCTGGTCTACAAGAGCTAGTTCCAGGACAGCCTACAAAGCCACAGAGAAACCCTATCTCAAAAAACCAAAAACCAAAAACTAAACCAAACAAAACAAAAGATACTGTACAGGGTAGTTGTATATATAGACCCTGACCACACAGTCTTGAGGGCATGGGACATTCACCATTGATGAAATTTACATGTTAAAAAATCAGCAAACTATTTAAAAGGCAGTTTTGGGATCAAACTTTAGACTGAGCACACTGTAGGAGAATGAAAAATTTAAGGTACTGTGTGGAGCTGGCCCCATGCTTTCCTCAATGTTGGTAATCCCAGTTATTTGGGAGGCTGAGGCAGAGATATTGTAAACTAGAAGTCTGCCTGTACTACAATGTGTTCAAGGCCAGCAGGGAACCTGACTGAGTCTCTGTTTCAAAATAAAGAGTTACAAGAGGGATGAGATACAGATCAGTGGTAGGGGATTAGCTTAGCAGACACTAGACTCTGGGTTCAATTTCCAACCCTGAGTCCTTGTGCCCCTGCCCCATAGCCAAAGAGTGACATTATCAAGCTATACAATTGAATGGCAAACTCCCAGTCTGTATTAAAGATAACTAAAAAGAAATTAAAATAACATAATTAAAATAAAGATGTACAGGAGGGTTGGAGAGATGGCTCTGTGGTGAAGAGCATTTGCTGCTCTTACAGAGGACCTGGCTTCAGCTCACAGCACCCATCTGGTGGCTCACAACTATCTGCAACTTCAGCTCCTTGGGGGCTGATACCCAATTCTGACCTCCAGGCATGCACGCAGTTACACGAACATACACATACAATCAAGTGCATGTTTAAAAAGATGCAAAGGAAATTAAAACAAAAGAAAAGGTATTTAGACAAAGGCCATGTATGGACTTAGCTCTGAAAAAGGGTGTCAGTCAGTACAGTTCCTGAAATGGATGAATTAAATTGTGACATTGGTTTTTCACTTGGCCCATGCACTTATTTCATGCTTTTATGTACCCAAAATGATAAAAAGTTTTGGCATTGTTGAGGGTATGAGTATATTTCTGAAATCCTGGGTGAGCGCTCAATGCATTTACTCTCCCCGAATTCCCCAGGATACAGGGTGAAACCCAGAGATGGATTCTGAGCAGCTGATTGCCAGTAATTGATTTTTCTCAAAGCTGTTCTGAGATGCAGCCAAGCATGGGTCATTGCCTGCTCCACCCAGCTGTAGTGAACAGCCCACAGATAGAGACCTTTAATAGATAAGCTGCATGCCCATTTAATTCCATAGCACCTAATTAAAAATTTCCCTTTTGTACAGAAGCCAATATTGCTTAAAATTTTGTCTAAGTAGAAGTCTCTTGCAATTCTGCTTTAGATGAGTACATTTTTACTAGGATATGTTGGTTAGGGGCTTGGATGAGGTCAGAAATCTGCAGTATTTTAATCACACCTTGGAAAGAATAACTCCCTATGCTTGATAGCTGTGATTGAACAGAGAAGTCCCTGAACAGTGAGCACTCAGTTAAGTAGGATGTTTATTGCTGTTGTTCTCTTTGAACATGCATATAGCTGTGAAATAAGTACCCTGCTTGTATTTCATTGCACCTTACTATTGTGCCTTTCAATTCATCATCAGTAATAGAACTCCCTGGAATCAGCAGCACTGGGAACAGGCTAAAAACACAGGCCCTTTGCCTCCCTTCCTGAATCCTCTGAAGCAGGTCCTTCATTTTAAGAAGATCCTGGGGTCAGAGAAACCCCAGTCTAGCAGATTCTGAGGCCAAATGTGACTTTGCAGCTCGCTTTTAATTATCTTTTCTAATCCAAAATGATAGAAGATTTTCACGACAAGATAGAACATTATTAAGGGTACAGGCCCATGATTGTAACACATATTGTCCACAAAGGATGCCTTGTAAGTCAGAAGACAATTGCTTGTATGTGATCTTAGGCACCAGTAACTGCTTTTCTTACAGACAGGTCATTATGCTCAAAGAATTCAATACTTGGCCTACTGCTGGACACACAAGTAGATGTTTCAAGAATTGGAATGAAGGGAAATATTTGCTAATCACTTCATGAGTTGTAACTACTCTTAAGAGTTCAAGCTCATGGCTCCTCTCCTCCAAGGAGTTTTTTCCCAGTTTTTTCATCGACTTGGGTTCTGCAGTTGAGTAAATGTCAGGTACTTGATATTTAATATGTGTGCATGCACACACACCTTTTAGATACCAGTTATTTTGTATCTTTGGTACTAAAGCTTCAAGAATCTCTCTCCTATGTTTTGGATCACTTTTTCAGGGGAGGCTTTCAGAAATTTGTAACTAAGCATGTATATTGTAATAATAGTGCTGCAGTGAAAAAAAATCCATAAGTTTTCATTTTCTTTCCAGCATTGTTCCAAATTGCCAACATTAATTCTGAGATTCCAATGGTTTCTCTAGTGCTGACCCATTTGTATTACGGAACATGTCTGCTGATGCAAAGGTGATATATAAAGTGATTCGATAACTTCCAAATGACCTTATAGCTTTTCACTGTTCTTTCATTAGTATGTAATAACTTGGACAATATTTACGATTTTCTTGGTAACGTCATACATGGGCCATTTTCCTATTTTAATGGTAGCTGTAGATACCTTAATAAAATATGCACCAAACACAGGTGAAATTTAATTCCCACAATCATGACTGTATTCAAGACATCAATATGCCAATTTCGTTCTGACACTATTTCTATTCAGTATTTTTTTTAAACGCAGTTTTCCTTTATTGTTTTCACAAGTGGTCTCTAACTGGCCTAGAGGTGGCAGCATTGAGCAGCTTATTCTGATAATCAGTTGCTTGCCTGGTCTGCATTTTCTGTTAGTTGTAAATTTTTCATAGAGAGTATTTCATTACAATATAGAAGTCTAATTTAGCATAAGGTGACAGGATAATACTCGTATCTGCTCAACATGACTTCACTTAGATTCCACCAAAGCCTTCGTTCCTATTCTGTATATTCACATGAATCGGATGTGAATTTGCATTTCCAGACTTATCAAAACCTGTGAATTAAAAAAGTAGAAAACTGAACTTATTGTAGTACAATTTAAATATTAACTATCTTTAAGATTGGCAGTAGATCTCTCTCTCTCTCTCTCTCTCTCTCTCTCTCTCTGTGTGTGTGTGTGTGTGTGTGTGTGTGTGTGTGTGTGTGCGCGCGCGCGCTACTGGGAATCCAACCCAGGTCCTTGGACACCTCAAGGCAATTTGCTTTATCTTCAGCCATAATAACAATTACTTTCATATCAAAGCCTTAACCCTTTGTGAAGATGACTTGTAAAATTTTTCCAAATTAAATTGCTTTTTAGGTTGACCCCCTCCTTCAAGAAAAATAGTATGTTTTCCCTCTACTCTTTGTTCATTTTTGGCTGGGGATAGAGGATAGGAGGAAGTAAATTTTTAAAAAAATCAAGCTATGGATTTGAAGTGCTTTCCCACAAAATGTGAATTACAGGCCCCCTCCTGAAAAAAATTCCTTTTGGCCTAATCTCGATCTTGCTCTTGCTATCAAACAGCTGTTTATTATCTTTTTTTGTTTGTTGGGGGGGGGGGCTTGGGCAAAACCTTCCACTGTGACTCTTCCACACCAACTTCACATGTCTCTACTCTGCATGCTCCCCTCTCCCTGTGGCACTCCAAACCTTCAGAATCCGATTCCTGCGATGCTGCCTCCGTACCACTTCCAAATTACTTGCTATTTATAGCCTTGCTGTAGTGGGCATGTGTGCCCGCATCACCAAGCTGTCAGAGGGAAATAGGGAGGGCTTTCAATTCAACATGTGTACCCAGATAATACATTAACCAGGTTTAGAAGAGCCTGCGTGACAGAGAAGGTGAAAAGACAAACCAGAGGCTCCCAGCTTTCGTGATGAGGTGGCATCTGTAGATGCGGGATACCCCAGTTCGATTGCCGTAGACCTCTGAATGGCGCTGGTACCTAAGTCTGTACCCTCACCCTGTCTCCCCTCTACCGCATCTGTGCAAGACGGGAAAGACAGGCAACTCCACCAATCAGCAGGCTGCCCCAGGAAACTCACCCCGCCTTTCGCCCCGCTTTAGGCTGAGGCGGGCTCCCCCCTGCCTCCCTGACTCCCATGCTACAGGCCAGGCGGTCTAGTGGATTGAGCATGCCCAGCACCTTTACTGCTGCGTCTGCCTGCGAGTATTCTGCAGTGCCAGAGAGCTGGAGGCTGTGGGGGGTTCCTGGCGTGGAGAAGGAGGCGGGAACCCAGAACCGCCCAGGGCTAAAGTGGGTTGGCTGTCAGCACCGGGACCAACGTCACCTTTGTAGGTCTTTAATGCCAGCTGGGCAAGACAGGGACATCCTGCTTGATTTATAGGTCACCTTTAAAAAAAAAAAAAAAACTTTGGGGATCGTCTGCTTGTGGCGAGACTGAGTATCAGGCTTTGCAACTCGGCTGCTGAGCCGTTTTCATCAAGAAGTGCCCATTTTCCTGTACAGGCTAACCGTTTATCCTTGTGGTCAAGGTTAAAAATTTATAGGGTCGTCCAGTGCGCGTGGAAACTATGAAACAAACATTTGCTAATATGTACAGAGTGGGGATTTGGACTTGGGAATTCTGAATGTCCTTAACATCATTTTAAAAAAATTACAAATATCCTTGAGAATGTGGTAAGGGGTGGCTGGTTTTCCTCTGCCCCCATCCTTGGCCCTAATCCATAAGTATGAATTCCTGTTCACCTGCACGAAGGGAGTGAAACTGTGACATTTACATTTCATTCCTTTCCTAATTGATCAACCACCCATCTCAGTGGTGCCAGGCTTGAGGTTCCCGGTCTTGAGTCCTAGAGACCCTAAACCAGCAACAGTCTTTGCCCTTGGGCATCCCTCTGTGTTCCTTCCAGGTGCTTCACCGCGGCACACCCGGAGATTCCAGGTGGAAGGCTGGCCCAAGAAGTCCTTTAGAAAACCTTACCAAAAAATTGTAGCTCTCCCCACCAAGGCTTCTCACCTAGAAACCAACATCCAGCTGGCTCCCGGAGGTCGCCGTTACCTGTTGGGTGAGAGGCTGAGGGTCATCCACGTCCCCTCCTCCCCAGCCCTCCCACTCGGAGCTCTGCAGCCGCAGTGCACCCCCCCCCCAACTGCCCCCACCCTCACTCCTGCGTCTTCCCCAGATCGCCCCCTCCCGTTTTCCCAGACTCCCCTCCTGCTTTCCGGTAGCCACCCAAACACGCCTGCCCTCCCACCGCGGGGATTCCTGCGGGCCCGGGGCGCCATGGGTGGCGTGGGCCTAGGAGGCGCAGTGCCCCGGGCTCTGCCGGCCACGGAGGGGCGCTGCCTGAGCGCTGCAGCAAAGGCCCGGCGCGGGCGCCTCTGCGGCACGGCCAGGGGGTGGAGAGGGGCGGGCGCGGGGCGGGCTCGGCCTGGAATGTAGAGCGAGAAGGGGAGAGAGAGAGACCCTGGCTGGAGCCTCCCGGCCGAGGCCGGGCTGCCGAGAGCAGAGGCTCCGTCACGTGTTTTGCTCCTCGGGAGTGAGACGGCGGCGCGGTCAGAGGGGGCCGGCGCGCCGTGCCAGACGCCGCCGCCGCCGCCGCCGCCGCTTGTTTTGGTTGGGGCTCTCGGCAACTCTCCGAGGAGGAGGAGGAGGAGGTGGAGGAGGAGGAGGAGGAGGGAGGAGAGAAGTAACTGCGGCGGCTGTGCCTCCGGAGGACCGGGCGTATTCCCCCGATCTCTTCCCAAACCTACCGCCCGCCCCCCTCGCGCCACCGCCTCCCTCCCTCGTCCCCTCCCCTCCTCCCTTGCGGACTGGAGCTTGGGGCAGGGATGAGTCTGTCCCTCTGGACCGTCCCCTGCTCCCCCAGCTGCCCAGTAGCGTTGCGCGTGGAAAAGCCCCTTTCCCCGCCCGCCGAGATGGGCTCGAGTGCGGGCTGCAGAGGACGCGTCCTCGGGCGGCAGCAGCAGCAGCCACAGCCGCAGCGCCGCGGTCTCTGCGATTGAGCTGGTATTTGGGCGGCTGGTGGCGGCGGGGACGGTTGGAGGGTGGGAGGAGGCGGAGGAGGAGGAGAAGGAGGAGGAGGGAGAACCCCGTGCAACGTTGGGACTTGGCAGCCCGCCTCCTCCTGCCCAAGGATATTTAATTTGCCTCGGGAATCGCTACTTCCAGAGGGGAACTCGGGAGGGAAGGCGCGCGCGCCTGAAGGGCCAAGCTGGGACTCCTCGGTCGCCGCTGCCTCCCTGCACCGGACTCGACCAGGGGCGGCGAGGGATGCATCTTAGCTTCTTCTCGGCTGCAGAGACTCGGGGAGACTTGATCCTCAGAAGATCGCCGCTGCACTCACCCTAGATACACTGCCTTCCCCTCTGGGCATGAAACGCCCTTAAACTCGGGACGGGCAATCTTCCTTGGTGCAGCTACCGCGTCCTTCGGCTGCCCCTCCCCAGCGCCTAGAACAGCGAGGATTTCGGAATCAGGGTTCCTGCTCGCTCCAGCCCGGAGTGTATGTGCGGGGCCGCATCGAGAAGCCTCCCCCTACCCAGTTTTTCGGCACCTTCCTCTGCTCCGCAGCAGCATGGCGAGCCCTCCGGATACCGATGGCTTCTCGGACGTGCGCAAGGTGGGCTACCTGCGCAAACCCAAGAGTATGCACAAGCGCTTTTTCGTACTGCGGGCAGCCAGCGAGGCCGGGGGCCCGGCGCGCCTGGAATACTATGAGAACGAGAAGAAGTGGCGGCACAAGTCGAGCGCCCCCAAACGCTCGATCCCCTTGGAGAGCTGTTTCAACATCAACAAGCGGGCTGACTCCAAGAACAAGCACCTGGTGGCTCTCTACACCCGAGACGAACACTTTGCCATTGCGGCAGATAGCGAGGCTGAGCAAGACAGCTGGTACCAGGCTCTTCTGCAGCTGCATAACCGAGCAAAGGCCCACCATGACGGCGCTGGAGGTGGAGGCTGCGGCGGTAGTTGCAGCGGCAGCTCTGGCGTCGGAGAAGCAGGGGAGGACTTGAGCTATGACACGGGCCCAGGACCTGCGTTCAAGGAGGTCTGGCAGGTTATCCTGAAACCCAAAGGTCTGGGTCAGACAAAGAACTTAATTGGCATCTACCGCCTCTGCCTGACCAGCAAGACCATCAGCTTTGTGAAGCTCAACTCCGAGGCAGCGGCTGTGGTGCTACAGCTAATGAACATCAGACGCTGTGGCCACTCAGAGAACTTCTTCTTCATCGAGGTGGGGCGTTCTGCCGTGACAGGACCCGGCGAGTTCTGGATGCAAGTGGATGACTCCGTGGTAGCCCAGAACATGCATGAGACCATTCTAGAGGCCATGCGGGCCATGAGCGATGAGTTTCGCCCACGCAGCAAAAGCCAGTCTTCATCCAGTTGCTCCAACCCCATCAGTGTTCCCCTTCGCAGGCACCACCTCAACAACCCTCCACCCAGCCAGGTGGGGCTGACTCGCCGATCTCGCACTGAGAGCATCACCGCCACCTCCCCTGCCAGCATGGTGGGAGGGAAACCAGGTTCCTTCCGAGTGCGAGCCTCCAGCGATGGCGAAGGCACCATGTCCCGTCCAGCATCAGTGGATGGTAGTCCTGTGAGCCCGAGCACCAACAGGACCCACGCCCATCGGCACCGAGGGAGCTCCAGGCTTCACCCCCCACTCAACCACAGCCGCTCCATCCCTATGCCTTCTTCCCGCTGCTCACCTTCAGCCACCAGCCCAGTAAGTCTGTCATCCAGTAGCACTAGTGGCCATGGCTCCACCTCAGACTGTCTCTTCCCGAGACGATCTAGTGCTTCCGTGTCAGGTTCTCCTAGTGATGGCGGTTTCATCTCTTCTGATGAGTATGGTTCTAGTCCCTGCGATTTCCGCAGTTCCTTCCGCAGTGTCACCCCAGATTCCCTGGGTCACACCCCACCAGCCAGGGGTGAGGAAGAACTGAGCAACTATATCTGCATGGGTGGCAAGGGAGCCTCCACCCTGACTGCTCCCAATGGTCACTACATTTTGTCTAGGGGTGGCAATGGCCATCGCTACATCCCAGGTGCTAACTTGGGGACAAGCCCAGCGTTGACTGGGGATGAAGCCACCAGTGCAGCAGATCTGGACAACCGGTTTCGGAAGAGAACTCACTCCGCAGGCACGTCCCCTACCATTTCCCATCAGAAGACCCCCTCGCAGTCTTCAGTGGCTTCTATTGAGGAGTATACAGAGATGATGCCTGCTGCCTACCCACCAGGAGGTGGCAGTGGAGGCCGACTGCCCAGCTATCGGCATTCCGCCTTCGTGCCCACCCACTCCTACCCCGAAGAGGGTCTCGAGATGCACCCCTTGGAGCGTCGTGGGGGCCACCACCGTCCAGACACCTCCACCCTGCACACTGATGATGGCTACATGCCCATGTCTCCAGGGGTGGCGCCAGTGCCAAGCAACCGTAAAGGGAATGGGGACTATATGCCCATGAGCCCCAAGAGTGTCTCTGCCCCACAACAGATCATTAACCCCATCAGACGTCACCCTCAGAGAGTGGACCCCAATGGCTACATGATGATGTCTCCCAGTGGCAGTTGCTCCCCTGACATTGGAGGTGGGTCCAGCAGCAGCAGCGGTGCAGCCGCTTCGGGGAGTAGCTACGGGAAGCCATGGACAAATGGAGTAGGGGGGCACCATAGTCATGCCCTGCCTCATTCCAAACCCCCTACTGAGAGTGGCAGTGGCAAGCTCTTGCCCTGCACAGGCGACTACATGAACATGTCACCAGTGGGAGACTCCAACACCAGCAGCCCCTCAGAATGCTACTATGGCCCAGAAGATCCCCAGCACAAGCCAGTCCTCTCCTACTACTCATTGCCAAGGTCTTTCAAGCACACCCAGCGCCCTGGGGAGCCAGAGGAGGGTGCCAGGCACCAGCATCTTCGTCTCTCTTCTAGCTCTGGACGCCTTCTCTATGCTGCAACTGCAGAAGATTCTTCCTCTTCTACCAGCAGTGACAGCCTGGGTGGGGCTTACTGTGGGGCTAGGCCAGAGTCCGGCCTCCCACATCCCCACCACCATGTCGTGCAACCCCATGGGCCCCGAAAGGTAGACACGGCTGCACAGACCAACCGCCGCCTGCCCCGGCCCACAAGGCTCTCCTTGGGAGATCCCAAGGCAAGTACCTTACCCCGGGTACGGGAGCAGCAGCAGCCTTCGTTGCACCCTCCCGAGCCCAAGAGCCCAGGGGAATATGTGAATATTGAATTCGGGAGTGGCCAGCCTGGCTATTTAGCGGGCCCGGCGACTTCCCACAGCTCTCCTTCGGTTCGGTGTCCACCCCAGCTCCACCCAGCTCCCCGAGAAGAGACTGGCTCAGAAGAGTACATGAACATGGACTTGGGGCCAGGCCGGAGGGCAACGTGGCAGGAGAGTGGTGGGGTTGAGTTGGGTAGAGTAGGCCCTGCACCTCCAGGGGCTGCTACCATTTGCAGGCCAACCCGGTCAGTGCCAGGTAGCCGTGGTGACTACATGACCATGCAGATAGGTTGTCCTCGTCAAAGCTATGTGGATACCTCACCAGTGGCCCCAGTCAGCTATGCTGACATGCGGACAAGCATTGGCGCCGAGAAGGTGAGCCTGCCCAGAACCACAGGGGCTGCTCCATCTTCATCCTCCACAGCCTCTGCTTCTCCTGCTGCACCTGAAGGCGCAGCTGAGCAGGCTGCTCACTCTTCTCTGCTGGGAGGCCCTCAGGGACCTGGGGGCATGAGTGCATTCACCAGAGTGAACCTCAGTCCCAACCATAACCAGAGTGCCAAAGTGATTCGTGCAGACACTCAAGGCTGCCGGAGGAGGCACAGCTCCGAGACCTTCTCAGCACCTACTCGGGCTGGCAACACGGTGTCCTTTGGAGCAGGGGCTGCAGTAGGGGGCAGTGGCGGTGGAGCTGGCGGTGGCAGCAGCAGCAGTGAGGATGTAAAACGCCACAGCTCTGCATCATTTGAGAATGTGTGGCTGAGACCTGGGGATCTAGGGGGAGCCTCCAAGGAGACGGCTCAAGTGTGTGGGGCTGCTGGGGGTTTGGAGAGTAATCTTAACTACATAGACCTGGATTTAGCCAAGGATGTTAGACAGCGTCCTCAGGAATGCCCTTCTCAACAGCAGCCCCTTCCACCCCCTGCCCCTCACCAGCCCTCACGCAACAACGAGGGCAGCTCCCCCAGACGCTCCAGTGAGGATTTAAGCACCTATGCCAGCATCAACTTCCAGAAGCAGCCAGAGGACCATCAATAGCTCAACTGGACATCACAGCAGGTGCGTTCTCTGGTGGCAAAGTCAAAAGACAAAAGTGCATTTCCCTGGGTGCTTGAATTCTGTTCTTTACCTCTGTCCCTTTTCACTCCTTCCCTCAGTGTCCTTGGGGAGGATACACATTCAGGAGGTGGGGGCCGGTGGGTCAGGGTACACAGATGCTCACCCCACAGTGACCTGGCAGATAGTCAAGGAAATGTGTTGGAGCAGCCACGGAAGGGCTTCTGTATTTGAGAACTCCCAAGTGAAGTACCTGCTGCAGCATTGTAAAACTTGTGTTCTATAAAAACCTGTTCTGAGATTGGTCAAGAATCATTTTCTTCACATCAAAGTTTTCTTTTGACTAAATATTAAGGCCAGCCCTTAGTAGGGACAATGCTACAGAGAACTTTCTAATACAGAGCCCAACAAGCCCTCATTTAAGATCCTTTCTCAGAGTTCTGAAGGGCAAGCTCACCGAGTGGCTGTGTGCACTTTTGTTCTGTGATTTCACAATACCAAAATCATGTAAACAGCAGCGACTTTTATTCAGGCTGTCTTAAAAAGATTCACAAGTAAGAGCTTTTTAGGCACAAGAATTTAGAGAGAAATTCTTACCTACCTAACATCTCCAAAGAAAGTAATTGTGGGGGACATTTTCTTTTTGTTCTTGTACTAGGATTCATGAAATGTTTTCCCCCCACACAAACCTACTGTCTTGCAGGCATGGCTGCTTTTGTATGGAATATGCAACAAACACCATGTGCCTGGGACCCATTATGAGCTATGAGTTATGGAACTTCACCCCAGCCTTATTGCCTTGTACTTCCTTTTCTTGTATTGAGGCATCACACATACCATTGGGGGCTACTGTACATTTTTCTATAAGATTACTTAACATTTTTCTAGTGAAATAAACAGGGAAAAGCGGGTGTTTGTTTTGGGGCGTGTTGAATGGAGAAGGAAAACTGTGTGGTCTTCATTTATAGGGTATTTGTTTTCCTTTTAGCTCATGAATAGATGCCTCAGAGATGTTGAAAGGTGGCTTTAGGTCATCTGTGGCCAAGGCTGTATTAAAAATGAGAAAATACTTGTAATAGGAAGTTAGCCTGCCCTTCGTTCTGTGAGCCCATTTTCTGGTGGTCACTGTGGGGAGAGCAGTGTCGTTCCCAGATAATGTGATGAGTTGGCAAATCAGAACTTTCCAGAATTGGAAGCAGTTTATTCTGAAAAAGTGATTACCTTGTGAATTTCATATATTCATCACAGAAAGAACATTGAAAAGCATTTCTTTTTCTTAATAAGTTTCTATTCATAAGAAATTAATTTGTGTTTTGGGCTTTTATCAATAGGAAATGTTAATAAATAACAGGAGTGATTGTGTGGTCAAAATGGTCCTGATTTGCTTCCATCATTCTCTATTTTGTGGGAATAAATAGAGGCACAAACATTAAAACTAAGATTTTATGTGATGTTAAGAAAGCAACTATCTGATTGGTATTTATTTCAATAGTTTCTTTTATCACTCAGGCAGAGAGATTTTAATGTATTGTTGTCAACAACATAAAATTCTTGGTTACTTCTAGCGTGGTTTTTGAGGGTTGGGACTCCTGCAAAACTTGTAAACAGCTTACTTTATAAGGTAAGAAGAACCTGAAGCAAACAGATCCAGCAAAACTCACATTTGGGGTTTACAGTAGGTAAAGGAAGAAGAGAAGAAAAACATCCTCCCCCCAATCTGCTTTCTTACTTTTTATAGATTTTGTTTTACAAAACAGAATAAGCAATGTTTGGTCTTTTGAGGAAACAAACAAAATGACCAAACAGAATCTTCATTGTTTTAAGAGGAATTTAAAAGAAAATCCTTCTTATGTGGAGAACGCAGACACACACACATACACACACACACACACACACACACACACACACACACACACACACACACACTCCCTTGCCAAGACTTGAATGATCAACCCTCCATTCTTAATTTTCGTAGGGAAAATATGATAATCCAGAAAAATTAGTTGTGTCTGTTACAATGCTGGAATAGCAATAGATCATGCTTTTCCAAGTAACAGAAACAGTTTTCTGCAATGTGTATCTAAGTTTTAAGTGTGTGTGTGTGTGTGTGTGTGTGTGTGTGTGTGTGTGTGTGTGTGTGTTGTGGTGTGTTCAAGCAGAGCACGTAGTGCTACCTGGTGCTTGTACAACTTCGATTGTGCTTGCTTTTGCTAAGTTTAAAGGTTTTATTTGCTAGTCACTTGTCATCAGAAGCCGAGTGCAATCAGATCTGCCAGTGGCAGACAGCTTCTGCTCACAGTGAGTTATCAGTTAGCTATTTTAACCTTCCCTGCCTTTGCTGTCTTTGCTACTTCCTCTGTTTTAGAAAAAAACCTGAAAGCATGGTTAAAGTAATACAGCTGCCACGAGGAGTGTGTGTGTGCGTACCTTCTCTGGGCCCTTCTTTTAAATATCCCAGCTTGTTTACTTTGTTTCAATGTCAGTTCAAGGAGAGCCATTTATGAAGCATTTAGCTTCCGTGCTAGAACTTGACTGATTCAACAACAATCTTTTTTGTGTCCCTTCTCTGGTCCATGTCAGGGTCACCTCCAACTTAGTTCTGAACTGCTAGATTGTGCTGTGGAAAGATCCCCATCCCCTTTGTCCCCACCTCCTAGTGCATGGTCCTGGCATCAGTACAGTCTTTGTGGCCTACTATCTGTACCAGGTTAACTCAGAGCTGAAAGAGGAGGGCTAAAGGAAACCTCTGGGCCTCAACATGATGGTCCAAATACCTTTAACCAGCATTTGCCTTACATTTGACTTTACTGTTGAAACTGCAGCCTGGCAGCACACTTTTGCTGACACAGACTGGAGTCAACCCTCCGGGGTTGTTCCTTTTTTTTTTTTTTTTTCTTTTTCTTTTTTGTTATCCTTTTGTTAAGGCGTCCTTAAAAAGAGAATTTTACCATTCGTTTCTGCCCCTGTTTTACCTTGCTGTGACCTCCAGGATTCCATGCCTCCACAACCACCTCTCTTCCTCCCTCCCTCCATGCTCTCCATCCCATGGCCTTTGGAGCTGGCGCAGACCCGCGGGGCCTGGCACTCCCCCCCACCCCGCACCGGTCACCTCCGCTTCCTGCCTGCACCTCCCCTTTGCTTAGCCCTTGCCCCCCCCCCTTCCGAGCCCCCTTCCGCCCGGGGTGGGAGAGTCGGCCGGCCGGGAGGAGATCCTCCAGGCTCCCGCCCCCGCCTGGCTCGGTCGTCGTGGGACACAGGGCCCCTTCCCAGGCCTCGAGGTTGGCGGCAGTGGCAGCCGAGCCTCCGCCCCTCAGACCGGCGGGCAGAACGCCGCGTGCCGATTGGCCTTTGCAAGAGCCAATCAGCATGAGTGATGGCCGGGGCGGCGGGCAGGCTGGGGCCTCACTGGGGAAGCTCTTTCCCTCCTCTTGGTGCAGCTTAGCTGATCTCCATCCTCCCGCCCCCAAGTCTAGGATGCGATGTGCTTCATCTCCAATGCATGTCTGCCAGAATCCTAAGAATGAAAAGGCCCAGCAGCGGGTTGACAGAGGCCGGAAACACCTCACTTCCTCTTCTTTTTAATTGAGAAAAATTCAGGCCGCGACCATGTGACATGCCCCATTTTGTTTCCCTCCTGTCTTTACTATGGTTTACTATGACTCCGTTCCTTCATCTTCCCATCTCTGATGTGCAAACAGGAGCGAGCTGCAGACGGCACGTGGTGTGCGATTGATTGGGCTGGCTCACGAGTCTCACGTTTATGTCTCTTGCTAAAGGGGGAGGAGAAGGAGACACAAACCTTGCTTCGGGGTCATTCTAAGAAAAACTCCTTTGCCTTGAAAGAACCCGAAGCTCTCTTCCCAGTAACTAACAATATACACTTTATTGAGTACTGCGGTTTAAAACCAACTGAGCTGGATAAGATCAAGGAAAATCGATCCTCCCCACCCCTCTTAGGAGGGAACCCGTAGTGCAAGGAAAGCTTAGGCTACAGCTTGCACACTGTGTCTGTGGATTCATTAGGAACTCTTGAAGAGTATGTTCCTTTCTCAAGATTTTGAGGACCAGTGGGTGTGTTTTTCAAACATTTGTTTTTGACCAGCAATATCCCACCAGGGCAGTCTGGGCTGATTGTTGGGGCTTGTTGTAGTTATACTTCCACCTCATGGCAAAATTTCATGAGATGCTGCTATAGGGATGGAAAAGGCACTAAAAAAAAGAAAGAAAAGAAAACTATGGAAGTGTTTTCTACTTCCCCTACTCTCAAAAGGGTTTCTCAGCAGCAGGCAGCAGGCTCCATCACCGACTCCTAAGTCACAGGGGTAGTGTTTCCCTGAGGTGTCTGTGGAAAAAGCACAGGTGGAAACCAATGTACCTACAGCTTCGGTATGAAACAACTCAAGTTTCTTGAGGGCAGCAGAAAAGAGATACTGCAACATTCAACCTTTTGTCTTCTGCCACTGTTTTGGTAGCCTATGTTTTTAAAAGTATATCCCCGTATAATAACCATTTATTTGAACAACCCTAATATTGCCTTACAGGAAAGAACTTGAGCTCCAACCAGCATGCTACTCCCCCCGCCCCTCCCCAGTCTATTAGAATTCCTGGAAAATCAGTTTGTGCTATCTTGAATGATGCAATGGAAAAAAAGCTGCTCCCGGGAGTGAGATCTTGAGCTCTAGCCTCGTGACCTTGATCGAGTCACTTAATTTCCCTGGGTCTATTTCCTCATCAGTAACTGGAGAAGTTCGTTCCACATTGTTCTAACCTTCTTTGCAGCTCTAAACATAGGGATGTTTTGGAGCAAATGACTGATACTCTTTAATGAGTCATCTGTACTGAGCATTATTTCTCCAGAAGCTGTAGTTGGGGTCATAGGAAAGTGCATTTGAGGTCCCAAGCTGTTCTGTTCTTACCTATGTGTCCCATCCTCTGTTTGTGCCGATGCAGGCCTGGTAGGAAAGCTCTTTGATTTAGGGCTGGCTTTTGGCCTTTCTTGTTTAGAGAGGGTTTTGTATTTTTCTCTGAGACAGGATTTCTCTGTGTAGCCCTGGCTGACCTTGAACTTAGTTTGTAGACCGGGCTGGCCTCAAACTCACAGAGATCTGCCTGCCTCTGCCTCCCGGGTGCTGGGATCTGCCCATTTTCATATTTTAACAGACTTTGAGGCAAACACTCCTGATAGTATTTATCTAAGTGTTTAGAGTCATCTCCAGACTAGATTATTCTCCTCTTATCTCATTTAAAAATGAAATATCCTGTGTTAATGTAAGTCACTTGCAGTTTTCTGCTTTCTGAAGTCATCCACCAGGAGTGTCATACCTGACAGCGCAGATCAGGCTGTCACCACTGTAGGTCTGTGACATTGAGCATCGTACTCAACAGTGTGGATCAGGCTATCACTGCTGTAGGTTTGTGACATTGCTCAACATTTCTTCTGTTGGGAATCTTCTGCTTCTTGTAGTTAGTTTATGGATAGTGTTTCTCATTTGAGGCATCAGAATTCTCCAGTGAGATACCCATTTCAGTGAGTGAACAGGAACTCTGGGTACCCACCTGGGGACTGTGAGATGTCTTTCCATATGCCTTTTGTAGAATTTAATTTTTCCCTTTTAAGTATATTAAACAGTTCTGTGCTTTTCTTGCAAGCAAAGTGTGTGCTGTCCCAGGACTCTTCTGTGCTTTGGAATTTTGGACTACTTAGCTGAAATATTAACACATGTATTCTGTTGACTCACCTGGTGTTATCTTGGCTGTGGAGTTATTAATATATCCAGATGTTCTCATGGTATTCGCATCTCTACATAGGCTTCATACGTCATTAGAATAAGAGCCTATATACTTCTCATTTAAAACTATTTACTTAGTCTTTTCCTGCCTTCCTACTACAGTCAGATGTCTTAGCTGCAATGGAAACAATGTTTCCTTTTATTGTGATGGGTTGGTAATTCAGTGTAATAGCACTTCATAATTTTAAGGTTCCGTTTTGTTGATTTAAAGAAAGCCTTCTCCTCGATTATTTCCTCATGCTAGAGAGTTCCTGGAAATAAGATTTAAGGAAACTGACATATCCGGAATTTGGTTTGAAGACAATTTCTCATTAAAGATTCTGTGACTTTTTTCATGCTGCTACTTTCAGGGAGCTTTAAAATTAGTAGGTATCTCTTATATTTATAATTATGTATTTGACTTATTGTTTCATTACCTTATGGATCCACAGCTACATGGCCAACTTTAAAAACTTTTAAAATGTTATGTTTGAAACATGTTTAAAAAAACCATAATTACCAGTTTTTAACAGAATCACATCTTAATGCTGCCTAGTATAATTCTTGTGCACTTTGGTCTAATATGAAACAGTTTAAGAAGTGAATAGAAAGCTATTTGAAATGATAGGCTCCCAAGCATCACCAGTTGGCATCAATTTTTGTCTTACACAAAGTAAGTAGTATCTTCAACAATCTCGTATTCACAGAGAAAGGGAAACAGTGGAGTAGGCAAAACTAAGTTACTGGTCATCCACAGTGAAAGAAATGTTTTCCATTTTGATAAGATTCTTGCTACAGGCTCTGCTATAATCCATTTGTTAAAATAAATTTGGTTGGATAAATGTCATTTGTGCATTTTCCATGACTCACTGATGTTTGAATAATAGGCTTTAAAAATATGTTTATTTGAGCCAGGCGTTGGTAGCACATGCCTTTAATCCTAGCACTTAGGAGGCAGAGGCAGGTGGATCTCTGTGAGTTCGAGGCTAGCCTGGTGTCCAGAGCGAGTGCCAGGATAGGCTCCAAAGCTACACAGAGAAACCCTGTCTCAAAAAACCAAAAAAAAAAAAAAAAGTTTATTTGGAGAAGGCTGTGCTTTTCTTTCTTCCCTTGTACTGTCTGTCCATTCCTGGTGGCAGGTGATTGGAATACTTGGGTCAGACATTCATTTAGTTGTGTCAGTCCTCAATAGAGAAGAGGTTTAGTGGTTTTCCTGACTAGGTTGAGTTGCATTCATTGCTCTCTACCATTTCATGATTTAGTTTTGTTTCTTGCAGTTACATGCTGCATATAACTCCTGTTCCATTAGTTGTTTTGTTTGTTTGGCCAG
Source organism: Cricetulus griseus (assembly GCF_003668045.3). Taxonomy (NCBI): domain Eukaryota; kingdom Metazoa; phylum Chordata; class Mammalia; order Rodentia; family Cricetidae; genus Cricetulus; species Cricetulus griseus. Next base: position 434,683,286 of record NC_048595.1, on the reverse strand, counting down.
ATACTCTCTGATGCAAGTTCTCCTATCTACCCTGACATAATCAGGTCATGTTGCTATCAGTATCGTTTAGTCTTTAGAATGTGGTCATTGTGTTTACTGGATTAACCAAAGAGATATGATTTCATTTCAAATGTATGTTGTATTGAAAGCAAATATGTCTTGTGTAAGAAGTTCTAATTCTGGCTTTCAGGAAAGATATAGTCCATGATAAGTTGTTTTAAAAATCAAAAAAAAAAAACAAAAAACTGCTGTTGTGTCAACAAGATGGTTCAGTGAGCAAAATCTATTTGGGGGTCTGTACAATATGTATGTATGTGTATGATGTGTGATGTATAGATATGTTTGCATGTTCCTGTGTGCAGTAGTGAGTGTGCAGATGTCAGAGGATAGCCTCGAGTGTTACTCCTTAACTTTTCTTGTTTGAGACAGGGTCTCTTTGTTGTCCTTTTCAGTGTATACCAGGCTAGCTTGCCTGGGAGCTTCCTGACTCATCCTCCCATCTTGCCTTAAGAGAACAGGGTAGCTCTGAACGCAGCCCAATACAAAAGTATACAATTATTTAAAACCTAGGAAATATTTATTTATTTACTTATTATTTATTTATTTTGATAACTTCATTGTGCAGTTACAGAACATGAACTTTGTAGATGACAACTTGTGTGTCACCATGTCAAAAGGTTGAGGTCAGATGTCCCTGGTAGAGGATCATATTTGCTGACAGCCCTCAGGTGGCTGGCATAAGACCCAAGAGCTAAGGTGTCAGAGGAAGGGAACCTAAAGCTAGAGAACATCTTCCCAGCATCCCTTTCCCACTGGCACCTGCAGACTCAGCAAGCTGGACCAGATTAGAACTGGCTGGGTGAAGGACTAGACTGTGGGGAGAGGTGGGAGGCGAGGGCCATAAAGGAGTATGAGACTTTCAAGTGGGTTAGAAAACTGTCCCCAAGTGAGCACAAGTGAAGCTCCTGGCAGTGCAGTGGCTTTAAGTCTCACCAGGGCAAGTACTTTCCTGGACACTGCCCTGCCTTCCTCACAGCCACCATTTACATTTTCTCTTCCCAGAATCACAAATGCCTTAAATGTTCTTGAGATCAGAGAGCAAAACCAAACAGGACACTGTATAAAATGTATCTGATGGTGTGAGTGGAGGGTGCCCCAAAAGTTTTATGTGCAGCCAGTTGAACTCGTACCATTTATACTGTGATTTTTGGTGGCTCCCATCCACCCACCCCTACTTAACCACCTGCCCCTTCTCTTCCCAGTTTTAACACTCTTTTGAACCTCAGGTAAACAATAACTTCCTTACAAAGCAGATCCCATTCCATCTGCTTAGGGTAAGGATTATAAATAAATATCCTATCTTTAAAAGAATGCAAAATGAGGTAATTTCTGCAAGTGTTAGTTGAATACCCTGGAAATCACTGATAATATAATTAAGACATTTTATTTTCTTTTGTCTAAAGTTTCCTATTTGTGTGTGTGTGTGTGTGTGTGTGTGTGTGAGAGAGAGAGAGAGAGAGAGAGAGAGAGAGAGAGAGAGAGAGACAGAGAGAGAGAGAGAGAGATGTTTGGGGGCTGGGAGAAAAGTTAAGTAAGGAAGTGGGAACTAGAGTGTAATAAAAAGGTAATATTCCTAAAACTCAGTCTTTAAAACTATTTTGTAGTTTAAGCTTTTGGTCCCTCACAAGTAAGTCCCTACAAGGGATGACCTTCAGCAAGAGCATGCAGGCTTGTTGTCTCTCTGCCTTTGAAATGGGTGAAGACTGTGTCTCAAGATGGGGAAAATGAATGGCTGATGCTTTTAGCCTGCAGCATGAAACTCACTGGAGGAATGTCTTTATGTCTTCAAAGCCCGATTCCTACTGCACGATGTTAGATGGGCACTTGAAAAGTGTCCTTGTGTTGTCAAGCATGCCAAAAAAACAAAACAAAAACCCAAACCAAAACAAAAACATGCCACCCAATTCACTGGGCCCTTTAGGTGGACGTTTTAATGAATGTGCTTCCTTTGTAAGAATAGAGCTTCATGGGGCTCCATCTATACCCCGTTGATAGGATCAAGGACTTTAATGCTCCTTTCCCCTACAGCAAGCTGAATGTTTTTTAAAAATAGTGACAGAGGTATCTGGAAAACATCATAGATCTAAGGAGTTCTGAACAAATTTCCAGCACAAGTAAATTGTGTTTGTAAAATGTAAGATTAAAAATATACATATATTTAAATGACCAGAAAGGCATAGTAGTATTTAATGTCCAAGTTCAAGCATACTTAGCCCCCGCCTCTCTTTCAGAAAGCTCACTGAGGGATGGTGGCAACATTTATTCATGTGTGGTTGCAGGCTTCCTGGCATTCTTTTCTTACTACAAGTTGTGAGCTGTGTATAAGTGGGCTGCACTGTCCAAGTTGGTACTCATAAAAGCCCAGTTGAATTGAAAACTCGTCATCAACAGTTCACAGAAGAGCCTTTGATCATAGAAAGGAAATGGTTTAGGAAAATCGCCAACAAAAGCCAATAGGATGAATATATTTTAGGTACCCTAGATCATTTCATCTGTAAAACATTAAAAAACCCTAAAATTAGATTTATTAATATCATATGTACTAAATATAGGCAAAATTGTGATAGTCTTTATTATCTGATACAGATATGAAAATGTGGGAGAAATCCCACAAGTGTTTCATCCTGAAATTGCAATGTTTGTGTGTGTGTGTGTGGGGGGGTATGTATGTGCAAGTCCTTGAGTGTGTGTGTGCCTGGGTGTATGTGTGTTCCTATGTGTGTGTGTGGAGACTAGTGGTTGAGACTGAGTATTTTATATATATATATATATATATATATATATATATATATATTATATATATTTGAATTACAAACAAGATTGAATTACATGACAATCCCAGTTCCCTTCTCCCTCCCTTCCTCCCCTACCAACCCCCTCCCAATTAAAGAGACTGAGTATTTTTCATAGTAGCTACTCCTCTTGGTTTTGGAATAAGGCCTTTCACTGAGCCTGAAGCTGGCCTCTTTGGGTAGACTTGCTGGCCAGTGAGCTCCAGAAGCCTCCCCTTTCTGCATTCCCATACTGGGATTACAGAGACACCCTGTCATGCCCGACCGTTTGTGGATGCTGGGGAGCCACACTGGTTCTCATGCTTGGGTGACAAACATTTTACATGCTGAACTCTCTCCTCAGCCCCTGCAGTGTATCTTAAAGTCTTGGATACTTCTCCTGTTTCCTAAGCCACTCATTTGAAGATTGACAGAAACTCTGCTGTGTTGTGACAAGATTTATTTCTCAGCCCCAACAGCGGCTCATCGACTTTTATTCTATTAATGTAGTTCTTCTGATGTTAATTGTAGCTCACTGATCCAGGTCACAGCATAGTATTTTCACTGAGGTTTAAGATATAAAAGCCCTGGGTGTGGCGGCACATGCCTTTACTGTCACCACACTGGAGACAGAGGCAGGGGGTGCTCAATGGACTGGATGCCCCCTTGATCTACATATGGAGTTTCAGGACAGCCAGGACAGCATAGTGAGGCCCTGTCCCAGAACACAAACAAATAAAAGATATCAAAAGCAAATTTACTTAAAAAGTACATAAGAAAAGTACTTACAAAGTAGCTATGTATTAGTTCCCTCTGTTTTTAGAAAAGGCCAGTGAGCTCCAGTTTGTGATTCGTAAGCCCCCTTCTAATGTGTCAACTTTACTTCATTCCTCTTGGGAATTATTATTGCCAATTTAGACCCTTAGCTAAAATATGTAGGGAGGGCTGGGCGAAGAAGCCATTACATTTAAATGAATCCATTTGGCTGTATGGACATTTTTAATAACTCTGCTAAAGTGTTAGGTTCAGGAAACTGACCCCAATTGCTAAGAATTGTGGCTTTCCCCTTTTGTTCCCCAGAGTTCATTTTGGTATTTGCTTTTGAAGTCAGTTGGTATCATGTCCAAAGTAATACAATGTGTAGTGTAGGCTCAATTACCAGCTGTTGGAGCAATTTTTTTAAAACATTATTTGAGAGAGGGGGAACTGGGATTAGAATGTAAAAAAATAAAGTAATAAAAAAATCCTCTGAAAAACAAAACAAAACAAAACACTATTTGAGGGCTGAGTTTGGTGGCAAGTGTCCACATTCCAGCATCTGGGAGGCAGAAGCAGGTGGATCTCTGTGCGCCCAGACCAGCAACAGCTCTCTAGTGAGACCCTACCTCAAAAATGGTAAATAAATAGCATTATTTGACATTTCAAGTATGAAAACTAAAGGTAAGATACAATGTAAATGTACATGTAACAACAAAGACATTTGCTCTTTATATAAAGTATCCAATGCCTCAAGTTCTATCCCATAATTATGATTATTTTAAATAGAGATTCATTTCTGTTGGCCCTTTGCAGACCCTTTGACATTTATGCTAATTCCTAAAGCTTGGAGATATTTTCCAACAGGTGTGTATTGATTATAAAGGGAGGTGGTTTCTCTCGGTGGCCACACAGTTGGTGACCTTCAAGTACGTGGTGGAATGAGGTTGGCATTTGGTAGATCCTGTTTGTGGTATGTAGGTATGAAATGAATGAGTGTTGCACCATGTGTTTTAGAGCATGTATGGGAAATATTCAGGCAGGTTATCATCTGTAAACTAGATCCTACCTGTTGAGCGTAGACATTTGCTTAATGACATTCTTGACCCCCGACACTAAATGTGTCTGTACATTGTCTCAAACATCTCCACTCTTCCACATTTTGCTTTTGTGTTTTCTGTACTCACAAGGTAGATGGAGTCAGCTTTGAGAAGGCTGTGTAGTGTGTGGTGGGGAATTCCTAAAGACTCGGATTTCTGTGGACCAGATAGGAAGGAATATTCTGCTTAATGACTATAATGAGGAGTCAGTGAATTATCACATCCTAAAAGTGGTTCTCTGAAGTGCATACTTCAAGCCCTCCTACATCTTCTGCTCCCGAGAACAGGTCAAACAAGAAAGCTGTAAAGGGTCAGCTTCCCGGGGGGGGGGGGAGGGGGGAGACAAGTAAGATGCCCTGAGAGAAGGTACAAGGACTTCTGGGTCCTTCCATGGACTGGAAGGATTGACCAGAGACACCAGTTTGCAGTTCCTTACAAAACTCATGACCCTGTATACTGCCTCTTTGTCAGTATTTCATCACCCCTGTATGCCTGTGGCTTTATCAACCATGATTAAGGCTGTCTCCTGACTCCCAGATGAAGCAAAGTCAGGGTGTTCTGACGCCATAGACATATAGAAGGATATAGAAGGATGTGGAATAAAAGGATATAGAATAAAAGTAAAGATAAAGAATAAAAGCAAGTAACATTTGAAATCTGTGTGTCTGCTTGAGAGAAATTGTCCAAGGTGAATGATCTAGAACAGGTGGCAGCTAGGAACAGGAGTGTGTATTAAACCACATGTTCATGGAGGTCATGAACTCTAGCTTATGTTCCAGGGTTGGATGTTACGAATTTTCAGGGGATATTAAGTTTTCTTTTAAAGATTATGTTCAAAACTGATAATGTATATATACATATATATTAATCCTTTCCCAAAAGTCTGTTGAAAAAAATAATGTGAGAAAATTATTCAACACATTTGCTCTTCTCTGGCATATTCCTTAACACAAATCGGGAGGAAAGATTAATGTCTTGAAACTGGTCTTACACAAGAAGCTTTTATTTGGCATCACTATGTATTTTTCAATTAAATATCTTCAGGCTTATTTCTGTTAAATCTATACCTGGCTGGAGGAAATATTGTTGCTTTTGAGAATATCTTTGTAGGGGTAACAGCTGCTATGATAGGACATTCCTTCCGAGATGACTCATTCTGGTTTTGTTAGTGGGAATGCATGATATGTCAGGCATTTAAAATTTTTTAATAGAGGCCTTTAAGCCATTATTTAAATCAACAAGTTCAGACTATGTTGTGTGACAAAACTTTTCCTGGGTAGATGCAATACACACACACACACACACACACACACACACACACACACACACACACACACACACACACACACCCCTACTCAGCCCACACAGGGATCCTATGATCAGCCAAACTTACAGGGGTATGGGTATGGGACTACCGACAGGAGCATAATTACTGAAGGATAGCTGTATCACCAAGGCCCACACTACCATGGGAGACAGCTCACTACAGTTGGGAACCCTAGAGCACACAGCCTGTAGGGAGGCTCAGAAGTCTGGAGTGTCCTATCCAAGTGCCTCTGTTTTAAACTTCTTCCAGGCAACCTAGTTTCTGCCCATTCTGCCTCCTTCAGTGAGGTAACTTCATGCATTTGCAGTAGAGTTTGAGCCTTTTGTCACATTCTGAATTCCATCCTACGGTCATTGGACTCACATTTGAGTTCTCTGTTTATGCTATAAAGTACCATGGGTTTTGCAAAGTGCTTAATGTCTGTGTTCACTATTAGACTGTCACTCAGAGTAGTTTAGTCTTAAGATTTACCCCTGATCATTATTTAACTCTCCCCAGTCTTACAGCATTCACCAGTCTCTGCATTATTTCTATGCCATGGTAATTGCAATAGTATGTCAGCTACTTTATCTGACTCCTTTTACTTAGCAATATGCATCAAAGATTGATCTACATCTTTATATGGCTTGGATGTACCCTTTGTTTTATTGATGATTAGTAACCCATATGGGTAACCCATATTAGTAACCCATATTAGTAACCCATATGGCTGTACCACAGTTTGCTTGGCCACTCGATTGACATTTTATGACATGTTTCTTTTTTCATGTGTTTGAAGACCCTTGTGAAGCCAACCATTGGTTTTCCTTTCATTTTAATCATTTTCAGTTTTCAATCATGGCTCTTCTCAAACCTTCGATAAACCCCGTGGTTGTTCCTGAAACCTATAACACATAGGTTTTCATGCCCTGCATTGCTGTGCATGCTCCCACTGTGCACTGCCCCTGACTATCTTAGGCTCCAGCTGGAGATTGCTTCCTGTTTCCTGTTTCTCCTGACTTTAACATGCTCTATGTCGGTGTTTTTTGTTCACTGACAGCAGAGCTCTATGTGCCATCTTAGGGCAATTGTGATTCTCAGGGATCCAGGGTAAAATCCTATACCTTTTGGGTAAGATTTGGTTGGAGGAGACAGAGGAGGGAAGAAGGGAGTCACTAGAGTGCACAGAAAAAAATATGTCAAAAAACTCCAAGCCATGATATTTGTGCTCCCTAGTGCAATTCCACATACTCCCTCCTTTACCTTTGAAAACCCAGAATCCCCCCGCCCCCACCACCTCTCTGAAATGGTTTCAGAGTGTTCTGCAATTCTAGCAATAACATTCCTGATATAGTAGATCATAAAGATTATAGCTGGCATCTCTTACAACTATGTATGTGAGAGAGGGAGAGAGAGTCTCATATATTTTAACCTTGGATCACACATGTAATTCTTCAGATACATTCCCTTTTGTGCTATATACTTTTTGACAGGAAAATGTGTTTTCAATAGCAAACCCAGAGTTTTGCTCCCTTCCTTTCTTCCTTCCTTCCTTCCTTCCTTCCTTCCTTCCTTCCTTCCTTCCTTCCCTTTTTACATTGCCCTTTCACTAAGATGAATCACTTGGTCAATTTTTTTTTAAGTTAATATCTTAAGGTCTTTTGTGAGCTGTGTGCTAAAAACAGGAATATGTATCTCCTAATGGCTTGTATTTCAAAGTTTCCAGAAATAGTCTACATGGAGCCCCATAGGTCATTAGCTCACAGGCATTTGTGGTATCATCTATAGCATTCCCATCACTGCTTGGTTGTGCACATTCCATATTGTCACCCGAGTCTCCAAGTGACTGAGTTATGTTTGTGTGCGAAGTGTCCCCGATGCTTAGGATTGCATGTGCTGGGCTATTTATGACAGGACTTCAGCTGACAGCTGAAGCGCAGAAGGTTCTATCCGGGGGAGTGTCCTAACTGAGTTTCTGTGGTGAAGAAAAAAAAATACAGATAACACATGAAACAGGCTGCAGTGGTAACTTATTGCTTCCTGTTTTGTTGATAAGGCTACTTAGAGCAGCTTAAGTCTTGAGTTCTGCTTTCCTGACCCAGGAGTTCTTGTAATCGTCTTCTGTAAGAGGATTAGAAATTTCAAAAAAGTGTGTGTGGAAGGAAACAAGGAGAACTTACCCCCCCTTTTTTCCCCCTCCTGTCTTGATAAGATCCCTCTGTTTCCTACCACTTATTGTCCTTGTTCAGCTAAGTGAAAAACTGATTGCTGATGCCCCCTTATTCCCTGACTGTGTGTTGTGACTAGAGAGTACAGACTGACCAGTTCCATATGTGTCTCTAATGCAATACCAGGGTGCTGCTTTCGTTTAACGGACCCAGTGACAGAATTGAACCAGTGTGGTCAGAAGAAGAGAACGTGTGGATTTTTCTTCCTGCTCCTGCCTCCTTGGGGGAACCTGTCATTCTTTGACCTAATTTTCTGGCTCATAAAAGTGGAGGAAGCAATATTTCCCCAATCCATCTTTCAGTGTTGTCTTGAGGATCAAATGAAAGCATGTTTGTAAGCTGTGAATTGCCTGTGGAGGTTGAGGGACAGGCACAGTGGTCTGCACACATCCCACCCACTCCCTTTCACCTTCAGATCACAGCGATACTTTGGGTGTGGGTTGTTTCCTTATTAGAAATATTCTTCAAATTCAGGCAGCTTGCCTGATTTCTTGGCTTCAGGGTGTATCATGATTGAGGGTGTGAATTGATCCATTCTCTGTTGACTCTGCAGCTTAGAAATTTATTTCATGGAATGAGCATGGTGTGTTGGTACATTCTAGGAAATTGGGTTGTGTTCATGAGCTTGGCATAGTAAAAGAAAAATGTTCTCCGTGTGAGTGAAATTATTTTATAAGCTGTCACTTACTATATGTTAGGATTAAAGACTGAAACATGTTTATTAAACTTAAAAAGAGGTGTGTACTTATACAGTATATAGTTCCTGTGGATTTAATTACATGTTAATTACAGAAGATAAAAAATAGTACCGAGTGTTCTTCCTTCAACAAAACGCTTGGTGATGAATATCTGTACTCCTGACTCTTCAGTTTTCCTCCCCGGGGAGATCCGCTGTTACAGTCTGGGCTGGGCAGAAAGGAGGACCATATTGAAGAGATGGATAAAAGAAATACCATTGTTCACCTACTTACTAGGCAAGCTAGATCAGCTCTTCCACATCTCCCATAGAACCTAAAGTTTACATGTCCCAACAAGAAGGCTCTGTAGAGAACAAGAACTAGGCAAACCCTCTGCAATTCCCCACTCTGTTCCAGGGTAACATGTTGGGGTGGTTATGTTGTTTGTGACTTTAAGAAATGCCCTGTTTTTATCAGAAGAGTATACATTTATGTGCAGTTGCATACATAGTTCAGGCTTGTGTTTGTTAACTTCAGAGATTTCTAGAAGGATAATGACGGCATACGGCATAGGTGCTCAGGGTATCAAAGCTGAGCCCTCTTTTCTGTGCCTAGGTGCTTGGTATTAGCCAGCTGTCCACTAGCTCCCTCTCCTTATTTGTGTTTCAAAATTACTTCTGGCAACTTCAGCAGACCTGGAAAGGAAAAAAAGAAAGCAAGATGAGTACAAAGGAGAAACACTGGCTAATAATGTCTGGGGGTTTGTAACACCAGTTTTACAGATTAAACATGGTTGGTTAATAATGTAGAATCAATCTCCTACAGGTTGGGGTTTAGAATTCATTTTGCTGTCCTTGCAGAGTGGATTATAAAAATTGTTGACTAAGTCTCTTAAATTTATTTTGGAAGGCGTTAGAGCTGAAAGTGTCCTTAGGGATAGTAAAAATGTTTCTACTCCTAAATAGACTCAGGGTCAGAGATGTTAAGAAACTTGCTCAAGATGGTACAGTCATCTCATGGTAGAATTGGAGAGCACTTTAAGTTTGTTGCTAGCTTCATATTCCCTCCCATGCTTGGGCTTCTAAAGGTATACCTGTATATGATATTTTGTCTCTTTTATAACTCTGTACTCATATGCTGCATAACCACGTTTGTTATGATAAATCTTTCTGCCAAAGCCGCCTGAGCCCTACCCCCACATGGGCGGTCTCCATCAGCTTCGTGAGTCTGCCTGCCGTGTGGATGGACAAAATAACACAGAGTTGAGAATGTGTTATAGATTTGCTTGTTTCTTCGTTTGTTCCTCAAATGTTTATAATGCCAGACACCAGTTTGGATGCTGGGCCCATTACTGGAAAAAAAAAAAAAAGGAGTATGGTTGTTTATGCCTCTAATACCAGACCTCTGCAGGAAGGATAATGTTGAGTTCAAGGCCAGGATGGGTCAGACTGTAAGACCTGGTCTAGAAAACAAAACAAAAGAACTTGTTTTCTGCCCTCTTAAGAGTTTATGTTCTAATGAGAAAAACATGCAATAATTGATGACATTCTTAAAAATAGTGAGACTACTCAGCTAAAAGCAAAGTGGGGGAGTTTATAGACAAAATGCACAATCTTGCAAATTTACCAGGGAAGCTAAGGAGACCACATTTGAATTTAGTATTATTATGGTGGTTATTTTTTATATTTATTTGTTTATTTGTAAGTGTATGTGTGTACATGCACTCATGTACACCATGACACATGTGGAAGCTAGAGGACAACCTGTGGGAGTCAATTCTTCCCTTCTACCATGTGGTTTCTGGGGATTAACCACAGTTCATCAGGAGTGGTAACAGGTGCCTTTACCTGCTAGGCCTTCTTGCCAGTTCTTTTAATTATTATTATTATTATTTTAAATTTAGCTTTAAATTAATGTTTTTTAAGTTTCTTTTGAAAACTTTTATCAAGTAAGAAGCTATTCAGGTCTTCAAATATATGGTTAGAAAAAATAATAGTTTATAAGAATAATTAAAGGAATTATTGGTAGCTTGTTAAATGATGTTTCTCTTTTATATGTAGAGTTCTTGATTATTAGTTTTACCTAACAGTAATTTGTGAGCACTGGTAATTATCTGCCTATGATTTAGTCAGCCTTAACCATGAAGTTTTAAAACTGCTCTTGTGGTTCGTAGGACTTTATTAGTATCCCCTTTCAAACATTCTGTTTCCCTTCTGGGAGATGAATGGACTTCTTGACTGCTTATCAGATGGTGATTGTTGACACTGTGATGTTATATTCTATAAGACTGGAAATGCCAGACCTTCTCTATTAGTTAGGCAATCTGTGGTTGGGTTTTATACTCAGTGAAGAGTCTGGATTCATTCAGAATTTTTTTAAGCTTCTAGTCCACTTGATTATGATTGGTTGTTCATATAAGTGTTTCCCGGAGTTTTGACACAACATTTTCTGGCAGAGAAGTCCATTGTCTTCCTATTCCCACTTATAGGGTAGTTTTGCTAAAGTAGTCCGACACCACAATGACAGATCATGATAGGTCTATTAGCTACTGGTTGTCAAATTGAAGTTGTTTCTAAGACTCCTTTGAATGTCCTAGGAAGGCAAAAATGACATGACTTACTTGTCTAGGTCTTCCATACTTGTGATTGGTTGCAAGGGCAGGTCCCAGAATGGCTCTGCGCTTCCACAGAGTTCTAGAGGCTTAGTTAACCTTTGCCTAACATTCCTTAGAGTTGCTTCTGAAATCATTCCACTTCTTGGTTCAGCTTTACTTTCCTCTTGGGTCATTGAATTTGGATTGCCCTAAGTTCGGGGTCCACATACTGCATTACTATTGACTGTCCTTGGTAGTGGCCTGACTTGTTCATTCTTGATGCCTGTCACAACACCTTTCCAATTGTGCTCAGAATACTGGCATCATCCGAATGTCTTTGGTGTGTTAAGTGGGAAATCACCCTCAGGGTGATTCAAAGCTTGCTGTTACAGGATTCTATTACCAGGTACCTTTTTCTCATTGTCTCCTCAGGTGCATGGCACAATACTGAAGTACACTGAGCACAGTTATATGAACCATGGTGACTGTGAGTGGTCCTGTGATGGGAGCATTACCTCATTGTTTTTGGAGAATGGGTCACTTACCAGGAAGAATCAAAATTTTAGTAAATTTTCAAGGCCATTCAAATTGGCTTTATAACATACGGATCTAGTTTCAAATGGATTTTAAAGTCAACAAATACAGAGACATGCTCATTGTAGTCTTGGTAGCTGTTGCATGCAAAGAACTAAATTTTTGAGTAGCTCCCTGGGTTTGATTTATTTTTCTTTCTTTTGGGGGACATATGGGTATATGTGGTGTATAGAAGCCAGAGGTTTACCTCATGTATCTTCTTCTGTTGTTCTCCTCCTTGTTTGTTTGTTTTTTTATTTCCTTGTTGTTTTGAGATGGTGTCTCTTATTAACCTGGATTTCACAGATTCAGCTAGTTGGCCAGTGAGCCCATGTGTCTTCCTGCTTCTGCCCCCTAGCATTGGGATTGCAGGCCTATACCATCATGCCTCATTTCTTACATAGGTGCTGGGGAGTGACACACTCAGGTGTTTGCGTTTATGTGGCAGTTACATTACTGACTGAACCATGTTCCCAGCTCCAGGCTTGGTTTGTTTCAATCATTCCAAGTTTTACTACCTTATTAGTTAGTATTTCATCATTTAATTCATCTATTTCAGTGTAGTCAGCATATATCAGTAAATATTTGTTCAAGTTTACTATAAACCCAAATCTTTGTATCTGGTGAATTGGAAAGAATAATAGGTTTGTATGTTCATGGCTTGTGTCCTCTTGTCATGGAAGAGACGAATGTCACCCAAAAGTAACATCATTTCAGGAAGACCCACAAAAGACATGGAATGCTATAAAGGGAGAAAGAAGGAAGGATAGAGTGGGCTATTTTTGAGAGAGAAGGCAGGTTTAAGCAAAAAATATGCGTGTGGTTGAGGCAAGAATGTAGGCCTGTGACTGTATGCAGGTGAGGTGGTTTCTTGAGAGGGGGGCTCAGTAACTGCAGTAGGTTGCAATGTGAACAGTTCTGGCATTTCCCAGCACATCTGGAAGAGCAGGAATAAAAGGAGTGGAATAATAGACTTGGGCCAGACCTTGGAGAGACTGTGAGACCACAGTAAGTTAGGTTCTGTTCAAAGTATGATGGAGAACGTTAGCAAATGTGCTAGGACCACCCACCATGCCACCGGGTGTTCTGTTGAAGAGATGTATAGTTCCGAATGATCTGTTATTCTCTATGTGTTGATGTTGGCACATCCCATGAGCTGGGTAGGACCTTTTAGATGTAGAGAGATTACCTAGATTACCATAGATTCATTCCTAGTACCACCAGCCAGGCAAATGCTAGGAGTGGCTTCAACAATGTATTGCTCTAGCCTCTAAAATGCCCATTGGCCAAACCACGCCTGTTAAGAATTGCCAGTAGAATTTGGTCTTAGAACCAATCCTACTTGGACACTGAGACACCCTGGAGTGACTTTTGACACATACCTTGCAAGACATTGCTCCGTTTTTTTCAGTGTTGAATCTCGATGATAAAGAATAGCCTGGTCTTTACTTCTAAGGTCAGAACATTGTTTTAATCCCCCAAAGTCATACTAGCTATAATACTCTGACCTAGTTTTTGAATATATCTTGAATTGTTCCTTTTTGTTCTGGAGTCCATATCACCTGATGTGACCTGCTCACTGCCTGGCCTGTTTTACCACATGCCGGTATTTCAGCACCCTTTTTTTTTTATTGGAAGTGGTTTTTAGGTTATGAACTCTAAACTTAGCCTTGCTGATAACACTTGGCTACCAGTTGACAGGCACTGTGTGGAAGTCTCATTACATTTTAGGAAGTACAGTGTTAGTTCATTTTAATCCTTTAATTGTCCTGTATGCTAGATAATAGCGGGCTTCAACACCTAATATTTCAAAGCATTTTTCCCTTAATATTTAAAGCCCACAGTAGAAACATGTCGCACCAATTGGATATAGTGGGTTTGCTTGGTTTTTATTGTTCTCTTTTTCCCTCTCATTCTCAAATCCTGATATTTCCTGTTTCATAGAAAATTATGTTGGTCGGATTAACTTTCAGTGTTTTTTGGGGGGTGTACCATTTGTCTTTAGGCACTAATTCGATGACTATACCTGTTTTGAATGACTGTGGTCAGCTATTGCTAGTAGCTTCAGGGAGGCATGCTAGAGGGTGATGACACCAAATCCTACCATGTGGTGGCGGGGAGGAGAGAGTGATCTTCATTATCTGAGTTCCTGCAATTGTTAAGGACCTAGCAGGGAAGCAGATATAAAAATATTCAGGGATGAACTAGGGACTCCTGTCTTCTTCACTCACTCTATTTAATAAATGGCATCTACTCCTCTATCCATTTGATTCTGTATGAAAAAGGTGCATCTTGAAAAAACTGCCAGGCTTCATTAAACTAGAGAAAGTGCCATCGGAGAACCATGAGTTTCACAAATCTCGGTGGCAGGTATGAACCAGCACAGTCAGGTGAAGCAAACAGGGAGGCACAGAAGCACAAAGATGATGACTATTCTGGTGCTTCTGATACCTGAGGTGGGGACCAAAACACGGTGAAATTAATGGAGGACTTGAGAAAACTGATGAAGTCTGAGCAGTTCAGTGGCAGTGCTCTTCTTTTTGATTGTCCTGTAAAAAACGGGATGAGAAATCAAAAATGAAACATGATGGAAAAAACATCCAAAAAGTACATGTTTATCATTTGTTGATAGCTTTGTTCACTCTGGGACTGCTGTTAGCTGCATCCACTAAAGCTTGTATCAGGTTAAACATAAGATAAAATAACTATTTCCCAAGTATCTCATCTTTAGTTTTCAACATAAACTGTCCATTGTAGCATAAACACTGGGCTCACATTTCTAACACGCTTAGTTTTTAGCACAGCTCCCTTCCAGTCTCAGCTCTGTCACTTGTGGAACAGACCTTCAGTTTCCCTGGTGAGGTGGCCGAGGGAAGGTCTTGCTATAGAAGATGGAGACAATGTTGTAATTGCTTTAAAACCCTGAGATCAGTTGTTAAGCAGGCAGATGTCAAGACCCCATGGAGTCTTCAGTTTTAGGAGCTCACAGAGAATTGTTCATGCTCACAAGGCTGTTTTGGAAAACACCCATAGATGTAGAAGGATGTTAACCAGCTTTGTAGAAAACCCAGCTAAGATGCTGCTTTCCCACAGGGTCTTCATACAAATTCTCCCAGGCCCTGATGGCTGTGTATGGTTCCAGCCCCGAGAGAGTAGAACAGGGAACACTCTCTGACAACGGAAGCCATTCTTTGTGACTTTGTTACTGGCTAGTCAATGGAAATCTACAGCATGATCTCATGTCTGGTTCCCATTTCAGTTCAGCTGTAGGTTCAGAGGGAGGTGAATTTGAGAAAATCTTTTCCTAAGAAAGAAATGGGAATTGATGAAGCTGTCCAGTGAGTTTGGAAAGAAAGGAATATAATTCAAGAAGTGGGAAATGGAGTTGGAAGTAGATTCTTTTGGCTCAGAAGGGAATTACTAAGAAATAAAGTTTGCAAGATAGAGTTCTAGATATAGGATTGGTGACATTCCTGGAGCTAAATGTGCCTGTGTTCTGTTATGAGCATCCGACACATAGCGTTTAGATCCTGATAGTACTGCCCAACAGGCGAATGGTCATAGAATTCTCCTCCAGAGGCTGATGCAGCAGAAGCCTATCATTTTGATCTGTTTGACTTCATTTTCTTGGGTTGGTAACCCCATCCTCACTAATCCTCTCTCTTTTTTTTTTTCTGGTATTTATTGTGACTAGTGACATGTTTCAGGCTTTTAGAGTCTTTTCACAACAGTATAAAACCCATATTTTAAAATAACTTTTATTTGACAACTTTATATATGACTTTAATATATTTTTATCATAAACACCCCCTCCTCTTCTCCTCTTATTTCTCTGAACCCTTCTTCTCAACATGTCATCCTCCTACTTTCATGGTGTGTGTGTATGTGTGTGTGTTTGTGTGTGTGTGTGTGTGTGTGTGTGTGTGTGTGTGTGTGTGTTTTTAAATAATTCAGAGTTTAGTCACCCATTTGTAACAATAAGTCTTTCGGCCAAGCCGCCCGAGCCCTGCTGCCACATGGGCACTTTCTGCCAGGCCACCCAAGTTCCGCCTGCCACCACGTTAAGGTCCTAAGTAACACACAGAGACTTATATTAGGTACAAATGCTGCTTGGCCAATGACTAGGACTTCTCATCTGCTAGCTCAGTCTTAATTATCATAAATCTATATATTTTATAAGACTTGTTGGACGCCAGTGGCAAGTCCTGTCTTCCCGGGCTCACATGGTGACTCTGTGCTTTCTCCTACCTTTCCCAGAATCCTCCTTGACTCCTGGTCCCACCTATCTTGTTTTCCTATTGGCCAACAGTACTTTATTTATCAACCAATAAGACAATCATATACACAGAAGGACCTCCCCTATCATGTATTAGCATGGGTATTGGGATTATTTGCTTGATCAAGATGACTTACCAGGGACTGCACACCTGAAGAAAAATACGTCCTCCAGCCCCTCCCAACAGCCATTAACTGTCAATAGTACCTCAACTAGGGGTGGCCTTATGCACCTTTTCCTATCCATATTAGAATCATGTTTTTCTTTTCTTTTCTTTTTTGAGACAGGGTTTCTCTGTATTGCTTTGGAGGTTGTCCTGGAACTTGCTCTGTAGACCAGGCTGGCCTCAAACTCACAGAGATTCACCTGCCTCTGCCTCCCGAGTGTTGGGATTAAAGGCGTGTGCCGCCAATGCCCGGCATGGAATCATGTTCTTCTGTCTGACTTATTGTGCTCAGTTATCGATCCGATGGCTCTTCTAGGAGCACAGCACTTTCAGGGAGGATGGCCAAGGTAATAGCAAAGCAGAGAGGAAGAAAATCAGAAGACCAATATTTGGGTTGAATGGAACGATTCCTGAGTTGTGGCTATTAAGGTTAGCAGGGTTAAAATTCTGACTAGGTAGCAATCGACCCACAGTCATGCTAAGTAGGATCTATTAGTTCCTTGAGTTACACTGGAGATTCACAGTGAAGAGGAGACTGGAATCAAGGATCTGCCATGATTTCTGGATTTATCATTTGGAGCTTAATTAAGACAACAGAATGCCTGGCTTATTGTCTATAAATCTCTAGTTGTGTTCACATTTAGAACCCAAATCATATACAATTTATTTTTATCTTGAGGTAGAGGTATACTCTTTGAAATTTCATGTAGGGTTTACTCCACTGAAGTTTGGATACGAAGCAAAATTTCTAAATACAGGTGTCTGTTGCCTGAAGAAGGTGGCTGGGAAGAATTTTTTTTTTTTTTTAAAAGTATCTATCATGCAGTAGGGTTCTAAGGTACTGACTGCATTCTTGGAAATTGGTTTAGAGTGGCTAAATAAAATCTGTAGTCACATGTGTATGGCACAACTTTGTGGTATAGTTGGTATTGACACACACAAAGGCATACATACCATCCCCTGAAGTTGTGCGGCCAAAAACCTCAGTTACAACAGCTAGATTTAATACTGAAGTGCATTCCAAAGCAATTATGTTGTCAAATACCTGGAGGGCTGGATTTTATTAGTCTGTTTTGTTCATTAAAACCAATAGTTAAGAATTGAACTGTCTGAGTCCGTCACATTCCTTCCCACAGTGTGGTAGGTGGTTAAGCTTGATACAGAACCCAGTTTACTTTCTGAATTTTAGCCTGGCATCCTGAGCCAGTAGGGTTGGTTTTCACAGAAGCAGTGTGGAGAACCTTAGCAATTCCTGAATCTTTACTGAAATTCATCTATGGGAGTGCCGCTCTGAGACGGAACCTAGGGTAGCCGTGGATTTCACAACATTACTTTCACAAGTTGGCCTTTGCATTATACATGTTTGGTTTCAGGTCTTCTAATGTGGTGTGATGAAAATGGCACCTTGAACTTCAGACAGCTTTGAGGGCAAGTTTTGAAACTTTGTTTTGCAGTATCTTTCAACAAAGAATAGCATCTGGTGTCGGATAATGGTCCAGAATTCTGTCTTTTAAGAAAGCACGTGCCCATCCTAGCATTATCTGGAAACGAATAGAAAGGGATTAGATGTTTGAGCCATGTCCATGCATGGATAAAAGTGCTTGCCCTCATATGTGCGCAAGGCTTTGCCAGCTGTGTACTTTTGTGGAGGCAGAGGAGCAAGGGTTTCCTCTAACGTGGAAACATTCCAGATGGACAAGAGTGTAAATGCCAGGTTACATTTTTAGGGGCTTACTAATGGAGCCACGGGAGATTAGGAGGTTAAAAAAAAACATGGCTGTGTATATTTGTAGAGAAGTGTGGACTGAATTGAATTTGCTATCTGTGAGATCTAGTTTATTGACATTTTATAATTTAATTGGGTATTTTCATAGGCTGGCTTTTGAGAATAATATTTCAAACCACCTTTTAGTAAAGCCACTTATTGAATCCTAGTTTTTAATCTTCTTGTAAGGTATAAAATAAACAGAACAAAATTAATTGTCTCACAAAAATGAAAAGGTCTTGTTTGGAGGGTGGGTGAGCATTTTTTCCCTCCCTTTTCTTCTAGCAGAGTGTTAAGAGATGAAACTTGCGGATGTATTTTTGTGGCTTTGTTAACTATTATTAAACTTCTATGGTGATATTTAACACCCCCGGGTTTTCTATGAAGGAGTCAATAGTTTTTAATTTGTATCAAAAAAGGTTTTTATTATATTGTCTTCATAAGAACTTTGAAACAAATTTCTACCTTTTTCTTTATTCATTTAAAGATTACCTTTGAAAGTATGTGTCTGCTTTGATCCTGAAAGCTCCTGTTTGCTTCATTTGGCTTTTGTGAGGACATGTGTTTCCTTGCATGCCAGCATTTACCATGCTATAGGAAATAGTAGGTTGTGGAATGTGCCTTGATTCAGCAGCTGTTTGGTGGTTGATGGCTCAGGACATTTGCCAGCTGCCATGGTTCTGCCATGGCTTATCAGAGCTGAGCCGGAGCCCTTGAAGTTTTAGGTTCCAGAAGCAAGTATGCATGTGTCCTTTTATTAAACTGAAGTGCTATGTTTAGAAATTTGTTTGCTGAAAAAAAAAAATCCCTGTAAAAGTTTT
Source organism: Cricetulus griseus (assembly GCF_003668045.3). NCBI lineage: Eukaryota > Metazoa > Chordata > Mammalia > Rodentia > Cricetidae > Cricetulus > Cricetulus griseus. The sequence continues at coordinate 434,664,194 of NC_048595.1, read as the reverse complement.
CTGTGAACCGAACATTTCATTTGCAGGAAACGCTTTGTCATTGACCAGCATAACATTACAAAAACCGAGCAGTTGTTTCTCACAGTTACAGACATGAGCATTTAGAATTGTCTTTCAAAACCAAATGGGTACCTAACAAATATTACTTGCTAATTGTAATATTTATTTGTGCTCTGAACCTACAAAGCTTCCCTTCTTAACTGCAGTTTTGGACTGTGGATTTGTTTTGTTGTGTTTTGTTTTATCATTGTACTTCATTGGGCCTCTTAAGTCACACTCTGGCATAGACTGATAGACCAAAGGGAATGTATTATTGTGGGGCATGTCTAATTTTACAATATCTAGATGAAATCATTTGTAATGTGGAAGGAACATTTTTGCTAGAAGATCTTCTAAAACGTCTTCAAAGATAATATTGATATTTTGTCCATCCAGCATTAAATTTTTATTTTATTTTTTGGTATATTTTAGGAGTCTATGATTGGAGTGTGTCCTACTTACCTAATTATGCCATTTTAACCATTTGTGTCTGATCAGTTTATCTCAACCGTCTCTACCACCTCCCTATCTCCATGCCCTTTATGGTTTAATTTTATCTTTACTGTGGAATATAATGTAGGCAAATAAATGTGTCTTTGAAAATATTATATGTCATTCCAAACAAGGCAAGAATCGAAGGAGGAAATCAAATTAATAGCTTGGTTGACTTTAATTCTTTCTGTATGACATCAGTTTCTCTGAGGATTTAAGAGGATCCATCCCTGTCCCGGCATCATATTGGAAGAAAACACAAGTTGTGTTTGTAATTCTAATTTGGTACTTATTCAAGAGATCAACATTCACTTACTTTCAATTATCCTATAAATTACCTTCAGCATATATACTTATATGAGTATGTGGGGATTTATATGTGAGTGAACATGGAAGACAGGTAGATATTGGGTACTTTTCTTTATCATGCCCTATCTTACTTATTGAGGCACTGAACTGGATGTTTCCTGATTCTGGTAGCCTGGCTTGGCCATCAAGCCCCAGGACTCTTCCTCCTTTCTCTGCCTCCCCAGGCCTGGAATTAAAGTGTTAGACCTTTTTTTTTTTTTTTTTTTTTTTCTTTTTAACCCAGCCTTGGAGCTCCAAACTCACACTTTCAGGCTTGTGTAGCAAGCACTTTCCTGGGTTGAGTCATTTCCCTGGCCTCCTAAGGGCAGCTTTTCATTAGAGTTCTGATGCTTGAAGGCAAGAATTTTTAGCAACAACAACACAAAGGTGGTTGGTATGAAGCCACCCAGCTTTCTAAACCTGATCATCTGAAATGAACTGATGGGATGGATGGATGGCACTAGTTGAAAGAATGTTTTAAAGTGGAAGGAAAAAAAGAAAAACTGAGGGAAAGGCAGAGGGAGAGAGGAAGGAGGGGACAAAAAGACAGTGTGCCAGGTAATGTGTAAACTTACCTAGTTTCACCCAGACAAGCCCATGCTGCATAGACTTCCCAGCCAGGCTGGCCTCCAGCTCATGTTGCTGAGAATGACCTTGAGTTTCCAATTCTCTTGTCCCTACCTTCATGCTAGGATTACAGGCATGAAATACCATGTCCCATGTATATGGTGCTGGGGTTCAGACATAGAACCTCATGCATGCTAAGCAAGCACTTTGCCAACTGAGGCACATCCCCAGCTCTCACTTAGACCTCAGAACACAGCATCTGGTAACCTGAAAAAGCATTTTTTTTTTTAAATTATCTAGCTGGGTGGATCGAACTTACGCTCACACCAGACATCATTTTAACAGTGTCATGGGTATTTTTTTTTTAGGAGATAATTAGCACACTTAATTATAGGCCTCCATTTGAGCCATTCAGTTCAGTTGCTGACAACTAGAATATTCTGTATGAACTTAGCCCTGTTTGTATGTAAACTGTGTAGTAGTTTAAAGCTAACGTCACTGTTTCCCTCTTCTCCAAGCACAGCATGTTTTGATCTACACAGGGAATATTTTTAAAAACTGACTGTGTAAGAATGTAAACAATTGGAAGGGAGATGCAGCTGTTTATAGTTTACTTTTTAATCTTATGTTCTTTTGTGGCCTCAAATGGTGAAGGACTTCTATTTACCTATTATAGCGTATGGCTCATGACCGTCTAAGTATAGTTTTTCTGCTTTTTATTTTGGCTTTCTAAATAAAGAAGAGAAGGACTGAAGGAAAACTACTGGATAAAAATATCCCCATGGCCACTAGGTCTTAACCAGAAGTAGTGGGGAAGCATAGTTGGGTCCCTTACAGGGGGAAAAAGGATTCTACCTTACAGGGGCCATAACTGGCATGCCCCAGTCTTTGTCCTTGGCTTTCCTTGTGTTTGTTTGTTGGGATCCAGGAATGAGGGGATTGCACTTTCAGTGCCCCTCCCCACCAGTCCCCCAGAGAACACACAAGAAGGGATAAAGGCATGCTTTGGTGATAGCAATCTCCTTTGCAGACTGCAGATGCTTTCCAGCAGGGAAGGTATTTCTGATATGTAGGTGCCTCTTAGGTAGGCTTTTGTTTTAGTTGCTGTTTATCAGTGTGGCATTTCAGCATGTAATTTCTCATTACCCTCTGTATACATGAAGCCTACCCCTGGTTTCCTTTTTATAAAAATAACTTTGTATATTGCAATGGACTCTATTTAGATGAAAGGTCTAACAATGCTTCCACCCATTCTTTTTATAGCATTGTCTGTGAGTTTGTGGCTAAGAGCATGGGGTTTGCATCCCAGTCACCCTATATCCTAGCTGTGAGATCTTGAGGAATCATACTCACCCTTTCTCATCCTTCCTTTACTTGTTTTAAAAACAAGAACAGTAGTGTTATCTTGGTGTAAGGATTAAATGAAATAATGTACATTGAGTCCTTCTGTATAGGGTTGGCATGTAACCTCTACAGCCTGTAATGATGATGGAGACTCTAAATAACTTTATTTGTGTTTATGGGCAAGGCTGGAGTACACTTGGTCTCTCTGCGCTTCCAGAATGGAAGAGAGGAGGATATGACTATAAACTGAAAACAATTCTCATCAATACTAAAATCACCTTATTTTCTAAATCAGGATTCATGGTTTGTAGCATTAAAAAGCAGACTGAGTTTTTAAGAATCTTATTAAATTGAAATGGCATGGGGTGGGGGAGGGGCACTGCTTAGAATCCAGCACTATTGTAGTCTAGTCAAATAGTTACCCCTCAGCCATATCCCAGAAAAATCCCTGTCTTCAATTACTGCCAGCTCTAGGGGGTGTCTTTCACAAAATTCGAAGCTTGTTCTCTTTGCTTTAGCTGAAATAACCTTAACCAAATGGCTTGGGCCTTGGGATAATGAATATGTTCTTAAAGATTTGCCTATATATTCTCATTGATACAGCAAGGCCAGTTAAAGTGTCAGATATAGGAAACATAAAGAACAGACTATTGAGGGTACTCATCTGCTGTGACCTTATTTCCAGCTTCACAAAATATATTTCATGATGTAGCTGGAATATAGTATGAAGCTACAGTGCCTAGACATGATTTTGTCTTCTACATAAATGAAGTAGAAAAATATGAGTTCTACAAATATGGGTGCTTTGGAGTGTCTTTTTTAGTTTAAGAGCAGTGCAATCCAAATAATGGTTCATTGATACACATGATTGGCTAAAGGCAAGGCAGGAAGGACCTTCATGCCCAGAGATAACATGGTAAATTAAAATAAATTCTGTTATCAAGTGGTGTGTAATCGTTCTGATGTTGTGATTTTTTTTAGAGGCTCCCCGCTTTGCAAACATGTGAAACTGCAAAGAGGCAATAGTTTGTGTCCAATAAATGTCCCTTTTCATCTTCTTTCCCCTTGCATAGTCCCTTCTTGATGACAGTTTCTAGCCTTATGCTAATACATTACTTGTGATGTGATTGCTAAATTGTCAAGCTCCATGCTTTCTGGTCTGCAGTCACCATCTCATTCAGTCCACACTTTTATCCCTGTTCCACGAGGAAATCACAGTTCATTGAGATTTATAAGCTGTCTGAAGTCCACTAGTAAGTGAAGCCAGGTCTTCCAGTGAAGCAGTCAGTGGCTGTGGGTCACATAGAAGGTATCTTGCAGGAGGCTGACATTCCTGTTGTGTCCCACAGCCCTGGGTAAAAAGCATTTTCACTCTGCCCCAACTTGTTAGGAAATTAACACATGTGAATTGCTCCACATGTCAATAGCATGGGTTGGCAGTGGTTTGGGAATCGCTCCTGTGGAGTATCTGTAACAAAAATGCACTTCAGATGAGATCACAGACACAAGCCTTGTTCGAGAAATTGCCATCAAACCTGAATGCCTGTCCACTGTAGTAAAATCTTCCTGTCTGGAAGACAGACTCTTACGAAGAGCTAAGACTGGAGGCAGGGCTTCCTGCTTTTCTATAGAAACTGGGACCAGTGTGCTGCTTTCTGCTGCCTTGCAGAACAAACACTGCCTGCTTGCTTTATAGTGTTTAATCTTTGGCACTTTTGAATCATCATGGTGGTATTGTTTCCCCCAATTAAAAATAAAATATATTGCTTCTAGATTTCTCTAGTCAGCTATGGTTCTGGGTCCTAGGCACCTACATGATGAATTGTCTTTGCCATTAAGAAAGATGGTGACTGTTGTTCCAGGAAGATGAGAGCCTATTTTGATACCTGCACCTTTGAAGTTTCGAAATTGAAGATTTTTTATTGTTTATTGTTTAATTATTATCTCCCAGGTTGAGGTTAGTAGAGTTTATTTAGATTGTGAAACCTTAGGTTCAATTCCCAGGACCACAGAAACCAACCAATAAAACAAACAAAATAACAACAACAAACTAAAGGCACTTCTCATTTGTTATTTCAGCTCTGCTTATGTTTTGAATAAACCCGACTCTCTCTTATGACCTGCTAGTCTCCATGAACTATCAAAGTGTGGTACTGAGAGCCAGACTCATGCCACACCTTATGGTTTCATTGGATATAGATGACTGCAGTGCAGATTTTAAGTATCTCACTGTGTTGTGAGCAATGTCTGTTTAGTTCTGCTTCTTTTACCCAGCAACTCATGCATGAAACAGTCCTCAATGTCTCTCAGAGGAGACCCTCTGATTCTAAAGCAATCTACATTCACTCTGTGAAGACAGAAATGTATTGAGTTAGGGTAAAACTCTTAAAACAAGGAAAGCATTTAATTGAGGCTTAATACAGTTCAGAGGTTTAGTCCATTGTCATCATGGCAGGAAGCATGGTGGCACACTGTCAGACTTGAAGCTTGAGAGGTAGATGAGAGTCTTACATCTGGATGGGCAAGCAACAGGAAGAGAAAATAACACTGGGCCTGGGTTGAGTATCTGAGATCTTAAAGTCCACCCTCAGTGACATACTTCCTCCATCAATGCTGCATCTGCTCCAACAAGGCCACACCTCCTAATAGTGCCACTCCCTATGTGCCTATGGTGGCCAGTTTTATTCAGACTACCACAGTTACCATTTTTGATGCTTTTCCCTATTCCAATTTCTTCAACTTTACTCCTTTTGTGTTAGTCTGAATCCTACACAGATTTGTTTTTTTTTTTTTTAAGTATATGTGGAAGTCTTTTTATTTATTTAAATTTATTACCATAGAAGAAAGGAGAGAGGGCAGGACTGGCTGATGGAATGTTTATGACATGTACATAAAAAGAAAGCCTTCCTGTGTTTCTAGGACGATACTATGTAGTTAGAAAGTCAGGGTCATAGCCATAGAGAAGACTAAGATTTGAGGGTTGGATCATTTTTAGCCTTTCATGTTTGCCAGTATCCAGGCCATAAAGTCAACTATAAGGTCCATTATGTGATTCTTGATGGAGATAAAAATTAAGACACTGAAGAGGTAACACTTGGTCAGTCTGACATGGGAAGAAGGGAAGGAGAGGAGGAGAGGGGAGAGAGTACATAGAGGTGGGAGGAGTTGAGCCATTATGTTTTAGAGAATTCTGACTGTTGTCCCTAGTATCATCTTCAGGCATCTAAGTCTGGGTTGTTCAGGAGTTCCCAAGAAGAAAGATTTTTCTCATTCTTTTCTAGTCAACACTTCTAGAGCCTTCTTGGAGTTATTTTGTTTTATTTTCCATGTCTCAGTTGAACTCTAACTTCCATTGAAGCCTGTTTTCCCTTTGGAGGAAGGGAACACTAAGATGATTTAACCTTAACAGTCCTTCATCTGGGCCTTTTTATTCTTCTATACTTTGCAGAGGGTTTTTTTTTCCCTTCCTTATAGGTCCTTCCTTCCTTTGGCATGGGGTGGTCTTTGGACCGATATCCCTAGCTCCCATTGGATTCTGGTTAGAGATGCAGAGACTTGGACACTGTCTCAGACCTAGTGAGCAGAATCTCTGTTTTAACAAATTTGGGGGGCTATGGTGTGAGTAGGGATGGGGTTGAGATACTCTAATGTACTTTAAGTACATTAAAATATGAGAAGTATGTTTCCCCCATCTTCATGACTTATTTTACTTGACTTTGACTTAGAAGTGAAGACCCAGGCTAATCTTGATGTCCTGACAATAGCTTAGAAAGTACCAAGTAGAGTGGAAATGTTTTTGACAAAGTATTTATGTATCCTCAACCCCTGTTCATTGAATGCCATTAGTATTGAAGCATTGTGAACTGTTCCCATGAACAATCTTATGCCATTTTCATCCCTTTTCTCCTGTAAATTTCCCTTTATAACAATCCCCATCTTGTAAGTGGTTGATTTGGCTGCTTGAAATTTACTCAGCACTTACTGTGGCAATCATACTTCCTTGCTCCCTCTAGCAGAGTTGCTTTACTTTTCTGTATCGCTGTACTGGTAAGATTAGGGTTCCTTAGTGTATGGCTAGAACATTCATTGCTTTGGGGAGGAACAGGATTCCTAGTCTTACCCAGTATTAACTGCCAGCCAGTACCATGAACAACTCATGTACATGGGCAACTCATGTAATCATTCTAACTCTGCACAACAGGACACAGTCAGAAGAGTGTCCCGAATGGGGCTGCTTGGGCTGTTCCTTTCTTATTAGCCCATGAACTCTTAAAATGGTAGTGTGGTCATTTATAGAAATAAGAGGTAGACATTTAAAATGGAAGTTGCAATCATTGTCATCATCATCTAGACTATCTTAGTTATTGCTTGTGCACACACTCACACACACACTCATACACACACACACACACACACACACACACACACACACACACTTTTTTAAAAAATCATTTTTACAGCATTTTCAAATGGGAAAAATACAAAGTGGAATTTTATTGAGTTTCTTTTTTGTCCCTTGGCTCTCCCCTTGCAGGAAGTGCTAGTAAACTGCCAAATGATCAAAAGTAGAGGGGAGAGGCCATGAGGAAGTGTCTCAGCTTGTACACTAAGGACACATGGCCCTCAAGTTAATACTGACTGCATTTGAGGTAGAAAATGTGCCAAGTTGGAGCAAGACTGGTCCTCTGCTTGGGGGCCTTTAGGAAGGGGATCCTGTATATTGGGAAATCTTTGGAGATCCTAGAAGCTGTGGTGAGGATTCCTAAAGGGCATTATTCCCAGGAGAACTGGGAAGATGAGGAACATCCCCAAAGAACCAGCTTGTCATGGAGATTGACCAATCACAACTGTTCCTTCTATGTTTATGGGAGAAAACACCAAGAGAGCACTTGACCGGGAAGGACAGTTCCACTAGTGGCATGGGCTTAGGGCAAAAATCTCAGGTGATTTGGGTTTTTTGTTGTTGTTATTCTTGTTATTTTTTAAGCAAAATTAGGGAGAGCCTACTTTTGGGTTCTTCATAAATTATTCATTACAATCCATTAGTGCCTGATAATAAGGCAAAATTGTGTGACATTTTTCAGCATTCTAGGCTACAGTCTGGAAAGAATAGAAGCTGTCATTTCTTTGTTATATGCTGGGACCGTGGCAGTTCCTGAGGCTGCATTTAAGGCAGATCTATTATTACTGTTATTACCTTAGGGATCAGCCTGAATTGCTTACTGTTTAATCATCTACAAATCAATTTATTCTTTGTGTTTATTGCTTTTGTGTGTTTAGAATATTGGACCCTTCCTAGTCTTGTCAGTGATGCTACCTGGACTCTTGGCCATTTTACTACTTTTTCTTATTTTTCTTTAAGATCAATTTAAAGAAACAGACCTGAAAATGCCTTACCAGGCAGACGTGCAATAGAGCAACTGGAATTCAGGTCCCAGTCTTACATCATAACTCTTGTTTGTTTGTCTTTGTTTGTTTGTTTTCTTTGTAGTAAATAATTTTTCAAGGTGGATACTTTGAACATCTAGGTAACAGCATTCTAATTTAGCTGCACTCTGTTTAAGATTAGGAACTGGGATTGATCTAAAAAGTCAACTGATTCTAGAACAGTGAAAATCCAATTCCTAATTTTATTTTCACTCCCAGATGCTTGAGGACATAGAACTGATTGTCACAAGTGGCTTACATAAACTGTCCCTTTGTTCCCAGTATCTTTCTTTTATTATATCTTCCTGTGTTTCCAACTGATTGTGGGGACAGGTATTTTCTCTACCTTGTTGTGAAAGGAAAATAGTGTCACCAACTTTAGACCAAGTATTCAAACAAAGAAGCCCAAAAGAACATTTCTGATTCAAACCATACGGGAGGCTAAACAAGACATACCTACTTGCCACAATTATGGTACCTGGGGAAGGAGAGATCCAAGAAACTGATAACCTCCTGTCTCTCAAGGCCTTCCTTCTTCCTGGTTTGTTGGTGGCCTGATAAGCCAAAATAGACAACAAACTCTCATGTCTTATATGGGTACCATTCCTCCTTTGCCTTCATGGTTTAGTGACAGTCCTAAGGCCCCATTTCTTTCTTTCTTTCTTTCTTTCTTTCTTTTTTAAGAATTCTATTTTTTTTAAAGAATTTATTTATTTATTATGTATACAACATTCTGCTTCCATGTATGTCTGCACAATAGAAGAGGGCACCAGATCTCATAATGGATGGTTGTGAGCCACCATGTGGTTTCTGGGAATTGAACTCAGGACCCCTGAAAGAGCAGTTGGTGCTCTTAACCTCTGAGCCATCTCTCCAGCCCCGTTTCTTAATATCAGCACATGATGACTATAAAGGAAGCCACAATTTGTCTGTAATGTATCTACACACCTTTGTAACAATGCCTTAAGAGTGGTTACCATCTGCTTAGTAAGAATTGGACACAGCGGTCCTCAGGGATCTTTTGGATCAGCCAGAACACCAGCTCACCACTACAACATAGTACAGCTTCAAATGTGGCTGAAGTAAATTCCAAACCAAGGACTTTTCCAGGTTCCAAAGAACAGGGACCTGGGGAAATAGCTAGGTTAGTAAGAGGTCTTTGAAACATCAGAACCTCTTCAATCCCCAGAGCCAATGTGAAAGTACTGGGCTTGGATCACACCCTTATCATACCCTGCTGGGAAGGCAGAGACAGGTGGAACCCTGGGGCACTCTGACCAGCCAGCCTAGCCTGTTTGGAGACCCTCTGGCCATTGAGAGACCCTGTCTCAAGGAAACAAGTTACATGCCTGAGGAATGACACAAAGTTGATCTCTGGCCTACATATACATGTGCTGGCAAACACAGATACACACACACACACACACACACACACACACACACACACGCACACACATACAGACAGACACACACTCCAGGGAGGGCACTTCTCTAGAGTCAAACGGAAGTGAGACTTGAAAGATGAAAGCAAAGGCACAGGACCTCTGGGGTCAGCAGGTGAAAGGTCACCCACTTTGCCCGCAGAGAGAATTTTGTTTCTTTGTGTGAGGACAATAAAGAACTGTGTTCAGTTAGTCAGGAATCTACACCAGTGTCTTCTTCCAAGGCCTGGGAGAGCAGGCAGCCATGTACGCATTATCAACTCTTTCAGATTGTCTTTCAACCCCCCCCCCCCCACCAATTAGACTTCATTGTATCTGGCATAGATTTCAACTTTTCAAGTCGCTCAGGCAGCCCTGACTGGTCAGGGCACTGTCCTGTTCAGTTCCTTCAGATGAGAGATTGGAGGAAGGAATTTAGAAACCTAAGCCACCCAGTTCCTCCCCCACAATGGTAAACACGCCTTAGGAACTAGAAACTGTATTAAAAACACCCCAGTGAACACCTCTCTAAGCTTGTCTGTGGAGTTTCTTTGTTAAAGTTTTTATTACCAGAGTTAGAGAGGGCAAAGGGGCTTCCAGCTTCTAATTTATTCAAGCAGCAGGAGTGACCTTTTGTAGATGGCATTAAGACCTCAAATGAGCACCATTGTCTTGCTATTTTAGCTACTGTTGTGCCTTCTCCATGTATAAAATCATACCACAGGGCATAGTGTGAGCTTCTCTGCTGCTGTCTGCCTTTCTTTTCTGTCATTTTCTGTTCTGTCATTTCCTGCGCCATCTTCCATGCTTCATAACTGTATCTCTCTTCCAAAACAGTATCCCAGTTCTCCCTTCAGCTCTGGCCACTGGCTGTATGTAGTGTGGTCTATGGACTCAATTGTGCTTGCTAGTTCCATAAGCTGTTGTCAGCTGGTGTGTTTTTAGTTATCACGAGAGAATATCTGAGTGCAGAGGGTTTCTAGTTCTTAAATCAGAGCGGCCACAAAAGAACCACAGATTCAGGACTTCTGTCGTGCATAATAAGAGGACTCCATGTGTCACCTCAACAGATGTCCATGATAACCCTGCGCAACCATTAGTGTTATTCCATATTGTAGATGAAAATATTGAACAACTGGAGAGCAAGTAACTTGCCTAAAAGCACAGAATATAGAATAACAAGAGAGGTAATAGAAGTCATCTTAGTTTCCATTCACATTTTAATTTGTAAATAAGTTTGGAGTTAGACAAAACGATCAGTTATTAGCAGGCATCAAATCTATGTGATAGCTCAATTTTCATTATCAAAGAGTCACTTAAAGTCTTAATAAATTCTCTAGATCCAGCTGGCCTGTGGCCAGATCTTTTGGGTATTGACTAGATTGTCAATTGATGTTAAGGAGACCCAGCCAATTGTGGGCAGTACCATTCCCTAGGCAAGGGTTCCTGAACAGTATGAGAAAGGAAGAAGCTGGCTAAGAACAAGCAAGCAGGAGAGCAAGGATGCCTGCCTTTGTCCCTTTTTGACTATGGATGTAATATGACTTGTTTCAAGTGTCTGCCTTCTCTTCCCCTCAATGATGGACTGTTGCCTGGAATTGTCAGCCAAACAAGGCCCTTTCTCCTCTAAGTTGCTTGTTGTCAGTGTTTTATTGCAGCAATAGAAATGAAAATAGAACACCAGGCAAAGGACACACCACTGATTTATTGTGAGGAATATCTGTAGCTCACCTTTAACACCACCCATTTCATATGAATCTTAGCTTTGGACTTATGTTTTCAAATGTGGGTGGCATGGTTTTCTAACTTTCCTTATTTCCTTTGCATTTGATCGTAGCTTAAAGGCCAAAGAGCGATAAGATTATGTTTAAAATTTAGCCTCATACTCCTAAATTGTATTTTCTTAAGAGTCTTAAGTTGAGATCAGGGAGGGCTGTGGGGTCTTAATGTGTTTGGAAATGATGTCATATTCTTACGTACTTTCAATTAGTTTTGGAGAGAAAATGTTATGTTGTTAGTTAGATAACCCCTCCTCCCCCCGCAGTTTAGAACAGTTCATTTAATTTCAAACAAAGATCAAATTTACTACAATATGCCTCCCCTCCCCCCGCAGTCTCCTCAAAGTAAGAAGGGAGACAGGGCCAAACAGACAAACTCTTTCCTTTTGATTTGACATCTGGGTTTCCTGGAGATGTTAGATAGATAGATGTGCTTAGTGGAAGAAAGAAAGTGTTTTCCTGACATTGAACTCCAGGACCTGTTGGGAGTAGTGTTGTCCTCTGGTAGACCTGTTTAAACCACCTACAGTGCTGGAATCAGGCCACACTGCTGAGGTACCCCGAGGTTCCTTTAAAAGTCTCTTGTTTGGTTCCATAGACTTTTCCTGCATTACCAAAATCTTCCATAAACTCAACCACAACCATAATACTGCGGACTCCGACTCACATTTGAGGCAATCAGGAACTAGATTAAACACAGGTTTTCCTATTTCTCCTGCTGCCAAAAGTGATGTCAGTTGCGGTAACGATTGTTACCTCAGTTCTCTGCAGATCCAGGGCTGTCTGTGTGAATGTCTGTTCTGGGCCCTATTCGAAAGTTGTTATGGAAAAACTGATGATGGTTGGGAAACAATGGGGTATCCGGACACTTACTCATATGCAGTAAAGGGTTTGATTTCTTGGAGCAAGCAGACTCAAGGGACAGAGTGAGCATGAGAAACCTACTCCAGGTTGAGAGCAAGAAGGTTGCAGCCATAGGTCTGCCTCCTTCCCTTTTGTCCAATTACAGAAACTGTGTTGCAAACACTTTTTACTCTCTCTACACCACATTATAAAGGAAGCCGTTGTAATTTAAGCCCACTGGTTTGTATCCAGGACAGATTTATAAATTCTGTGTCCTGTGTTCTGACCATTATAAACAAAATAAAACCCCAAATCCAAAAGTGACGTGATGTTACAATATAAACCTTAGAACTAACTAGAATGTAATTCCAGTAAGAGAGAATATGCTGTTGAAACAAACCCCCACCCCCCACGAGTGTGAAAGACTTCCTACCCCATGCACTTATGGTCAGACTTGTATTGTAGAAGACTTTTTCTAAATCTTTCTGCTTTAATCCTGTCATATATGTGGCCATACATATAACTTATCCCATTGCTATGACCAAAGCAGCTTAAGGACAGAAGGGTTTATTTAAGGTCACGATTCAGGGATGTAGTCTGTCATGGTAGGGATGTGGGAGTGTGAGGCAGCTGGTCATGTGACATCCCCAGTCAGGAGGCAGAGAGGGGTGGATGCTGTTGCTCAGCCCGTTATATCCTGTTCATTCACTTCTGAGTCCATGCCCACATTTTGGGTGTGTTATACCATTGATACCACTTGCTTTATTATTGTGCTCCCCTATAATTAATTAAAGAAATGCAAGATTACTTTGGTTCAAAGGGAGCTTTAAAATCAATTTTATCTTTTACATATGAGTGTTTTGTCTCTATGCTTGTATGTGCACTGCATACATTCCTGGTGCCTACAGAGGCCCAAAGAGGGTTCTGGGTGCCCTAGAACTGGAGTTCCAGATGGTTGTGAACTGTCATGTGGGTGCTGGGAATTGAATTCAGGACCTCTGGAAGAGCAGCCAGTGCTCGTAACCCCTGAGCCATCTCTTTCGCCTCAGTTTAAAATATTTTTGAATTTTATTTAAATTTGTTGTTGACAGCACACCTTTACTTCCTGAGAACTGAACATCTTTGTTTAAATTTCTCTCCCCATCCCTAATCATTTTGAGAAGCCTCAAAAGCACATTGGAAGCTAGGAGAAGAACCCACAGCAGGGGCAGCATTCACCCCGGTAGGCCACAGAGGAATCAAAAGGCTCCGTTGCCTCCTAGATAGATCTTGATGTCTGTTTTTTAATAAAGCTTGCCTTTCTTCCTTGGTGGTCTCCTGAAGTCACCAGCCCTGCTAGAAAGTCTTTTGTAGGAACAAAGGAGGAATTGGAGCGAGATGGCCTCTCACATGTTGGCACTTCATCCTGGATTTTCTCCCTGGCAACCCTGTGCTCATGAAGGTCTGGCCAGCAACTTTGTTATTTTCACCGGCTCTCCCCATGTGACTGGCACCAGGCATGAGAGCTATTTAAGCAGCTCCATTAAAACATTGGTTTGGTCTGGTTGGTTGCCCTTTGCCATTTCAGACCACGAAACCTAGTCTTGCCAACTCAGTCTTGGCTAGTTTGAAAAGAAGTTTTCTTTCTTTAGCTTAGATGCCTTTCTAGTTTTCAATGTCAGGTAGCAGCTATCAAAGACCTTACCTCTGACTTTCCTTCAGCCCTAACGGTTTATTTTGGTGTGATCACTGGAAGGCATTGGAATAGACAATACTTGCTCACTTCTTAGTTTTCCCTTCTTCCAAAGTTTCAACTTGTCAGGATGCTTCCTAACTCCACCTTCTAGACAGCAGATAGATTCTCCTGTGCCCCAACCTTTCGAACCTCTCTGGACTTAGCTTTCCCTTCCCTTCTCGCCCTTAGTGGGCAGTTGGTAGAATTGGCAGAGATGCCTCTCCAGAGAGGTGTTTGGTTCTTGGGTGCTGCCATCTGACTCGGATGTTAGAGCACTGACTGTCAGTCACAGGATCCTCTTAGTGTTGGCTTCCGTTTCTCCATCTCAGATTGTGTGGGAACAAATGTTACAATTAAGGACTATCTATTTACTGCAGTGTGACAGCATGTGCAACTGGTGTTTTTGAGCTTTATTTTGCCATTCTTCACTTTTTAGGTTTATCTACTAGATGGAAGAATGCTTTTAAAAAAGTCTTCTTGGAGTATGTTTGTTATAGATGCTATATTGATATATCAACGTTATAGAAGCTGTGGTTTTTAAATTAGTAGTACCAGGACTGATGGCAGTAGCAGCACTAGGGAGAGAGCTGGGGGAATGAATGACAGTGGCATGATATTAGATGTAACTGTGTGAAATAAGCAAACAGCTGGGTGGTGGTGACACACCTCTTTAATCCCAGCACTCAGGAGGCAGAGGCAGGCGGATCTCTGACTCTGAGGCCAGCCTGGTCTACATATTGAGTTCCAGGAGAGCGAAAGCTATGGAGAGAAACCCTGTCTTGAAAGAGCCATTTTTTTTTTAAAAAGAAAGAAAATAAAAGAAAGGAAGAAAGAAAACAGTAGTCCTGCAAACCCAGGGAGATGTTTCCACTGATAAAGTGCTTGTTGTGCAAGCATGAGGATCTTAGTTCAATCCCCAGAGACCCTTTAAAAAGCTGGGCATGATGGCATGTACAAGTAAACCTAGTCCTGGGAGGTATAGACAAGAAGATCCCTGAGGCTTGCTGGACAACTAGACTGACTGAATCTGGGAACTTCAGACTTAGTGAGAGATGCAGTCTTAAAAATATGAAGCAGAGAAGTGATGGAAGAAGAAACATGATGTTGCTAGCGTTAGCATCACAGCTGCCATCTTGGAGGGCAGACCAGTGCCCAACAGTAATGTTTGAACTCTCAAACTTCCACTTCTTCTCTCTCCCTTTTCCCAGTTGGGAGAGCAAAGATGGGAAAGCAGCAGCCCCCCACCCCTTTCCAATTACAAACAGTGAATCAGGAAGATGAGAAAAAGGATAGGCTACTGGAGTGACTTTAAAAACAGGCTAATAACAGGGAGTTGGTGGCACATACCTTTAATCCCAGCACTTGGGAGGCAGAGGCAGGCAGATCTCTGTGAGTTTGAGGCCAGTCTGGTCCCCAGAGCGAGTGCCAGGATAGGCACACACACACACACACACACACACAAAAAAAAAAAAAAAAAAAAAAAAAAAACCAACCAACCAACAAACAAACAAACAAAAAAACAGGCTAATAATTTCACATGATTCCCTTCACCTGTTTTTAAGAATGAGAAAGTGAGGAAGGATGGTTTTAATGTTAGTTTTCTCATTTTAAAAAACACATTCACAAATGAGATTACAAAATCTCAAACCTTCCATGTAAATTGTGAAATTAAAACAACTGAATTAACAGTTACCCATGGCTGCCAGGCATTATAAACAATGTTTTTTTTTTTCCTTCTTTAGATCTTCCTGGATTTTACAGTGTTCTGTGTTGTAACTTTCCTAAAAACACATTTACGTTAAATGAAAAACCAATGTACTGTTTTGACACTATTTTTGGCATGCAGTGACTTGAACCCAGGGCCTTGGACATGCCAAAAGAACCAAGTATCTCTTGTCCTAGCAACATTCCCAGACCTTGACACATTTCTTTAAGTAGAGGATTTTATTGATAGGAAATTGTCTTCCTAAATTCACAGCAATATTGCAAACAGCGATCTTCATGGAAGGAAACTGAGCCCTGCAGACCTTTTGAAAATATCATTAGATGAGGGAGGGTTATTTTGTGGCTATACTTTAGAACCATTTTTTTTTTATTCCTGTTTCCTAAGAATCAAGAATAGTAACCCTGGTCAGACACTTAATACTAAGTTGCACTTGATTCCTCAGAATGGCAACAAGTTTCAAAGCATTCAAGTTAAGACTAAAAGTGGCTGCTGGAAGGGTACAGACCCTTCCCCTGTACCTCTGTTGTAGCTGAGTGCTGTTTTCAGCTTTCACAGTCAAAAGTGATCAGTCATCCAAAACAATGTGAAAGGAGGCAAAAGCCGTAGTATCTGTTTTTCAGCTCGAGTAGGCATAATGTAAGTGAGTACAGTTCCGGAAGATGTAAATTCTGTTTGGAGGCAAAAATGCAATAATCTGTTGGACTCAAGTGCCATTGTTTAAGTGTTGACTTCTTTGATAGTGCTTTAAAATTTTTTTGATAATGCTTTAAAAATTACATTTTTTTGTTTGTTTTCTGGCAGCAGGATTAGGTGGGTTTTATCTGACAAGAAGATACACAGCGAGGGGCACAGTAGATACTGATGTGGTGATGAAAGTTTGTCAGAGTGTAATTTCCTGCTACTAAATCTCATGACAGGTGCATCACATATCTGGGTTCAGAAGCTATCCCCCAGCCCAGAGATGAAAGTGGAGAGAATGTATGGCAGACATTACTGCTTGATATTTGCACAGTGTCTTCTGTTGAGGAAATGTGTTGCATTTGTTTTCCATTTTATGCATAGGGCCAGTGAGCTCTTTCATTTGGAAAGTAGCATGACCACATTTGGTATGGATGACTGGTGTCTGCCAATGGAGGCTGTGGGGGTCAAGGACATTGCATGTACCCATGGCTGCGTCATCATTGCATTTGTGTTTGTCAAAGATATTTGTTGAATTGAATGACTGTGAGAACCCAGTACAGTTACCCTTTTCTTTCTTTTCCTTTCTTTGAAACATATTCCTAAATTACAAAAACCTGTACATCTAGAGCTTAGTCTTTCCCCCCTCAGTGCGTTGGATGTTGCAGGCTCAGTCTGTCTAGACTGCAAGATTGTAGTGATAAGGATGTAGGAAGATGAGCAGAAGCCACAGAGAGGTCTGTCTGTAGTCGCTCTCTCTCTCCCTGATGCAAGAGAAGAATTAAGCGTTTGTGGCTTCAGTCTTGAAGCTCTCTAGCTTTAGATAATAGGTCACTGGGAACCATCAACCTTGCTTGTTCAGTCCCTTAATTCACCATATTTGCCCATGAACACTTTTTGGCTATCCCCAAAGATCAAATGTGCTTTCCAAGACCTAAGACCGGCTGCTGTAGAGACCATGGCAAAGACCATGCCTGAGGCTAAGAAGGCCTGAAGAAATGGGAACTTGAGTAGGCGTTGCATAAGCCCTGCTGCATACAATGGCTTCATGGTCCAAATAAGTATACTGACTCCATAAGGGCCACGGTGAAGGACAGTTCTCCCTTCAAGTGCAGTCACAGGTTCACACCATTGTACGAAGCCAGGCAGGTGTGTGCTTTCCGCTTCCTCTGTAGCCTTCTGTTCCGTCCTCTCCACATCAACTCCAGTTTTCATCTTTTCCTAAGTTCCTAAATTGGTGACACCAATAGGAGTTACTTGTGGCTGAAGTATGTGTTGTTAGGTTTTACATAAAAGACTTCTTAAAGTCGTGGGCTATGCCTTTTCCCCCTGCTTTTTGAACATGCTTATGTGAAATTACAAGAGCAGGACCTGGTGATATAAAGCAATGTACTTAAGTCTTTTTGCCTCCCCTTCCAGGGTCCCCTAGTCTCTGCCCTGTACACCCATGCAGTTTGGCATGTGTGGTGATAAACCTGAGTACAGTTTGTTCCCAACCTAAGCTGTTCCTTCAGCCCTTTTGGAGGAGAGCCAGATATGAAATGAAAAACATGCTGTGTGCCGTTCATTCCTCCCCCACCCCTCTGCATTGTATATTGGGCAGTTTCTTTGTCATAGGTTGTTTAATATAGTGTGGCCCGCCTAATTTTAGGTCCGTAGCTGTGAATCTCTGTCTAGCTGTCTGTTGATATTTTGATAGGAGTTCAGGAGAAACTTAAAAGTAAATGAGAACCCCAAAACTTGGAACTTGGCTGTGTCATAGCCCAGCTGGGGCTTTGGATGACCTGGTCCTTTCTCCCCCTGAAGTAAGTTCTATCTCACTACAGTTAAAAGGAGAAACCCAGGACACTTTTATTTGTTTGTTTTTCTTTTGGCATCTCTAGGCAGTCTTTATTAGGAAGTAAAAAGTAGCCTGTCTTTTAGAGGCAGAGTTAATATTTTAAAATAAATAGAAATCTCCTCATAAAATTAGAGTCTTCTTTTGGTAAATTTTGACTTATCTAAAATCCAGTATGTAAATGTTAATGGATCAGAGACACAATCAACCTGTTCAAAAGGAGGCAGAGGCTAGGGTTGGGGGTACACACCTGTGATCCCAGCATTGGAAACGCTGAGGCAGGAGGATCTTGATGAGTTCAAGGACATCCTAGGCTACACAGCAAGGCCCAGTCTGCAAAACAAAACTGGGAGAGCAGAAAGAGAGACAGACAGAGACAGAGAGACAGAGAGAGAGAGAGAGAGAGAAAGAGAGAGAAAGGAGGGGGAGGGAGGTAAGGGGAGGAGAGAGAAACAAGTTGTATTGGTCAGTATTTCTGCTTGTGAGTTTTAGAAACCACCGTCCTCCTTGCATCTCATGTGAACCTTGACCTTATCTGAAAGCGGTGCCTTTGTTATCCCTGTAATTAGATAAAGACCTCCTGGACTGTCCATAGAGATTTTCACCATGTACCTGCCCTAGATCTGTATATTTAACTCTGATTGTCCCTTACCATCTTTGGCAGTCCTATGAAGCTGCACCCTTCTTATGGACGATGCATTGCCGGTCTCTTCCCATCCTGAGCCTTGTTCTATCATGTCTTCAATGGCAAGCCTGTGGCATGCCTGCCCTTTGTTCAGCTCACATTTATTAAGTGCCTGCTGTGTGGCAAGCTTTGGAGAAACACTGGGGTGACAATCCCTGTTTCCACATCCTGGATTATCCCTTTTCTTCTAAAGGCAGCCAAATGTGTCAGAGAGGTACTTAACTAATGTTCTTAGCTAGAAGCCCTCTTCCTCTCCTTTGTGCATTTAGACTTTTGCCTGTGTGCACCTGTTGTGAAATTCACCTGTTTGCTTCACAGTCTATTTATAATGAAACTCGCCTGCTTTTCTGAAGCCACTAGAAGGCAAACTTCAGCAGAATTTAACTTTGCGTGCTCCATGGCACTCAATGTAACCATCTTCTCATTCAACAAGTATTAATGATAATCTACCCTGCTACACACTCTTCTGGGCACTCTGTGGATATTGAAATGTATAGATTAAATTCCTAGTGCATGAAAAATAGGCACTTCTGAAGGGCTGTCTGAGGGAAAACTTGAGAGCAAGAGATGTTTCCAGGGGTTCATAAAGAGTCTCCTTCCTGAAGGGGAATTTTAGATACTGCCCCACTGTGGTGAGCTTTCACCAATTGAGGAAAAGAAATGTAATGCTTTTCCTAAATAAACTTCTATTACACCTAAATTGGAAGGTTGAGTGTAGGCTCTAATTGTGCGTTGTATTTTATAATATTTTAAATGAGAGCTAGAATGGGCATTTTTGCTTCAAACATAACTCCAAAGAATTTTGTATTTTCTTTGTTGCCGAAACTCTGAAATGTATGGGTCCCATTGATTTGCTTGCTGCAGCATTGGCTACTTTAGTTTGGAGTTGCTATAAACACTTGCATTTTGAAAGACAACTTAAATACCGTGTGTTGGTTTTATGTAGGTGCACACTACTACTTATGCCCATAACTTCAGTTTATCTCATACAGTCTCCCTTCTGTAAGGGGTGAGTTTCCCATGTTGTGATTGAGTACACATCACCAGATGCCTATCTTAACGTATTTTTTTTTCCCATTTCCTTTCCAGAATGAAGACCTAAATGACCTCAGAAAATCCTCCTTTAACTCATGGGTACCCAGACTCAAACTGTTTCACAATTCACAAGCAGGACCTCACGTCTTCCTCTTCAGTAGCTGGTACGATGCATCCATTACAGTTTGTTTACTCTGTACAATCCTCAGGAGTTCATTGACTGAACTGCACGCTCTATATTGTGCCAAGCAAAAAGAAAGCACTGTGACACCGGGACAATGAGTCTGCGTAAACTTCATCTTGAACCTTAAGGACTTAGCTGGCCACAATGAGCTGGTGTGCCCACCACCATGCCGCAAGAGAATGGGTTTATTCGCGTCGCCTTTACAGCGTATGTTTCATCTACTCTGAAGCCGTGTTCCATGAAACACCACTGTAAATTATTTCATATGGAACTGTTCACGTTGGGTGGAGAGAGTATTAAATATTTAACATAGGGTTTGATTTATATGTGTAATTTTTTTAATGAAAATGTAACTTTTCCTTACAGCGCATCTTTTTTTTTTTTTTTTCTTTTGGATGTGGAACTGAGGTATTCGATGTTCTGTTGTAAAGAGTGGAGCAAATTCTTAAAAGGAGGCTAAAAAAAAGAGTAGTCTAGGGTATGAACCTTGTTTTAAGATTCTAATTCAGAAAAAATAATATAAGAAGAATCATAGAGCCATAGAAGGTTCTGTACTGTATAGTTATACTTGCTGATACTGTCTCTTGTAATATAAACTTGATGTTGAGCTGAGTTCCTTTTAAAAATTAATCTTAGCTTTGTTTTTTTTTAATTTTTGGTTTCTTTTGTTTTGTTTTTCAAACGGAAGGAGGATGTATTCTACTGGGATGTTTTCAGTTGTCAGCTTAGAGTTGGTAATTGAATGGAAGCAAAATTGCAAGAAAAGGAAACCACAGACTTTCATTGTATATATGTAGACAGAAGGAGACACGAGCGATCCCTTCAAGTCAAAAGCTCTCTTTGGAGTGAAGAATGTGGGTGTTTATAAATTCTGGAAATGTTTTTCTGTTCATAATAAACTAGACACTGTTGAGCTCCCCCTCCCCACTTCTATAAGCCTTTTGCTCCCACCCCCACCCTTTTCTCTGTGTACACATCGTGTTTCATTTCTTACATTGTCTGGAGAAGGCTGTTAGGACAGTGTGTTCTTGCTAACTGGAAATTAAAATTCCAGGTCCTTCCTTCCTTCCTTCCTTCCTTCCTTCCTTCCTTCCTTCCTTCCTTCCTTCTTCCCTCCCTCCCTTCCTTTCTTTTTAAAGTCATGACCAGGGCTCCATGTTATGTTCCCTATCTCATGTATTATGAGAACTTCCAGTATTATGTGTGTTTTAGATGAATGCAATAGGCCCATTTGCCCTGGTGTTTGCTGGGCTTTTAGTGGTTATCTAATAAAATGCAGTTTACAGAGAGCACATAAAAATATAGTGACCTGCCATTGAGGCATCTAGCCAGCAGTGAAAACGCTCGTCCTTTCCTTATTTGGAAAGTCCACATGTCTTGGAATTTTTCCCTTATCAAATAGCAATGGCAGGGAATATACCTGAAGATGTCTCCTCCAGAAGTGTAAATGATCTCACCATGAAACTTCCTAAAAATACAGTGAATTAATCCAACAATCAGTCTCCCTCTGAGTCCCTATGAATTTAGCCCTGCTTCAGGGGAGGAACGACTCTCTACTTCTGGGAAGGGTTGAGCTGCATAGGTGGGGCTGCAAGCAAGGAGCAAGGGTTGAAAGGCATTTCAGTGACCATTGCCCTGATCAACTGGTCAAGGAGCCCTTGCTCCATTCAGAGATAAACAGACCCCCGACTGCTGAGGCCAGGGTTAGTGCTCAGTCAGCCAGATGGCATGGACCTCACAGACTGTTGTACAATGTTCATTGTTGCAGATCTTAATCATTTGCATGCTCATCAGTTTCTAAAGTAAATAGGTCTCTAGTCATAAGAATACATTGTTTTCAAGGAACTCTTTGGATGACATCATTTGCTGTCAGTAGAAAATCCCACTGGCTTTGAAAAATCTGATGTGAAAGTTGGTTTTTTACAATTGTGTAAGAAAAGACTCTCATTGTCATTTTTAGTTTTTAAGCACTCTGACTCAAACTCTTCCTAATGTAAGAAGAAAGCAAGCTGCTTGTTCTCTTTCCCCAAGGATCTGAGTAACTAAAGAGAGAACAGTGAATGAAGTCAGCCCCAAACATTTGCCTGTAAAGCCGGCTATAATTTCTCACAGAGCCTGTACTTCACACCTCTGCATGTGGGGTTATTGCCATTTGGGGTGAGAACAGAAAAGAGCAGAGTGGACAGTGGACTCCTAGTTTCTCTATCTCTTGCTTTTTATTGAGTCGATAATAGTGCAAAGGTAGCCATTCTTGCTTCAGCTTCTTCTAGAGTTACCTGAGCTGGATTTGATGACAGCATCAAATGTGGCTGCCTTGGAACTGGAAGTTGCTGGTACCCAGGCTGAATTCTCCTGCTCTGCCTCCTTGAAGGGTTTACTTTAAAATCATCAGCTGCTAAGTTCTTGTGTTCAATTTCCTATTTACAGGAGTTGGCTTTTTAGCTATTTCCAAGTATTTTCAGGTCCACCAAGGGTGTATGTTAACAGGGCTTCTAGTGGCCTCTGGCTAATGTGGAAGTTAGTGGCTTTTTCTTTACATGACCAACCTTTCACAGAATTCTTTCTTAGACTGATTAAGACAGAGTTTTAAATTCTCCTTTGTGAAAAGAACAAGTATATTCCCTGGCTGTGATGATACTTTTGTTTTGGACACAATCTTAGCTCCAGAACCAGCTGGAAATGAGGGGATTCCATTAATGATCAACCACCTGGGTCAATAATGATCAATCAATACCGATGCTCCATGTGGGGCTACTTCTTGCTAACTTTCAAAGGTCAGGGCCACTCTGGACTAATCTAGTCACTACAAAAGGTGGTCTACTCAAGAATCATCTAGCCAGAAATAGAGAGGTTTGGCCTGTCTTCCCTAGGCTTTTGTCGTCTGTCTTTTATGTGTGAGACAAAGTATTAAGAAACAATTTTACTGTACTGTAAGAAACAATATTTTATAGTGCAGAAGTCCTATTTGATCAGCGGTACATCCTGAATGCAATATACCATGTAGTTGGAAACACCTTTAAAACAGGTGACTTCAAGATAGGGAAGGTGGCTCACCACCCCAATGACAATAAGAGCCATGAGGGATAGTACAGTTGTGACTTGCTGTGGCTGTGGGTGATAATGATCCCATATTTACCTCATGATGCCTTGGCTGAGCTCTGCAGGTGAGATGGTCATACAAAGAGGCCCTCTAACAAGATATCAGACATTAACACCACCACTGGGGAGAAAGGGCTTCTTTGGAAGGTACATGGAGGACAATTGGGGGAACCAAATAAGAAATAGTTTCTTTGTAGTGACAAGACAGGACTAACCAGTGCTGCCAGGACAGGGCGTGTGTTAGTTAGCAGGAGGTGATGCAGTACTCATATATATGGGCTGCTGAGAAACTTATAGCAAGCAGTCTGTTCTTGCAGGGGTGTGAGCAGTTATAACCTTGTTAGTAGGAACAGGAAGAATTCCAGGCTGGGCTGTAGGCTTAACTAGAAATATCGAATACAGCCTTTCTTGTAGTTGGTCGAACCAAGTGTTAAAACACCGGGCCCTTGTCATCCCTGAGCCCAGCCTGAGATTGGGAAGGTTCTACTGGAGTTCTGTCCATCAGTTTCCTCCATGTGCCTGTAGAAAGTGTGGCTCAGCCGATGTGTTGGGTATTTGTCCCTCATGACTTGCAATTAGAGCACCAAATAGATGCTGGAAGGAGACTGAGAGGTGCTGGAGGTGTTTGGCCCTACTCTTAATTAAGAGCCTATAATTAGCAAATATGATTTTTAAAATGTATGACTTGGGTAAGGCATTATATTATCTCCCTTCCCCAGCTTATCAATGACTTGGCATTTGTGATGTCTGCACCAAGAGATGGGTGTG
Source organism: Cricetulus griseus (assembly GCF_003668045.3). Lineage (NCBI taxonomy): Eukaryota > Metazoa > Chordata > Mammalia > Rodentia > Cricetidae > Cricetulus > Cricetulus griseus. Next base: position 434,640,209 of record NC_048595.1, on the reverse strand, counting down.
TTATCCCTTTGCCATTCACCTGCTATTTAAACCTCTCTGTGTCTATACTGTCTCTTTCTCCAGTGTTAACCATTATGCCATATCATAGAACAAATTCACTACCCAGGAAAATGTGTCTGTTTGCATATCCATCTGTAGTGCTAGCATTTTTTTTAGTCCATTTTAGAACTTTGCCACTGGCCTAAGAATATAGTTTCCAGAAGAATCTTTCTTGTGTAGTTACTTTCCTTATACCTCTTGGCTACAGGGTGGGCCAAACGAATGCCATCAAGCTTTCCATTTGCTGTGTGTGGTTTGGTTTATCATCTGAAGTTGGTGGTGCTATTGACGGTGCTACTTCATCTGTGTTCAAAAGACCGACGCATGGTCTATGTTGCTACCAAAACATTTACTGTATATATGTGGATAACGTATTATGTATATATGTAATGGGTACCAGGCCAGGTTTATATTTTTTTTCCTTTAGAGGTGTTTCACTTTTCCAAGCTTTCTTTACAGTGTTATGCTTGTGTTCAATTCTTTTTACCCCCAATTCTGTCTGGTACTTAGAATTGTAGTGTCTTCATCGTTAATTAAAGAAAACTGTCTAAATGAACCACAGATGTGTTTAGTAGTCATTCTTGTCTTTCCCTATGGTACCTGGAACAGACAAGGGATAATGGCAGGGTATGGGCAGTTTACCCTCTGAGCATGCTTCCACACATGCTCACAGGGACAGGTAGTGTTTTACGCATTTCTTGGACTGCATTCAGTGGCTGAGTACCTTAACAAAAAGAGCTCTAACTGGATGGTGGTGGCACATGCCTTTAATCCCAGCACTTGGGAGACAAAGGCAGGTAGGTCTCTATGAGTTTGAGACCATTCTGGTCTACAAGAGCTAGTTCCAGGACAGGCGAAACCCTGTCTTGAAAAAACAAAACAAAACAAAACAGAAAAAGAGCTCTATAAAGACTTTTCTCTGCTTGATGGCTGAAGGTACCAAAGGAGGAAAATGTGGAGAGAAAAGAATGTGCCTTCTCATTTCTGTTCACTGGAACACCCTTGTCAGCCTTGAATCTGCACTCAGATCCCTCTGTTCAAATGTATGTCATGGTCCTGGGATTTGAGTTGCTAGTCCCAGTAGACATGACACTGAGAAGTGAGACAAAAATGCCAAGCATTCCTGGCTTCTTATCATTTGGGCAGATTTCAAAAAGTTGCCATGACTGGAACAACACTGAAAATGATGGTCCAATTGGCCTTCAAGTGAGGCCTGGGCATCATTAGTTGCTTTCAATGTTCATGGGAGATTCTAGTAAAAGGTCAGAGTGAGAACCTCTGCTAGGACATGTTGCCCAAACTTGTCTGCTCATTATAACTGCTTATTAGGACTGCTCCAGGAATGTTTACTAATTTTTTTTCCTTAGTATGTGGCCTTTCTGGTAGGCAAGTATGGGAAATCCTAATTTCTGTGCAGATGGAAAGTTTGGATTGATTTTATCACCAGAAGGCTTAACAACACTGTATTCATTATTTTTCTATTGCTGGGATAAAACATCATGGCCAAGGCAGGTTACAGAAGGAAGAGTTTGCTGGGGCTTATAGTTCCAGAGGGATAAGAGCCCATCACCATCATGATGGGGAAGCATGACGGCTGGCAGACATAGTGGCTGGAGCAGTGAGCTGCACGTTCACATGTTAAACTGTAAGCGGGGACCCAAGAGAGCACACTGGGGGGTTTCCTGAGGCTTTTAAACCTCAAATCCTTCCCCCAGTGACATACTTTCTCCAACAAGACCACACCTCCTAAGCCTCTCCAAATAGCACCGTCAATGCAGGACCAAGCATTCAAATGTCTGAGGCTAAGGGGACATTCTCATTTAAACCACCACAAAGACAGATCTAGAACTGTGGGAGATAATTACCTGGTTTGCCAGTGTCAAAGCAGCCAAGTCCTTTCCCTTGCTCTTTTGAGTTTTCTTGCTTAAAAACTTACAAGAGAAGATGACTTTTATAGCTTGTTGGTCAGGACTAACTTAAGCTACTGAATGACATCTTGGAAACAGATTCAAGGTTAAGTTTTAAAATGTACTATTTTCTATGATCATGAGGCTCCCAAGACTGACTTATTTGGTACAAAGGCTAGAGAGAGTTGCCTGACAGGATAACTGATATTTTCATTGTTTTAAAGCAGCACACAAAATTGACTTAATACATCCTGGAAGTTGTAGTTGATCTTTATTTGGTATTGCTTTCTTCCATTTATAGTAACAACAACAAAACAACAACAACAACAAAACAAAACCAAAATAGTTCCCTTGTAGTAGAATTGCAGAGTAAATAGCGCTTTATCGCCTATTGAAATCCCATCTGAACATCACTAATTAGCATTAATTAGAGGAAAGTCTAGTTGGAATGCAACAATTGTGTGATTTATAGCAGAATTGTCTTCTTACCTTTACACGCATAAAGAGACAGAGTACAGCAAGTAATGTGTTGCTGACAAAGGACTTTGAGAAGTAGCAGGCAAGAAGAATTTGTAATGAGCTCAATGGTTCTATTAAAATCAGTGTCAGTGTTTATTGTACACCAGGATTTGCATCAATTATCTGGTTCCCGACAACCCAGAGGGAGAAAAGGTATGTGTCTGGTCATAGGTTCTTGAGTGGTTGAACCGCTTCTCAGTGAGCACTGTTTGCTGCCAAGTTTTATGTTCTCGTTGATAAGAGAGTAAGCCTCTCATTTACAGGTGCTTAAAAACTATGTTCCAAATATTGTAAACACTACTGAAAACTACTGAAATTGGCTATAATTCAGTGACAGTGTGCTTACCTAGTATGCAAGAGGCCCTGGGTTTGATCCCTAGCAACACACACACACACACACACACACACACACACACACACACACACACACCCACCCTCAGCATTCCTCCAGCTGCTTTGTGTTAGCCACATTGCAGAAACAACTGTTCTTGCCCTTGAGGTTCAAAATGTGGCTCTATCCAGCTTATAACTTGCAAGACACAAGCTAAAATGGTCATGTTCTTTATGTCTAGTTTAGCCCATTCATGTCAATTGTAGTTTCTTGCTTCTCTTGCTTATCTCATGAGGCATACCTCTCTTTAGTGACAGAATAGAAACACTTGACTTTATTTTCGGAAGATGTAACAACAGTGAGTTAAGTGTGAAAGCTACATGCAGCTCCAGTGTGTTTTCGGGTATTAGCTTCTACCTGCACTAAACCGTCTATATTAGGACTTTTGATATTGTCTGATATGGAATCTGATAAGCAGAAGAACAACCAGTGATGGCAATGGGAAAAGTGGGAAGACAGGTGCCAGAGTCATCTGGGCTGGAGGATGAGCCCTCATGACTTGAGAACAGATGGTTGATGCTCATCACAATTCAGAAGTCTCTCTTCTCTGATAGATGCCCAGTGCATCACGAGGATTGAACTGAGAACAGCCATGATGTTATGAATTGTTATTGTCTCAGAATTGTTATACAGATTTAACAAGGGCCTCAGAAAGCTCTGTTAATATCAAAGTAGTTTCCTAACACCCATATATATAGGGTAACCCTGAGCCCCAGTTTTACAGGAATGTGTTATAGAGTTCAATAGACAACATCCTTTCTATCCCCTCTGAGTGTAAGCTGCTCCCAGTCTCAACGACCAATGTCTCCCAATTGTAAAGTGAGAGAAGAAATAGTTTGAGTTATTCACTGCCCTGATAAGAAAGCCAACTCTTAAGATAGAAATTAGTAAAACTGGCTTAAATTTATAAAGAAATTGGATGTGAATAAAGATATCTGGAAAATCTCCACATATATCATTACACAGCATTACAGCACTTAAAAACACACACACATACACACAGCCATGCGTACACACATGCCTACCCCCCTCACACACATGGGAGATTGTGTTCCAAAATACTAAGAGTAAGTGTGCCTGGTAGCATTTGTATGGTTTTTCTATAAAGTCTTGCAAAGATTAGATCCCAGGTTTTGTAATGAGAAAGAAAACAATGCAATAGTTAAAATACAAAGGAAGTTGGATGAAAATCCTATTAGTGAATCCCCACAGTCTTAGCACCCCTGTGGTCTACAAATCAGAGGTTGCTACCTATGGCTGGATGTTTCCAATCCAGTCTGTGTCAAGTTTTTATCACCAAAGTTTCATTGGGATGTAACTGTGGTAGTCCAATTACACAGTGCCTGTGCTATTCAGCAGCACAGTTAAGTGGCTTTCACAGAGTCTCAGTGGCCTATGAAGTGCAGTACTTACTACCTGGTCCAATGTTTCCCAAGTGGGGGAACTGGGACGTGAGGCGGCATGCCTGCCCTGAAATCTCTAGGACCTGCTACGACCATGGTTAGAGAAGATCTCTGTGGCCACACTTACCACAGTTACTATGATGTTAGATGCAGTTCCCAGTCCTTGATAGACATCTGTCAAGGAGGGGAAAGATCCACCTAAGAATCTTAAGTAGAAACTAAACTGCTACTTTACAGTTTGGCGAATTCGCTCTGAATGAAGTGGGGCAAAGATGGTGCTTCTGGTTGCTGCCTCTATTTTTATAGAATAATTGTTTTAATGATAGAAGCCAGTTAAAGGTTTTTCCTTTCAAGTAGAGGTCGGTTTTCCTTGAAGGCCAGGGAAACATCAAAGGATATCATGGCACCCCAAATAAGAAGACTTTAATAAAGATCAGGGATAAACAGCAGGAATTTCTTTTCCATTATTGTTTGCTAACTTGCCACCAACTACAGAGCAGAAGACAGATATATCCATTCTGGATGGTGAGCTATCTGGTTACCTAAAGGACAAGGATAAAATGTGCCAGGATTATTAAATTTAAAAAACAAAACAAAACAGTGCTCTATTCTGGCATTAGATGAGACAGGAAGGGCAAGCCCTCTGAATTTTATCACTAAGCTTCTATAGTCACTTAGTGTTGTGGAAGAGCTGCCATAGGTGAGTTGTGAGATTTGTATCACAGAGAAACTGCTCTGTGACTTTAATGTCATGTTGATATCAGCGTGGCTAAAATATATCTCCAAACTTCCTTAAGGTTCCCTCTCAGCCAGTTTTGGAGACACCTGCCTGGACCCAGTATAAAGCTGATACACAGACTGAAGATGTCAACTTCTAGAAAGGTGCCAGAGTCAGAGTTTGTCAAATTGTCAGTCAGATATGGAGAAGACAGATTCTTCATAGGAGCCAAAGGCTGAAATGCAGGGAAGTAGAGCGGGCAAGACAGGAATGTCCTACAGGGGATGTTTCCAGACGCTAATATTTGTCTTCAGGTGTAACTTTTATTATTGTGTAAAGACATGAGGCTGGGGTCATCAGTCTTGTTCATGTGTTCAGAAGTCCTTTCTAGATCAGATATTTTGAGCACCCAGGTAGCACCCATAACTCCACCCCCTCCTTTTTTTTTTTTTCAAATATTGTCATGCTCCTGTTGCCGGTAATGAACCAGTTCAAGGATTTTCCAAATAACTCATCTTCATCTCAGGGTACGTAGAAGCTATGGCACCACTTTAGGGATTCATGGCTGTCAAATGGGATCCTAACTCAGATCCAATAATAGTTGAGAGACATGGGAACTGAAATAAAAAGACACAGCCTTTGAAATCCTAATGAACATTACTGATGTCTGGAAAATTGCTTGTTGATACTTCATATCCAGTCTGCTTTAGCTTGCCAGCTCCTCACTCTTGGGTCCGGCTTCCTTCTCTAGTCCTTTTGTGGTTACATAAGGATGGCAGTGAGTCTTGCTGTCTCTTAAGCTCAATTCTTAAGGGTTTTCTTCATTGAAGTAAATGCAGTTTTCCCTGTCAAATATATGCAAATGCACACGTACCCTAACTCTACCCACACATGCACACTCATATTCTTCATCATGTCCCCTACACTCATCCTAACTCACCCTTGCTCTGGCCACCCCTGCCAAATACATACACAATTCAAGGATGAAACAATAGAACTTTAAAAACAGCTATTTAAAAAACCTATCTGTAGCATGTTCTGCTTTAAATTGAAATTCTTCACTTAATTTTACATCCTTCTATTATCCCCATCACAGGGCATCTCTTCCAATGGGCAGGATTCCATGCCCCAGATGTGAAAAACAAAATCTAAGTCTGGTTTACTTCATCTGTTAAAAAACAAAATCTGGCTTGGCCCCCTACACCCTGTGCTTGAGGTGAGTCTGGGTTTCACCCAGGCCCAAGTCCCCCCATCCCCTTCATGGAACTTCCTGAGTCTGCTCAGCATGTAGTAAACCAGCCCTGGCATCCTGGACTCTCTGGAGTCTGCCCACACTGAAGTCTTGGGTTGAGGTGAGTCTGGGTTCTGCCTAGGCCCAATTTCTCTATCCCTTCCTTGGAACTTCCTGGGTCTGCTCCTTGTGTAGTGGACCCACCTGGGCAGCCCGAACTATCCAGAGTCTGCCTGAATTGCAGTCTTGTCCCCCCTATTCCCCCATCTTGAGTTTGACCTTGAATCTTGGCTCCCCCTCTGCATGAGGAGAACACCAGGAGAGGCTGGACCATCTAGAGTTGTCAACATCGAAGTCTTGGCCCACCTACACTCACCAGGAGACAAGAGGAGAGGGAGAGACCCCACCTGCACCCACTGGAAGAGGGGATGGCAAGACGACAGTGTAATAACACATTCAACAACAGAAAGACCAATATGACACCACCAGAATCTAGGGACTCCACACAGCAAGACCTTAGAAACAACTTCATGAAGATATTAGGGGCCCTCAAAGAGGAAACGAGAAAATCCCTTAAAGAAATGGAAGAAAAAAACAAACAAAAAATACCGGAAATGGAGGAAAAGACAAACAAAGTCATTCAAGAAATAAACAAATCTCGCAATGAAAGCAAAAAAAAAAAAAAAAAAAAAAAAAAAAAAAAAAAAAAAAAAAAAAAAAAAACCAAAGAAGTAAAGGAAAAGATTCAAACAGTTCAAGGCATGAAAGTTGAAATAGAAAGAATAAAGAAAACACAGAATGAGGGAACGCTGGAAATAGAAAAGCTGGGTAAACGATCAGGAACAACAGAGGTAAATATCACCAACAGAATACAAGAGAGGGAAGAGAGAATCTCAGATGTTGAAGACTCAGTAGAAGAAATAGTCATCAACCAAAGAAAATCTTAAGTCCAACAAATCCCTAACACAAAATATCTAAGAAATATGGGACACCATGAAAAGGCCAAACCTGAGAATAATCGGTATAGAGGAAGGCAAAGAAACACAGCTCAAGGGTATAGAAAACATACTCAACAAACTCATAGAAGAAAACTTTCCCAACCTAAAGAATGGCATGCCTCTTAAAGTACCAGAAGCTTACAGAACACCAAATAGACTGGACCACAAAAAAGTCCCCTTGCCACATAATAATCAATACAACAAACTTACAGAATAAAGAAAAAGATATTAAGAAGTGTAACAATAAGCCTGAACCCTGCTGCCACATGGGCGCTTTCCGCCAGGCCGCCCAAGTTCCGCCGGCTGCCACATTATGGTCCCAAGTAAAACACGGAGACTTATATTAGGTACAAATGCTGCTTGGCCAATGATGAGGATTTCTCATCTGCTAGCTCAGTCTTAATTATCATAAATCTATATATTTTATAAGACTTATCTTATCAGACACCATCGGCAAGCATCCTGTCTTTCTGGGCTCACATGGTGCCTCTGCTCCTTTTCCTACCTTTCCCAGAATCCTCCTTGACTCCTGGTCCCACCTATCTTGTTTTCCTATTGGCCAATAGTACTTTATTTATTAACCAATAAGACATCATATATACAGAAGGACCTCCCCTATCATCTCTTTTCTGTCTAAATAAAAAGAAGGGTAACTAATCTTGTATAATAACTGGAAAAAACTATAACCATAACTATCTGTCCTCAACTCCATCAAAGACCACAGAAGGATGATATATAAACTCTATTACTGACAGAGACATCTCGCTACCTGGACAGTCACCCAAAGTTCCTCTGTAACGTTGGGGCATCCATCTTCAGCCTGTAGGCCACAGTGTGTCTGGCATACTTCTCCATTTCAGCAGAACCACTTCAGTACTGTCTTGTTTTGTAAGTTCAGCAGTCACTTTCTTGTGGGTCCTGCATGTCCAGTTTATGTAGCAACAAACAGTCCAGGCAAGAGCAGTTTCTTGCCCAAATGGCTAATCTTGCCATTTTGAAAGCAAACTCCATAACGAGTTTCTTTGATGCCCATCATCCTTTCTGACATAATTGGTGTGCCAGGAGCAGTTGTGTCTCACTGCCAAGAAAAACCCTAAACCATTTAAATGCTATACATTCTGTAAGTCTTTGAAAGGTTTGAAGAATACCTATCCATCTCAAATACATCTCTGTATATCTAGAAAACCTAACTAACCTAATTATAAGTTCTAACTATTATAGGTGACTATATAATCTGTATTTAATTATGCATTACATTTTAAAAGATCGGTATAAACACAATACTTAAGCAAGAGGAGAAATATAAATATCACAAAATTAACCTTAAAGTTCTATCAGTAAATGAAAATCCTTACCAATGTAAAGTATTCATCTCCATAAAGAGGAGCAAAAGGAAAAGGTCAAGTAACATATAAAGGCGGACCTATCAGAATTACACCTGATTTCTCAATGGAAACTCTGAAAGCCAGAAGGTCCTGGATAGATAGTCTACCAACACTAAGAGACCCCAGATGCCAGCCCAGACTACTATATCCAGCAAAGCTTTCAATCACTATAGATGGAGAAAACAATATTCCAGGACAAAACCAGACTTAACCAACACACATCCACTAATCCAGCCCTACAGAAAGTTACTGGAAGGAAAACTCCAACTCAAGGAAGTTTACTACACTCACAAAAACATAGACAATAGATAATCCCACTTTATCAAACACCAAAAGAAAAAAGGAGGTGGGAAATCCACACACAATACCACTACCAGCAACAAATCCAAAACAAACAAGAAATAACAATCAATGGTCATTAATATCCCTCAATACTAATGGTGTTAACTCACATATAAAAAGACACAGGGTAACAGAATGGTTATGAAGACAGAATCCATCTTTCTGCTGCATACAAGAAACACACCTCAACTTCAAAGACAAGGCAGTACCTCAGAGTAAAGGGTTGGGAAAAGATTTTCCAATCAAATGGACACAAGAAACAAGCTGGGGTAGCAATCCTAATGTCTAACAAATTAGACTTCAAACTAAAATCAATCAAAAGAGATGAAGAAGGTCATTTCATTTCATCACAGGAAAAGTACATCAAGATGAAGTCTCAATTCTGAACATCTATGCCCCAAATACAAAGGCACCTACATTCGTAAAAGAAACATTACTAAAATTTAATCACACATAAAACCCCACACACTTATAGTAGGAGACTTCAGCACCCCACTCACACTAGAAAGGACCACCAGACAGAAACTTAGCAAAGTAACAAAGGAACTAACATAAGTTATGGCCCAATTGAATCCAACAGACATTTATAGAACATTCCATCCAAACACAAAAGAATGTACCTTCTCAGTGCCACACAGAACCTTCTCTAAAACGGATCACATACATGACAACATAGCAAACCTTAACAGATACAAAAAAATAGAAATAACCCCCTATATCTTATTGGACCACCATGTTTTAAAGTTAGAATTCAACAACACAAATTGCAGAAACCCTACAAATGCATGATAATTGAACAATGCACAATTGCACCATTCCTGGGTCAAGGAAGAAATAAAAAATGAAATGAAAGACTTCCTAGAATTCAATGAGAATGAAGGCACAACATACCCAAACTTGTGGGACACTTTGAAAGCAATTATAAGAGCAAAGTTCATAGCACCAAGAGCCCACATTAAGAAATTAGAGAATAGTCACACTAGAGAATTAACAGCACAATTGGAAGCTCTAGAACAAAAATGAGGCAAACTCACCCCCAGAGGAGTATATGCCAGGAAATAATCAAATTGAGCACTGAAATCAATAAAGTAGAAACAAAGAAAATAATACCAATGTAATAAAGAGTTGCTTCTTTGAGAAAAATCAACAAGATAGACAAACCTTTATCCAAATTAACTAAAAGGCAGAGAGAAAACAAGAAAATTAACTAAATCAGAAATGAAAAGGGGGACATAACAATGGACACTTAGGAAATCCAGAGAATCTTCAGGTCATACTTTGAAAACCTGTACTCCACATAATTCAAAAATTTAAAGGAAATGGACAATTTTCTGGATAGATATCACTTACCAAAATTTAATAAAGGACAGGCAAGAAATTTAAATATACTTATAAGTCCTAATGAAATAGAAACAGTCATCAAAAGTCCCACAACCAAAAGCCCAGGGCCAGATGGCTTCCGTGCAGAATTCTAACAGAAATTCAAAGAACAGCTAAGACCAATACTCCTCAAAGTGTTCCACACAATAGAAGCAGAAGGTTCATTGCCAGACTATTTTTACAGAGCTACAATTACCTTGTTACCCAAGCCACACAAATACAAAACTAAGAAACAGAACTACAGACCAATATCCTTCGAGAACATTGATGCAAAAATACTCAATAAAATACTGGCAAATTAAATCCAGAACACATCAGAAAAATCCACCATGATCAAGTAGGCTTCCTCCTAGGGATGCAGAGATGGTTCAACATACAAAAATCCATCAATGTAATCCACCATATAAACAAATTGAGAAAGAAAAAACACATGATCATCTCACTAGATGCTGAAAAAACCTTTGACAAAATCCAATACCCCATCATGGTAAACGTCATGGAGAGATGAGTGATAACAGGAACATATCTAAACATGATAAAAGCAATATACAACAAACCAAAGCCAACATCAAACTAAATGGAGAGAAACTCAATGCCATTCCTCTAAAATCAGGAACAAGACAAGGCTGTCTACTCCATATCTCTTCGATATTGTATTTGAAGTGCTAGCTAGAGCAGTAAGACAGCAAAAGGAGATCAAGGGGATACAAATTAGAAAGGAAGAAGTCAAACTTTCACTATTTGCAGATGATATGATAGTTTACATAAGTAACCCAAAACATTCTACCAAGGAATTCCTACAGCTGATAAACACCTTCAGCAAAGTGGCAGGATTCAAGATTAACTAAAAAAATTTAGTAGCCTTACTATATACAGACAATAAATGGGTTGTGAAAGAAATCTGAGAAACATCACCCTTTACAATAGACACAAGCTACATATCTCGGGGTAACCCTAACCAAACAAGTGAAAGATCTATATAACAAGAACTTTGAGTCTTTAAAGAAAGAAATTAAAGAAGATGCCAGAAAATGGAAAGATCTCCCATGCTCTTTGATAGGTAGGATCAGCATAGTAAAAATGGCAATCTTGCCAAAAGCAATCTACATACAGATCAGTGCAATCCTCATAAAAATCCCAGCACAATTCTTCATAGACCTTGATAGAACAATACTCAACTTTTTATGGAGAAACAAGAGATCCAGGATAGCCAAGATAACCTTGTACAATAAAGGAACCTCAGGAGGCATCACCATCCTTGACTTCAAGATCTACTGTACAGCTACAGTAATGAAAATAGCTTGATATTGGCACAAAACAGACAGGTAGTCCAATGGAATCGAATTAAAAACCCTGATATTAACCCACACTTATGAACACCTGGTTTTTGATAAAAAAACATACAATGGAAAAAAGAAAACATGTTGAACAAATGGTGCTGGTGTAACTGGATGCTGGTGTAGAAGATTGAAGGTAGATCCATATATATCACCATGCACAAAACTTAAGTCCAAATATATCAAAGACCTCAACATAAATCCAGCCACACTGAACCTCTTAGAAGAGAAAGTGGGAGGCACTCTTGAATGAATTGATACAGGAGATCACTTCCTGAACATTAGACCAGTAGCACAGACATTGAGATGGACAACTAATACATGGGACCTCCTAAAACTGAGAAGCTTCTGTAAGGCAAAGGACATGGTCAACAAGACAAAATGGAAGCCCACAAAATGGAAAAAGATCTTCACCAACCCCACATCTGACAGAGGGCTGATTTCTAAAATATACAAAGAACTCAAGAAGTTGTCACCAAAACACCAAACAATTCGATTAAAAAGTGGGGTTCATAACTAAACAGAGGATTTTCAGTAGAGGAATCTAAAATGGCTGAAAGACACTTAAAAAAGTGTTCAAAATCCTTAGCCATCAGGGAAATGCAAATCAAAACAACTCTGAGATACTATCTTACACCAGCCAGAATGGCTAAAATAAAAAACACCAATGACAGCTGGAGAGGATGAGGAGAAAGGTGAACACTCCTCCACTGCTGGTGGGAGTGCCAACTTGTACAGCCACTTTGGAAATCAGTATGGCAACTCCTCAGGAAAATGGGAATCAGTCTACTACAAGATCCAGCAATTCCACTCTTAGGCATATACCCCAAAGAAACACATTCATACAACAAGGACACATGTTCAACTATATTCATAGCAGTGTTGTTTGTAATAGCCAGTTTGTAATAGTTTGTAATGCCCCTCAACTGACAAATGGATGGAGAAAATGTGGTGCATTTACACAATGGTGTATTATTCAGAGGAAAAAACATGAAATCTTGAAATTCACAGGCAAATGGATGGAACTGGAAGAAACCATCCTGCATGAGGTAACCCAGTCACAAAAATACAAACATGGTATGTACTCACTCATATATGGATAGTAGAAGTAGAGCAAAGGAATACCAGCCTACAATCCATACTATCAGAGAAAGTAGGAAACAAGGAGGACCCTAAGAGAAAAATACATAGCCCCCCAAAGAAGTGGTAAATAACAAAAACCCCTGAGCAAATTGGTAGTATGGGGGGAGAGGGAAGGAGTTAGGAAAAAGACAAAGAGAGAAGAGGAGGTGGGAGAAGAACAAGAGACTGAGACAGGGGAGAATAGAGGACAGCAAGAAAAGAGATACCTTAATAGAGGGAACTAGTATAGGTTTAAAGAGAAATCTGACACTAGGGAAATGTTCAGAGATCCACAAAAATGACCCCAAGAAAGAATCTAGATAGTAGTGGAGAGGCCACCTTTGAGGCCCTTCCCCTATAGTGAGATTGATGACTACCTTAATTGCCATCCTAGAGCCTTCATCCAGTAGTTGATGGAAGCAGAAGCAGGCACCCACAGTTAAGCACTGAACCATACTTCTGGATTCCAGTTGTAGAGAGGGATGAGGGATGAGAAAAGGAGTGAAGACAGTGTTGGAGAAACCAGCTGACCTGAACTAGTGAGAACACATGGACCCCAGTCATCAAGCTGGGGAACCAGCATTGGACTGAACTGAGCCCTCTGAATGTGGGTACCAGTTAGGAGGCCTGGGCAGTCTATGGGACCTCTAACAGTGGAACCAGTATTTATCCCTAGTGCACGAATGGACTTCAGGGGCCCATTCTCTGTTGAGGGATACTGTTTCAGGCCAGATACACGGAGGAGGGTCTAGGCCCTCCCCCAAATGATGTGATGGACTTTTGATGATGCCCTGGAAGGCCTCACCATCCTTTGGGAGCGGGTGGGGAGTGATAGGGGCATGGGAGGATAGGAGGGAGAGGGAATGGGGGGATTTAAATGTAGACGGTTTTTTCTCAATAAAAAGAAAACAAACAAACAAACAAACAAACAAACCCTACAAAATCTGTTTGGCCAAGCTAGACAAACATTTTCCCCAGTCTAGCAATCCCCCTATTTTTATTTGAAAATTTTTTTCTAGGTACTTTTCTTCTTGAATAATTTAAATTCTGGGTAAACACATTTGAGATTTCTTCTGGGGTGGAAAAGCATGGAGATAACTGATTGCCTGGTGGTATCACGCACAGCTGGACTCAAACCCTTCTTAGAGCTGCAATGTCCTCTGTGAATGACTGTTTCCCAACAGCTATAGCCTTGGCTCTGACCTCCTGAGATAGACTCTCATACTCATGCTGACCTGAAGAGAACTAACTCGGGAAAAGAATTAACTCTGCCAGCAACAAGCAGGTCCTATTGCTGCTACTGATGGGAAGTCTGTGTTTTACTCTCTACTATCCTTGGTCTGGTGTTGATTTTCAACAATTCACAAAGATGATCTCAGCCAAAAATATGGAAATGTGTACAGCTCTTCATAGACTATAAATTTAAAGTACATTCTCTAAGAAACTACATGACTGTGTTTCAGGTAAGACTCTGATCTCTGTGTGCTTGTTCTTTGTGTGAACATGTTAGGAGCATTTAAAATGCAACCAACAACTGCAGATTTTCTCCAAAGATGACCATGAAATGGAAATCTGTTGCTTAAGCTTTCTGTGTGCAGGCATGCACATTTGTGCGTGTGTATGCAAGTGTGTACATTTGTGTGTGTGCAAGTGTGCATGTGTGTGCAAGTATACATCTATTTGCACATATGGGTGGAGACCAACGGACAGCCTTAAGTGTCATTCCTGAGATACTACCTAACTTTTATTGATTTCTTTTTCTTTTTCTTTTTTAAAGATAGGGTCTCTCACTTGTCTGGAATTTGCCATGTAGACTAGAATGGGTGAACAATGAACTCTAGGAATTCACCAGCCTCTATCTCCCCTCTGGTGGAATTATACAAACATAAGTCTTCACGTTTGCAAGGAAAACGTTATCAACTGGGGTGTCTTCCCAAATCCTTCCTAAAGCTTTTTTGATCAGTCACAAGAAGATGAGCCTTTCTTTTAGAAAATGACTTTGGCATTGGAATTAAACAGCTGTGGCTAAGATCATGGGAAAACTACTTAAGTTCGGAGAGCCATTGTCTTCTTTGTATTTGAGGATGTCATTGCTCACAGTGCAGTTTGCTGCTCATTAGATGCAGGCAGTACTTCCTCCCCAGCTTACACACTGTATGTCTCGATTTGAAACTCCATCCTAGACATCTTTACAAAGATCAGTACAGTCTATTACCCCATGACAAACGGTGAAGTTAAAAGTCCTTATAGGAGGGACAAACTCTCGATTTAAGGTCCTCCTCCTCTTTCCTCCCCCACCTCTGTCTTTTGGTAAAAGATTGTGTGCTGAAGGCAAGTTCAGAATTAAGCCAAAGATGGGATCTTGTCATGGTTGGGTTGCTTTCTAGAATGCATTCCTGAGAGTCCTTGATCTGCTGACCCCCATTTCCCTGCCCCCACAAACCACCACAACCCCATCCATGAGGAAAGTGAGTGTAAGCAGTAACAAAGCCAGCTCTACCTCTCATTCCAATGACTGTGCTTTTTTCCTGAAGAACAGCTGCTAGTAGAAACCCCAATTGAATCCATCTCTTTTCCCTTTGCTAGCTATATGATCCCCAAGTCTAGCACCTTCACACTTCTGGATCATCCAAATGCTGCTGCTTTGTTCAGAAGTGCAAACAATTGTTTGGAGATGTTGGTCCAGGGGTGGACATCCTCTAGAATTTTTAGGTTACTGTGGCTGGCTAGGTTTGAGTTCCATGCTTTTTCCAATTAAGATAAAAAATTTAAAATAGAAATATTCAAGGATAGGCTGTTTTTCTTCTTCATTATGGTCTAAGTTCCATAAATAATCCTTTCTTCTTCCTTCCTTCCTTCCTTCCTTCCTTCCTTCCTTCCTTCCTTCCTTCCTTCCTTTTTTTTCTCCTTTCAGTCTTAAAGAGCAGAGGGTGATCTTGCCAAACCAGATTCCATTGCCCTGAAATGTCTTCCAGACCACACAGAGTTGGAGACCCTGGAGAAACACTATACTGAGCAGTCTTCAGCCTGTGTCTGGAGGGTTACCTGCTCTTATTCCCTCCCAACTCTCTCTCTCCATTCCTGGGCTGAGCCAACTTTTGGCATTTTTTTTCTTTCCTCATTCCTACTTTTTTTTTCCCTTTCCAAATATTTGTGATGACTCTCTTGCTTGTGTGATCAAGGGTGTCAGGGACACTGTGTGCTTCACTTTAACTCCTTACATTTTCTCTGAGGTGCTTTGTTCATTCAATTACACACAAACTTTTAATTCTTTCCAGGCCTGTGTGTTTTGTCCAGACTTCAGCCTCTCTGGAGCTTGGCTTGCCTCCTTGTTTAGAGGAAAGCTTATTGCTTCACAGTAAGACCATCTGACAGTTGTTATCTTCGACCCGAGACACCAAACTGCCAGTGACAAGTGCCAGAGATACTGATGAGCAAGACCTCCTGGCTTCCCAGGCCCTGCAGCCATCTGGGTCCACCCCAGGAAAGAGATCAGTATGGCAACAAATGCTCACCGGAGGGGAACCCCCCCCATTGCCAATCTCTTTGTGAACTCCAGTCCCTGAAAACCATGAAATTTATCTGTCTGGAGATCTCCTCTGATATCCCTTCTTTCCATTTCCTTTCTGCTCTTTCCTTTCTTTCCCCCTCCTCTTTCCACCTCTGCTTTTCAGGGACTCCTGAGTACCAGCTGCTGGGCAACATCTCTCTGGGAGGCAGACACAATGGCAGACATAATGCTGAGCACACCCAGTGAGCCATGCTTTCCCAGAGATCCCAGGTCCAGTGGGAATAAAATCCCATGCTGCTCATCGGGCCAGCCAGGCCCTGCAGAGATAGAGCACGTTGGCTTCAGAGCCCTTGACAGGTGCTCCCTTTGTAGCTGGTTCTCAGCTCAAATGCTCCCTCTGGGAGTGGCCTCTCCTAA
Source organism: Cricetulus griseus (assembly GCF_003668045.3). NCBI lineage: Eukaryota > Metazoa > Chordata > Mammalia > Rodentia > Cricetidae > Cricetulus > Cricetulus griseus. The sequence continues at coordinate 434,623,509 of NC_048595.1, read as the reverse complement.
TCCTTGTACCTCCTATCACTATCCACTGTACGTCTTGTTTTCAATTTCTCTATAGCATTATCTTCACCCGAAGTTATCTGTCATTTGTTTGCTTATTTACGTTCTCTCTATATATATCTAAAGTTCCCCTTGCTTGTTCCCATGTGGTCTCTGCTGCCTGGTATATAACTTGCAATCAAGACATATCTGCCAAACAAGTGGATAAATAATTAGAGGATGTTAGAAATAACTAAAATTACATCACCAGTAACAATCCAAATAATGATACGGACTGCTTTCTTTTTACATTCTACCAAGCACTGCTTTACGTATATTATTGCAAATTCTTAAACCAATTCTGAGAGAGAGGACTAATTCATGTTTTGCCAAACAAAAACTGGAGGCTCCCAGGAGTTGGTGCGTTCCCAAGGCCACCCACCAAGTGAAGAATGGACCTGGGTTCCATCCTCAGATGTGTCTGCCTCTAGAGCCAACAGGCTTTCTTTCCTCTTCTTTTCCCTGTACAATAACACAAGCAGCTGTAGCATGGAGAAGAAAGAGATAAGCTCTCTGAGAGACAGAGATGAAGCATTGGGGCCGTTCAGAGGAGGAAGGAGTGGGATGGGGCTGGACAGGAAAGTGTCTGTGACAAGAGGACTGTTTTTCTGGCTTTTATTGGAAGAACAGCTAGGGAGGGAACAAGAAATCCCAGGACACTGGGCTCAGGGAGGTGGCTCAGTGGGTGTGAGGTCCTAAATTTGGCTTTTCAGAACCCACAAAAATCCAAATGCTGTGATCCCAAGGTTCCCACAGCTAAATGGGAAGCAAAGAAGAAATCCTGGGAAATCCACGGGCCTACTAGCTTAGTATACTATGACGATGAAAGGACCTGTCTCAAAGAAGGTGGAAGGTTAGAGCCACCGGCCTCCACACACTCACTGTGGCATGTATTCACCACATTCACATGAACAGTGCGTTTACATGCCTGCACATTTGTGCGCAGGCAAACGCGCACGCGCGCATGCACACACACACACACACACACACACACACACACACACACACACACACACAGAGAGAGAGAGAGAGAGAGAGAGAGAGAGAGAGAGAGAGAGAGAGAGAGAGAGAGATCCTAAGACACATTATGGGAAAGTGAGTGAGTGTGTGCACATATGCATGTGTGTATTGTCATGTGTATATCACAGAATAGGGCAGAAAGACAAAGGCTATAAAATGAGGTTCAATTTAATTCAAATGAATTGGTGTTTGGATAAACAGTTTCTTCTTTGTTCAGTTCTGACTTCAGTGACTAAAGGCAGATGTGTTCATCTGTAAGCACTGCACAAGAGCTCCACGTGTGCACCATGACCTCCCAAATTTCTCTTCAAAGAAACCTCACTGTTTACCTATGGAAAATGTGTTTTGCCATCAAGTCACATTTAATTTTAGATGCTGTCCAAATGTTTCAGAACCTGTCTAGCCTGGGGGTCACCATAACCACATTACTATTGAAACTAACATTTTGTGATTCAGTCTCCTCACTGAATCGAGAGACTTCACCCCCGACCCCCGAAGGCTTTGCTCTCGTTCTTTAGCATCTTCAGGGAACATTGGATATGTTCGCTGACAAGTCTGCCTTGCTCTATTCTACTGTTACCATGCTAGGTACCCTCTTTTTTTGCCTGTGGACAATGTTGTCTCCTCAAGTGTTTAGGCTTCTGCTTTCAGCCCAGCTCTGTCTGGTTGCTCCAAAGCTAAACTCTTAAGGTTCCAAAATGGCTCCATACCTTTTAGTTCTCACAGTCATGGGCTCTATCTGGTGCTCTCACAGGATTACAAAGGTGTCCTTGTTTCTAAGCAACACAACATGTGAAAGAAGGCTGGAGCCACACTGAAAGGACAGTTAGTGGATAGAGAATGGAGTTTGTTTAGATGAACTTAACGGAACTTCTTTGATCTCTTGGGTAAAGAGGTGAATTATATCATTTATAGCTGATAAACCAATCTATAGACTTCAAAGTACATTTAAAGTGTAATAACAGATATTATAAACTTAATATGAATACCAAGGAAAAGGTGAATGGAAAGGAAACAGAACTATCATAGGTCCTATCAACTGGGCATCTTAATAACTGTATGAATCCTTTAATATTATGAAGAATGTGATTCAGAGTGAGGATTTAACAGTTTGGAGAATATGCATGCCTAAGAATAGAGTTTTTATGCATATAGAAAAAACAATTTTATATAACAAAGCATGGGTGGAATATATGTTAGAAAGAGATTCTCATGTGTTTTCTTAGTTCACAGTAGACCTAGGTAACAAAAAGTAATGTAAAAAATAGAAAGTCTAAACAACACAAATAACAAGGAAAACATAATTAGCATACCCAGTGTATCTCGATCCTGAATTCCACATTCATGCATTCAGCTACTGATGGATTGAAAACACAAGGAAATGGAGAAGTTGAGCTGGTGCTGTCCTACAACCTTTCACATATACAGACCAGCATTCATTATACTGGAAGGTATTCTGCACGCTACCAAAGGAGAAAGGTAGACACCAACCCAGCTTCAAACCCTTCAATCTACAAGAGCGACCTGTTTTCAAGATACGCTGGTGCAATAGTGGCGCTAAACTTGTGGGAGTAACCAACCAATATCTGATGTGAGTTAAGGCCAACTCAATGAGATGGAACCCATGCCCAAAACTGTCTGTGTGGCCAAGAACCTGAGACTAGATAAGCCAGGGACCTAGGGGAAAACCAAATACTACTATTCTACTATAGGAACGTGGCAATAAAATGACTCCTAATGATATTCTGCTATATTCATAGATGGATGCCTTGCTCAGCTATCATCAGAGATGGGAAAAAATAGAGACCAATAGCCAGAAAATATGCAGAGTGAGAGACTTTGGAACACTCATTCAGAAAAAGATGTCTCCATCAAATTCCAAGTTCCAGGGCTTGGGGAACTGCAGCAGAGAAGGCAGAAAGAGTATAAGAGCCAGAGTGAATGGAAGACATCAAAGAAATGAGACATTCTAGACCCAATGGGACTGATGCACATATGGATTCACAGAGACCACGGCAGCAGCAGACAAAGGGCCTGCATAGGCCTCTACCAGTTGGAGACCTAGAGCTGAAAGGAGAAGTGAACACATACCCCCATCTCTAAGCCAGAATCTATCTCCAACTGATAGCCACTAGCAAACAAAAACTTAGTTTTCTCCAAGGGCAGACTCCATTCCCAGAAATACATACTGTATGGGGAAAATACTATTTTTCAGTAAAAGAACATAAGAAAAATTGCAAGATCCGGCCTGTATCAGTCCTACCCTTCAGGGGCCATCTATTCCGGACTGATGTCTTTGGGACTGTGAGCAGAACCAGGCAAACAAACCCAGGTCTGACCCTGAGTGGGGGAGTGTGGATGAGGGAAGGAGGAGATGGAGACATCTGGTCACAACAGGAGGGCTCCATGATCATCTTAAATAACTCTCCAAAAGCGGGGGTACTGGCAGAAGACATCTATTATCATGTGTATGGAGCTGATATCAAATATTTCCTTTAATCCTAGAGACACTGCTAAACCACACGTACTCAAGCTCTCAGACACTCCATATCAGCAGTGTCATCAGCCTTCAAGGTGGGTATGTGCTTGCCCAGGTCTAGGCTTTTGTTACACAAACTAGGAGCCATTCTCCACTGAGGCCAGGCACCTGGAGGTAATCAGCCAGCATTTAAAAGATATTAGGAGTTCTGAGCTCCTAGAATTTTGTGGCTGAGTAGAGGTGTATTTCTGAAATATCAGATTTGTGTCCCAACAAAAAATGTATAGAACATTCATAAAAGAAAACTTTGACTGTGCCAAGTGCCAAGCACTATGTTGAATCCATGTGAAGTTACGTGTGGGTACACCCTGCTGTAGCCTCTGACTGTTCACAATCTCCAAGTGTCTCTTCAGCACCCCTTTGAGCATTGTTTGGCCCATGTGTTATTCATGTATTATGTAGTTAGAGCTAAGAGGGATGCTTCTGGCTCCAAGATGAACAAACATTCCTTAAAAACACAATGTGACAACTCTTTGCCTACCTTTTATGTTGTAATAGGTGCTGCAAGTAACCTGGTGGTGGTTTAAATTATAAGGAGGGTGTGAGGATACTATGCACAACTATTATGCTTCTCTATAAAATGGACTTGAGCTTTCATGGGCTTCTGTCCACGCAGATCCTGAAAATATTCAGCAGATACTAGAGCATGGTGATATTGAAGACAGAACATACATACATAATACTTTCCCCTGTGGAACACACACAATATAGCCAATTATTAGGACACAAATACAAGAGAGTTAATTTCAAACAGAATTTATACTAAAAACATCTCAGTCATTTAATTGAGAACCTTATGAAAAATGAGATTGCCACTCATTTGGAAAAAAAATTTTTATGAGTCTCATGTAAAGTGGAAAGATACAGAGGAAAATCAATATCAACCATAAACATCAGGTGCCCGTGTGTGCATACACACACACACACACACACACACACACACACACACACACACAGAGGCATACACATATAAACGCGTGTATGCATGAATATGCAGTAACACACACAGGGGCACAAACGCAGATGCATACTCACATAAACACACAGGTGTGCATACACACACACACACACACACACACACACACACACAGATACACAGGAAAAGATCAGAATGCTTTACAAGTTTATGTCTTTTTGTTTAAGCACCTAAACTTTGACAAAAGTAACTTTAAGTAAAAATATTTTCCATGACTTGTACTTTATGTATACTATCCCCATAAATAAGACTAATATGTTATTATGAAGTTTTTCCTTAAAAATTAATTATTAAGAGCTGGAATAGCTCAAATGACTTCAACGATCGATCTCTTCTAATACCTAAGGATGATTCATAGCATATGTTAAAAGGAATATTTTCATAGCTATTTTAAAGTGTGCACATTATTTTTCTTTGGTGGTATAGATAATCTCTTGCTACAATTTAGTTACAGAAGTAATTGTAATTGATCTACTTATGCAACAAGAATGTCCAACTGGGGGCCTTTTTTCACCTTTAAAATAAATTTTATTAGCATAATTAATTATATACAATGATGGGTTTCATCATTTTCAAACATGTTATACATGCGCATAACATTTCAGTCATATTCATACACTCCCCATACCCCTTCATATCTTCTCCGACTCTCTCATAAATCCTCTTCTTCCCAACTTTCTCCTCTTCTAACTTCAGTTTGCTCTATATCTATATCCATATCCATATCCATATCCATATCCATACCCATACCCATACCCATACCCATACCCATACCCATATCCATATCCATATCCATATCCATGTCTGTCTGTCGGCTGGCCTGCCTGCCTGCCTGCCTGTCTGTCTGTCTGTATTTGTATTTCCCAAAGAGTTTCATTAGAGTCGTTTACTGAAGCAAAGTTAAGAGTCTGTTTATAGGAGCATGGGCACTTCACCATAGCCCACACACTGAAGAAAATGTCTTTCCCTCCCCATCAACAATGAACTAGGTCTAAATGCTGAGCTAAACATTTTGCTGTGGTATTGAGATATAATAAGCACTTATGTCACTTTAGAATTGTTTATATGTATGAGTGTTTTGTCTGCATGCATGAAACTCCCCATTAGATGCAAGAAGGAAATTACCAGGGTAATTTCCTGTCGGCAGGATGTTGTGGGAAGCTTTACCACAAGTCCTTACTTCTTCACAGCTTGTCTTGTAGGGGTACTTTTTTCCTGTGTGCTATGTCTAATATCACTCCCAGGGTTGTGTTCGCCCCAGAAGTTAGCATACTGGCCAAGTGCCGTATACAGATGTAAACAAACCTGGAAGATCCTTCTAGAAGAGACGCTACCTGATGCAGGAGGCTCCAATCCTGAAAACATCTTCAGGGTGTGCAAACAAGTAGGTCTTGAAGATTCCCCCTCTGTGAAGCATGGATGAGGGGGAAAAAAGTTTGGAAATTCCCTTAGCTCCAGAGAGCACCATCATGCTTCAGCAGCAGCGAGCACGTGGGAACTTTACATTTAGTTACTCCCTTTCCCTTTTTCTTTGGTTTGCTGAGGCCAGAAACAGCAATTGGTAAGGCAGGAAGGAAATAGGGCTGAGTAGAGTCCCCATTTCGTGAAGTTCCAGCACAGGTTTAGGGAAATAAGTGGCTTATTTGTGATCTCCTACGGGATGCTGTGGATAGTTAAGGGCAGACTTCTTCTGCAGGCCCTTGAGTCCTGTGACTCCAGGCAGTTTATATAGAACAGTCAAAACAAAGGCTAGGCAATGGCACTCTATACAAAGGAAGGCAAGATGTTAAGCAATCAGGAAGGAAACACCGGGCAAACCCACAGACCCACTCGGATATCCAAGCTTCCGGACCAGAATTCTTTGTACACAGAGGGTCTTTCTAACTCTCTACTCTGGCTTTCGGAAGGCAAACACTTCACTCCTCAAAGATGAAGGAGAAGGAGGAAGGAGGCGCTTGCAGTGCGAATCGCACAAAGTCAACAGCGTGATGGGCTGTGAACGCATTTTCTATGCAGGTTTAGGATGGAAGGGAATATTTACCTCCAAGTTCTTTCTCACCTGAGACACCTGTGGACTGAATTCGCTAATTCTGTTCATGGGCAGCAATCAGCGCTTTCGGCAGAGTGTCTCAATCTTCAGAGATGTTGCCAGTTTATTCCAGGAGGTGCTTACAGACAAAAGTATATCTCAATAGTTCCTAAAAAAACTTTCTATGATTCATTAAGGCTCTGGGAAAGAGTCAACAAAGCAGGCACGTATTTCTACTTAGAACTTAATGAGGAGGTTTAAAAGAAGAGTGATCCCTGGTTAAACATTTGGTGAAATTTCATAAGACATCAACTATTCAACTATTATAAATGTGACAGGTACCACAGCAGCTGGCATTATTCTCGTTGGTTTCTTTAAATACTCCCTTTACAGATAGCGTCTACCATTTAAGTGGCAAGCATTCTACATTTAGTTCACCCTCCCAAAAAAAACCTCTTAATCACATTTATAGTCTAAAATAGTAGTACCATTTCTAAGCTATACATTATTAAGCAGTAATGTCTAAATACTTTGACAGTGCAGGCAAGGCAATCAGTAAATAGTTGTGGCTTGCATACACTAATCTAATCACCAAGGGCAGTGTGAAGTGTCAAAATGAGCTTATTTATTCCTAAAACCAACCCAGTTTCTACCAATCAGCACTCCAAGAAGAGCCCCAAATGCCTACAATGTGGCCAATCCTGGTTTATTAAATATCGTGATTTTCTCAAAAAGCTCTAACTCAAAGTTGATGGGGGGATATCCTTCTGTCTATATGTTTCTCTTATTGGTTGATGAACAAAACACTGATTGGCCAGTACCAGGCAGGAAGTGTAGACAGGGCTACCAGATGAGGAGAATTCTGGGGAGAGGGAATGGAGAGAAGCCGGGAGAGAGAAGCCATGTAGCTGCTGGAGGAGTAACATACTGGATTACAGGTAAGCCACAACATCGTGGCAGTATATAGTTTAATAGAAATGAGTTAATAATTAAGAGAGAGCTAGCCAGTAAGAAGCCTAAGCCATCAGCCAAACAGCTAATAATTATTATGTCTCTGTGTGCTTATTTTGGGCCAATTGCCTGTGGGACCAGGCTGGAAAGGAACTCCAGGTATACAAAGTAAGTTAGAAACTCACAACAGGAATGGAGTCCCAGGGGCTGATCTTTTCCTGCTTTGGCTGTTCTGCCCTCTTATTGGAAAATGAGCAGGTAGAGATTTACACATTGCCCTTCATATGTGGGCCCACTATCATTTTGTCCTCCCCACATTTACCTGAGGTGGTGAGGCAGGCACAGGGTGGTCTAAGGATGTGCAATTCGGTACAATGATGGGTGGATAGGTAGTGTTTCCATTCATTACTGCTTCTGAGGGAAGAGAAGACCTAAGTGTTGAGATTCATGGATTCTATTGCCATCCGCCATGTGTTGATACCTACTTCCAGGCCAATGCAGTGACAGTGGCATTTGACTGGCCAACTGTGGCCACTCTTTGTTTGAAAAGTACCTTATCAGATACTACACAATTATGGAATGAGCTGTTGTTATTCATAAACAGGTATGAATAAAAATATATCTTGCTTTGCTCTAGTTGCTAAAACAAACTCCATGACTTGAAGCAATGGACACTTATTATTTAACAGTTCCAAATGTAAATGGCCAAAATCAGAGTGTCAAACAGGCATGATCCTTTCAGTTTCTAGGGAAGAACCTATTTTTTCTGTGTTTTCCAGTTCTTGGAATATTCTTTGTATTCCTTACTTTGGGCACTCTCTCATCTTCAAAACCAGCACATTCTACTCACCCTGGTCTTCATGTCACATCTCTACAGTCAATACATCCTGCTCCCTTGCAAGGATATTTGTGATTACACTTAGGTCCCACTGAAACAATCCAGGACAATCTTTCCATCTCAACATTCTTAACTGGATTATCCTCACAAAGTCTCTGATGCTGTATAAAGTAACATCAGGATTTGAGGGAGCTTTAGCCAACCATCTTCTGAATGGTTGGCAATCTTCCTCCTTAAGATTTTGTCTCAGAAAGTAAGTGACACAAAACAAAACATGTTTTAATTTTTAATGGCGTTGCCAAATGACCACATCATCACAAATTTAAGATGCAAGTCCTACAACAGTCTTCATAATGATCTCAGAAAAAAATATGTATTGTTAAAAGAGCAACAGCTGGCTGCATAGACACATACCAGACCATTAAAGTTTGGTATATATGAGATTTGAGATGGCAATCATTTCTTGCTTTGGGTCTGTTTCTCAGAATAAGTATATTTTAGAAGGTACTGGTATTGTGTTAAGGAACACAACAAAGCAATTTGTATTGGTCCACAGGAAAAATATGTATTTGTCACTACAATAAATGAACACAATTTGCTGTGGAAACAATCCAAATATCGACCCTTTCCCTCTGACCAGTGCTCCTTGCATGGTGTGGGTCAGTCTATTCAGGGAATGGAACTTATACTTCTGGGGAAGGGCAGTTTCCTTCCTGACAGCTGTCTCCACTGAATCAAGGCCCTTGGAACACCTGCTCTGCTGACCCTCTGCCCCACAATGCTGCCATAAACCTGGCTTGTTCACATATCTGTATACTTGTTGGTCCTCGAGGCTGAACAAATTTGGTTTCCTTTTAGTATCTGATTTAGAGCAAGCTTGGAATAGCGGTTCGTCTTCCCTTCCTGTCCTTCTAGAATGATCTCTCTCTGTGGGGCCCTTCTTTGACAGGGTAGCAATAAGTTGTAACCACATATTGAACAATGACTGGAGCAGTGATCCAGACAGTAGTAAGGATGGGAGGCCAGCTTTCCCTTTCCTGTAGGCAAAGACCCTGCCCTGAAAGCTAATGCTCCTGTTAGACAAACAGTGTTGAACATAGTCTGTTCAGCATATTAATAAAGCATCTGAGATTTATTTTTCCTTTCAAAGTTTTGATTAATCCATCCTAAATATTTCAGAAGAAATGATATGCAATTTTCTCTCTGCCCTGTATTCTACCTCCCCCAAACCTACTGGCAAAGGTGCTGTTGTGTTTCATTCACACATTGTCACCATTGTTCATTTTGAGTGCTATTATTTTAAATTGCATTTCTCCTCCTCTTCAGGTTAGTTTTTTATATACATGTTATAATACATACACATATAGGCAAATAACAACAGAGTAATTAGATGTGACCATTCATTTGGTAATCCATTTCAGGTTTTAAAGATAAGATTCTCTGTTCAGATTATTTCATGAATACTTATATATTATATATCAACACACACATGTATTTACAAATGCTCAATCTATTTTGTATACAAGTAGCATTCCATAAAAATTCATGGGTATTAAAATATGTAAAATATCAACACACGGTTTACATTTACCATTAGTTCATTAACTTATCATCACAAACAAACTTGACAATGAGCAGCAACCAGCTATGGCAGGGTTTGTTTGCTGTCTGTGCCTGTTGGAAAAGTAATGCTGAACAGGGCTCTGGAGACTGAGAAGTGCAGACTTTCAAAGGAACACAGACTATGGATAGTCAGAACATTCGAGTGTTCTTGCAGTTCTGGTGTGGGCATCACTTGATGTCCTATTCACTCTGCTGGTTGTTTTCCTGAGTATAAAGATTGTTTATTGGAGCCTGTGAGATGGTTCATCAGGCGAGTGTGCTTCCCACTGAGCCTGCCAACCTGAGTTCATCCCAAGGGTCCACAAGTGAAAAGAGAGAACCCATCCCACTCCTGTAATTTGTCCTCTAACCTCCACACGCATGTGGAAGCATACACCCATATGCAACTTTTGAAAAAAAGAAAAAGCAGTTTATTAAGCATAATTGCAAAATATAGTGATATGGAGAAACACAAAAAAATGACCTAATTTTAACACCCAGAAAATTTCTACTAGATTTTGACTTTTAGTAATTTTTCTGTAGCCCTATGAAGTAGGTTATATAATTTTATCCTTCAGAAAAAATTTCCATGTTCTTATTAAATAACTGAAAAGTTTCAAGAGCATATGTTTTTAATCGTGCAAACTCTTTATGGCAGAGATATCGTTTTGCTACCTGTTGTATACTTAGCACAGTGCTTAGAGAGCATAGGCACCACATATTCTGGACAATAGTCAAAATATGTATTTGTTTTAGAATGTGCTTTAATTGACTTCTTTACTCCTTAGTAATGGATAACTTTTTAATAAATTATAGTGCTATGAGTGTTTTCCAGCACATTTATAAATCATTTTTTTTCTAAATATTGATTTCCTAACAGTATAAGAGCCCAGTCAAATAATGCCAACATTTTTACAGTCTTTGATGTAATTGTTTTTCAGCTACAGGTTCAGCTTCAAGAAGACTAGGTAGAGATTACAAAAGAAAATAAACTCTATGTTTGGGTCACTGATAATCAGTTAACAAAACTGAAATAGCCAAGATAGCTTAGTAATCAGAGTTCATAGGGAACAGTTAAATCAGCAGCTTTCAATGCTGACAACCTATAGTCAACACTAACACTGTTTATTTATTTAGCCAATAAATACATTCTTTTATTTTTGAGGGGGGAGGGTTAAGTTCTCTGATTAATTTTAAATGTCTACTCGCTACAACCTAGACTCAGCTGAGAAAAAAGCCCCAGTTGAGGAATTACCTAGATCGGGTTGGCCTGTAGTCATGTCTGTGGGGGATTTTCTTGATTGTTGATGGATGGAGGTAGACTCAGCCCATTGTGGGTGGCTCCTCTGCCTACACACATGGTCCTGAACTGGGTAAGAAGGCTGTCAGCTGGAAGGCAGCATTCTCCATGGTTCTTGATCTGACTCTTTGACTGTGAAGTGAGTCCTTTGCTGGGAAGTAAAGCTGTGTGTGGAAAGCAAGTAGTCTTTCCTTCAAGTTCCTGCCTTGACTTCCTACAAAAGACTGTGCTCTGAAATTGTATGACAAATAATTCCTTTCTCTCTCAAAGTTGTTTTGGTTAGCATGTTTTAACATAGCAACAGAAATAAAACTAAAATACATAGTTCCGCCAAGTAGCCATAGTTCCCTTTTTAGCTTTTGATCCCCCTGCCCATGTCACCTAAATGGTGGGATTACAGGCTGTGTCAGCATAACTGACTCAACAAAAACAAGTCCATTCTACAATGGAACAAGGTTGAATAGTGGATCAACAATGGGAGGGAGAAAGGTCAGGGTGGATGAGTATCTCTACAACAGCTTTTTATAGGCATCTTATTCCTCTGGGAATTGACAAGAGTTACCATTAAGAACAGCAACTGTTAAATAACCATGATAGTACTATTGATAGCAAGCTGATCTTCACTTACCATATAACTCCAGGTCATGGAGCATATGGAATGGACCCCAAGCCATCCTCATCCCTCCTCAGTTATTAGAAAAACCGTGAAAAGATCTCAGTTAGGTTTTGAGTGATACCACATGACTGGTCTTGGCAGACTATACAGAATGTAATTATAGTAGATAGTATGGATTAGAAGAAATTTCCTTATAATCCTTCGTTGCCAGGAGTCTCAACAACAGGGGAATTGTTGTCCTTTTAGGGTCTCCAGTGATTAGTTGTCTTTTCTCTAGTCATTCTGGATAACAGCTGGCTTCTCAAGCTTGGAGCTCTCAGAGCCAAAAGGGAAAGAAATGAAGATAAGAGAAAAAGAAGCTTCTCTACCATTATTGGTGTTGGAAAAACTGACATTCTCCACATTCATGCCTAGAACTTAAAACAAGCAGGAAAGTTTGACCTCTGCACCGTGGTTACTCTGGGAGATGTTGGAGTGATCTCATTTGTCCATGGGCATGTGGGTGACTTGAATTCTATCCTTTCCTCATGTTAATAACTCTAGAGCCAAATTAGCACGGTGTGTGCTAGTTGAAAAATTTTATGCAGGAATGTGTGCCATCTCTGCTAGCACTGGATGTTCCTCCCTAATGGGAAACTGCTACCCAGTTTCAAATCCATATTTGGTGACTTCTCCACGATCCAGACAGAAGTGCCAAAAGAGGCAACAGGGGTCTGCTGTTGTAACTTTTAATAAGGCATTTATTTCTTTATGTCAAAGGAAATTTGCCAAGTGTTTATATTTTAAGAATTAAGTATATCTACACATACACATCATTTGACTCAAATTAGTATAAGCTATTTTCTGAATTTAGATGAGATAAATTATTTAGCTGAATGAAGATGGATTCAATATTCAGCAAACATTTATTGGTTTTTACTCTAGGCCAGGAATTTTGTTAAATGCTCTGAGGTATATATTGACAAAAGAGGCAATTCCTGTTTCAAATAATTCACACTGTCTTGAGGAAGACAGATGAAAACAAACCAAGAGTGTTACACTGTGATTCATACTCAGGCATAAGTAAGTGCTGGGGCTATAGAAATTGAAATGCCTAAGACTTTTGTGAGGACCCTTACAGGTCATATTTCATTGAGCCTTTCAGACTTTCCCTCTTGTGTTTTTATGGCTCGATATACATTTTTCCTTAAGTATTTCCTTCCTGCTTGAAGTTCTCCCCATTCATCCTGTTTTAAGTTGTACCTTCTGTTTGGACCCATCCCCCAATCCTCTTCCATACTTTATCATTTGCATAAAACTAAGATTGTATCTATGACTTGTGCATGTTAGCAATAGAGTGGTTTATAAACAACAGAAATTTAATACTCACAGGACCAGAGCTGGACCAGTTCAGGATCACGGTGTCATTGTGGCTGAATTCTGATGAAGATTCTCTTTTGGGATTGCATCCTATGGGCTTCTTGTCTCATGTTGTGGAAACAGAAGTACAGAGTATTTCCATGTGTCTTTTCTGAGGACATGAATCACTTCCATGCAGGTCCTACCTAATATGATCACGTAGTGGGTTATTAGAATGCTTATGGGGAATACACAAACATTACTCTGTAAGAAGTGACTAAGCAACCTTGGCAATGAATTGAATAAAGCCATGCTGCTAGACCAGGAAAGATTTCCACCAGTATGTAGGATTTGACCTTGGATTCAAGAGAAAGATAAAAAAGAAAAAGAAAAAAAGGATATGGGGCAGGGGTGATGGTGAGGGAGCTAGACTGATAGCTATGGGGTAGGGATGATGGTGCTGGAGCTAGACTAAGGGTTGTGGGGCGGTGATGGGTGATGGAGCTAGACTGAGGGCTCTAGGGCACTGGTGATGGTGAAGCTAGACTGAGGGCTGTGATTGATGATGTGTATAGCAGTGGCACTAGGAGAGACACTGACTATAGAGTGAAACAGACTTTGGGAAATTGCCATTGTATTTGGCATTTCTTGTCCTGGGAAAACATATATGGTATGTTGAGAAAAGCCCGTGATAGTTTGAGGTTAAGTTGAGCTAATAAAATGACAGTCACCATGTGGGATTCAACTGGAGTATTCTATTTAAATGAAAGGGCTAGATTTTTCAGTACATTTCATGTACTACGACAAAGTTATCCCCTTTAAATGGATTTAAAAGCATTTCCATTCTATGTATAAATGAGAAAACTGATAATCAGATTTATTGCAAGTCCATAGAATTTATTTTCATTATAGACCTTCCTTCCTTCCTTCCTTTTGTTTATTCGAGGTAGGGTTTCTCTATATAGTAGCCCTGGCTGTCCTGGAACTTGTTTTGTAGACCTGGCTGGCCTCAAACTCACAGTTATCCACCCGCCTCTGCCTTCCAGTGCAGGGATTAAAGGTGTGTGCCATCACCACCCAGTGAGACCTTGGTTTCTAAAGGACAATTTCCCTGTGTTTTGTTTCACTGTCCAGCACTTTTCTGGAAGTTTACCTGGGCCTGCTTGGAAAGCTGTTGTTCATTTGGATGGATAATTATTGCAAGAAGCCACCAATGCTATTCCTTCACGAGTCCCTCTTAACAACTGTGACTTTTGACTTCGCCCATTTTTCCCAAATTATTCCTCCTAATCCTTTACACATAGAAATGCTTTTGGTGCTTCTGTTTGTGTTGAAATTTCCACCTTTGGATTGGGGGAGCTCCGAAAGTGAGAAAAGTTTTCTATGATTTAAGAGCTTAAAAGCAACACAGCACAAGGATGACAACCACAGATTTTTGACACCAATGTTTGGTGAACTCCAATTGGAGTTTTGCCAGACACTAATTATTATGGGAGCTTTATTGGTATGGTCACGGAGGCATTTAATTTTGACTTTGACCTTAATCAAAGTGAACAAGGATAGTAAGTGGCTCTTTTGTGAGAACAGAAAGTTTGGGGACATCCAGTGGCCACTTCTTCTTTGCCAGTGTGATCTTCCACACCCAGTCATTCTCAAGTAGACTTTGGCTTGAGTTCTCAATTTTCAGATGACTGCTTACATCCACAGACCTCTAAACTTTGCCTCTGCTTCCCTGGCTCCTTGTTGTTTCCAAGTTCTTTGTCACTTTTGTTTCATTTTATTTTTTGAGTGGGAAAAAGATTCCAGTTTCTAAGTGTTTCTATTTTACATATGAGTGGGAAGAGCAACAATAGATTTTCCATTTAGAAATCATAAAATATGGTTTCATGCTAGAAATGTGAAGATCCCATAGGACAAAATATGAACATATTCATCATTTACAAAGGCAGCCATCATCACTGTGAGATTTGGATGTCATCCACCTCTATGGCTGTAACCCAGTGTGGTCTGTGAGAGATGAGAGAAGTGATAGCAACTGGGATGGCGGTTCATTTGCTGCTGACAAATACGTCTTAAGTACAAAGGATCACTTGGTCAAGTTTTAGGGATGTCAGTTCAGTTGACACCTCAGTCCTCACCATTCACTGCTCTATAAGGCATAAGGAGCTGCCTAATTTAGACCACCTTAACTTCTAAGGCCCTAGACTAGCTAATGGACCAGGAAACATTCATTTCTCCAACTTTGCAACTAACTGAAAACTTGTCATTGCTGCTTCACATGGTATAGACCTGTCTAGGTTACATTAAATTTAAAAACAAAGTGTTTGTACTTGAGCTAGCAAGTATTGAAACCATTGTAACTACTTACGAAAACATCTGCTAGGTTGATATAGGAACTTGCCTGCTGTAATGGCCTAACATTGAGTTTCACAATGCTGGTGGGAATGTGTTGAAGGAAGAAACGAAGGAGACAGGAGAATAAAGTACACACTGCCACAGGCACAGTGATGAGAGGCAAATTATTCTACAGCAGACTTTTTGGCCCACTGTAGCTCCCGTAGCACAGCAAGTTGTTTAGGTTGATGGCTTTAGCTCTTTGTCTGTGTCTGCTGTCTGATCTCTAATTTTAAGGGTAGTGTACAAACCGGTATTTAAGCAGGAAAATTGAGACAGAGGTATTTGCAAGGAAATGCAGTGGAACAGGAAAGCGCGAGTAGCTGGTACTTTGTAGATCATTATTACCCTTGCTTAATAAAGTAATAGATACTTCAAAATCGCCTTGAAGTCCTTGCCAACTTCTTCACAGTACTCTGAAATCTGATCCTCCTGTCTTTTAACAGTGTGTGAAAGTGCAAATGCTAATGCTTGTGAATTCATTCACCCACTTCCAAACTGTAGTGTGGGCAGGGAATGAGAACAGGAAGACTGAGAAAGAAGTGGGCAATGGCCTCCCCAGCATCCAATGGTGGGATGTCAGATTTGGCTGACTTTTAGTTAAGCAGATGAGCTTCCAGAGATATACAGTGATTTCCCCAGGGCTATAAAAAGAATTAAAGGAATACAGTTTGATTTCCTTAACATTAAAAAATTTTGAGACACTTAGGGCCAACTTAGGTGGAAGGCAGATCAATGTGCATTTAGTTGAGAATATTAATTTAATACATGTATTTAAGAAGGTAGACATTGGCATTCAAATAATTATGAGGGGACTTGGAGAGGTCAGGAGAATATTTTGTGCATTTGGACTGAGGTACTTAGTGTGGAAGACTGGCCCTGTCATCAAAGGACATAGTTTTGTTATCGACTTCCTCTTCCTGAGCAGGTGGTCCATGGATTGAAGATCTTGGAAGTGTCAAGAGACATTTTACAAGTGCCATAAATGCCATACAGGAAACTGGGAAAGTTTTATCCCCAGCCCCATGACATGACCTTGGCTGTATATTCGTAATCCCTGCTGCATTTAGGGAGAATGTGATAAGATTGTGGGTCTTGCCCAATGTGCCTGCTAATATGTGGGTTAGAACAAAGGTTGACTCCCTCCTTGCTCCTTGCCTGCTGAATTATGTAAGAGAGAAGTTTGAATCTGTGCCTTTTCATCTTTCTGAAGCAACAAGGCACCAAATCAGAAGAGCAAGGCACTGACTTTCTTGAGTTTACACTGGGACACTGTAGAGTTGTGTGGTAAAATGAAGATGTCTTCATTGGAACATTGGTTTCTGTGAACACGGGTCAGTGGGCTTTCAAAGTTTAGGTGAAGAATGAAAAGGAAAGGAAAGGAGAAAAGAAGGCTGCAAGTGTTCCTGGAGAAAGACAGATGATTACTGTCTGCCCAAATATTTTTTTCTGTTGAAAATGGTACTGTCTTGACAAGAAGGCCACCCTTACATTACAGATCATTTCTGGATGCTGGCCTCTTTTACCATCCAGTGCTGGAGAGCTGTTTTCTAAACTACATCTCTGGGGGTGTGGGGGGCATAGAAAAGAGACCTCAAGGTAGATATTCACTCCCTGTAGGTGAAAATGGAAGCCTTCAGATTCCCCTAAAACTGTCTACCTAGCAAAGCACCCATGCCCCTGAACTGTAACACTGTGAATGCTAATTTGAGAAGTTGGTATAGACCAAGAGATGGGTCAGGGATCTTTGCATCCTTTTGAGAAGGATGAAGAGAGGTGCTGAAAAGAATCTAGATAGGTTACTGGTACTCCAGGGAGAGAGGCTTGGAAAAGAGTTCCAGTTGGTAAGGAGTGAGATAGGATTGGTCTCAGGGCAACTGGCTGGCAGCAAGTACTACGGGTTTCACAGGCCAGGAGTTCCAAGCCCATGGAACGAGTCTCTTGGCTTTTGTGTTGGTAAAAGAGGAAGCACTTGTGATAACATACAAAGGTTGACCTGGCAGCATTTCTGGGAATGTGCTGGGCAATTTGTGGGATTGCATCTGTCACCTTTTCTATGCCTTTGTTTCAGTGTTCTCCAAGTGGAATTATATAACATGACAGCAACTCAACTTGTGGTATCTGCTATCTTTTGCCATTCCTTCTGCTTTCTATGAGTATTTGAAGAGCTTCTGATATGTCTTGTGCATTTCTCAGTGCTACTAAATGTGAATACTAGTTCCCAATACTAGGCAGTGTCTTCCAAAGGTCCAATTCATGTGATTTCTTATTGTACTGCAAGCTCCTTTCCCCCAACCCTCTTTTTTGCCACAGTTCTGTGTGGTGTCACAAAACTATTGAAAATCCTTGTAGTATATTTATAACTTCCTCTAGATTTAGAGCTTCATGATAGTGGAATAGAAAACTAAATATAACCTATGTTGTTTGTGTTTCTCCTCAGTGGCCCTTTGAGCCTTAAAAAGAAGGGAGAAGAATGGAAGCTTTGAGGAAAAGGCTTCAGTGTGATGCACCAAGGAGAGGCAGTTTGTTACTAAAAATAGAGACTGTCTAAGGATAGCAACACAAAACATCTACTACGCAGTTTCTGCATGGACAGAGATAAATTCCCGAAGAGTGTGTGGCTAAGGAATGGGACTGCAGAAATAATCAGAACTGTGGCCTCGAAGCTAGGTTTGCATAATCCCACATGGGCTTCAAGCAAAGGTGCTTGCTACTGGCACACCAGCCTTTCCTAGTTTCACCGCAGAAATTGGGGCTCAGTGTAACAAAGAAACTAAAAAGAAAAAAACTACCAAAAGTGCATAAAGGGTATTCTTAGCACCCTAAACCAAATTGTTATTCAAATAAAGAAAATAAAGAGACGGGAGAACAGTAAGGGAGTGTGGGGGGTAAGAAATGCTTAAAAAGATGGAGACCTTTTGATGTGTAGTAAGTAAGAATTGACTAAAACAGCAAGGTGGCTCAGAACAGCTTTCACCAGATTTAATTTAGAACTTTTACACTGGGGCTGGGGTGATAGCTCACTTGCTAAAGACCTTGATTTGTAGGCACCAGGACTCAAGTTCAAGCCTTTAGCACTCACTTTATTTAAAAACAAAGCAAGACCTTGGGGGCTGAGTGTGTGTAATACCCTTGTAGAGGCTGGCCGATCCATGAGGCTCTTGGACCTGCCAGTTTAGCTTACTTTGTAAGTTCCAGACTAATAAGAGGTCCTGTCTAGGAGAAAGCAAGAAAGAAGAAAGCAAGAAGACCCTGCTAGAAGAAAGCAAGGTTTTCCTCTGTCCTACACACACACACACACACACACACACACACACACACACACACACACACACACACACACTCATATACATACACACACTGGCACATATAACAAAGAAAGGAAAATAATGTCCATTTCTGTAATTTTTAAGAGAACTTATTTACTTTTATTTTGTGTTGTACAAGCATTTGCCTGGATATATGCACTACTTGTATTCCTGGTGCTCTAGGGGCCAGGAGAGGGCATGGGAATCCCCTGTAACTGGAGTTACAGTTGTAAGCTGCCTTATCAGTTCTGGGAACTGAACTCATATCCTTTGCAAGAACAGTCAGTGCTTTTAATTGCTAAGCTATCTCTCCATCTCTCCAGCTCTCATTTCTGTATTTTGTCATTTGTTAAATTATGATAGCAGGGATATGATGTCCTATTGCTCTAATTTATCATCTGTTCAATTAAGATCTCTATGGCTGGTATGTACCGATGGTAGAATGATTGCGGATCTTGATGGTGAGCTGTAATTGTCAACTTGACAGGACCTGGAACTCACCTGGGGCATCACACTGAAGGGCTGTCTTCATTGGGTTGGCCTCTGAGCATGTCCAGGGGGCTGGGGAGATATTGCCTTTATTGTCTTAACTGATGAGGGAAGACACACCTTAAATATAGGTGCCACCTTCTGGTAGCGGAACAGATAAAAGGACATGAAAGAAGGAAAACATTTTCCTCAGCTGGTGAGTTCAGCTACTCCTCATCTACTGTGGCTGCTGCTTCCTTTGCTGACATTGGAACTCACTTCTTTAGAACGAAGACCAATGGCTCTCCAGGAATCTTTCAGGCACCAGATTAAGATTGCCGAGACACACAGTCTTGTAGACTGACCATTCCCAAGTCATGGGTTTCTGTGGTGTGAGACGCCATTGCCGTCCTTGGCAAGTAAGTCAATTTAATAATCCTCTTTTGGTATTTATTCACTCTATCAGTTCCATTTCTCTGAAGAACCTTTGCTAATATACCTATCAAAGGAAGGGCTGTGTATTCTTGTCTATCTGCCTCTGCCCCACCCCCTGGCCACCCTGTGCCAGTAAAAACAAAATAATCTGGAGCTCTGCTTTCTGTGATGGGTTCTGATATATATGGTTTTTATTTTATTATTTAAATGCTACTTTGGACTGAATTATGTTCACCCTCCAAAATTGTTTGCAGACCCTAGCTACACCCCTGTGATATTTGCAGAAGGTTGCCTTGGAAACCAGGAGGTTCCCACGAGGTTGTGAGCTTTGGATTTTCATGCTGGGATTAATGGCCTTACAAGTAAACAAAGAGTTTCTAGAATGTCTGTTTATTTCTACTTCTCTCTGGTCTTTCTTTTCTCCTGTGCCTTTCCCTCTTTTGATTCCTTTCTCTCCACCCCCCTCCCCTGCCCATTCTTCTTCCATGAGCAGATACAGTGAAAAGGCAGGTACTTCAACACATTGATGTCTTGCTCCCAGCATCCAAAACTTTGGGAGAATGAATGCATGTTGTTTAAACTACTCACTGTGCTGTGTTTTTTTATAGAAGCTTGGGCAGACTAATATAATCTCCATTGCCACCACTGTGTGGAATATAACCACAACATAGTGGTGACTTAGTAACCAAAGCCCAGCCAAGTGAGCTTGTTTGTTCCTCTACATATTTGTTTCCCCCTGTAAAAGAACAAAGACTTATTTTACTTTTAATTGTATGCGTGTGTGTGTGTGTGTGTGTGTGTGTGTGTGTGTGTGTGTGTGTGCGTGCATGCGAGTGCACATGACAACCAAGGCCAGAAGTATTAGAGCCCTAGAAGTGTAGTTATAGGAGGCTGTGAGCTTCCTGATATGGGTACTGGGAATTGAACTCAGGTCCTCTGAGAGTAGTACATGTTCTCAACCAGCTGAGCCATTTCTGAAGTCCCTGTCCTTTTCCTCTTTTATTAAAGATAACAGTCCTTTGAGGATGTCAACAGGTGATGACATCACCCTCTCCAGTCTCTGACCCTAATTGGCCTGATAAAATGGTTAAGGCATTTGCCAGATGCATTCATTTAAAATTTAATTAAAAGGCAAGATCAGAGATGCCATGCGTTTCTGCTATATTGCAGTTCAGAAATGAAGAGAGAAAGTTAAGGGCTGCTGATATTTAAACTATGGTCATACCTTGATTTTGAAATAGTAAATTGTTCAGATCTTGCCAATGGAAGAAAATTTAAGTTTATATGTACAGGCAGATACATGAAGGAAATACAACTTCCCAAATTGACATATTATCATGGGAAGCTTATCAAGTATTTGGTTCATACCCTCCTTGTATGTGATGAAAATAATTGAGCTAACTAATGTGTAAATTAAAGACACACACACACACACACACACACACACACACACACACACACACCAGTGCTAAGATTTCAGATAGGCCTAGGATCATAGCCAGCTTTTTACATGAGTTCTGGGGATGCAAACTCAGGTCCTTTGGCTTGTGCAGCAAGCAGTTTTTGACCTACTGATCCCTGTCCTCAGCCCCTAAATCAATGATTCCTAAGTTCTGTGGATGAACCTTTTTGTGGTGCCGATGGACCCAGAGTGGGAGGTTAAAATTCATTCTGAGGTGCTCGGGTAGACATACCGGTGGAAACAAAGGAACATTTATCACACCGGATACTGTTGGATTCTTCTTCATTGAAAGCAGAATAAAAGAAAATCAAACTGCAATGGGCTGCCTTCGTCCCTTGCCGGCAGACCCATCCAGTAGCTGGATTGATTTTTGTCAGTTGATTCCCCAGGGCGTTTTAATACAAGGCACATCATATTAAGTTACAGCATATGAAATTGCTGCTTTTTGTGGGTCAGAAATGGTCAAATGTTGGCAATTTCTTATGGTCACACTTATAGATCTAAGTTGCCTGGGATGATTGAAAAAAATGATCAATAATGATTCAGGCACTTAGGCTTTCTCCACGTGTCCCTCCATCCCCTCTATTACTATGATTCATTGAGATTCACGATTATGAAAAAGATTTTCTCCCTTGCCAAGTGCTAGCCAGTTGGTCTAAGGCGTTGCCTCAATGAGGTCTTGACCTTGGCCTGTGAAGATTAGAATAAAAGCTAGCATAATCTCTAAGAGCTCAAGGCCGAGTCCCTGGGATGGCTCTAGCTTCCCTTAAAGTACCTGCCTGGAAGGACTGAAGTCTATCAAAGGGCTATGTGATACACCCCCTAAATGGCACTGGAAGGTAGACTTCACACCTCCCAGCCTCTATGGCAGGCTAGAACCCTAAATAAAAGGAACCAGTTAGGGAGCCCAGATTGGTTATCCACTTACTTTCCTACTTTGGGGCATGGTTTCACTTCCCAGACTGACCAAGCACCCCTCAATCTGACATCAAAGTGCTGAGTTACCTCTACACAAGTGAAGGTTGAGTTCAGTCTATAACTAGTTAAAATCTGTCTGAAGGACAGGAATAGTATTTATCTTTGTTTTTCTTTGACACTACTCAGTCTTACTGGTTATATTCACATTTACAGAAACACCAAAATGGGAGGGGCCAATAGCAATAACAGTTCTTATCATTATTAGGAACTTATGGAATAGATCAATTGGGTCTTTTGCTGTACATTATTTCCTGTATAGATATTCACAGCTTTTTCTTCCACAAAAGGATGAGTGAAGGTGATATTGATATAAAAGTAACCAGGAATTGGGCTCAGAGTCATTGAAGGAATCGATCATTTTCTAATTTAAGTTATGAAGTATTTCCCAAACATCTGACTAGTGCACGCAACATTACAAAACCATAGCTGGATACTCTTCTGTGTTACCTACAAAGCCATAAGGATAAAGCAACTCAAATTGAAAGCTATGAGCATGACCTGCAGGGAACATGTATAAAGAAATGCCCCAGAGGGTATTACAATGTTACTAGGGGCTGGGGCATAGCTATGTCACATGTCTTCATTACTATGATTCATTGATATTCATAATTATGAAAGGGAGAAAGAAAGAAAGAGAAAGTCAAGAAGGAAGGAAGCTGTTCAAGAGTGCACCCTCCAGGGAAATGCTATTTAAAGCTATTTGCATGCAATGCTTTTTCACACACTGTGACCCCTTTGAAGAGGCTGATAAACAAGGTAGAACTGTAGTGCTTTGCCACATAGCTACCACGACTCTGCCGACATGTGTCTGGCCAATCAGAAGGCACTGATGAAAGCAGTGCAGGTAGCAGGTAGCAATGGAGTGGGTGAAATTGTGTGCTTCTAATTGGCACTCAAAGCACAGAAAGATCTCACTGCAGTTAATATTAAATATGTGGCAATAGAGAAACAGGCCACCAGTGCACAGAGGTATATAACTAAAGCATTTATCTAAATTATTGTATTATTGATAAAAACTCGAGAGTCAGATATTGGGGTAAAAACCTGATAGAGCATGAAAGCAGAGGAGGAAAGAACAGCTGACCCTCTCTTTCCATGCTTCCCAGATCAAAAGGACCCTTGGATATTTCTAAGTCCCTCCCTACTCTTTCCTCTACTTCTCTAACAAAGTATATCCTGAGCCCTCCAAAATCTCTACGCTAATACTGGTGAGCTTGTGGTTGACTCTGACCCCTGATTCAAGGTTAGCTTTATTAACACTCTCAGAGAGTCACAGTGTAATCAAATATCTCGCAACACAGAACTCCAAGATATAGGATCCCATGAGACTCCCAGAAAGGCAGAACTAGTGTCTGAGAGCAGGAGTCCACCTGGCTAAGAGCTTCCTCCAGATCTTCAGTACGAAAGGTCTATTAGGAAGCAAGTACTACATCTTCATTGTACTGTATTTGAGGTTTGTTTGCTGGGTGTGGTAGTGGTACATTGTGTGTGTGTGTGTGTGTGTGTGTATGTGCATATATGATTATTCAAATACCTTGTGATTTCATAGTATGATTTTGTCACTTTCAATGGGTTATTTTTAAAGTCTCTTCACATAGAGGCATATCTGTAACAGTTTGGATCCACTTAGGAGTTTGTGAGATTCCAGTCCTTCAAGGAGGTTGAGCAAATAAAGACTTCCCTTGGATAAGGTTACTCAAGTCTGAGTGGATCCATGTGATCCCAACTCAACCTTTTACATTTACTAGTGGTCATGCCCTCTTTGATTCTGGTTGGCAGAGAGAAAGGAGAAAAACTCATTTGCATATACTTCCCTTTTTGCCCTCAAATCAATTACCAGGAGGGGAATAATCAAATTCAGGTTTCCAAAAAATCTATATAAATGATCAAAGTCAGTTGCATGCCATGATGATTGGAAAGAGATTAAGAACCTTAGGAACAAATACTTGGGCTTATTCAACTACAAAGTTAAAGTAAAACAGCAAAGGATAGATAGAAAACCCCTGCCCCCTCCCAAGAGTCTGTAGACTAATAGCGTCTATGTGAAGGTCTAACCCTGTGTCAGCATTAAATTGTCAAGTTTTTCTAATTTCAACTTCCTCTTTTTAATTTTTTTGAAAATCTCACACATGTATACATATTTCTTTGTTGTGTCCCCTCCTCTACATCCTCCTTCTGACCCCTCACCCCACAACAGATCTCCCTCCCCGCTTCATGTCTTCTCTTTATAACCATAGGAGTGCAACCAGTGCTGCCCATGTGCAGACCGCTATGATGTCATCCACCAGGGGCATGGATAACCCACTGAGGGCCACCTCGTCAAAGAAAAGTGACTCACTCACTCTCAGCAGCCATCAACTTTCTCCTTGAGATGATGAAAAATTAATTGGACAGCAAGGAACCACAAATTATACTCCATCACATACACCTGGAGAAAATAGTATTTGAGCCCGGCCAAGACATATACAAGGTCAGACACAAAATTTGAGTCAAGCTGAAGAGAATTTTCCTTGTTTGATCAAGTAACTCAAATATGAAAGTGGTATCTAGAGAAAACGTGGGATCTGCTTCTCATCTCAGAGGTGGAGCATCCCCACTGTTGGTAGAGATGTTTTCTTTGCTGTCTCTCTGGAAGAAACCCTTGCCTGGCCCCTGTTTCTGAACTGAAGGTGGATCTTGAATGAGAAGGTGAGACAAGGACATGGGCTGTTATAAATGGGTGAGTAGTTAATCACTGAAACTGATACTAGTGTAGTTTGAGGGTCCGAAAAGACATCATTTTAATAATCTCCAAAGTGTTTTTAGGACAACGCAAATTAAAACCATATAATATACATTTCTTGCTTTTTCACAATTCAAGCATTTTATGATTAAAGGCAGTCGTGATGGAAACACACACCGATGCATACACACATATGCACAAACCCAATCTTACAGGGCTAACAAAGTATTTCCATGGAACAGCCTGCATTGTGAAGGTGTCTGTTAGAGAGGTATGCCTAGATTATCAGACAGGAGGGAGACACTCAATTAAGGAAACAGAATAATGCAATCACATGGAAAAAACTTTTAGTGGTAGCACAGTGGGAAGGAGGAATCCATTCTAATTGATCCAGAGTTTCTTTAAAATACTGGAGAAGTTTACAAACTTCTTGGAGTCATGATTGTAAATGCTTACAATACATAGGGTTGCTGAGAAAATTAATTATATTGAGAAGCAATTATCAAGATCCTTAAAAATCTAAGTTTGCAATGGTGGTGTGTACTATTGCATTGAACGATAGCATGCATTTGCATTTCCCTCATCTTGAGGTATCAAAGTATGCTTGTGAGATTCCAGACATTTCCATGGTTTTAAGGAGGGAGGGCAATTTCTGAGGCTTCCATTGCCAACAGTCTCAACTCTGCCTGGCTTATTGCCTGCTTTCATAACTGGATGTAAATGTCACCTAGAGGTGAGTAGGTTAGATAGAGGTTAGTGGCAATAAAGAAGCAATTTTTCCCCTGTCCAATTTCACAGCCCCTGAGTTCTCTCAAGGGACTTCTTGCTAACAGAGTCTAGTCTTACTTTCGTTACTTCTTCCTGGACTCTGACTGGTGTTGTTGGAAAGACACTCAGCTCAGCTTAGCCTTTTGAAAACTCTTCTTTTGATGAAGCCTGCCTACACAAGGCACTGCTCCAGTCTACTGACCATCTTTCAAGAATAGTAGGTGTCCATAGTGACACCTGCAGTGTTCTGGTGGTGCTGGTGACTAAATGGAAAATCCACCCCCTCCAGGGGGGTGGTTACAGTCCTTCGGAATGGTACTGAGCCATGAATTCCAAGTGGCTGCCATGTTGCTCTCCAAATGCCTTGTGTGGCTTGCTTCTTGTGTTGATCTGCCAGTACATCCCTAAGTTTAGAGTTGCTGCTGGAATAATGACAGTGTATAGGATACCTGGATTGTGGAGAGGTGTGTACTGACAGCCGACTAAACTGTGTTTCTAGGTGAGTCTGTGGGAGTGTCTCAGGAAGAGATCAACCTTTGTGTCTATTGGCTAAGTAAGGATCACCCTCCCCTTGTAGGTGAGTGCCAGCCAATCATACTGAGTAGATTGGAGAGGTGGACAGAGGGCACATTTCTGTGCGTTTGGGAGTTCCATCTTCTTCTGTCCTTGGGCATTGGCACTACTCTTTCTTGGGCTGCAGGCTCCTAACAAATTTACACAGTCCTGCTGCTTCTGATTGGTGTGGGGGGCCTTCCAGTTTGAACCAGAATGACATCAGTAGCTTTCCTGGTCTCCAAATTGTAAACAGGAGATTGTGGGACTTCTCAGTCTCTGTCATCATCTGAGCCAGTGTTTCATGGTAAATATCCTTTGATCTATCTATATGGATCCTATTGGCCCACTGTCTTTGGAGAACCCTGACTTGTATGTGTGCAGGCTGTAAAGACTGTTTGAGTGTAAAACCATGTGCCTGCGGCTTTGGAAGAGGATGTGTTTCTTTATACCAGGCTTTTTCATTGATAAAAATGAGTAGATGCTAGTTCATACCATGGGAAGTTATATGAGCCTCTACCAGTTTTGAATGAAGTGTGGGGAAAGGTGTACTGTTGATTGATCACCAATCCTAATAACTTCTGCTTATGATCTTAAGTATCTGGTGGTCCACATGCCTGACAGGTAATACTTATTTGTGCATGATGCAAGTAACTAGAGATCCAAACTTTGCCCATTTGCTCGGAGAAACTACATTTGATTTCTCATATGTATAAACTGATATGGCCCAACATGGTACTGAAACAATAAGCTACCAAGTAATACTGCAGAAAGTGGCTTTTGAAAGCACTGATGGTTAAATATTAGTGATTTCCTGTAATTTAACCTAATACTTGCAGTATAGCCGTTAAATAGCCTTTGCTTTCTACTCCGCATCCCCAAAGATTCCTTAGACCTCCCAATCAATAAGACCCTAGGGATCTTGCTGTGAGGCCAAAGCTGTTTAGTTCCATATTAAGTTCCATAATTTTAAAGAACCTATTGATTATTTGTTGACTTGTATTAATGCTGAGACTGGGCATGGTCCTCTTATGATTTGGATCCAGTGTATTTGATCTGTCATTTTTATAAAAACAGGATTCCAAGTCTACTTTGAAACATGGAGTCATTCAGGATACTCCTGAAACCCCTGTGTTGTGTCCCTAACACTCTAAACATCTCTTCTTTGAAATGTATGAATTACTGTCTGAATTAGGACCGAGTCAGTATAGGCCCTAAGAAGATTATCAGCAGGCACCTGGCTCCATATCCCTACCAGCTGTGCTCAGCCTCTTTGGGCTGCGAGGTCCCAGTGTCCAGGCTAAGGGAAACAGACTGAGCAGGGAATCCTGTCCTACTGTCATTTCCTAGCACCGTGGTAGGTCATCTCATACACACGAATGACCTGACAGTCAATGTGGGGCAGCAGAACACAAAAGAGTTATTGTTTGTTTTTTAAGAATCTCTAGGACTTGGCTCTGTTTTCTGCTCCCTTCTCTAGCAGGTCCTCTCAGCATCTTTCTACCTCTTTGTTTTTAGTGGAACCCTTACCCCCTCTGGAAGTCTCTTGTCCTTCCACTGTTCATTGCTGAGATATATAACCCAGCCACAATGTCAGTCCTTTTAAAGTCCCAACAGACATAGCCTACAACCTGAGGGTGGCTAGACCACCACACATATGGGTCACATGGGTCAAAACTTCCTTCTTTGAAAGGTTACAACTGTAGGAAGAAGAGGCTTGAAAAAGATAGACATGCATCAAGGCCCTGCTAAGAAATGAATGCTTCTGGGAAATACTGATCATCATTCTTAAGGCCAACATTTATTTGCCAGGGGTGGGCTAGGCAGTGGAGAAACAGTCCATGAACTCCAAGAGACAGTCAAAGAAGCTAGAACTTCCCCTTCATTTATAACATATGATGGGGTCTCTATATATCTCTGGCTGACTTGGAACTTGTTATATAGACCAGGCTAGTCTTAAACTCAAGGATCCATCATGTCTTACCACAGAAGGCATGAATGACATACACTTTTGTAATTTTTTTCTTGAGACAGGGTCTCATTATGTAACCTGGATGGGCTAGCCTGGATTGAATTCTCTTTGTTGACCAGCCTGGCCCTGAACTTAGAAATCTTCTTCTGCTTCTGCCTCCCAAGTGCTGGGAATAAAGATGTGTGCCACCATAGCCAACATGAAGCATGACTTTTTAATAGTGATGTTATCTGTTACTGTGAGGGAATAAGGTCATGCATTCAAACAACCAAATATCTATGAAGCAAGACCAGATATATTTGTCCTGGAAAATTCCCTCCTGCAGATGAAGAATTTTACCCTTTATGGTTTTCCCTACCAGGTATACACCAGTGTGAAAGAGAAGGATCATTAAAAACAAAGTGGAATGCAAGAGTCAAGGAACCAACCCTCTTTTTCTTCTTGTTACTCAAGACCCAGCCAGTCTTCCCATATCTCCATGGACACTGATGAGTAACACCCATGACAGCACAGAGCATTTGCCACTTGGCCACAAAGGCAGTGCCTGTGCAAGGAAGGCCACCTACGTGGAGAAGCCTGTTTCATTTTCCAGTCAGCATGCAGAGATAGGGCCAGGGCCAGAATGAACTCAGTAGCAAATCCATGCTCAGAGAAGCAAGGGCAGGTGTCCCTGGGGGCACAGACAGTTACCTCAGAGGCAGCTAGTTGCAACCTCACACTGTACAGTTTGCTTCTTGCTTTCTTTTGGGCTCAGGGCCAGCATCACTCAGGGGAATTATAACACTCCTTTGCTGAAGGGAGAAGAAAAGCCTCAGCTTTCTTTTTGGAAGCATAATAATTTTATTAACGTAGCTGGTTTTGAATTTTATAGTCCCTGAAGGCAAGTGGGGTTCTTCTGGGTTTTGCCTAATTTTTGCACCCATTTTCAAGAAGTATGTTTTATGCCACATATAAATAAGCAGTTCTTTTCTTAATGAACTGTGAATAACTGGTGTTTGTTGCCATGTGGATTCTTTACGTATGAAGTATTCTACAGACTTTGGGTCTAAAGATATTTCAGATTTGAAAGGCTAATGCAAAGTTGGCATTTGGGTGAGTAGGATAGTTAAAAAGAATTATGCATATTAATGTAGTAATTCCTAATTAACAAAATGACTTTCAAATAAGCCATTGAGCTGGGTGTCTAAGGAGCAATATCTTTAATTGCCTCAAGATAAACTACAAACAGAACCCACAGCAGGGTAACAGATAGCAATAAAAATCTGTCAATAAAACAAATACTGCCCCGCCTCTTTCGGCTCTGCTCTTGTCAGAGTGCTTCGAGCAGAGTTTTAATGGAGAACTATTTAAAAGACAGCGAGGCACGCTGGAACACATCTCTGCTTCTGTACAATGTGGTAGAATATTCTTTTAATCCTTCAAAGCTAATCATAAAGGAATGGAAAATATTTAGGTAAAAGTTGCCTCCTTTGAAGATTTACATGTCTACAAGAAGTTGGCCAGGATTATCAGCCTTTGGATCAAACATTTCTTGTGCCTGTTTTTCATTCGAACACTGTGTACCAGCTAACTGTGATTACCATCTAATTAGGCCAGACTTTGCTGGAAGTTAGTAAACACTTTCATCACAGACGTATTCTTGGTCTCCTCTGTCATGTTTATTCTTAAACAGTTTTTAATAGTAAATTCACAGAACTCCTAAATTATCTATTAGGTGATTTCTAAATCTTACTCTGATGTGAGTGGATGGGAATTGCCATGGTCCTATCTTAGTGCATGATTAAAGGTAGGGTCCCCTAAGACTATTTCAGTTACCTTTCCTGAAGCCACAGAGTGAAGACAGAGACACATAGGCTGGTAGGTAGAAATTTGGGTCTCTTAGTGTCATATATTTCCCAGAGTCCTTCTGATAGAAGCCCTTTGTTTCCATTTTGCTTCCAACTCTGCACATTTTAATGAGACTGGAGGTTACAGTGGGATCCTCTGACCTGACCATAATCCTGGTACATGACTATGAATACCCCCTTTTCATGCTGACAAATGGGCACAATGACCAATTTGAGTCTCTTACCAAATATCCTAAACTTGTAACTTGGGTTATTTATTTATTTATTATTTGTTAATTCATGTTATGTTGGAATTGTTATATTGACAGGTCATAGCTATCTGCCACTAGAGGTCATTTTGAAGTGACATAAAAAATGAACTCTAACTAGGACAAAGTTGAGAAAAGAGGAAACTGAGTTCTGAAGACATTGGTATCCAGACACCTACTATTCCCAAAGCCAGTGATAATTCAAGACATCTCTGAAATATGAGATTTTCTTTTGCTCAAGATCTAGTTTGAGTTATCTCCACCATTTGAAACCCAGAGTCGTGGTGACTACCAAGAGTTCTGTGCTTCTCTAGGCAGTTCCAAAAGCAGACTTAGCTTGACTGGAAAGCCTAAGCACAGTACTTACAGATCCCACTAAAGGGGGAGTCCACTCTGCTAAGATGTGGAATACAATTCAGAAGCTAGACTTGCTAATTCATCAGAAATATCTACCAAAACATGACCAAAGAATTAAAAAACCAATTTGTGTATGTGCATGATGTATGCGTTCATTTGTGGGGGAGCAGAGGTGTGGGTGATTGTACATGTGTGTGCACGTGCATATGGAGACCATTGGTTGACACTGGATGTCTTCCTTGATTGCACTCCACTTTGTGTTTTGAGACAGTGTCTTTCCCTATACTTGGAGAACATAGATTTGTCAAGAATAGCTGATCAGTGAGCTCCAAGGATTCCTTCTGTTTCCACCTCCCCAGTTTTAAGATACAGGATTGCCACAATACCTGATTTTCTGTCAATACTGGAAATCTGAACTTAGGTCTGCATGCTTGAGCAGCAGACAGTTTACCAACTAAGCCATCTCCCCAGCACAAACTCCTGAATAATATTAAATTCTATGTGCACATGATTTCTACCTCAAATAAGCGCTGTATATTTATGCAGAATTCCTTCTAGGCTGGGGTAGTTCATTCAACTTGTGACTATACATACTCACAAACAGAAGACACCCCCTTTCTCACTTGGAAGTTATAAATATATCTTGGTTGAACAAGTTGTGTCTCAGTGGTTCCTCTGAAAATAGGTTACAATCATCAGGCTTTCTCCAGCTCTTTCTCATCAGCTCTCAGACCCCCTGGCCTCACTGGATGACCTGCAATCTCTACACTTGATCAACGTTAACATTTATCTTGTCTTCACTTTGAGTC
This sequence comes from Cricetulus griseus, assembly GCF_003668045.3. Taxonomy (NCBI): domain Eukaryota; kingdom Metazoa; phylum Chordata; class Mammalia; order Rodentia; family Cricetidae; genus Cricetulus; species Cricetulus griseus. The sequence continues at coordinate 434,591,944 of NC_048595.1, read as the reverse complement.
CTCAGCCTTTGGATTTCTTCTTCTCAAATCCTCACCCAAGTTCTCATCTCTGTAGGCTAAGTCTGCTTGATGGACATTCTTATGGTCCAGTCCTCCTGTACTGGCCTATACTCCAAGATGCAACCTTCTCTTGTAACAACATTGAAAAAATGTCTTTGACTCCCCAACTTCACTTCTGTTATCTCTAGGATCTGACATTATAGTGTGTTAATGAGTGTGTGTGTGTGTGTGTGTGTGTGTGTGTGTGAGAGAGAGAGAGTGAGAGAGAGAGAGAGAGAGAGAGAGAGAGAGAGAGAGAGAAAGAGAGAGTGTGAGTGGTGTGTGTGTATGTGTGTGTGTGTGAGAGAGAGAGAGAGTGTGTGTGTGTGTGTCTCTGTGTGTGTCTCTGTGTGTGTGTGTGTGGTGTGTGTGTGTGTGAGATAGTGTGTGTGTGTGTCTCTCTCTCTCTCTCTCTCTCTCTCTCTCTCTCTCTCTCTCTCTCTCTGTGTGTGTGTGTGTGTGTGCAGTGGGGAATGTGCATATGAGTGCAGGGAACCATGGAAGCCAGGAGAGAGCTTTGAATCTGTTGGAGCTGGAGTTATAAGGGTTGTGAGCCACCCAACATGGGTGCTGGGACCCAAATTCTGATCCTCTGCAAGTGTAGTACACTCTTAACTCCTGAGCTATCTCTCCAACTCCCTGTCTTGTCTTTTGTAAGTAGCTGGTAGTCGTTTTATTTAAAGCATTGATGAATATGTGGAGTTCCAGGGATTCACACTGATTTTTTTTTTAAGGTAAGGATGATACTTGGAATCCAGGAATATGAAAACAAACCACCAAACCACATGATGGGGGCCGGGGAGATGCACCTGAATAATTTCACTAATGGATCTTTGAGAGTTGCTGAGAGAAACCCTAATAGTTGGATTTGACACAAACCTAAATCATCAATATGTAGAAGGTATTAGAAAGAGATTTTAAATGAGATAATAGAGTGTTGAAGGGTCGCTAAATGAGGAATGACATTTGTAACGTTTAAGCATCGGGTATTCAGTTGTCATGCTCAATGTTTGTGTAGTAGAAAATATTTAAGGGATCAGAGCTTTAATATGCACATTCTAAGTGCTATTTAGCAATATCCTTCCAGGGCATGTTTGTACCTGGAGCAGAGCCATACATTGTGTAATCATTCTGAATTTGCATCCGTGCAGGAAAAGATTTTGATGTCTTTGTTTGCCTTTTCTTCTTTTAGACTCTGTGATTTCCAGCTTACTACCCGTGTGTGCATTTACATGCTGTGGCTCAACTGGGGAGGTTCTCCAAACCCTCTGTCCAGTCCAAAGTGAAACTTGAAAGAGGGTTGTATAATATTAGCAAATTGTTATTAGGGCAAAGGCCATGAGCAAGCTGAGCTGCTACCTCATGCCATTTACAATGTTTCTTCCTCAAGGCTTCTGGTCTCTGTGTGGTTGGCAATGCTGAGACAGAGGTCAGAGGTCACCCTCAGTTTCTGTTTCAAAGGAAATCATAGGCACAATAGCCTCCTTAGTGTCCAGAATATGAATGCATTTGTAGCTATTATCTTGCTTTAATCCTTTCAGTAACCCTGGAAGGAAGATAATATTATTGCATTTGATAGAGAGGGAAAAAAGATACATGAAAGACAATGAGCTCAAGGCTGCACTGTCTGTGAATGAAAGTGTCACAATTAAAGCACAGATTTGTCCCCTGGTAGATCATGTGTTTTTGTTATTCTACCCAACACTTGAAAAAATTCACTTGTTTGTTTTATGTGTGTGATGTATGTTCCTCAGTGTACGAAGATTCAGGTCTTCAGCAAGAGCAAGCAGTAAGTGCTCTCAACCTCTGAGCCATCTTCTAGCTCTAGCCTAGCACCTTTTAAAAAATGAGATGCTGACAGGGTAGGAATGAGATTGGGGTACTCCAGTTACATATTCTCTACTCCCCTCTCTTTCTCTGCAGCATCCATGGTGTACATGTGTATGTAGAGGGCAGTGGTTGACATCAGCTGTCTTGATTCTTTTCCACCCCAACATCCTGTTTTGAGGTAGGGTCTTCCACTGAATCTGAGGTTCACTGACTGACTAGACTGAACTCTAGGGATTCTCTCGCTTTGCTTGGTAACCATGCTTTTCAAAGAGGGACTGGGTCTAGGATAAAGTGGAAGATTCAGTGGGAAAGAGATTCCCTAGCTGACCTTGATGAAGAAGAAAGCCATACTGTAGAACAAACAGTAAAGCAGAAAACTGTGGACACCTAGGAGCTGTAAGTAACACTTGACAGATAGCTGGAAGGAAACTGGGATTTTAGTCTTTTGGTGACTGAGAACTCAGCCACCATCTGGTGATCTTGGAAGAAGACTGGTGACTTTCTTGCTGGCCCCCTTCTCTCCCATCAGTAGCCCCACTAGACACTTTGCTGTTTGCATGTGATAGCTGAAGCAGAGAAACCAGCCATGCTGTTCTGGGATTGCCACACACAGAACTTCAAGGCGGTCAGCAGGTACTGCTTAAGCTGCTCCATCTGTCGGGATTTGTTATTAGTGATAGAAAATTACTATGTCACCTAATCATCAAAGACTAAAGTTTAGCTGTTCAGTCCTGCCTAGCTACTGAATTCTGCTTGCTCTCTATTTGATATCTCTACCTGCAAATGGACTAGGGACCACAACCTTTATATTTTAAGTTCAGGTCATTATTATTTTTTAATGATTTTTTAAAGGTAGTATGCAGAGTAATGGGCTTCAGTATCACAGGGAGCTGCACTTTTTACTCTCACCATCACCTTTCTTTTCCCTCCTCTTCTTTCAGTTCTTTCACATAAGCACATTGGTCTCCTTGCTTATTCTTTATCATCTTCCCAGGTCTACTCCAGCAAAGGCCTCTGTGTTCTCTGAATTTGCTGCCTGTGCTGGAGTCCATCGCCCTCATACCCTCAAGGCTTCTCTCTTGGCTTTCACCTTTTCACTCAAATGTCATTTTTCTCAGGAAGAACTATTTGCAGTTACAGCCTCACTTCTCTTCCCTCCCTTGTTCTATGTTTCCTTACAGTCCCTACTTCTCTACTTCTGTCTGCCTGCCTGCATGCGTGCGTGCGTGCGTGCGTGCATGCGTACTTGTGTGTGTGTGTATGTGTGTGTGTGTATAAAATTTAAAAATAATAGCATAAACTCAAAATAAAAATTTGTGCCACTGTTGACTGGAGCGGAAGGAAGGAAAAAAATATCCCTCTGCCAACAGTAACAGTTTCATTGAGAAATGCGGGGAATTTTGTCCGGTGTATTTACTTCTGGATGCCTAGTTCGTAAAATGATTTGCAGCAATATTTATGGAATAAATGCAGCAGAGATTAATTTCTGATAGCTTTTCCAGGATGCCACTTTGTCCCTCTCATTTTCTAGCACTGTGCCTAAGACCTGAAATCTCAGGTGAAGTGAGACTTGGCTTAGATACAGTTTATCTGTTTGGCCACTGCAGGATAGCACATTTCACTTCCTAGCACCCTAGGGGAAGTTCTACAGAGGAATTGAACATGTTAGAACCTAGCCATTGGTTATCAGACAGCTCAGGTCTTGGGGTGGTTCAAAGCTGAACCTGGGCTTTGTAATTTTTAAAAAGTGGAGCATGAGAGAAAGACACCATGTGGCAGAATTCAAGTGGAAGGTTGTTTTTTTTGGGGGGGGGAAGGATGGTAAAAAAAAGGGGGAGAGGGGGGAGGGGAGACTGGCCTCCAGAGACCAGGAACAGGAATAGCAGGAGAGAGGAAAGATGAGAGAGAGAGAGAGAGAGAGAGAGAGAGAGAGAGAGAGAGAGAGAGAGAGAGAGAGAGAGAGAGGAGAGATGTCAGGCAGGTAGGACCATTTTAAAAGGGAGTATAGTGAATAGGCACAGGTGGTGCTCTTAGTAGCAGCAGCTGAGGGCGTATCCTGTATGAACTCAAAAGGCAGGCCTGTACAAATGCCTAAATACTAACAAGGCTCATCCCATGTTTTAGTGACCACTTCAAAGTCCCAGAGTAGAATGAGAAGAGAAATGGCATCAGAATCGTGAGCCAGGTAAGAGTCTCAGAGTCTGGGGTACTAGCATCTCAGAAAAAGAAGGCAGTCAGGATTTCCAGGGGGAATCAGCCTTCCTTGGTTACTCATATTGGAATGTCCTATTAAGCCCTTGGTCATCTGTCTGACCTTTTCCCCAATCAGAGTCACTGTGTAAAGCCTCACAGGTCCAGTGGGTCTCTCTTCCCACTTCCTGGCTGTCTGGGAAGAGGTGAAAGGGGATTGTCATTGCTTCCAGGCCTGCAGTGTGAGGCACACACTGTTCATGCTGTTCAGGGTTGGGGGGTTGGGATCCCAGGCATGGTCACAGTTCAGGTCACTGTGCTTACATTGAATTTCAGCTTATTGGCTTAGGGATCAAAATTGCACCACAGAACTATGAAAGGACATTCTGACCAGTGGATACAAATTAGCTGACTTGTTTTTAGAATACAGACTACAATTTGGAACCTACTAGAAAGGGAAAATGACGTAGCTTTCCAGAGAAGGTGACCTAGTGTTTGACAGTTTCCCCTTCAACCTCTTTCTGTTTGATTTGAGCATTAAGGATCACTTGTTCTGTATAATCTAAAATCTCATTACCAGCTTAGCCACCTCCTTATGCATCTGTAATATTTCCTGTTCAATTACAAGAAATGTACTTCAGATCTAGATCAGTCTTGGAGGCATAGATCAAAGAGGAGAAACTGCATAGCACCGAGATTTTCAAAATAATTATTACTTAAGTTCATTTATTTATTCTGCTTTTATAGATTGAGTTTATTATTAGACTCATATATTTTCATTTTGCTATTGGTATAAGTCATATAATATTATACTTAAAAATTTTAATGCCATGGGTGTGTCTATGTGTGTCTTTGTGTGAGTGTGTCTCCCCCCCCCCATTTTTGTATATGTACTTGTTACCGTTGGTGTGTGCATTTATGTGTAAATAGAGACCAGAAGTTAAAGTGTCTTCCCCAATTTCTCCCCACTTATTTTTTTGAGATGGTGGTCTCTCACTGAACTTGAAGCTAATCAGTTCTGCTAGGTTGCCTGGCCAATGGGCTCAAGGGTTCTTCCCATCACCACTCCCCCTCATTGCCAGGGTTGCAGGAAAATGCCACCATGCTTTCTATGAACTCAAGTCCTCACGCTTGACCAAAGGCACTTTGCAGATCTAGGCATCTCCCCAATCACACCATAGCCAACTCTAAGTAGTGGATATTAGATTTTAAATATTATTAGATTAAATATTAAATATTATTAGATTAAATATTAAATATTATTAGATTAAATATTATTAGAGTTCAGCGGGGCATTGGTGGCACACGCCTTTAATCCCAGCACTCAGGAGGCAGAGGCAGGTGGATCTCTATGAGTTCGAGGCCATCCTGGTCTCCAGACCGAGTGCCAGGATAGGCTCCAAAGCTACACAGAGAAACTCTGTCTCAAAAAACCAAAAAAAAAAAAAAAAAAAAAAAGAAAAGAAAAGAAAAAGTTAATCTTTTGAATAATGATAATAATGATAGTAGTTACGGCAGGGGCAGTACTAATTATCCTAATGACAATCACTTTGGGGGTATTTATCATGGACTATGGACATTGCTAGACACATCAGTCAACCTTTCACATCTGTTTTTTTTTTTTTTCTTATGTAAGTCAAGTGTATGTAAGTTTAAAGAGTTTTGATTTTGAGATTAGGTGTATGGGTTCAACTCCCACCTATGGGAAGTGATGGTTCCATTGCTTTACTTCCCTGTAAAGTATGGATGGCTTTCCCTGTCTGTTGAGCAGTTGTGAATCTAAAATGCACACAATGCTGTGTTAGCATAGAAGATCACATATGGGGTTAGAGTCTTCTCTTACTAAGTAGTAGAAGTCAATAATGACAATAAATCCATCCCATTCCACACAGACCAGAAATCCAAACCTGCATGAATAAATGAAAGGCATGGGAAGATTAGGAAAAGCACCTACTATCCAGGACTCATTGGGACAGTGTACATGTTTTGATTTTGACTGATGGCATTAAGTTGCTAATCACCAACAAATGGAAAGATGACAGAGCTTATTAAGATTCTTTCCTTCACTACATGCCCAGACCTCAGATGTGCTGACCTCCAAGGATTGCTCTTGAGTACTCTGTGACTTCTGCCTGGGGTTTACACTGAGTTATATGGGAGCTGAGAGGTGGGGAAGATAAGGTACAAAATGCTTTAGCATCGTAGTGGATGGGAATGGAGACTTCGTGGTGAGTTTCCCACAAGTCGTGGGTCTATTTTGGAAGTCCCAGGACTTCACTACTTTTTGACCATGGGAGTCAATATAGTTTTGGTTTACTGACTCACTGTCCCTGGAGAATTGTCTTTAGAATTTTAAATCGGGGTGGGGTGGGGGGTGGGGAAGCAAACAAAGGAAAGAAAAAAAGTTCAGTAGTTTATTACAGAGATTTGGAAGCTAAGATTTGGACATTTTATTTTGTACCAATTAAATAAAATATAAATTTAAAATACCGTGGTTGCTTAAGACGTCATTTAAAATAGTTCAAACTTAAGATTTTTTTCCCTCAGTGAATGCAGTATTAACCTAATGGCAAGAGTTTTTAAAACAATTATTTGTTGCACTTATCAATAAGTTGCTATCTGGTTGGAGATATGACAAGTTAGAAAATCAGCAAATTAACAAATTAGAAAATATCCTATGGTAGGGGAGGACGGGAAGGAGAAGGGAACTGGGATTGTCATGTGAATCAATCTTGTTTCTAATTCAAATAAAAAATAATAAAAATAATCAAATTGACAGAAGGTTGGTTTAGTTCTAAAGGTTTCTAAGAAAAGACATAACTAAATGAATAGGGAGGAGTGACCAAAATACTTTGAGAAATTTTGTACGCTTCTTTTAGTAGAATCAAGGTGCATGTTAGAACATTGTTATGACTTGGTTCTGAAACGCCCTCGAAGGCCATGGGCTAAAGCTTAATCTGCAGCCCGTGGTATTTTAGAGAAGAGGAAGTCTTTAGAGGTCCACATAGCTGGAGGAAGTAGGTCCTTGACAGCATGTCTTTGAAGGGGATATTGAAATAGGAGCCCCTTCCTCTAGCTGCTTCTAGACTACCATGAGTTGAGCATCTGTGTTCTCACACACTCCCTCCTCATAACATCAGCCTTACGGTCGGCCTGAGTGAGGGGAGTTACCAACCATGGGATGAAAATTCTGAATTGTTTTATTCTGAGTTCCTCCATGAAAAGAACCTGCTGAGCTGGGCAAGATTATTAGGAAGCCCAATTTAGAGAGCAAGGGGGCAGGGTCAAGAGCAGGGGGAGGCTGGGAAGAAGCCATAAGGATTTGTGATCTTGTCAGCTTTTGCCAAGGATACCTGGTGCTCAGCATAGGGAGTCCTTCCCTCTGGAAAATGAAATGAAAGCATAGGAAACCTGGGACAGCAGGGGAAACATTCAAAAAAGAGGGAACAGAATCTTGGGGACTATTTAGCAAAGTTCTTAGAAATGTCTCAGAATCCTCTGCTCAGGAGATGGCAAGGGAAACATTTCTCCGTCGGCTTCTACAAGGCGGTGGTTCTGAGTGGCCCCTGTCACATAAGGACCTTTCTGGTTGCTTCTCTGTAATGGCTAAACAGTTCTTGTGGAAGAATTGTCTTGTGGTGACAGAGAAGGTCCCAGTAGGGAGGAGAGGCTCTAGCTACTGGACCAAGGTGAGGCCCTGGCAACTGGCACCTATGGGAGCCTGGTCAGAACCTCACAGAACTGATCTCTTCATACAACAGGAAGATATGGCTCAAGATACTGTGCACAAACACTGGTCTGCCCAGATCTCTGTGAAATTTTCTTCTCTTATCTGTCATCCTACTCCACTGCTATTCTGTCCAATGTTCTTTGTAAACACAGGAGTGCTTTTCTTTAACAGTCTCAGTACAGGAGTTGGCATAGGATCAGGACTGTCTGACCTGATTGTCCAGATCAACTATGCTGTGGCTTTATTCTTCAGCAGGTTCCTTTCACCAGGAGAGGGGAAATGGATCTTGTATCTTGGCAACATCTACTAATTCACTTGTCCCTCATTCCCGTTTACTTTTGAGCATATGATCAGATTTCATTAGAAGCCACCCTTGCAATCAGGTGTGAGCATATGATGATATTTGACTAATGGCCAATGGGTAGAAATGGCTCATCTGTAGTCCATCAAGTGCCTTCTCTCACAGTCTTGAAGTCTTTTTACCCTCCTGACTATTGCTTGCAGGAAATCTAGTGAAGACTTCATGCCCCTGAGATGGAGAGACCCTAGATTCCTGATTCACACAGTAGAAGGCACCTGGCAAACACCTGAATTGATCTGTCAGATGAGTCAGTAAAACACACACACACACACACACACACACACACACACACTCACACACACACACACAAACACACACGAGAGCAAACAAAAACAAAAACAAAACATTCACAAAACTCAAAAACAAACAACCCCCAAAACTAAAAAGCAGAAACTTCTCTATTGTATTGAGCTACTATAGCTTTAAGATTGCTTGTTATAGTAGTTCATTCACTTTCATTCACTTTCATGCCTCTCTCATGGTTTGTATATTTTTAACAACTTCCAAAATTCTCCTCATTATCTCACTGTGAGTCATTTAAATACTCACTGGACTATCTGGGGATCCAAGGAAGGTGGTGGTGACAACTCTAGGTTCCTATCAGAGACATAAGTAAAATGAAGAGATGAGACGGAGGTGGAGGAAGAAGATGGTTGGCAGTTTTGGACAACCTTGCTGGTGGCCCTCTTTTGAAAGTTCCTAGAGCCCATATAGGGGAAATGGCTTGTCCTGCTCACTTGATAGAGACTTAGTCCAGAAGACAGATGGGAGAGGTGGGTGAGTTCTGTCATGTGCTTCCATGCACAAAAGCCGTTCGGTCAGAACTGAGAATGGAGGGACCCCATCAGAAGTGTTGAAGCAGGAAAGGTGTTTCCAGAAGTCTTGTCCTGAGAAATGGTACTTACAAGCATTTGTAGGGAGAAAAAGTACAACACACTGAGTCACATCAGAGGCATTGGCAAATCCATGTCTGCCACCCTAAGAACATGGCAGGATAGCCACAGAAGAGGATTGTGGGTGGAGAGAGAATCCAGTTGTACACATTGAGGTATATATGACTTGCTTCATGGTTCAGGCTAGATGACCTTGGCCCCATTTCTGTCAGAAGGGACCCATGGTTGCAGAGAGTACACAGGGCATATTTGTTATTTGTAAAGTGAGTCACTTTGCTGAGATTTTTTTTTATGCCAATCCCTTTCTGGGGCAAGTTCATCTTGAGTACTCTGATCAGGTATTGACTCTGCATCTAGAGTGCCTTCCCTTTGGATCTAAGATGAACCTTGGCATGCTTGAGGATTCATGGAGTAGAGCTCAGGTGAAGTTTCACGAGTACACCCAAGTTAGTCTTGGGCATGAGATGGCTAGGGAAAAGGTCTGGACTCATCTTCTGTGATTAACAGAAAACAAATCAATGTTCTGGGGGCAGAGTGAGCAGATGGGAGCTATTGCCATGGTGATGCTTTGGGAACAGATCACCTACAGGCATCTGAGTTGGTAGGGAACACTGTCTGAAGCAAGCACATATGGGGAGTCAGAATTACTGACAATACATAAGACAGTTTTTCCTTCCTTAACCAAGAATTTGTTGAATCCTTGCTAATGTTCCAGGCTTCTCACTTGTCCCCAGGCTATGGTGATTGACACCCATCCTCCTTGATCTGTAAGAATGTAAGACTTCTGATGTGTGAGGTGACACAGCAAATGTCTGGTGGTGATAAAGAAATAATCAGGTTGATCTAATGGAGTGGGGTTAAGGCAGATGTGGGTGGGGTGGGGCTTCTGCGTGAAACTTAATGATAAGGATCCAGCCATTGAAGGAACAGAGTATTTTTAGGCAGTGGGAACGATGATTGCAGAGACCCTGGGGAGAGAAGAAATGGACATGTTCTCTGATCGGGATAAAGGCCAGAGATGATGAAGCAATAATGAGTGGGGTCAGAGAGACCGGAAATGAACTGACCATTTGGAACATGATTTCTTAACTGCAGGGATGCTGTTGGCATGGTGGCAGGGGTGGAGGGATGGAAAAGTCTCTGCTTCTGGGGGTCATCCTGACACAGGAGAGAGGATCTGACACCCTTTGCTACTCTAGAGGAACAGCAAAAAAAATTTGCATGGGGTTGAAAACTTGCTTGGAGCTGCAACCCCAATGAGAGGAGCATGGGATACCTATGAAGGTCTCCAGAATATCAGACACAGGGAGAAAAGAGTATAATAATAGAAATTCTACGAGCCAACTTGGCTAGGCCACATTAACACATAACTACCTAGATATCCTATCAAATATTATCCTGGATGTTCTGGTGAAGGTATTTTTGAGATGGGATCAGCATTTAAATCAGTTGATTTGGAAAACAAAACAAAAGGAAGTGACAATAGCAACAACAAAATAACAGAGGATTTGGGGTGAATCAGATTGCCCTCTGTAGTGTGCTAGGTCTCATCAGTCCAACAGAAGATTCAATAGTTAAAGATATGAAAACAAACAAAGTTTAATATAATAATGAGAAAATCTCAAGACATGAAAGTTGAATTTAACAAAGAAATGAAATTACTAAAGAAAACTCAAACTGAAATAAAACTGGAATGAAAAACTTAGGATGTTGAACAGGTAAGTGGCACCAACATATTACAAGACATGGAAGAAAGAATTTCAGGTTGTGAAGACAAGGAAGAAGAAATGGATAGCTTAGTCAAAGAAAGTGTTAAATCTAAAAATCCCAAGCACAAAGCATCCAGAAAATTTGGGAAAATTATGAAAAGATCAGAGTAGCAGGGCACAAGATTATCATGCAAAAATCTGCAACCTTCCTATACTCATACTGAGAAAGAAACCAGAAAAACATTACCTTTCATAATAGCCCCAAAACAAAACAAAGCAAAAAAACAAACAAAAAACTTGGGATAACTCTAACTAAGCAAGTACAACGTCAACTTTAAGACAATGAAGAAAGACATAGAAGAAGAGGCCAGAAGATGGAAATATCTCCCATGCTTGTGGATCAATAAGATAGGATTAATATTGTGCAACCAGCAATCCTATCAAAGATGAATAAAACAATTGACAGCACATGCTGGCAAAGATGCAGGAATGGGGGGGAATGTATATATATATATATATATAATATATATATATATATATATATATATATGCTTTCTAAAATATATACTTATATGAAAGGAATCTAAATGGAGTCACCAAATAATAGGGGAGACAATGCTACAACTTGACATCTTAGTCTGGAAGTGAATCCCCCAGTGTCAGGAATGGGTTACATTTTGTTGGCACATTGGCCAAAGGATTTCTACAGAAGGTTTCCAATGTCACAGGTGGTTGCTGGAGCTATTGATTACTCTCTGCAGCCTGACGATAAGGCCCTGTTGCTGAAGACAACATTCACTTCTGTCACTGAGCACAGATAAGTAGAGCTGGTACCTACCTAGAAGTTCCACACCTATTGATTAGGGTTCTTGGTACTGGAAGGTACTTTGAGCACCATTGGAGGAGAAAGGTAATCATTAATGTCACCTATCTACAAGCCTTGAGACCTATAACAGTGACCTGCCTACAAGAGAGAACGGTATCATGGTGGCAAAACCATTATGGGAGTTGGTATTTTATTGGATTTAAGGCCCCCTCTATGAGATGAAGCCCATACCTGACACTGCTAAAGTGGCCAAGAAGCTGAGATTGGACAGGTTATGGACCTAGGGGAAAACATAATTCTATTATTCTGCTAAAGACAAATGACAATAAAACTACTCCTAATAGCATACCACGACTACCCTCATAGGTCAGTGCCTTGCTCAACCCACACCAGAGAAGCTTCTTTTTGCTGTAGATAGGAATTAACACCAAGACCAACCATGGTACATGTGACTGTGCAACGTTATTCAATTCTAAATAGGAAGTCTTCATCAACACTCCCCTCCCTTCAAGGCTCAAGGACCTATGCAGAAGAAGGGGCAGAAAGATTGTAAGGTTCAGAGGTGATGAATGATTCCAAGGAAACAGTGTCTTCTAGACAAGGCAGAATGGTTACATATATGAACTCACAGAGGTTGTGGCAGTACATACAAGACTTGAGCAGGTTTAAGCCATATGGGGTCCCACCCCTAACCAAGAAGCTATCTGCAAGTGGTACCCACTGGTAAAGGGAAAAACAGCTTTTCTTTCCATCACTGGGTATGAAATGTGTAGCATCACTGGGTATATCAAATACACTCCAGGGCATGAGATAAAGAAAAGATTGTCCCAGTTTCCTGTCAGGAAAGTACCCATGTTTGATGGAGAAGGAAACAGGAGGAAGCTTCTTTTTATAGATGTTGGTTTTAGACAGAGTGCCAGCATTCATCACAGCACCCATCCAGTCTTCGTCATAAACTCACTGTGACCTGGCCTTACGAGGAAGCTTGGCGGCTGTGCCTCCCAGAACATGTTGCTGACCCAACCTGAAATCCTGCTTTAGGTTGAGTCAGCAGCGTATCCCATGACATTTGGGTGATAGATTCCTTAATATATGACCATAAAGCAAAAGGCCCTTTCTGCATAGTGTTGGATTTCCCAGAAGTTGTGACCAAGGGATTACATGGAGGTGGAAAAGCCCGAGAGGAGTGCTAAGCAGCTTGCAGGCATGCATACCTTGGCTTAGTCACGCTCTGTAAGTATTTGTCGAAGGCAAGCAAGGCAAAGAATGAGTAACAGAGAATGAAATTTGTTGACTTTACCCATTAGAAAAAGCTCAAATGAAATGAATCCATTTAAGGATTTAATTTCAGTTCACATGATAATATTCATTCAATCAATGGCCTATAGGATTGCAAACTGTAGACATTTTAATTCCCTTGATGTAAACTGCTCAAACCCAGTCCCACCTTCCTCAGTTTTCTCAGAGTTTTGCAATTGTCTTATCACTAAACTGGAGCTAAGATAGGACATCTTGTGGCAGTTAAGAAAAAATTATTTAAAATGCCAAGAATAGGGTTTGATATGTAAAGAATACTGCTGTTTTGTTTTCTCCATTGTTTTTACAGATAATTGAGTAGAATTAATGCTTTGGGATAATCCTTGTTTACACTGTGAAGATTTGTCACTCAGATTGATTTAATAAAAAGATGATGGACTGATAGATTGACAGGAAGATTAGGTGGAAGAGCCAGACACAGAGGAGGCTGGGAAGAAGGAGGGCGAACTCAGAGGAGTGGTCAGCCAGAAAGAGAGAAAACAAGGCATGCCAGAGAGGTAGATGCTGTGAGCCTCAGGGCAGCACATAGATGAATAGAAATGAGTTAATGTAAGATGTAAGAGCTAGTTAGTAAGAAGCCTGAGCAAGGGGTAAGTATTTAAAATTAATATTAAGTCTCCTGAGGTTGTTCAGGTGTGGGCTTGTGGGACAGAAAACCTCTGCCTACAAATTAACTTTATATGTAGCTCGATATTCTGAATAAAGCCCAACTTTCAATGTATATATGTCTGTACATTTCAGGCTTCATTTGTGCATAATGGACACCTCCATATCTTCAGTGCCCAATCCCAAAGCTTTCTTCATCATTTTGCATATCAACTGTCTTTCCCCACCTCTCAGCCTATCTATGGTTAACTCTCCACAATATGCCTAGTCCCTAAATCATTCTGGCTTATGTCTCCCTAACTTGAGCTGAACATGAGCTAAACAAGGACTACATCAATAGACATGCCGAAGTGAATGGGGAAAAGCCTCAACCCTCCACAAAGAACCACAGGCATCTAAGGAATGCTGAGAGTGGGAGATATAGTCTATTTTCCCTTTAAATTAGAAACAAGCTTCTTTTACATGTCAATCTCAGTTCCCTCTCCCTCCCCTCCTCCCCTGCCCCCACTGACCCCCCTATCTTAACCCCTTTCTGCTCCCCAGGGAGGGTGAGGCCTTCCATGGAAGATCTTCAAAAGTCTGTCACATCATTTGGAGCAGGGCCCAGACCCTCCCCAGTGTATCTAGGCTGAGAGAGTATCCCTCTATGTGGAGAGGGCTCCTAAAGTTCATTTGTGTCCTAAGGGTAAATACTGATCCACTACCAGTGGTCCTATAGATTGTCCAGACCTCCAAACTGACATCCTCCTACAGGGGGACTATGATTCTGACTTCAGAGATATAGTCTTGTTCAGCAGAGAGCACACCAATACATTACCAAACAGTCAGCCCTGAAAACATACATATATATGAGTAACATACACATATATGTATGTAACAGCAATTAACAAAGAAAGATGCCATGGATCTGAAAGGGAGTAAAGAGAGGCATAGGGGAGGGTTTGGAGTGAGAAAACAGAAAAAAGAAATGATATGCTTATATTATAACTTCAAAAATAAAGTCACTTTCTCAGCAAGCCTGATGACCTACCTGAGTTTGATCCCTAGATCCTAAGGTGGAAGGAAAGAATAGACTCTGACAGTTGTTTTCTGACCTCCACATGCCCGCCACAGCAATGCGCATGCTCCTCTAGCCACACATCCACAGTAATAAATAAATAAAAATACTAAAACATTTTTGTTTGGTGAATAACTTCAACTTCCTGCCACCATAATTTCTCTGAGTAGGAACATAGTAAATTGTCATTTTTTAATATTCAATTTTTAATATTTAAAGGCAAAATAAATTGACAGGCAGCATTCCCTTTGATTATTCTACAGAAATGGTATAATTGTAAATTAAGGAAGGAAAGTCTGAGAGTTGGCAAAGCAGCAGAAGAGGTTTTATGTTTTGTTCATGTCTCAAGTGCAGTGACTCAGAGCTCATGAAATGAGATAGCATCTGCCCTGTTGAAAGTAAATTCTCTTTGCTTCTCTAAGTAACGGATCTCAAAGAAGAATATATATATATATATATATATATATATATATATATATATATATATATACTCAAAATGAATTGTAGATCTTTGAGGAGTGAGAATAGATTGTCATGATGTTCATAAAGAGGAATGTTCTCTTCCCCCTCTATCCTAGACTTTGGTGTCTTAAGAACCCATTTCCTAATGAACTCTGCATCATGTCTCTGATCTGTGCACAGAAGTGTGGGGTCTTCATATTTCTTCACATGCTCTGTGGCCCTAATTAGAAAACTGAACATTGCTCATGCACTTTCTCCTTTGAGTTTTCAAAACAACCCTGGAAAATAGGTAGGCCCAGATTTAGTATTTAATAGTATTTGATAAATAGACTGTGCTTAGAGAGGTGATGAAACTTAGTTACCCAAAGTCACTTGGCTGATGAAGGACAGTGCTAGAAGGCTCAGGTCACTGGACTCCTATGTGTCTGCTTACCTGTTGTAAGTTGTAGGTTCTCATCTCTTCGTGGAAATGCAAATGGCAAACAGGCATATTTGCTTCCTTACTGATGATAACTATATCAGTCAGGGTTCAGCTAGAGAAGCAGTGCCCACGTAAAATTCATTACAAGGAAATGGCTTAAGCAATTGTAAGGCTAGACTAAATGGGCTTCGTCCCAGAG
This sequence comes from Cricetulus griseus, assembly GCF_003668045.3. Taxonomy (NCBI): domain Eukaryota; kingdom Metazoa; phylum Chordata; class Mammalia; order Rodentia; family Cricetidae; genus Cricetulus; species Cricetulus griseus. The sequence continues at coordinate 434,576,304 of NC_048595.1, read as the reverse complement.
GGCATGATTTTGGCAGACCAAGAGCATAGTGTCAACACCTGCTTGGCATCATCTCGGGCCACCCTGCTCGGGATCATGACATGGCAAAGGGCACTATGGGCTGAGGCAGAGGAAGATAGTCAGGCAGAGAATATTTCTGTAGCAAAGCCACTTCCGAAGTAACTCGTCAATCTATTAATCCAGGAGTCCATGAATGAGCCACTAAATTCATGAGATCCACAACGGTCTCCCACGGTTCTGCTTCTTTGTATCTTACAAGGCAAACTGAATTTCAATGTGAGCTTTGGTGGGAACATTCAGACTATAGCAATATGGAAACATAAGTTGAAATGTGGGGTCTCTGACATTAGGGAGGGTCTATGCTCTCTTTTTAGGAGTATCCAACTGATTAAGTCAGACCTACCAGGACAACCTCCCTACTAATTAATACAAAGCCCATTGATTAGAGATCCCTTCACAACAACAAACACCTTTGAAGTTATTTAGCCAGCAGGTAAAGATCTGTATGTGCTACTGTGTGCTTGGCATCCCCTTTCACCCCCGTGACTTCCAGGAATGGTTGCCATCTCCTTTCACCTCTGTGACTTCCAAGGAAGGGCTTCTGTATAGCATGCCTTAGGGAAAATGTATTAGAAAGGGGATTCTGAGAATCACAGTTCATTTGAACCATGTTGTAAAAAGCACAGTTCCATTACAGTAATAAGTCAAGGCTCCCATCTGAAATGGATCTCTCTTAGCATTGCACAAACCTTCTGGTCCCTATGGAGACAGGTGAGCATACTTGGAAGCCGATTGGTCAGCAGGAGTTTACTCTCAGCATTTCTCCTATCAGGTTCTAAGAGCAGAGAATTTGTGCACACTGGTTCCTGTGGATTGAATTTCTAGAAGTTTCCCGGAGAAGCTTCACATGGGAAGGTTTATTGGTTGGTGCTGCCAGTACATATTCTGGAATTGAAATTGAGTTTTGTTTTTTCTTACCATTTTAGTCAAAACCAAACCAAAGTAAAAACAATCAAACCATGTGAAAGGTTGTAAATATTGAAACACCTAGAATAACATTTGTCTAAATATGGGTGTTCCTTGGCCTAGTCCAACTGACATGAATTTATCCATTATTATAAGTTTAGTTTGATTCTAAGCATGAAAGACAAATCTCATTGACTCAGGGAGGTTCAGATTCTCATCAAAGCATTTTCTAGGTTTTCACATGGCTTGGGGCATTCCTGTCATGTGCTTTCCTTCAAGTCTCCATGTCCAATGCTTGTCTAGAGACGTAGGATTGAACCTTATTGCCAACATAATTGAGAAAGCCTCCCCACTACCTGCTCCTCATACTAGAGCAGCGTTCTCAACCTGTAGATCATGACACCTTTGGGAGGTCAAACTAACCTTTCACAGGTCAGTTGAATATCAGAAATCATGCATATCACTGCATATTACTATCCACAACAGTAGCAGAATTATAGTTATAAAGTAGCAACAAAAATAATTTTATGATTTGGGGGTTACCACAACACATGAGGTACTGTGAAATCTTGTCCAAATCATCCATGAACAGGCCTAACTCATCTTGCTGTAAGATGAGAGAGTATGTAAAACAGAGATAAACCATTGAGGCTGAGACTAGAACAAAACATCCCAACTGGCCTAAGAGCCAAGCACAGGTATATTAATAAACCCAGATGAATCCAGAGGGGTTAATAAACCCAGATGAATCCAGAGGGGCAACTCAGTTAACCCTGAACATAACTCCAATGCTTAACCACTGCCAACCCGCAAAACTGTGGGTGAGATCAATGGCTACTGTCTGAAGCCACTAGCACGGGAACAGTTTTCCTCTGCTACAAGATCTAAGTGATGCAGTTACCATTTTATTCTTAGATTGGCGTTCTCTAAACTGACTCCTGGAGGATTTTGTACCTCCAAGTTTTGGAGTAAAGAACTAACAGGGTATTTCTGCAAAATTGATCTTACTCTTCCCTGGGATTTTCCTTATACAGCCTCGCTCCTAAACTCTCTGAAGTGGCATGTGTATACTGAAGAGAGTTTAGTAATGTTTTGACAACTGAGCACAGATGCCAGATGACAAAAGCCACTTCCTCTCAATATCTTTTAAGAAGATTTTCCTGGAAATTCCTGAAGGGTTAGAGGAGGACTTCCTTTGAATTTTTACTCAAGGAGGCGCAGCTTCCAACAGGCCAAGGGGCCTGAACTGGTGGCAGCTAGACTCATTTCCTACCACATTCCTATTCTACTGCTAAACTTCTTTGACCCTAACAGTGTCAGAGAAGTGAAGACTCCCAGAGCTGTTCAGAGGAAGGGAAGGAACAATTTCAAAGGCTATTCGTGGGTTTTCACAACTGTGAGTCATATCTTACAACTCTGTGGCTACCTTTGAAGCTCTAACCGAAATGATGTATTTCATTTAGTCAGCATCTGTGCAATTCCTGTGGCGTGGTAGCCAGAAGTCCTGACTAAGCTGAAAATGAATGGTGACCACCAAGAAAATCATCAGTAAAATCTTCGAACATATTAGTCTGAGGTATCTGGCCATGCTACCAAATCTTGCTGAAGTTTCAGTTTTCTTAACGATGAGGAAATTTTTCTCCTATGGCGTTTGTGAGATCAAAACTGAACCTTTCTTAGAGATGTGTCTTAGTTTAAAGTGTACTCAGGATTCCTCATGATAGGCTAGTTACAAGTGAGTTTTCCTATTGACTAAGAAGTACAAGAGGGGCTGGGGAGAGCTTGTAGTAGAATAATGCTCTTGTACACTGTAAAGATTTGTCACTTATATTGGTTTAATAAAAAGCTGATTGGCCAGGAGTCAGGCAGGAATTATAGGTGGGGCAACCAGACTAGGAGAATTCTGGGAAGAGGAAAGACAGAGATGCAGTTGCCAGCCAGATGCAGAGGAAACAAGATGAGAATGCCTTACTGAGAAAAGGTACCAAGCCACGTGGCTAAGCATAGATAAGAATTATGGATTAATTTAAGTCATAAGAGCTAGTTAGTGCTAATAAGCCTGAGCAATAGGCCAAACAGTTTATAATTAATATAAGCCTCTGTGTGTTTATTTGAGACTGAACAGCTGCAGGACTAAGCAGGACAGAAATTTCCATCTACAATGGCTCATTGAGTAAGAGTGCTTATGTGAAAATGTGAGGACTTGAGTTCAAATTCCTAGCATCTATGTAAAATCGGGGTACAGCTGCATGTTCCTATAACCTCAACATTGGAGTTGGGGCCACAAACAGGAAGATCCAGGGAGCTCACTAGCCACCCAGCCAAATTAAATCAATGCATTTTAAGTTGAGTGAGAGACATTGTCTCAAGGGAATAAGGTGAAGAGGGATGCAGCAGGACTCCCGAATGTCCTTTTTTGGCCTTTGTGCACACACACAACATTGACTTGCACACACATGCACATATCACACACGCACGCACGCTCTCTCTCTCTCTCTCTCTCTCTCTCTCTCTCTCTCTCTCTCTCTCTCTCTCACACACACACACACACACACACACACACACACACACACACACACACACGAACAAGTAGAACAAGTAATTATCTTTGAATTAATAAAAGAGTATTACAATTTTTAATCTGTACTCCGTGTGTGTGTGTGTGTGTGTGTGTGTGTGTGTGTGTGTGTGTAAGGTCAAAGGACAGCTTTCAAGAATTGTTTTTCTCCTTCTACCCTCACCTGTGTTTTGTGGGTTTTGAGGATCAAACTAGCTCAGTTTGTTAAGTACCTTGATTCACTGAGCCATGTTGATGGCCAAGGCCAAGAATGGAGTTTTGAATGGATTTGGCTGAATTTTTTCCCCCTCTTTTCTCACAGTGCAACTGCGAAACTGAACTTCTGACAGCAGATTCATGGCCGGGAGAGGAGTCCCCTCCCACACCCAGCAGCCAGCTCTTCAGCAGAAGACTGCCATATAACAAAAAAGCCTGAGAAATTTAGGTGTGTTTGAACTTCATAGAAGATGTCTCTCTGAGCCTGGGGTTGGAGTTGCAGCTCTGACTTCCTGGCTAGCAGGTAACCTGGCAAGCCAATGTCTCCGTCAGTGAGAATGGTTCTGAAATGACCCATGTGCCTCTTGACTTTGCTGAGCCTGGGAATGCTGTGGTGCTCACAGAGGTAGGAGAAACGGGTGCCGAGACTCTGAATGGAAGTGCAGCATCTACAATCCGGCCTGGCCCTACGTCACCCCTTGTCCTGGCAGCAGCCTCAGAGAGAGTTTATTGACAAAGGAGAAGGAAGCTCTCAGCTCCCTGGTATGGTATGACTCACTCACTCCAAGTCTGTGGGGTGCTTCACAGGGCCACCCGCCTGCCGGAACAGGAAGGCCCTTATTGTGCTCAATCGTTTTTCCTGAATGCCTTGTTCAACAACAGCAAAAGGAAACATTACTGTTTGGCTCCCAGCCAGGCTGGCCACTTGGTACTTACAGAGCATAGAATGCAGAAGTCCGGCTCAGCCAAGACACACACAGAGACACATGGCTGCAGCTATTTCTCAGTGTCAGAGGAAATACTATGTCCTGCAGTAAACAATCCTGGGTGATTTAGGACAACTCCTTTTAGCAGCAGCTGCCCTAAACTGAGCCTGACCGGTTTGTTTAACAGACCTGTTTCACATCCAAGAGCCCCAAGGGGGCCTTGACACCACCACCCACTGAATCCTACAGGAATAGAATGTCAAAGATCCTGCCTGGTGGCTGCTCCAGGGTTCTGATCGCTCCAGACAGACTGCCAGGGGGGTGGGAGAAATGTGGCCAAGGGCTCGGGAAGAAGAAAAACAGAAGGCAAAGGTATAAAGAGAATGCAGTTAGAAAGCTCTAGGCTACCAGCCTCTGGGTGCACTTACAGGCACACAACTACAAGGCAGAGGACACTACCACCAATGGACTATAGGGTCATCTCTGTACTCAGTTACAAACCTGGGCTCATTAGTTCTTCCCCCACTCTTCTCAGCTGTTACTGCCTTCCCTAGGGGTGGTCTTCTACTAGACTCAGGGGCCAAGTTCTGTTAGGACTTGAGGTAAAAAATGGACACAGAGGTACGGTAGCCAGAACGCTTTTCTCTTCCGTTCACTATTGCTCAGCCCCCACAGGCCCCTCCTGCATCCGCACTTTCACAACTACGGCCCCACTGTGGTTTCCTGGGCCTTTCTTATCTTTTGCTCCATAAAACAAAACTGGAGATGCAGAGAAAGGGGGGTAGGGATGGGCATCTCAGGAGGAGGCAGATGCTGCACTGCTGTTCCTTCTGGACTCGCCCCAGCTCTTGTTCTTTGCCTTTCATTTTCAGCCCTTCGGGGACTGAAGATACACTTGCACCTCTGAGAGAGGTATGGATTTCCTAGTCCCAAACAGGGCGGTGTGTATGACGCCGGCATTTGGGACCCATCATATCTATGCAACGCGCTTTATGGCAGGTAGAGGAATTGGAGGGGATGACCATTGTGATGTCCAGTTCCCTGCAGAGGAACAGCAGATAAGGTCAGGCTGGAGTCTGTGTGACAGGCCTCATCTCTGCAGTGTAGCTGATGAGTAAGAGTCAGGGCTCCCAGGAGAAACAGCTGAACTCATCCCACGGAGGACTCTCGTGTGTGTCACACCATTATCCCAGGTCACAACCATCTACAACCGTATCTGTGATGGTTAACTTTGGTTGTCAAGTTGATGGGATTTAGAACTACTGAAGAGACAAGCTTCTGGGCATGTCTCTGAGGATGTATTTTGATTAGGTTAATTAGGTGGGAAGCCAGTGTCCATAGCTCTTGCTTCCTGACTGTGGATGCAATGTGGAGAGCATCTTTAAGTTTCTGGCACCATGCTTTCCACACAGTGATAGATTGTACTCTCAAATTGCAGGCCAAAAGGAGCCCTTCCTTAAGGTCCCCCCAGAGTATTTTGTCATAATCACCAAAAAATTAAGTAATGTACATCGTTTTCCTTCAAATCTCATATTTGCTTACAGAGTATACCGTCAGTGTATGTGAGGCAAATGGAGTCATCTGGCTTATTTCTTGGAGTCAGAGTGAAACCTCATTACAGATGGGTGCTTGCTTAGAATCCCAAACCCTGGGGACAGGGCAAAGGGTTAAGGTCAGAAAAACAATTCATACATAATCTTATTACCATTGAAGCCTGCCTTTAGGAAAACTTAAAGATGCATCTGCAACTTAAATATTTAGAGGCAAGATTTTGAGGAATCCTCCTTCATTCCAGTGTGGAAAATCCTGTATGGTTTTTTGGTGTTGTTTGTTTCAATTAACACTGAGGCACACAGGACAGCAGAGAATTAATCATGTGGACACCTGAGCAGTAAAGTCACACCCTAAGCCAGGAGAGAAAGGGCTGTCTACAGAGGGAGATAGGGAAAGGGTGTCTGCATATTCAGAGGATGGCTGTGTCTGATGGAGAACAATTCACCTAGAACAGGAACAAGGGAAGCCTTGTGTTCTTTGGCAGAGAGGAAGACGGTGAGTTCCTTCTAGGAAGGCTGAAGGTATATCTGGGCAGCCAGATCTGAGTGTGGAGTTCAGAGAAGCCCAGATGGAGACTTCACTTTGATCAGCAGGAAAGTCAAGACCTGAGTGACTGAGCATGAGGTCATCGAAGGAGATAGGTCAGGGTGAGAGGCAGCATGGGCCTCCTGCAAGAGGCAACTGGACAGAGACAAGACGGGAGGCTACAGTAGAGGACCCTGGGAACAGAGTGTCTTTGCAGACTGTTCTCAGCAGATGTGCCAGCAGATGTGGATCTGGTGTGACCAGGCAGTGAAGCTGGTGTCCAGCTGTTAATCAAGGCCTTGCTGTTTTTGTTTTTGTTACTGTTGTTTTTCTTATAATGCCACTGGCCATTTGTATTCTGCCATCAAGGATCTTGCTTTTTAAAAATGTTATTCTTAATCTAATTAAGAAGTCATGGGAGGTGCTATGAATCCTGTTTTATTTTATAAATAAAATTATTTATTGTTGTTCTTTTACTTTACATTTAGTTTCTGGACTCCTGAGCAAGACCCCATCTCAGGACTTTGTTTTGTAACTGCAAAGTATTTGATAACTTGGGGGATGTAGGGAGTGCAAATCAATATTGGGACTAATGTTTTCATGATCCGAATATCTTGGAATATTCATTCACAGCACAAAGGTGCCTTCGTTCTTGCTACAATGAGGTTGACATTCCATAGGGGATTTTTGTTATAACCAGCATGAAGAGAAGGAACAAAAGAAGAGACAAATTCCTGAGGGTTTTGATACAATTACATCAACACATACCATGCCGACCACTGTATTAGTACAAGTTTTGCTTCTGTGACAACATGCTTGACGGAGGCCTTTCTGGAAGAGAAGTTTAGTTCAACATAAAGCCTAGGGCCTAAAATCCTGTCATGGAGGTGAAAGACTGGCAGCTAGAGCAGTTGAGCATCAGAAGCTTGCTCGCGTCTTGCTTTCACCTTGATTATTAGGAGGTGAGAGGGGACAGGAAGCTGAGAAAGTATTTAGGGGCCCATTCCTAGTGATCACATCTGTGAGGTAGCTCTTATTTCCCAAAGGTTCTACAACCTCTCCAAACAGTCCCACCTGCTGGGATTAAGCATTCAAATGCAGGATGGATAGATCCCATAGAGAACCCCAAAATCATTACGTATTTTTACACAACCATCCTTCTTTCGTATTCTCCTGTCTTCATGGGAATTTAATCTTGAAGCAGATGAGGAAGCTGTGGTGTAACTGTCTCCTTTCATTTCTTTGGTTTTTAGGAACAGATCATTCATTTATTTCTGGGCTTGACTGTGTACAATCTTGAATATTTTGCTCCTGAGTCTAGGTGACTGATGCATTCCTAATAGTTGACTAATTTATGTGCTGAACTATGGAGAATGGAAGGAATCCATAGAGCACAGGGCAAGAGCATGGGCTTTGGCCCCGATAGCTCTGCAGCAGACACTGAGTTACCTTAGGCAAGTTACTCCTCTGAGGATCTGTTTGTTTCCTGTAAACAAGAGAAACTATGCCCCTTAAGTCGTGAAAAGAATGAAGTGAGGTAAGACATAGAGATAGTTCAGATTGGCTTATGGTATGTGCTTGATAATGTTTATTTTCTTTCCACTACCAGTTTCCCACTCTGACACATATTTTTTATGTAACCCGGGGACAGAACTTTCAATACTGGGGCATAGCATTATGCCCCATATCGTTTGTTATTTAGGTTTTTCTGTGAGCCCATTGTGTTCCCATAGTGCCTTCCAAACACATAACAGGGAACAAAACATCTCCTTTCTCCTTTTTAAGTATTTTTTTTTTCTGACTCATATGTAATCACGCTCATCATTGGGTGAGCCAAGAGCTTTTTTAGCTAACTTTGCTTACTTCAGTTTCATCTTCCCTCATGCAGTGATAACAAGAGCATTTGACCCTTTGTCAAAATTTAATTAGAAAATGTAAGAAATCCATATGTGTCTTGAGGTATTCACAGTCGAGTTCTAAGTGGCGCAATTGTTACTATTGATTTACAGTAGACTTCTCTAATCACAGGACCGTGGGATCTATACTCATCAGGACTCCCAGTGTAATCAGCAGATTGGCAAAGAGTGAAGTTTGTGCAAGAAGGAGAGTTAGCCAGAAACAAAGGGACTGCATAATTTGTTGCTTAAGTGGGGACATAAACGGAAATAAAAGGGTAAACCAGGCCATCTAGGTCAATCAAAGTCACTTTGCTTTAACAGATGGACACCAAGGCTTTTCTGCCTTGAAACAAGCCACCCTGAACAAACCAAATTGCTGCCACTTAGAAGTGAATAGGATGCTAATTGAATATTACATCAACTCCACAGCATGTGTGCAATATGTATAGTTCCATGCCCGTGTGTTTATTAATGTCTGAAGGAATGTTGTGTTGTCTACCTTTGGTATGTTATGTTGAAGAGAACCCTGAATAAAAGAATATTCTGGGCACAGCAGGAGAGGCATCATCTGGTGTCTTTAACTCAGAGTTTGAGGAGGGTCTCAGGTGCACAGCTTCTGACCTGTCCCACCTGCAAGTCTTCTGTAGTCCTATCTCCAGCCTTTGGCAACTTGATGCCAGTTCTAAAAGTTGCATCTGAAAGATGACATCGTCATTTGAGTCCAGGAGATCAATTTCTCTGAGAACTGTTAAACAATATATGAATGAACTGCCAGGATAAGTGATTCTTATAGCTTTATTAATATTTTCTGTTATTTCCCCTATCTGTTTAGTCATAGTAATATCTATCTATCTATCTATCTATCTATCTATCTATCATCTATCATTGATCTATCTATCTCTATTAATCTATCAATATATCTATCTACCTATCACCTATCTTTCTATTTATAATGTATGTATACATGAATAGCCATGCATTTACCGACTGAGCTATCTCACTGGTTCCACATGTAATGTTTTCACTGATGTAGTAGTAACATGAAGACCATAAGTCTACCTTTTTTAAAATGCAAGTGAATCCATTGAGAGATTGAGACAAAATTGGGGATTTCAGATGACTCACATAAGATGGGGAATGTACTGTGTATGCTTATCTTACTGATTATAGAATAAATTACTTGTTTGGCTAATGAAACAGCAAGTTAGACGGGACTAGGAATCAAAGAGGATTCTGGGAAATGTCGTAGAGAAGTGGTGATCCAGACAGGAAGTGACATAGCAAGGAGACTCATATTTAGCAAGGAGAAACAGGAAGTGTCTCCTTTTTCCCCTTTGCCTCCTCCAGCAGCAGGATGTGAGCCACCGGCAAGAGAGGGTGCCAACAAAAGGCATCCTCTATAAAGATAAGTCTTATAACATATATAGATTTATGATAATTAAGACTGAGCTAGCAGATGAGAAGTCCTAGTCATTGGCCAAGCAGCTTTGAACCTGATACAAGTTTCTGTGTATTAATTTGGGCCCTAACTCGGGTGGGCGGCTGGCATAAAGCACACACGTGGTGGTGGGGCACGGCGGCTTTTGGCAGAAAGATTTATCCTAACACACATATGAGATTGTTGCCTATTTACCATCTGGAAATCAGATGCTAACTCCAGGACCCTTAGAACATATTTTTGATAATAACATTTCATTTTTTGACCAAAAGAATGAGACCTTCCTTTATCATTTTCTATTTGACAATAGGATGCTTTGAGGGTAGAAGTTGTATAGGAAAGTAACAAATGTCTTCATTTTGTAAGTTTTGCTCACTAGGACACTAGAAAGAGGACAAGCATAGGAGTAAATTGGATTCAAATCCATACCAACTTACTGGCTATCTATCTTTAAGCTGACCAATTTCTTACTATGGCTGCAGTATTTTCACTTGTAAAATTTGAACATTTATTCATGGTATGCAGTAACATGTGTCTAATACTCAAGTAGCCTAGAAACACAGTTTATAACCTAAGTAGGATGTAAATGTTAGCATTTTGTTGGCAATGCTGATATGCACTCCCGTAGTCAATAAGCACAGCTTAAATGAAAGCTTGCCATTGACTGCAAGAGAACTGATTGTCTTAACATGTCCCTATGGAATCTCTTAGCTTTATGTTTTGCATATGCTAGACTTCCTTCCCTCTTTTATTCTGAGTCTGGTAGTCAAAGTACAAATGCAGTCAGCAGGGTTTTCCAAACTATGCCAGGGTCATGTTTCTCTAGTCTCTTCCTCTCTGTACCGGAGCATCTATTCATGCTCCCACCCACCACGAATCACTGCAGTTTTACTATTTAATGTCAACAGGATTTGGGAACTTACTGGAAATGCAGACTCTTGGGTCTGACTTGACTTCCGATCTACTGAATCAGAAACCGGATTTCATAAAGATCCAGGCTGGAGTCTGTATTCTTGGCTGACAGTCTTGCTGGTACATTTCTCCAGGGAAGGATATTTGTGTGTCTGTTAGGAGTTTATGCCCCCAAGTAGGCAGGGTGGATCTCAGGCCACACACCTAACATGTGCACAGAATATGAGCTGATTCTTTTTCCCCTTGCTCATTTTTTGTTTCTGCTTTCATACTGGTGGCATGAAGAAGCTGTGTGTCTCAAATGATGTGTAGCTATCCTCACTCTCCCTTGTTCAGTAACACAGTTGGGAAAGGGGGGGGGACATGAGAGGACCATGCTTGTATCCATCAGGGTGTCCTCTGAGATGTCTGGCCTTTGGTTGGCAGAAGATATAGTAGTCTTACTCTTCTTTCGTTGATCTCATGGGGTCTAACGGTTGAGGTCTGTAAGCTTAATGTCATGCTGGCCCTGAGGATTTCAGTGCGGTATCTGGAGCCCAGTTGGCCTTTACACAGCCCATAAGGCTCTGTCTAAGAAGTAGAAGAGGTATTAAGGGTGTGTCTGTGGTCTGGGTGTTGTTTATGTGTCCATGTGACTGTCCATAAGTGTATATGTGTTGTGTCTATTTGTACATTTGTGTCCAGATGTGCATTGTGTGTGTATCTGTTATGGTTAATAATGTCAACTTGACAGGACCTAAAATCCATTTGGGTTACAAATCCTTGGGTATGTCTAAGGTATATCTAATCAAGATATAGCTATTATCTTGACTAGGCTAATTGGGGTGGAAAGATACACCCTAAAAGTGGGTGGTATCATTCCCTAGGTCTGAGTTCCAGCTTGCATAAAAATGAGAAAGCTAGCCTAGTACCAGTATGTATTTCCCTCTTCCTGACTGTAGAGGCAATATGTCCAGTCACATAAACTCTTGCTGTCACAACTCCCCTGCCATGCTTACCTGTATCCTTGTGAGCCAAAATATTCCCTTCTTTCCTTAAATAGCAACAGAAAAGTAACTAATATATTGCTGTCTGTGTTTGAGTGTATGTGTGTTTGTGTCTGTGATTATGTCTCTATATCTGCACGTATGTATGTGTGGGTGTTCCTTTGTGCGTCTATCTGTATGTGTGTTCATATGTTTTCTTTCTGTGAATGTGTATTTGTTGATTTGTTTGTGTGTCCATGTGTGTTTGTATTTCTGGTGTCATGTTTTTTGTATGTTTGTCTGTTATGTGTGTATGTATGTTTGTGAATGTTTATCTACAGCTCTCTAAATATGTGCATCTGTGTGTTTGTGTTTGTGTGTCTGTCTGTATTTCTGTATGTACATCTATATCCATATATCTGCATGCATGGCTGTGTGTCTTTGCAAGAGTATCCATGCATCTGTGTGGGTGGGTGAAGAATGCTTTCTAGGACGAGTTTAGGACATGATCCTCATTATTCATTATCATCTTTCTCTGTGTTCTTCATCTCTGAAAACTGTTTTTTCTACTCTGTGGCATTTTCTCATTCTCTTTATTTACAATGTGTTTCCCTGGGACAACCCTCAACAGGGATGTTTGCCTCAGGGGCACTACAGCCATTTCTTAATGGGCTTAAATTCCTGGAAACAGATGCTGAGATGGTGTTGCTATCTCAAATGATGAACCAAAGTTGGCCTCCACTTTTTAAATTTTTATTGGAAACAGGGTTTTTCTATGTAGCTTTGGTTGTCCTATCACTCACTAAGTAGATGAGGCTACCCTAGAACTAATAGAGATCTGTGTGTCTCTGCCTCCTGAGTGCCAGGCTTAAAGGTGTGCACCATTATGGCTTCCACTGTAGTTTTTGAGACAGTGTCTTGCAATGACTGGATGGATAGATGGATGGATGGATGGATGGATGGATGGATGGATGGATAGATAGATGGATGGATAGATGGATAGATAGATAGATAGATAGATAGATAGATAGATAGATAGGCTCATCAGGAGCCTTGGGGATTTTCTTGTCCTAGCTTCCCCTGCAGTAGGATGTGCCCACTCCATCTAACTGTTTACATAAATGCTAGGAATCTGAACTCAAGTCCTCATGTTTGCTGGATAAACAATTAATGATTATGCTAACCTTTCAAGCCCACAACTTTATATTTCTTAGGGTGTTGAAATGCTAGATTTTACAGTGAAGACTTCAGCCATGGGCCTTGTTAAGGCTCCATTCCAACCAGCCTCTCTGTCTTGAGTACTCTGTCAAATTTGTGTTTTGTTTTACTTTTTTTTTATTTCTTGAGATTATACAACCATGACATTTCCCCTTCCTTTTCTCCCTTACAAACTCTTCCATATATTCACCCTTTGCTCTCTTTTCATAGTCTTGCTCTTCAATTGCTGTTATATACATGTATGTGTGCATGTGTGCATTCCTGATTACACAAATGCTAACCTACTCAGTTTGTATAATGTTACTTGTATGTACATGTTTTCAGGTCTGACCATTTGGTATTGGATAGCCTACTGATGTGCTTGTCCATAGGGAAGACTATTTCTGCAGCTCTCAGCATTCCTTTATATTAAGAGGAAACGAACTTCAACAGAATTTGCTTTTCTGACTCGCCTGCACTTATTGGTGAAACAGCAGACTGGCAGAAAGTTTGGAGGTCATAGAGATGAGTTCATCATTTTAATTTTTAAATGTGTACTGGTGTCATGAGTTGCATGAAGGTCGCTAACCAATAGGAGTCACTTCCAAGTTTTAATAGCACATTGGTCAATCATTTGTTCATCATTTGTATTTATTCATCCATCTATGCCAATGCAGTGAGTTAGTTAAGTCAAATTTTCGATCTGTGAAAATGATGACCATGATACAGTGACTTGCTCAACCAAGGTCAGGTAGGTAGCAAAGCAAAGATCTTGAGTCTTCAGATTCCATTCCTTTAAAAACAAACAATATTTACTAGACCAACAGTTTTATTTATCGGTGCACACTTTTGCTAAGTAGCAGTGTATAAGTGGGTTGGTACAATACACTCCTTTTGGCAGTCTTAATGTCCTTAAGTGTCTCATGGATGAGCTTAAACATCAGCTGGTGTACAGACCCACTGATCTTTCCTTCTGTGCACACACCATCCTCTCACTTTTGATGACAAAACATTGATTTTCCCTGGGAAGCAATTTGTTCCTACTGGGGTAGATTTGAGAGGATAGTGCCCTGACACCTGAGTCTAGGGCTGAACAGATGCCATCATATGGTCCTTGTGTGTGGAATTTCTATCTTCTGTAGAGTACCTTGAGGACAGATATTTTCCTCCTTCCATCTCATGACTGAGCCCCTTCAGAGCTTGGCTGCCCAGGTCTTAGGAAGGTTTTTGTCTCTATTTTTTTCTGAATAGGTTATTTTCTTTGACTCTCTAAATTTCTCCCCTGATGGGGGAAGTGCTTCTGTGTGTATGTTTGTCTTACTAGATGATAAATAAAGTTTTGTTTGGCCAATGAGGCAGCAAGTTAGACGAGACTAGGAGTCAAAGAGGATTCTGGGAAATGTAGTAGAGAAGTGGTGATCCAGGCAGGAAATGACATAGCAGGGAGACTCATATTTAAGCAAGGACAACCAGGAAGTACCCCCTTTTTGCCCTTCTCATCCTCTAGCAGCGCAATGTGATCCACCGGCAAGGGAGAACACCAATGGAAGGTGTCCGATAAGATAAGTCTTATAAAATATATAGATTTATGATAGTTAAGACTGAGCTAACAGACGAGATGAGAAATCGTAGTCATTGGCCAAGCAGCATTTGTACCTAATAGAAGTCTGTGTATTATTTTGTCCATCCACACAGCAGGCAGAACTCAGGCGGCTGGCAGAAACAGAACACGTGGTGGTAGGGTTCAGGTGGCTTTGGCTGAAAGATTTATCGTAACACTCCCCACCCTCTGGATTAACTGATTAACTACTTCATGATTAATTTAGGAAGACTTATTTTATTTCTTTACACACATAAGTCCCCAAATGACATAGAAATTATAAAAGGAAAGCAAAAACCATGTTCTTGTTTAGCGTTTTTTATTGCTGTGAAGAGTCATCATGACCACGGCAACTCTTATAAAAGAAAACATTTCTACATGCCAGCATCCAGTTATGCTAGCACCATTTGTTGAAGATGCCCTCCCCTGATAATGAGATTGATGACTAACTTATATGCCATCCTATAGCCTTCATTCAGCAGCTGGTGGAAGTAGAAGCAGACACCCACAGCTAAACCTTGAACTGAACTGAAATCCAGTTGAAGAGAAGGAGGGCTGATGAGCAAAGGGGTCCATACCAGGCTGGTGAAACCCAAGGAAACAGCTTACCTGAACAAGGGAGAGCTCTTGATTCCCATACTGATTTGGAAACCAGCATGGGACTGATGCAGACCCCCTGAATGTGGGTGTCAGTGAGGAGACCTTGGAAATCTATGGGGCCCCTTGTAGTGGATCAGTACTTATCCCTAGCATAGGAATGAACTTTGGGAGCCCATCCCACATGGAGGGATACTCCCTGAGCCTAGACACAAGGGGGTGGGCCTAGGCAATATCCTAATGGATATAGCAGACTCTGAAGATCCTCTATGGAAGGCCTCACCCTCCCTGGGGAGCAGAAAGGGTATGGAATAGTTGGGCATTAGTTGGGGGTGCAGGGGAGGAGGTGAGGAAGTGGGACGTGGGATTGATATGTAAAATAATCTTCTCTCTAATTAAAAAATTAAAAACAGAAAACATTTAATTGGCTGGCTTGTAGTTCAGAGGTTCAGTCCATTATGACTGCAGTGGACATGGTGGCATGCGGGCAGACATGGTGCTGCAGAAGTAGATGATGAGAGTTCTACATCTTGTGCAGGCAACAGAAAGTGAACTGAGACATTGAGACACTGGGCAGTATCTTAAGCAAACACAAGAGACCTTAAAGCCCAACCCCACAGCAATACACTTTCAACAAGGTCACACCTACTTTAACAAGGCCACATTTCCTAACAGTGCCACTCCTTGTGAGTTTACGTAAGCCAATTACATACAAACTACCACACAAATGTATTTTTTTTTCTGGCAGCAAATTTAGCTTGTATGTCTCTTCTCAAGATAAATGAGATGGGCTTTCTCTGTTTCTCTCTCTGTTTCTCTCTCTCTCTCTCTGTTTCTCTCTCTCTCTGTTTCTCTCTCTCTCTCTCTCTCTCTCATACAGACACACACACACTCTCTTCTTTTATCTACACATAAGGAGACTATTTCTTCATTATTTGATCTGGGGCTTACAGAATGACTTATTTTGACCAATGGGTTGCTAATAGTGTGACTCAACTGAGTCCGAAGATGAAAAAGCTCTTCTTTGGGGAGGCTGGCTCATGCACTTCTGCTGTTACCATGAAAAGGGCATGACTAGAATAGGCTGTGAATTCCAAAAGGAAGAAGAGAGACTCATGATATGGAGCCACCCAGCTGAGTTACCCCTGTCTAGATCAGCATACGACAGATAATCCACATGCACTGTAAAGTAAATAAACATGTTTGCTATGTAAGAGTTTGTACCAATGGCAAAATAATGCAGAAATTTTTGCTAGTAAGTGGTATGCTGATTCTGACAAAATCTAACACATGTGGTAGCTATGGGTTTCTAAAAATATGAAGGAAGTCATTATAGAAGCTTAAAGAAAATGATCACTTCACCTCATCATGAAATATTTGGAATAACTGGCTTTTGTGGCCAATTGGAAAGTAGTCAGGAAGCCTATGAACTTGTAGACGTGGGAAGATGGATTTTTATCAGCCTATGAAGAGGTAACTAGCTTCTTTACATTATGTATGATAGACTCAGAAAATAACTGGCTAACAAAAGAATATCAAGGGGCATTAGAAATCCCAAATTTGCTGGCTTGGAGAAACCATGGTTACTCTGACCATTTTCTTAGCAGGCGGTTATTGGATGAAGATACAACCTGGGAATGTGATCACATTCAAGTCCCCAGTAAACTGGTGCCTTTCCCTGTAACTTCTGCTCCAAACATGGGTTGAGTTATAATTGTTTCAAAAATGCTTAGAAGAAATATGGAATTATTAAACATACAGGCATAGTTACTAATATACACAGCACATTCTTACTCATTTATATAAGAGATGGAAACATTTTAAGTATTTTTATAAGATTAAAATAACTAGGCAACAGCAATGTAGACATGTACTGTGCAAAAATATACCTGAGACAATAAAGAAGAGAAATTCTGGTATGATGGTATGGTATGCAAATTAGAATGGAATGCCAGTCATTTCTCTTATAAGTCAAGAGTGAGTAGACATGATAAGATTATGTTTAGACTACAAACACCCAAGAATTTGCCTTAAGAACAAAGTATCAGTGTTGGAAGGAAACACAAGGCAGGTGATAGACATGTGGGGACAAGCTCAGATCAGGGAGCCCAGGACCAGACAGATAAAATCAAACTTCTCATGACTCCTTAGGAACTGCAAGAAAGAGTGTTAAAACTCAAAGAAGAATAAAAGGTAAGTTTGGCTAAAAATAGGTCTTTGGTGAGCTGAATTTTAGTAAGCTTAGTCTTTAACTTTATATTCACAGACTCTTAAAATTTAGGGTTAAAAGCATAGCTAATGACTTAATCCCACAAAGAGTAACCTCTAGAATAAAAGAATGAGATAGGGCCATGTTTAGAACTAGAACTAGCTTCCCTTTTAAGTGACATAGTCAATAAACTTGATCTATAAACAATCAAAACAAACAAAGAAACAAAACCCAAACATTTCTGGATCTGTTAGCAAAGGCCTCTACCCCCAAATAGTTGGGGAACAAAGGCAGGGGTATCATTCATTCAAGGCCTACCCTATTCAACAGGGTGAACTCAGGGTCAGCCTGACAACTTAGTGAGTCTTTGTGTCTTAGTCAGTGTTCTATTGCTGTGAAGAGACACCATGACCTAGGCAACTCTTGTAAAGGAAAGCATTTAATTAGGGCTTGCTTACAGTTTCAGAGGTTTAGTCAATTGTCATCATGGTGGAGAGCATGGCAAAATGCAGTTATCCATGTTGCTGGAGAAGGGGCTGACAGTTCTATATCTGGATCCTTAGGCATCAGGTAGAGAAAGATAGACATCATGCTTAGCTTGGCTTCTGAAACCTCAAAGTCCACCCGGATACATTTTCTCCAACAAGGCCACACCTCCTATTCCTTCTAAAGTAGTGCCACTCTCTGATGACTAAGCATTTAAGTAGATGAGCCTACAGGGGCCATTCTTGTTCAAACCACCATGTCTTGTGTAAAATAAAGAGTAAAAAGAAGACTCAATGGTAGTGGGCTTAAATTGTGAGGGTTAGCACTTATCTTAAATATTTATTTGAATTGATAGCACCCAAAAGCATGTTGTTATTAATCACTTTTCTCCCTGTTGTATCTACATACCTGATAAGAACCAACTTTGGGGAGGCTGGGTTTATTATGGCTCACAGTTTGAGGGGGTACAGGCCATTATGGTGGAGAAAGGGGAACACACAGCAGAAAGAGTATGAAGGAGTTGGTTACAGTGTGGCTAATGTCAGCAAACAGAGAGGACAGGATGTGGGACTAGGATGAGACAGTTTAGAATTGACTCCAGATCACTCAGCTTGCCCAGCTAGTTTCCATTGTAAGGTCAGCCTCAAGCCAGAGCCCTACTTGTCCAGATACTCAAGCTTATGGGGACAGGTCACATTCAAAGCACAACATGTGTTCATATGTTGGTGGTGCGTACTCTGAAACTGTCCAGTAATTGATTCAATAAATGGAATGAAAGGGAATTCATTTGTTGCACGGCATCCATATTCCCCTAATAAATGGATGTTGATAGTATAAGAGATGATTCAATAAATATGTTTATGAGAACAAAGTTGCTGCTTTTATGCTGTGAAAACCCACCATTTCTTGACATTAAACAATGGCAAGCAATAATGAAAACAGAAAACCATACTAAGACAGAAAAAAAAACCAATAAAAAACCCTGCAAGATAATGGTATAGTTTGTAGGTACACAGTGACTTCCTCTGCCTATAAAAGACCTTAACTGACCTTTCTCAGTATAAGGCTGTGGTAGATCTACTCATTTCTACTCAATTCCACTCAACAACCACCACCTTAAATGTAAAAGACTGTGTCTACTTGTAGCTGGAGAGGCAGAATCCTAGCTTGGCCCTCTCATGCTCTGAGTTGTTTTCAGGTATGTTCATTTAAACACAACTTATTTTCCCCAAGACTTATTTCACAACCCTGGACATGAACAGTTCTCAAGAACGGATATTGCTAAGACAGAAAACACACTTGTGCATCCTTCTGGAGTCTTGTTGCATATAGGTGATTGTTTAGCATAACTAGCAGAATTTCCAAGCATGTGTGCATATTTGTGTGGCTATAGGTATGTGTGTATGAGTGGGGGTGGTGGTATTTACACACATGCACAGGTATGTGTGCCAGAGCCAGGGGATAACCTGGGATATTGTTCCCCAGGCTCTTCTCATTTTGACAGTTTTCTTTTTTGAGATAGGTTTTCTCACTGGCCTGGAACTTGCTGGGATATTGTTCCCCAGGCTCTTCTCATTTTGACAGTTTTCTTTTTTGAGATAGGTTTTCTCACTGGCCTGGAACTTGCCAAGAGTGGTAGGCTAGGTGAGGAGTGAGCCTGAGCCCTAGGGACTACTTGTTAATGTCTCCTCAGCGCTGGGATTGTAAGTGTGCATCAACATGCCTGGCTTCTTCTTATGTGGGTCTTGGAGATCAAAGTCAGGTCCTCATGCTTGGCTGAGCTACCTCCCCAGTCCCTCCAAGTACACTTTTATATGTAAGAACCACTTGTGTTCCCAGTAGCCAGTCTGTTTTGTCAGCATTTCTTATACTCTCTAGTCTTTTGTTTTTGATATAAGAAGTAAAATGTTCCTGTTTCTTTTTAATAAAAATATACACATATAAACTAAGAACAAAGGGCTGTTTTGACAGCGTAGAGTTCTAAGAAAGCAGGGCTCAGATTAAACCACCAGAAAGGACCACTACATCCATGGCTCAAGGAACAGCAGCGCTTGGCTGATGTATTCCAGGCAACCCCGCAGCGTAAATCTTCAATACCACTGCCTTTCATGTGACATTTATATATAAAAACTGTTTGCAGAGCAATGCAACCTTTTCTTGTGTTCACTCCAATTCATCAGGGCTGCCCAGGCCTCGCTTTTCACCACATAACTAACTGCTCACGATACATCAGCAAATACTATCAACACATTTTGCTTTGGCTCCTTGTTTGGAGTCTCACCAGAACCAAATAAGGGGCTGACATGCCAGTTTTCAAGCAAGGTCAATGGTGAGGGTGACACTGCTGCTGTGCTTAGACATTGTGATGCCTGTGTGCCAGTGTTTCTGTAACAGGCCTGGGCAGGGGCAGGGCTTTCTCTTAACAGCAGGTATTAATTTTGACTTCATGAAAAGTCATAAATTTTACTTTCCGGACAAATTCTCTGTGTCTGTCTGTCTGTCTGTCTGTCTGTCTGTCTGTCTGTCTGTCTGTCTGTCTCTATACACACACCAATGAGGAAACATTGAAATTCACTTAAATAACAGAACACTAGTCAAGGAGTAGATAATGTTGTTTCTGTATTAGAAATAAAGCTGTACAAGTATGGGATAGATATATATTTAGAATCATAGATCTTAGAAACTGTACTGGGGCTGATTTTTCCATTTATTAATTAGCAAAATAATTGAGGGGAATATTCATCTCACCGTATGTGGCTCTTGATTGCAAACCAATGATTGTTTTTGATTTTCCCTGACTCTATCAAGATTTTACAGAATGAGGGGAATGATTGACTCACTCTATTGAGGATTTGGGACGTCAAGGATACCAGCATTTCCTTAGCCGATGCTAGCTCTATGCTTTTATGCGCACCTTCTCTGCTTGCCTTCCTTCTTGTGCTCTTCTGTGGAGGAACAATGGCCTGTGGAGTCTCAGAAGCCCATGGCCATCAGTTGCTGCCTTTGAGAAGAGTCTGGGAATAGCATGACTGGCTCAGTGTGGGAAAGGCACAAGTGAGGTAGACTTGGGTCTGTATGTGGTCTCCCTTGGGTCAGAGCTGCTAATTTAGTACCACATGGTGTTCAGAGACAGATGTCACTCTCCAAAAGCAGGACCCCTGGAGGAATCATAAAACTGAAACTAACTAACTAAAGAAATCAAATAAAAATAAAAAGATGCCCATTAGAGTAGGAATGAGAGGGCCTTAAGTAGAATCTATGTTCTCTAGTGATGATAGGTTCTAAGTCTCCCTTGCTACCCAATCAATGAGTCGTCTGTGGAAGAAAGGGGCAACACAGGCTTTCATGTAAGTCCGTGAGGCTCAACATACGGATCTGCACTTGTGTTTGCAAAGGAACAGACTAATGAAGGAGATGGCTGATGTCAGGAAGGAGAAGGATTTTATGAGTGTATGAATGGATTCTAGGTCAGAACCACTCTGAGAAAATCTGTTTCCTGTTAAGTCATGCTGTTGCTCCAACGTGACTTACCTTTCAAGAACTGTCCGATGTAGCAGTAACTGGGAGGTTAAGATTGTGAAAAGACAATGTGTCAAACAAAACTCTATACTTTAGATAAGGAAACAGATCTGTTCATTTCCTTGTCTTCAGTGTTAGGGATCAAACTCACCACTGTGCATGCTTGGTAACTGTTCTGCCAGTGAACTACACCTCTGGGTCAGGTGTTTTACCTGAGTTGTATCAGTGTCAAAGGAGAACACATAAAACAAAACTAAAAAGGCCAATGAAGGCTTGGATTGTTGTGAAGAAGAGTGTTTCCTCTTGAGGTTCTCATTTTTTCAGCGGGGGACCCAGCTCTGTGTGTGTGTGTGTGTGTGTGTGTGTGTGTGTGTGTGTGTGTGTGTGTGTGTCTTTCTCTCCCTCAGCATAACAGAATGCTGTTAGTCTAAAGGAATATCTGTATTATTAGATGCTCCATTCTTATCAACCCCACATGGCCCCATCCTTCAGTAAGTACAACCATAAGAACAGCGAGAAGATCGTTACTGGACAGTCAATGAATGAATGATTTCATTTGAAAATGCACCATCACATGGCAATCCATGAAAGGCTTTGGAAGAAGCTGTTTTGTCTTTGCTATCAGGTGTCTATGCAAATTCCAGTATGTCTGCCTAGCTGTATTAGTTATTGCCTGCCTCGTTGCTGTGACCCAAGAAAAGCAGCTTAAGAAGCGAAGGATTCATTTTTCATTTTGGCTCATGCTTTGAGCATTCAGTCTATAACAGCAGGGGAGTCAGGGCAGCAGGAGCTTGAAGCATTCACAGTCAGGAAACTAAGAGACAAATGCTGGGCCTCAGTTCACTTTCTCCTTTTGATTCAGTCTAGAGCCTCAGACCATGGATCCGTGATTGCCCACATTCAGGGTGCATCTTTCCTCAACTAATCCAACACAGAAACCCTTAGAGACTTGTCCAGAGGTGTATTTCCTTGGTGCTTCTAAATCCAAGAATTTATCAAGAAAGACCAAACATTACACTCAGATGACTGCTCTATACATTTCATTGCATGAACTTCAGAGCTCGAGTAAAATGCAGATGGTTGGGCTAGTCTTCCAGAGTTTCTATGTCACAGGGGATGTGGTGAACTCCTGAATTACATTTCCAGCACAATCCCTGGGGACATTGCTGCTACTCAGTATGTTGGGACTTCGCTTTAAGAGCCAGTACCCTGGATGAGTTCTAAGTTATACTCCAGGCTCCAGTAATCACGACCTATGGTTTAGCAGAGAGGCAGGTAGAAAGTGTTTGGGGGGAATCGGTAACCACTGTCTAGAAATGGAGATGTGCCTATTTCTTTGGAAGGCAGTGTGGTGCCTCATCTTGGTTATCAACTTGATTGAGCTGGAACCAATAAGAGACATGCCTCCAGGATCTGTGAGGGTAGTTCCTGGAAGCACTAACTGAACAAAGATGACCCCTACCCCTGCCCCAAGAGCAGGCTGTGTCCTCCAGTGACAGGCTAGATAAAAGGAAGTCTGGGGTAAAAGCAGGGCTGCTTTGGCATCTCTGTCTGCTTTGCATCCTGCTGTTGAGTTCATCTGCTGTGTCACTGCCATGACTTCTGGTTTCTGTGATCCTTCACTGACAGCAGAGCCCAGTTTCTTCAGCCTTTTAACATGGGCTGAAGACTGGCAGCTTTCCAGGCTTTCATTGCTAGTTTGGGACCGCTGAAGCTTCGAGCCTGAGGACGGGACAGCTAACTGGCTTTCAGCTTCTCTAGCACGCAGATGGTCATTGTGGGACAACTCGGGCCAAATCTTTTAAGCCAATCTAATAAATCCCCTTTGTAATATATATTAATTCTCCTGGTTCTGTCCCTCTAGAGGAACCTGACAAATCCAGGCAGAATGCCAGAGGGAAGCAGAGGCATATGGCTAACTCCAGTTCCTGTGGGTGACATGACATGGGAGGGCTGTTTTCCTTGAGAAGGGACAGCCATTGAGAAATAATTACGCAGAGTTTTAAGACTTCAGAAAATATTCACTGTAGGAGGTCACTTCAATACTGCTTGGGAGAGTGAGTGCCAATCAGGAGAGAAGTCAAAGGGCTAGTTACATGTCATTGGCCCACAGCAAAGACTGAAGCTGGAGATAATGTCAGCTTCAAGTGGGTTTATACCAGACTTGAGACCAGCAGACCCATTTCTTCCCCGTGGGCATCGAGGGAAGGGATGTTGGTGCCGACCAAATTCTGAGTCAAGGTGGACAGTGGCTGCAGATCTCACAACTGTGTCTAAAAGATAACCATTCAGGACCTACCATGATCAGATTCACCAGACAGGGCCTACCTAGATCATGGTGCTTCTCAAACTCTTTGTGACCTTGATATGAAGAATGCATTTATCTTCTCTCTCTCTCTCTCTCTCTCTCTCTCTCTCTCTCTCTCTCTCTGTGTGTGTGTGTGTGTGTGTGTGTGTGTGTGTGTGTGTGTGTGTGTGTGGTGGTATACAAGTGTGTGTACCTGTCCGTGGAGGTCAGAGAACAGCTTGCAGGAGTCCACTCTTTCCTTCTATCATGTGGCTTCAGAAAATTTAACTCGGGTCAGAAGTTTGGTGGCAAATGTCCTTCCCTGCCCTAACAACAAATGTCATCTTGTTAGTCCCGAAGCCTGAGCTTCGGAAGAGCAAGCTATTCTTACAGTGACCCATAAAAATATGTAAGTGAAACAGACAATAGGACGTTGAGTAGGCCCTACTTTCAAAAAGTATGACACTCATTTCTAAAGCCATAAGAAAACAGAGGAAGATGCTGGGACAGAGATAGGATCTGTTCCCCCCTCCCCCCCAAAAAAACAAAAACAACAACAAAAAAATGAAATCCAGCTCTGCTCAGGGCTTTTAAAAAATATTTTAGGGCTTTAGAGAATATTGTCATGGGGATCTGAAGACACATTTTGCACCCTGTCCTTTCCCCATGGCCCTTGGATTTTCCATCCAGGAAGGAACTTCCTTGACTAGGAACCTTGACTTTCAGAATGAATAAAAACACATTCTCTCTTATTTTGCTCTCCTCTGTTCTTCCCCCTACGAAACCTTTCTGCTCCTTTATGTCCTCCTCACTCCTCCTCTTCTCCCCTTCTCATTCTCTTAGTTCCCTCTCCCAGAAAGGGAGTTAGTATAGGTTTAAAGAGAAATCAGGCACTAGGGAAAGATCCAGAGATTTACAAGGATGACACCAACTAACCATCTAAGCAACAGTGGAGAGGCCACCTTAAATGCCCTCCCCAGATAATGATATTGATGACTAACTTATATGCCATCCTAGAGCCTTCATTCAGCAGCTGATGGAAGTAGAAGCAGACACCCACAGCTAAACACTGAACTGAACTGGAATCCAATTGCAGAGAGGGAGGAGTGATGAGCAAAGGGGTCAAGACCACAGAAACAGCTGACCTGAACAAGTGGGAGCGCTTGGCCCCCCGACTGATTACTGGGAAACTAGCATGGAATTGATACAGACCCCATAAATGTGGGTGTCAGTGAGGAGGCCTCAGAAATCTATGGGGCCTCTTGTCTTAGATCAGTACTTATCCTTAGCATAGGAATGGACTTTGGGAGCCCATTTTACATAGAAGGAAACTCCCTCAGCCTAGACACAAGGGGGTGGGCCTAGGCCCTATGCCAAAGGATATGACAGACTATGAAGACCCCCCCATGGAAGACCTCACTCTCCCTAGGGAGCAGAAAGGGTATGAGATATATAGGGTGTTAGTGGGGGGCAGGGAAGGAGAGGAGAGAGAGGGAACTGGGATTGACATGTAAAACAACCTTGTTTCTAATTTAAATAAAAAATGGAGAAAAATACTATTAAAAGAAAGAAGCTTAAACTTAACCAAGAAATTATAATAAAAAGGATGTTTTCTTCCATAAAAATAAACAAACAAACAAACAAACAAAAAACCCCACATTCTCACAGTGGGTCTTCCTTGAGACTCTATCTACAAGCCTTGGGTGAGGCCAAAGGACCTGCATTTAAACACCATTGCTGCCTCCTTGTCTCCTACCCTCAACCTCACAGACAATTCCAAACCCTTTTAGAAAACAGAAGAAAAGTGGTTTATTTCCAAGGACTGATGTGTGCTTTCCTTCAATACAGATGACTCAGTATCTGATGGAGTAATTACTTTTTAAAAAATTTCTTCTCTAAATGATTAATGGTCAATTTCCAAACCTTGCCATGTGACTGTCTTCAAGTCATGCTAACCCCTCTTGAGGTAAGTGCTTGAAATTCCAGAGGTGGCACAAACAAACCTGGAACAAAGTGACAGGAAAGACCTGGGGCTTCTCCTTTAACCCAGGGTCCTCGAAGGCACTCTGAGGCAGCACCATATCTCCCTATACAGATATACCTGCACTGATCGGTCCCTTTCCCATGGGAACTTTGTCACAAACTATTGTGACTTCATAAATCAAAAGATGAAGTCACAAACAGAAAGAGCACTTTTCCTCATGCAATCAATGCCAAACACAGAAATAAAAATGAAATACTAGGTCATGTGTCAAAGGAGATGCAAATAAAACAATACTTTCTTTAAAAAGAAAAGAAAAGAAAAGAAGTGGTAGAACTCATTCAAGGAAGGAAGTATGATCTTGTCCATAATATTGTCTGCTGGAAATCTGGCTTAGTCTCAGGAACTTGAGATTTTCTATTCAATAAAATCCATCTTATGTCTCTCTATTTCATTACCATATCTACAAGACAGTGGGGTAGGAGGACACAAAGGACTCTCTCTACTAATTGACATATATATGAAATTATTTAGCTATTTTCTGTGTATTTTTTTTTGCATGTGAGCAATCTGTGCTTTTTCCAATGTTTTGATCCTCTTATACAAAACAGAGGATTCACATTTAGCTAATAAGATGGGGGATGGCGCCTCTTTTGGTATGCTATCAGAAACCGCAATAAATATTAGTAACTGGCTATAAGTAAAAGGAAATAAAAAAAAGGATTTTCCAGAAGCCCTGGAAAGAGTGCTTGAAGAGAGTGAAGTTCTCTACAGATGGAAACGATTTGTCCTCAGACAATTCACCTAGAGAAATTTTTCTCCAGTTACTAAAGGTCTGGCTGGGAAGAATCTCAAATGACATATTCAACAGAAGATGTCTTGGAAGGCCCTCTCAGTTCCTTCTTGAGACCCAATAAGGGGACAAACTTAGAAACAAGGAAACATTTGGCTGGCTCCTCATCAAAAAAAAAAAATTAGTCCCATCTAGTATTACATGCAGCTTTGCTCAAAATAAAACAGCTGCCTGGGAACGGACTGTAGCCATTTTCAGCTCAGCACATCCAGGTTTTCTGCATGCTTAGCTCCAATGTGTCAGGCTGAGGACATATGCAGGTGCCATCCCAGCAAGAATGCACATTTATTTTCCTTCCATTTAATGTTTGAGCATGGTCACAGTCACCAGATGGGTCAGCGAATCAATGACAGCAAGGTATAAATCTTCAGAGGGTTTATCAATCTGATCAAATTGAGAAGATAAAGTAGATTTTGCTAGAAATCCAATAAGTGCTCTCCACCTCAAAGAATAATAAGGCTTTGAACCAATTGTTTCCTTTGTTACCACCTATGATCTCCTTTTCTTCCCCACCCTGTTTCACTCCTGTCATGTTATGGCTCATTCTATTCTCTGAAGATGTTAGGTGAGTCTCAGATCTCCCAGCCTAATTAGTTAAAGAACTGGCTTTGAGCTGGACAGACCAGAGTGTGAGAATAGGCTCTTCCCTGTTCACTGTGGAGTTCAAAGAGCTGTTCTCAGTTAAAGACAAAACAAAACAACAATGACAACAACAAAAACCAAGGAGGCTGGGCTGTGGAGGTGTCTCAGTGAGTAGAGTGATTGCTGGTCAAGCATGAGGATCTGAGTTCGAATCCCCAGAAATGACATGAATACAGATGTAACATTGGCAGTCCTAAGGGGAGATGGGAGGCAGAGATGGGCCAGCTTGCCTGGCATACATAGTGGTGAGCAACAAAGAGATACTGTCTCATCTTAAGAAGGTGGAAGATGAGGACAGATGCTTGACAGCCTCAAGGCTGTCCTCTGACACATCCTGCCCTTCTACAGAGACTTTTGAAAACGAATCTAATCTTTTCAGTGGTTGTTGACAGTGAGATGTTATGCATATAAAGCATGGTGCTCTCTGGCCCATTGTCAGGAAGGAGCCTGTGTGAAAGCCAATACCCAAGGTTAGATTTCCTAGTTCAAAGCTTGCTCCCCCCAGTTAGGCAGGAATAGTTAACAAAGATATGAAATACTCTCTGCCATTGAACTGTTTCATGATGTTAATCTAAATTCTCTGTTCTGGGGTCTTGACTGTAGGCACATCAGACCTATGGCTGTGATTTCTTGTATTTTTTAAAGATTTATTTATTTTAAGATGAAAGATTTAAATATTTAAATTAGGCAATTTTTTTAAGACAAAAAGTATACACTATCCTTAGAATGATCTATTAAAACATAGAGGGAGATTTAAAAACTAAATGACATGGTTTCATGTTTATTTGTGTTTATGCTTGCTTTTTTTTTTTTTTTTTTTTTGGTTTTTCGAGACAGGGTTTCTCTGTGTAGCTTTGGAGCCTATCCTGGCACTCGCTCTGGAGACCAGGCTGGCCTCGAACTCACAGAGATCCGCCTGCCTCTGCCTCCCAAGTGCTATGTTTGCTTTTATAAGACAGAGTCTTGCTGTATGATTCAGTCTGGCCTCAGTATCTCCAACCTCCTGCCCATGGATCCCTTAGTGCTGGAATTATAAATGGGTATCACCATACTGAATTACTATGGTTGTATTTATTATCAGATTTTAAAATTTATCATTTAAGGACTAAAACCTCTTTGACAAGGACAAATTCAAGTTTCAAGTTATTATAAAACAATACACATGAAAAGGCTGGACAAGAATATTCTAGCCGAGCAGTGGTGGAGCATGCCTTTAATCCCAGCACTTGGGAGGCAGAGGCAGGGGGATCTCTGTGAGTTTGAGGCCAGTCTAGTCTACAGAGTGAGTTCCAGGACAGCCAAGGCTACACAGAGAAACCCTGCCTCAAAAAAGAAAAAAAAACAATATTGTAGACAGAATAATCAACAGGTACAAATACTCTGAGGTGGGCATGGATGGGATTGGGAATAGGAAGATGCTGCACGGCTAGGATGTAATGGGTAAAGGATGAGAAGCATCTGGTGATGGGCATTTGAGACCAGAAACAGGACTAGGTAGGTCCAAGCAAGTTCCTGAAGTATATATGGGTATATTCAGGCTGGTAATTAAATCACTATAGAGTTTATTGAGATAATAGACAAGGACAAGGTTATCAGCTTGTGCTAAAGTGAAGAAAAGGAAAAAAAAGCAAAAAGAGATTCAGGGTAGATTTTGGTTTGAGTGATGACCGGGAGAAGCAGTTAGGAAGCAAAGATCAAATTTATGTCTCACATAAGCTTTTGGTTCCTCCAAGAAGTGGATGGTGAGTACCATCCCCAAAATAGTACATATGTGGTGCAGTGGGGATGGAGAGCAACAGGTTTGGGGATAAATTCCATGGTGTCATTCTGGTTGTTTTAGTTCAATCCTAGAGATGGTCTCTAAGACTTACATGAGCAAAGAGTGTAATCAGCGAAAGGAGAGCTTACTTCCTAATATAAAGCCGTATCATAAACCAAATTATTGGCCATCTCATTCAAAGAAAAACCTAGATTAGAAGATGTGCTTGGAGCGAGTTTGATCCTGTTGGCTTTTCTTCTTTCTGTATCCTTGCTTCCTTCTTTAGGTATCTCCCTTCCCTGATGGCATCCTCCCAGCAGCCACTTGATGAAGATTGGCTTTATAGACTTGTCTTGCTAGTGTGGCCATCTTAATTTCCACTAGTTCTTGGAGCCCAGCACAGAATTGTGACCCCACTGTTACTGCTTGAATGGATGAATGAGTGATTGAATTAAGGTGTGTTGTGGTGCCCAGGTCTTCTGTATGCTCAGTCTCCTTCTAGGCTGGCACAAGGAATGGCAGTGAAGGCACTTGCATCGTATAGCAGTGTCTGATTGGTTCCACTTTTGCTGCTTTCTTGCCTGTGGTACAGACTCTGATGTTAGTCAATGACTATGAAGCCACACAGGCCTCAGTCCCTACCTTTTTTTATCTAGTTGTACTGATGGGATCCAGAGGCGGACTCTTCAGGCTCTTCCAGTTCTCATTTTGCCTGCATTCTGTTTCCTTGCAGGTCCTGTCTCTTTGAAAGATCTGTATTCTTTATTATCAGACCCTATGGCCATTTTTCTGAGGATCTAATTATTGCCTCCTCTTAAGTTCCTGTTTCCAGGGGACCAAAAACTTTCCTTGTCAGGACTGTCCTTTCCTGGACCTCCTAGACAGCAGCTGCTTGTTGTTTTTACCATGAACTTCTCATCATTGTCTGGTCAGAAACCTTCCCACCCCTAACCATGGCTGCTAAAGAGTTCTGTCATAAAATCCATCCCAACTCATGCATCAACTCAGGGAACATGAGCTAATTCAACTTCCAGGTGTTTTTGACTGTCAAAGATCATAGCTACTATTCTTCAGTCTGGTCAAGTTATTAAATATAGCAATTATTACTGCAAAAATGCATGGAGGAGAAAATAAGACACACCACTGGTAAAAGAAAAGTAAGTGGTGCTGTCTATAAAAGTTGAGAAGGATCTGGTTATTGGCATACTGAATTTGTGTGTGTGTGTGTGTGTGTGTGTGTGTGTGTGTGTGTGTGTGTGTGTGTATAATTTGTTGTACTTGTCTACTAATAGTTTCATACTTTAGTAGCTCATTATGTATTTTAAAAGAAAACTTAGACTCTGTCACACACTGCCCGGTCAATAAATATCAATGATAGTCTTCCTTAGGAATCTATCAAGTGCTAAGTACAAGGGGTCCCACCTTATACCCAGTCACTCATATACTAATACTATTAAACTACTACTCTGTGCTGCCAGGCACTCTATGGCTTATGACCCATTCTTGGGCCATTTTGTCCCTATGGACTTGGAAGGCTGCTCTCTTTTAAGAACTTAAAGAGAATGATAGACAAGTACCAGACATTGAACAAATATGGTAGTCCTTCCCCACCCTCAGTGCCACTCAAAAGAAAACATTAGCTATAAGGTATTTTCAAGGAAGTCTAACAAAGCAATCAATTTTTAATATGGAGATTAATTCAATGGTTTTGTTAAAATAGACAGAAATCACAGAACTATTTCCATGTATTTCTCTTTTTCTTTTTGTAATGACTCACCCTTGGCAAGAGGCATAAGCAATTTTTCTAATTGGTAATCCTGCCTATGGTTTATGGAATCTGTGGACAGGTAAGCAGATTTCAACAACTAAGTACAACATAAAAGAGACTCATCTTGATGCAAACATGTCCAGAGGGACAGGGGTGTGAGTAGGCCTTCATGTGAGTAGGGCTCTGTGTGAGCAGGGCTTCCTAGCTCTCCCTCTTTCCTTTCACATTCATATTTAAGGGGGAAATTATTTCCAGATTGGGGACAAATGAAATGTACATAAATCATAGTTCTCACAAAAAATTAAGGTAACATATGTCCACTTGGGGTTTGTGTGAGATGAACGGACTCAGATGTATCCGCCTGCACTTTTGAAGTTTCATGGGTCTTGTTATTGCAACCCCAAAGTGTGAAATGTTTGTCTTGTGTCTGAGATTAAGAATTGGGATAACTGCTAACTCAAAAGCTTCCTTTATGTGCTTCCTCCCCCTACCCCTATAGTAACTTTCAACTTACAGGACTTGTTCAAAGAGTGGCATCAAAGGCATGCTTTATCAGTTAAGTTAGGAAAATAGACTGGGGTTTCATTCTAGTCAGGAAAAGGAAACTTTTCAGGCTTGGAGTTAAAGTTCAATTTGTTGTCCTTGGCAAACAGCCCAAAAGGGAAATAGAATTCAGGGAAGAGGCTTGTTCTCTGGACAGCTATATGATCCATCAGTTGCTAGGAAGAGATCATGGTAGGGAATGATCAAATGAGTGTTCACACATTACTGACAGAGTGGAGATATTGCACTTGTCTTGCATATAATCTTTCTTCCAATGCTGTTTTAGCACCCCGTCAAAGCAGCAAAACCTTGCTCTTTGTGAGAGGATAAAGATCTCCATGTGGGTTCCATTCTGGTGGTCTTCCCGTGGTAATCGGTAATGTATTTCCGCTGGCTTTCATGCTTCTGTTTCATGTAGACAGTGATTATCTGACACTCTGATTAAATCACTAAGGAATTTTCCCATCTGTTCTCCAAAGATAAGAAGGAGGCATGACTGGTGTTATTTGTGAAATGACTGAACACTGAGCAGTGGAGGTCCTACCTGGATATTTACCTGTGACTCTGACAGTGGGCTTCCTTGCTATGAAAGGTGGGGTTCTCATGTCGTAGTTATATTTCTCATTGCTATGACAATTGCCCGGCACCAACAAAGTAAAGGAGGAGAGATTTATTTTGGCTCATGGTCTCAGACATGTCAGTTCATCCCAGTTGAGAATGTACAGTAGAGTAGAGCAAGTCACAGTATGGTGGCCAGGAATCAGAGATAAGGCTTACAGGAAGGGGTGGGACAAGACTTGAAATACCCTACCTCCTACTTTTTACAGTCTCCCATAGAGGTCCTCATGTTATAAATCTATTTAGACGTTAATGCATTCATTAAATCAACGCCCTTAGGATCCAGTCACTTTCCAAAAACCCATCACCTGGCAACAAAGTCCTCAAGTGCTTATGTTGGGGACAGTTCATATTCAAACCATACTACCTCATGCTATTGGCAACAAAACAGAAACAGTGGGTAGAGACATAGAAGAGAGGGACAGAGAGGAAGAATGGCGTCAAAGATGTATAAGCCTGTGTAACGGACAGATAAGTTTCTGCCTACAGATAGTGCACCACGTCTGTGGATGTTGAGAGATCATCTCTGGATAGAACCCCCTTATTCTTGAGTAAAGATTGCCAATCTGCTCATACTCCAGGAGCCCTGCTAACTTGTGCTAGGCTGACAGTGTTATGAGGAAGGGACAGTGGATGTCTAGAGACTAACACCACCCCGATTTTTGTCATTCTGCCCCCCGATCCTGTATAAGGGTAAACTTTTTAAAGCTTCTTGAAAGTTAAGCAATGGTAAAAATCAGTTGCTGTAGTGTGTGGTGACAGTAAGAACTAATATCTACAGTACAATGCTGGGCATGACGTGAGAACTTAACCTACAGTGCTTAATGCTTATAACACCCCAATTATAACTATAGTCTTCATTGTTAACAAACAGGAAACCTGAAGCACAGAAAATTGGGTATGTAGCCCAAGGTCACACATTGGTAAGTGTCAGATCCGGATTTAAGCTCAATGAATTTTGCCCTAGACTCTGTGGAGTTAAGCACAGCTAGAGATGGGTAGAATGATTATAGGTCTAAGCAGGAAGGTACAGCATGATAGGAAGCCACCAGGGCTGGGGGTGCTCTGCTGATGGACAAGTCACTTAACTAATTGGAGCCTCTATGTCCTCAGCATGAGAATAATTAATTTACCTGCTCACAAAGAATGTGTTCAAAGACATTCATGAAAGGGAAGGCACTTAAGTCTAGGTACAGGATAGAATGGGTGTGCATTTTCCCATTTTCCTAAATCCACCCAGGCCATCAGAATCAGTCTTCAGGCATATTATTATTAGGCAACTCCTTCATTTATTCAAACATGCCCAGTAATGTGGCATTTAGAATAATGATGTTTATGCCTTAGTCTTCATAATCTGTGAGTTAGTATTATATAACAAGGCAACTTTTCAGTTTGAAAAAGGCCAGCCTGGGTCTGTATAGTGAGCTTCAAGCCAGCCAGGGCTACATAGAAAGACCCTGTATAGAAAATAATAAAATAAAAATAGAGAGATTATCCCTCTATTTAATTTAGTTTTAGCTGGCCCAGTATTCTCACAGACAATCTCTCAAATGTAGAAGAGGAAAGCAGAAGAGTCAGAGAGAGCTGTGGTTAGGGGCAGGGGTGGGGGTTGAAGAAGACTGGACCCACTGGTTTTTGTTTTGATGGAGGTAGTTCTGGCAAGGGGTTCATTTGTATTTCTCCATGCCATCACTGTAAAAATGTTTCAGTATTTTGGAGACCTCCTGCCATTTATTCCTCATCTTTTTTAGCTAAGCATGATCTTTAGGTTATATCCATCGAACAAGGAACTCCAATTTCATTGCAGTTTGGCCAACAATCTGATTAAAATTAGAAGTGGATCCAGCTCCCTATCCTCTACAAGAAGCATAGACCTTCCCTTGACATTAGCAGAGAGTTCTGGCTGAGCACCCATGTCTCTGGACCCTGGATCTATAGAGATGAGATTGAAAGAGCTGGAAGCTAGACAGGCTCACCTGGGTCCATCAGCAGTCCCATTCTTCCTCTATCTCATTTGCCAACTGTTTCCCAAAGTGAATTGATTGACAGTATATATCTCAGTCTCCATGGGTGTAAAGTATGGGACTTTTTTTTTTCTCTTTCTAGAATTGAGATGCAAACATCGTTGAGCTGTTACTCACAAGGTCCTTGAATGACTAATGAAAACTCAGTTGCCTCTTATCAATGATAAGTATCTTCTGGCAAAATGTAGCTGGCCCTCTGTGCTCTCAGATGTGGTTTGGAAAGAGGCTGCCTCCAGCTCAGGGAGAAGCACTTATTTAGTGGGCTATTTAAATTTATTGCCTAAATCAGTTTAAGAAAAGATTCCATGTGTAAAATCTTTTCTTAGGGTGGCCTCTTTTTATAACTCATTAGACAATGGTAATTACCAGACAAAGAAAAGCATTTAAACTGAAGAGATAACAGAGGGGTTCCCCCTGTTCTGCTCTCAGACATACTTGAGATCAACAGACAATTGGTTATAACTCAACAAGGTCATGTGCAAACAAATAGAATGATTTGAAAATGCAAAATTCTCTTCTCTGAAAACAGCCTTGAAAACTGAACAAATATTTAGATTTGACAGCCTCTGCTGAGAATGTTCACAAAAATGTTTCCAATAAACTGAACAATACTTGAAAAACACTCAGGATAAATAACTTGAGAAATAACCATTCCTGTTTGCTCAGGAATAGTTTAAAGTGACGTTTGCCTGAATACAACGGTAGGCCTGTGTGGCAGTTATTTTGAGGCACAGGGTTCCCCCATCCAGATGCCTTGCCAGGTTAAGTGCATTAAACTCTCTTTATCTTGTTTATCTTCTTTGTAGTAATGATTGGTAACAATGGTCTTCTTTGGGCATTTTTCAGAATGTGATCTCCATAAGAACAGGATTGGGCCAATCAGATCAGCTGCCAATGGTGTTCCATGTGACACCCACCCTTACCTAACTTTCCCCTAGAAGATCCTGATCATGCTTGCTCTGTCATTATTGAGCATGTGCCACCCTCAGCTTCAGTCAAGACTGTTTGTGTTCCAATAGTATGATACAATGCAGCAGTGGGGCAGGTATGTGATTTGTCCTATCGTGGTTGCCACTGTTGAGCTGATTTATGCTTCTATCACCCTTCAGTGATAAATAAAATAAATACATAAAATAAAAATTTTATTTTTACAGTAGTATACAAAGTATTAGATACCATCATGACATAGATGAATTGTCCTTTGACCAGCATTTCCGTGTGTCTCACATATCAAGCCCATGAAAGCCACTGTTGTCTTATTTCTATGAAAATGGGTGTTTTAGATTCACATACACATTAGGTCATCCAGTGTCTGTTCTTCTATATCTTGTTTATTTCATTCATGATAGTGTCTTCTGGGCTTATCCATTCATTCTGTCATTGTAAACAACAGAATTTCTTTTAATGTCTGAAAATGGTTACATTATATATAATTTCCAAAATTTCTTTATTCAGTTATCTGTCAATGGATACTTGGGCAATTTCTGTGTCATACCTGTTAAGAACAATGTTTTGGTAAACAGGGGAGTGCAGACAGCTTGTCAAGCTATTGACTTTGGTTTCTTCAAATGTATGTTCAGAAGCACTAATACTAGATATTTTTATGGCAGTTCTACTTTTATTTTTTGAGCACCTTTTATAGTCTTTTTCATAATGACTGTACCAATTGACATTTTCACTAATGTTATATAAATAGTCCTTTCCCTCAAGTCCTGGCAAGTACTTCTTATTGTTTGTCTTGAAACACACAGTACACATATAACCACCATGGTGGCTTGAATGAGTAATGTCCTCATGGGCTCATGTATTTGGTCCTTGGTTGCTATCTCTGTGGGGATGTTATAGAACTTTTGCTGGAAGAAGTACATCCCTGGCACTGACTTTGAACATTTATAGCCTCACTATATGTCCAGTTCTTTGCTTCCTGTTTGCAGCTGAGTTGTGATCTCTCAGCTTCCTGTTTTTGCTGCCATGCCACCCTGCCATGAAATAATCCTATCTCTCTGGAACCCTAAGCCCAGATAAGCACCTTCATCTGTAAGTTGCTTTTGGTCATGTCATTTTATCACAGCAACAGAAAAGTAAGTGATGCAACCACATAGCCTCAACTACACTGCATGCACCATCCTACTGGCTAGAGAGAATGGCTTGTAATAAATATAAAACCAGAGTCATGACTCTTAAGCTGGGACTGATCTAATTTCCAGTAAACCGGGAAAGTATCTAGTGCTGTAGAATGATTCTCTTGTTAGTCTAAACACAGCATTTCAATTTTCAACAGAAATTGTGGTAGATTTATGTATTCATGGAGTATTTTCTGGTCACTTTTCATCCTGTAGTGTTTGGTGTCATACATCTAGAAAACTCAGGACAGATGAAAAAATAGCATTTTTGACTGTTCCTTCAAACAATAAGCAAACTCTGTGATTCATGGCTTTGGATATTGTATTTCACTTGAGTTACACCCATATTGGTGGCTCTAGACTAGTTGGATAAGAACTTTGTATTGTACATGTCTGTTGTGGGCTACCCTGCTGGAACACCCCTTGGGGGAGAGGGTGAGAAGACACAGCCCTGGGAGTCAGTGAGTAGCAGAGTGCACTGCAGACTCATTTATTAAGGAAGTTAGATCTGCCTTTATACCCCCTCCCAAGGTCCTATTGGCTCAGGTGGCTGTTTTGTCCTTTTCTCATTGGTGTCTCCAGTCAGGTGTCTCTTTGTCAGCAGTCTCTGGCCTTAGAGGCAGTCTTGGCTCAGGGAGGAAGTGCCTGTCTGCAGGCTCATGCAGGCTGGACTGGGCACCTGGGCAGGGCGACTGTGGCTTGGGTAGGGTGGCCGAAGTTTCTCCTACATGTTGAATAAAATGCATCGTAATATAAATTTATAATGAAGTAGATTATTTAAAGATCGTATATTTCAATTCTTCAGTATTATTTTCCCTTGAGTTCTTATAAGATGGTCAATACAGCCGGGTGTTGGTGGTGCACACCTTTAATCCCAGCACTAGGGAGGCAGAGGAAGGCAGTATCTCTGTTGAGTTTAAAGCCAGCCTGGTCTACAGAGCGAGTTCCCGAACAGTGTCTTCAGAAGAAGGGAGCCATCATGAGTATGGACTCTTTGCCCATCAGATTCCAGTGGAAGGCTTTCAGATGAAAGGTGCACTCCATGAAGAAGCTAGAAAAGCAATCTATCAAAGTCCACCAATCGGTAGTAAGGAGCACAAAATAGGTGGGTAGAGAAACTGGGGGCAGTTGAGAGGCAAAGAGGATGAAAGGAGCAGATGGTCCTGGGGAGATGGGATACAGGAGCCAGAAACCTACTCAAACAAAACAAGATCCTTTGTCCTAATACATTTAATTAGGGCTTAGACCCTAAGAACAGAAGTCAAATATGGGACATTTGAGTCAGATTGTGACTTCTAGAATTCAAAAAATGAGGGTAAGCTTTGGCCATGAGGGATGCCCTGTGGCAAAGTCTTGACAGTACTCTTTGAACTGTAGGGTACAGTTCAGTCTATGTACAGCATGAAATCCCTCATGTGAAGTTTAAAGGGATGGGTGAGCAGAAAGAATATTGATGCCTTCCCCACCCCCAATGTGTTTTTCATCCTCAAAATTCCATCCTTGGACAATCTTGTCTAGATCTTCCTAGGTGAGTTTTCCCAGATGGTGTCAACTTCTGGAGCACACACCGGCACATACCAGCATATCTATGTATGTATATGTTTAAAATGCCAAAAATGGTCTTCAGGAGTTCCTAGGCTGTTGTGTGAGCCCCAGCAGAGGACTTAACCTTAGAATACTTAGGAAGTCATCTTGAAGACTGTCTCAGGAAATTAATAATCCCTGTCATCTCTTCATCATCAATCCCTTTAAAACATGTTTATTAATGGCACAGAGGAAACTTCTTGTGTGTGTGTGTGTGTGTGTGTGTGTGTGTGTGTGTGTGTGTGTGTGTGTGTGTATGAAATTCAGAGAAATGGAGCTATGCCTCCATTTCTCTGTCTTGGATTTTTATAGACATTTCAGAATCAGCCATGGTCAGAAGTCACTGAATGTCAAGGAGAAAGCACTGTTTGTTGTATGGTATACTTGGTCTGGAACATTGCTTATTTCCACAGCTTTGTGACTAATACATGCTACTTTAAATCTTCTGGGATAGCTAGTAGACAGCAGTTCTCATGACCACAGTATTTAAACACACATCTTTAATAATTTCTAATAGGTGTTCTATTACCTTCTTTTCCTCCTCCTTTCCCTCCCTTAGGTCCTCTTTTCTCCCTCCTCATGTACCTTTCTTAGTTTCATAACCAGTACTCATACCTGATAATAAAACCCATTACTTAAAAATATCTTAATACAGTTTATTTTTTATGTGTGTGTGTGTGTGTGCGTGTGTGTCTATGTACATCTCTCTGTGTGTATATGCCATATTGTTCAAGTGGAGAGATGAGCAACTTGTGGAAGTCAGACCTCTTCTTCCACCATAGAGGTCCCAGGGATTGAACTCATGCCATCAGGCTTGTTAGCAAGAGCTTTTACCCACTGAGCCATTTTTCCAGCCAGCAACAACAATAACCAAACCAAAACAAACAAAACCAAAACAACAACAAGTCCCCCCAACACTCAAACCACTATATTGTATGCTGATTAAAATAAAATAAAATTTCAAAATGAAACTTAAATTTTCTAATTGCAGGTACATATTTTTTATGCAAAATACAAATAAAACCTAGTAAATCTGCACTTTGCAAAAGATAAGGTGTGTTCACCACACTCAGTTTCTGATACAGTCCCATCTCTCTATGCATGTGTATATCTCCCATACAGTTGTTTCACAGTTTGCTTCTTACTGCTAGATCACAAATGTATTTTTTATATTAGTAAAAATATTCCCATAGTATAATCTTAATGGCTCCTTGTAACCTTATATTAGTCTATAACTCTAATATATATAAATTTCTATATAATATATAAAAGTTCTATAATCTATAATTATATCATTTATATTGTTAATCTCATATTGATTGGATATATGCTATGTCTAACATTTTTACTGTTACAAGCAACACTATGATAAGCATCTATGACGATTTCCTTTAGTATAAACCACTGGGAAAAAATTTTCAAGTCAATAAATAAGCAAAAAAAAATCCAAATTGTTGCTGTAGGTGATATCCTATTTCACTCTGAAAATATTTTTCCCATGCTTTGTCAGTGATCAATTGCTTACTACAAAATGAACTTCATTATACAAAGTATACCAATAAGTGGTGCAACTGGATCACTTCTTAAACCTACTCTCATTGCATGACTCCACTGTAGCAATCAAAGTACACTCTGTTATTATTCTCTTAAAACAGGTCTCATGTAGGTCAGGCTAGCCATTGTCTTGCTATATTATCAAGGATGACGCTGAATTTCTGATCCTCCTGCCTCCATGTTCTGAGTGCCAGGATAACAGATGTGAGATGTTCTACTGGGTTTTTAAGGTACTGGAGACTTGTGCATACTAGGCAAGTACTGTACTTGCCTGAGCTATGTGCCTAACCTTTCCTTCCTTCTTTTCTTTCTTTGAAATGCTTTTATTTTGGCACAGGGTCTCACTAAGTTATAGGCTGTCCTTGAACTTGTAAGCCTCCTGACTCAGACTCCTCAATAGCTGGTATGACAGGCTTGAACTACCATCTCCAAAGAAGGACAATGTGCCAGATTCAGACTAAATGCTTAGACTTCCAGTGTTTGTGTCCTTTGGTTCACGTGTAATACTGCAGTAGGTAAAACTTATTAGTGTTTTATTTGAGTGTGTCCTGCAAACTGTGTCCTGATATAGTTAACTCACATTAGCTAGAGTTTGGGATTGCAGTGGAACATGGAGGAAGTCTGAGGAACTCTAAGATGTGCATGGTTTGTGTGGTGGTTATGGCTGCCAAGCCTTTGTTTTTCTTGAGCATCTGAAGACAATGCAGATGAAATTTGTTCCTACCCCTCTCTCATCCCATTGCTTTTCTTTAGCCATGATGAAGACTATTTTTTTTGAAACTCCAGAATGTGGTTTATGGAAATTATTTTTCCTGATTTTTATATAAATTGATATTTGATTCATCTTACACTCTTAGTTTCTTTGACTACTATAACCCAAGAATTGGACTGTTTCAGCATTGTTTCAGAATTTTGTCTATGTCAAGATGGTGGATCCAAGATGGGCATTCACACTTGCCTTCTCCTCCCACCAGGAGGAACAAACAATCTTCCCTTGTTCTGAGGTGACTTTTTTTGCTTGCTTTGTTGGTAAAAGGAGAAGGTTGTGGTGCTATGCAAATTGTAGGCTTGGCCCCTTAGAAGGTTGGCAATGCCTGTTGTGGAGTGCAGCTGTCATGTTATAAATACCATGAGGGAGTTCCCTGAGTATCTATTATGTGGAAGAGCCCTTGGAGGAAAAGGTACATTTGGATGGTCTAACTCTAGGCACAATCCCATCTAAATGCATCCATGTGACCACAGCTATGGCATCCTCGGACAAGAACTGTCTGGCCGAACCAAGTGGATGGAGAGAAAAGTATGCCATAATTTTAGGTTAGTAAATTTTGTGTCTGTATGATAACACTTATACAGAGAGACACAGGTGTACATTCTGTTCCCTGCTGCATTGGCTAGAGAAAAGATAAGTGAGAAAACATGACTAGGTTTCCACCCTTCAGAGAAGAAACCAGAAAAGCCTTTCACTGGAGAGGCCTTGTCTGTCTCAAATACTAAAGAATGAATGACAGGAGGAGGAATCTTTTAGATGTGATGAAGATCTCAAAAGATGATGTGGAGGCCAGAAAGCATGGGACACCCTCAAGTGATTGAAAACCTAACATGACAAGGGTTTAATGAGATGGAGAGAGAGAGAGAGAGAGAGAGAGAGAGAGAGAGAGAGAGAGAGAGAGAGAGAGAGAGGGATGTGGGAGAATGACAGGCATCCCACACTTTCCATTCTGTATCAGAATAAAAGACCCCTGGATGGGCTCCTTTCACCTACACACATTCTTCAGCACCGTGGTTTCTCAAGCCCTGATGAGACAAAAGAAACAGCATTTGCTGAAAGGCACGTCTGATCCTCATTTACTATCCTAACTAAACGATTAATTCATTCCAGAAACAAAAACAAAGGCACAGTCACATTATAAACACGAATTCCTCAAGATACCCATTGATGGACCACCAAGGAGATACTTGGGGACCACCAGGCGGGACCAGTCTGGGCAAGATTATGAAGCAGCTGGCATTTATCTTGCTCTTCCTGGCTGGCCTTTCCTCTTTGATCTGTTTCATGTCTTGGTAGCATCAGATTCTTCTCTAGGAATAGCTGCTTCCCAGAAAATGTCAGATGTGTGTGATCTTACTTGGAAGTGTGAACCCACTAACAGGAATCCTATTCTCCAAGAAGGGTCTCTATTCACCTCTTAGAAACAAGGTTACTTAAAGGAAGGGAATGATTCTGTGTATTTTTTAAAAAGTACTTCAGTGTAAAGGAATGTAGTATGGGGAGGGGACCACATTACCTTCTCATTTTTCTCTCTAAACCTTAGTGTCTAAGGATATGCTGTTAAGAGATTGCCCATGCCTCTGTACTTGGTCTTTTCAATAAGTCACCAAACAAATGTCTAAAGCATTCAAGTATAAACGTAGGTGCTAGGGAGGGGACAGTGATTAGCTGGTTCCCGTCTTCAGAGAGATTATTGTCTAGTTGAAGAGATAAGAACTGGTTATAATCACAAAGATGGGCAGAAAAAGTCAAATATGAAAACATAGAAAGTGTAAAATGATTATTTATCAACAATTGAAGTTGAAAAATATGAGGGATGCTTTGGGGCACATTGACAGGAGGGCAGGAGTAAATGGGGCTAGGGACTTTAACCCTTGATATGAAGCCTTAGGAAATAGAGGCTCCCAAAGTTACGGAGTTTCAGAAGGTACCTAGCTGATGACTGGCAGGGCCAGAGGGTCAGGTTTAGTGAAATGATGCCATGGTGACATTTGTGCTGTGCTGGGTGTAAGGGTCACAATTTAACGCCATGTTAAGGACCCTAATACTCTGGAAGTCAGCACAGTTATTGAAGATCTCTATGAAGTTGGGTGGGATGAGTCAGTGGGTGAAACAAGAAGTGCCATATTTAAGGTGATTTCTCTGGTTTGTAAAGGATAGATTAGAAAGCAAATGGGTTGCAAATGGATAAACACATAATGGTTCATACATCTATCATCTACCTGTTAAAATTGTACACTCAGTTTCTAGTAGTTTTTGGACACTGTGACAAGTTATTACAGTGTGAGTAAAACTGTGTGAGATAAGAGTGAGCAGTGTGTAGCAGAAGGGACTAAAGCAAGGGATAAAACTCCTCTTTTGATACCTGTCATTTATCTGAGTATGAGGAATGATCCTTCTACATATTGCTGTTAAGAAGCAACAT
This sequence comes from Cricetulus griseus, assembly GCF_003668045.3. Taxonomy (NCBI): domain Eukaryota; kingdom Metazoa; phylum Chordata; class Mammalia; order Rodentia; family Cricetidae; genus Cricetulus; species Cricetulus griseus. The sequence continues at coordinate 434,534,028 of NC_048595.1, read as the reverse complement.
GGTAACTTTGAGGCTCTGGGTGAACCTTTGGACTCAGCCCTGGGTGGCTCTGAATCCATAGTATTTCCTTTGCATCCCAAAAGGAGAGGAGACATCGATGAATTTTCAGTCTCACTTTTCCATCACCAACACTGCCTTGTAATTTTCTCTGAATGTGTTGCACCTAACGCCAAGCCAACTCCTCTCTTTTTATGGATTTATGACAATCTAAGACTTGAACTGAGGACCCAAGAATTAAGTTCAATGTCTCTCTTCCACAATGCTAGACAACAAGTAACCCAAGTACGAAGAAATGAGATTTGGAACATCCAAACCACATGTTTGTCCCAGGCTAAGACTGTATCAGGGAGCATTCTCCTTTTCCTAGTTCTGCTGGGGACTGAGGTCAAGGAATTGGGATGACATTGATCAGCAGGGCTCTCCAAGAGGCAGGCGGTACATGCCACCTGTGGAAGAAGTAAAGGCGAGTGGCGTGGGAGACGCGGGCGCTGAAGGACAAATGCAAGGCATTTGTTCAAGAACTGCAAAGCTATTGCAGTCTTAGAAGTCTGCATTCACTTCTTTGGAACGTGTTGGTTTCATTTTACAGCTCCACTCCACTTTCCCGACCTATTCAACTAACAGCCATGTATCTATCCCCCTTACCCTGAAATCTTCATATTCCTTTAATCACTGTCTTTTAATAAGTAGACTTTATAAAAATATTTAGCATATCCTAAAAACAGAAATAGGCAAGTTTTTTTTTTTTGATTGAAGGTAAAGAAGAGAGTTTTTTTTCTTTTCCTCTTTCTTTCTTTCTTTCTTTCTTTCTTTCTTTCTTTCTTTCTTTCTTTTTGTTTCTTTCTTTTTTTTTTTTTTTGCACAGCCTCTGATAGCTCTCCTCTGCTTCCCCAGTAGTGACACCCTTTACTAGAAGGGTAAATTGATTATGATCAGCTACAAAGCAACATGGCTATCATGTATTATTGCGTATTAGCACTCAAAGTTCAGATTTTATCTCAGGGTTCTCTCTTGCTTTCACAGATCCTGAGGTTTTTACCAACATGCTCTATCATTAAGTATCTTATAGAGTGTTTCACTGCCATGAAAATCCTCCATGTTCTGTCTGTTTGGTCTCCTGCCCCTCTAAACCCTGGCAAGCACAGTTTTGCTTTGTCTGGGAAGAATATCGTATAGCAGGTAAAATCATACAACACACTGACCTTTCAGATTGGCTTGGATTACAGCCATTTTGAACATGATCTTTCGTTTCTGGTAGTATTATTTTTACTCTTTTGGAAGCCAAAGGACAATTTTATTAGCGTTCAAAAGAAAAAATCCTGGGGCAGGCAAGCTGTAAAGATCAGCAGCTGCTGAAATGAGGGAGACAGAGAAAAGCAGGCCATTTGAGTTGGCCATAGAGGTCAGCTGTAGCTATGTGACCCACAGATGCATGGCATAGAAGGGGGCAGGTTTGAGGGTGGAGTCAAGAGAAAGACCAAGGAAACCCGAAGTGCCTGAAAAGGCACACTAAGGGTCTGGCCAGCAACTCAAAGAGAGACAGAAGTTTAGAAAGATAGAAGTTTAGAAAAAGGGAAAGATACATGCTTTTCTGAGCTAGTACTTACAAAGGTGGCCAGATCCAACAGAATGTCATGGTACACTCTAGTGACGGGACTAGGAGCCAGAAGAAAAAATACATTGTAGGCCGCTAGTTGGCCTTTAACAGTGTCTACTGAAAGCCTGGAGAAATAGCTCTCTGGGAGAGAGAGCCTGTTTGGTGGCATTCACGAGGCCCTAGATTCAATTCTTAGCACATGCACACACACACACACACACACACACACACACACACACACACACACACACACACGGGAAGAAATGGGGGGGGGGAGAAAGAGAGCGGTGCGGAGGGACAGAGAAAATATATACTGAATTTAGGAGAGGGTATGTTTTTGTCACGAGTTTATTAAAATATGGGCAGTGATTACAAACATTTTGTCCCATGGTGTCCCTCAAAGAGATGCAATCCTACTGACATACTAAAATTAGACATGTTGTCATATTGGAAATAATACTAGCATTTCTGAGGGTCAGAGTCTTCCTGAATGGATTGAGAGGATGGTGCCCACTCTGGCACATTTATAAGATTTTTGGAAACAGAGTATAGCGGTGTATGAGCCAGTGCTTTGTAAAACTAAAAGAGCTGTGCACATTTCAGGGACCATAAATACAGGAGTCGAAGACATTCTAAAATGAAGACATTTATCCTGCCTGTCCTGCTAAGAGAGGCTGATTGGTAAGTTCAGGTAGCTGGCTCCTCTGCAGCTAATGGAAACTGAGAGGACCAGTGGGTCCATGGATGATGAGCCTCAGGTCTTTTTTTAGATAGAAAATCTCTACTCATATTTCCAAATGAACCTCATCTTCTATGAACTGCTATTTCCAAATGCTGTGCATATTCTATTTTAGTCTTTCCCAGCTATGATGAAAATGTCAGCATGACTACTGTTGCTATTTTACCTTTATTTTTTCTTATTAAATGTGGTCTTCTTATATTATAAAACATGCTGGCTTTTCTTGTTCTACAGTCTTGGTTCTAATTTCATTTCTACTTGGGACCTACAAGCTGATGTTTTATCCAGCTTTCTTTTAGCTGTCTCCCCTGAAAATTAAGGGGAAAAAATCAGTTCTGTCTCATCTATTCCACAGGAAGTTTTTTGCATATTTATTTGTATAGTGGGTGCCTGTGCCTGTGCATGTTTGCATGTATGTGGTATATGTATATATGCATACATGTATGCATGTCTAGGTCAGGAGTTATTATCAGATATCTTCCAGAATTTATTTTCCACATTATATATTAAGGCAGGGTCTCTCACTTGAACCCAGAACCTGCCAGCTATTTTAACTAGCCAGTGTTCTCTTACAATCTTTTGTCTTTGACTCCTGCATGTTTGGATTATAAGTGACCACTATGGCTACCTGACATTAACATGTATGCTGGGGATCTGAACTCTGGTCCTCACACTTGTGCTTTACTCACTGAGCCATCTTCTCAGCTCCTCCATGGAGTCTTATACCTCCTGGAAAAGTACTTTGCAGATGACCAGGTGTTGTAAATGATATTGATGTCATCGGTGGTGGTGTTTATGATCATGGGAGTTTGGAATTATTTGAAAATAATGCCCATGGATTAGCATCAAAGATTGCTGTTTAAATTCTTTTCACTTCTGTACATTAAATATAGACTGGTAAAATACATGTTATTGAATTTCCTCAAAGCATTTGTTTCTGGAACATGATCAGCCCCTTCTGCATGTTTCCAGGCAGTTTTGATGTCATGAATTGGTCCTAATTCCACAACCACTTGCTTGTGTCCGCAAGAATGATTGCACAGAAGAAACACGCACACATCAAAGAAGGGAAGGCTGACAAGTGAACACTCATGGATTCCAGAACCAGGGACAACTGGTTCCAAGGTTTTAAATATCACAGACTTCTAGACTGGAAGAGCCATGCATGATAAATATGTTGAACAGTAGTGTGGAAAATGCCACAGCCAAACTTGGGTCTTTCATGCTCTCCAAAGTAAATGGTCTTGAACCAAATCATACTAACTGTATATTTTTCTCTTGGCTGCTGTTTTAAGTTTTAGACACAAAAGGGAAACACAGAAAGGAGTCAGTTGTCTGCAGGATTTATGAAAACAAGCAGTGAAAGCTCATTAAATACTTATTAATTCATAAAAAAATCAGTCGTGGCTGACACATTTGTGTTGGCTGTCTGTATCGATTGGGTCCATGGTATAATTGCTCACTTAAGAAACAATGCAATCATGGCTGAGTGTACTGCTTTTATTTCCACTGTAAGACTAATCATGAAGAGGACCATTGATTAAGTCCTTGCCAAAATAGCACAAATGGCATGCTTTACAGGTATTGACCCTTAAAACCACACACATGGAAACAAGAACAAAGCTCCTCTTCTCTCTCTTGGTGAATCCCTGGAGCGCTTTCTAGCTGTAACTTGGGAAAAGTATGAGATGAACTAATTTTAGCTTTTTATTCATTTCTTTCTTCCAACTAAATTCAAAATCATTTACAGTTTCTGGATCATCATTCTTTACCTTGAAGATGTGCCTGCCATTTCAAAGACTGCAGGCTGAAGTGTTTTATTGCCAGGGTTTGACTTCTCCCAAATCATTAATGTGCCCACAGCAAGAGCTAATGTGAGAACCAAATATTTAAAAGAACAATAACTTCCTTTAGTATCACTAGTCACTTATATGTCCGTCATATGTGTGATGAGCCTGAGATGCCCAAAAGAAATATATATGGCAGGAGTTCTGGGTCACATTCAAATGGGAGCTTTTCATAGGCCAATCTTGCTTGTGGGTATTCATTCTTGCTGCTCAGTCACCAAAATGAATGGATGCTTGTATTCTTTGCTGCTCCTTTGATTTGCCTTTCTTTTGAATGGGTTTGGCTAAACAGCCCGGTTTTAAACATAACACATTTGGCTAGGTGATATGGCTCATAAGGTAGAAATATTTGTTGCCAAGCCTGGAGATTGAGTTTGAACCCTAGGAACCAAACAGAGGATAGAGGAGCCCCGATTCCCTGTAGGTTTTCTTCTGACCTCCGCATGAGTGCTGTGCCATGAGCATGTGTCCCCTGCCCCTGGAAAAATAAACAAATAAAATCTAATAAAAATAATCTAATTAATATAATTTAAAAATATAAGGTTCATGAGGAAACCTTGGAAATCTACAGTACCTCCTGTAGTAGTTCAGTACTTATCCCTAGCATAGGTGTGGACTTTGAGAGCCCATTCCACATAGAGGAATACTCCCTGAGCCAAGACACACGGGGGTGGGCCTAGGCCCTATCCCAAAGGATATGATAAACTCTGATGACACCCTGTGGAAGGCCTCACAATCCAGGGGGAGCAGAAAGGATATGTGATAGGTAGGGTCTTAGTTGGGGTGGGACAGGAGGGAGAAGGGAACTGAGATTGTCATGTAAAACAATCTTGTTTCTAATTCAAATAAAAAAATCTGAAAAACAAAAAACAAAAAACAAAAAAAATTATAAGGTTCACCCATAATATCCAGAGATACTTTGAATTCTTGGGGAGAATTTATGTAATAAAGATGTTATGGGCCAATAAGGAGGTTTTAACTTTTAGAAAAGGATATGAAGAAAAATATTTGGTGAAAGAGATAGATAAGCGATAGATACATAGTTGATAGTTAGGTGGAGGGAGGGAGGTAGAGAGTCCCTTCATCTTTAATGTAAAACTTAAAACCTTCTGTGTTTTCAGAAAGAAAAACTCTACACCCAGAGCATGGTATTTCTTCAGAGAGTGCTAAGTTGGGTGAACAAAAACAGATGGAAGGAAACAGCCTGGCTTGGCTTCTGGAGGCCACAGCGAGAGTTGGGTTGGGGCCGTAGTTTCTATGGGAAAGTTGATGGTGCAGATTCAACAATTTTTCTCGATTTATTCCTGCCTCAGTCATACAGGGAGTTGGAGCATTATTGTCATTCTTTCTCTTTTGCCTTTTCTCTCTCTTTAATCTTTCTTAAAGTAAATTTCCTTTATCATCCCAAAATAAAACAAATAAAGTCTTCCAGTTTTCTTGCCTCAGGCGCCCACAACCAGCCAGTGAGTATATTTGTCACAGGCCACTCAGTGCTCTTGAATTAAAACAGAGATAGAACTGCTCGGGTGGCTGTAATATAGATAAAAGGGCTGGCCTGGCTCAAAAAAAAAAAAAATGAATCTGTTTTTCTTTGACTGCACCTCAGGAAAGGTCAAATAGGATTAAAATTTTTAAGTTGACCAGAACAAAGATAGATGACATGATTTTCAGTGCAAATTTGGTTATGTCAAACCAAGTAGCACCAGAAGTATGATCGATTAACCTCTGGAGAGTCAATGGCATATTTCATTTCAGTCCCTTTGGAGTCACGGTGGGCACTGGGCTGTCTTCTCAGGATGATAGATTCCCAGGGATTTCCCAATGCCTATTAATGCCCTTCACCCACTGTGCTGACATTAGTCATCTGAATGGTGTGGAGGTTTTTATGTGAAGATGCTATAAAAAGAGTCATTGGTTTCTCTCGTTCATAGTAGTTACGTGTATGGGGAGTGAGGAAACTAGAATTTTAGAATTAACATCATTACAATTAGCAACATCTGAGGTTTGGCTTCCAGAGCGTTCCAGGAGAGAAGATCTTGATTTTGGAGAACATTTTTCTTCTCATTTTTTGAAACATCTTTTCTTACACATTTTTATGTACATATTTTACCTTAAGCACTTGCATGTGTTTTGCGTGTTATTAAAATCCCAAGTGTCTGCACCTGGTTGTGGTGAGGCTGGCAGGGAGGAGTGTGTAAGAATTGAATCTAATCATGAAGTGCCAGGGAAAACAAGAGGATCGTCTCATCTGGGAAAGCAGGATTTTCAGCTGAGATCTTCTGACTGAGTTGTCTGGGGGAGAGCAGATACTATGCTAGTTACTAGATCCTTTAAAAAATGGAAATGAGGTCCTTCTGATTCCTTCATTTCAGAAGGAAATAAAATTTTAAATGTGTAACAAATATATACCGACTTAATATTCCTCTATTAAGAGTTTGCTAGACATTAAGGACAGATTTATTTTAACGAATCATATAATATTGAAAGACACAATAGTTGAAACTAATCAATTGGACTAATTAGAAATGATATTTTATAAGTCTACCCTAAATATTATGTATGGATAAGTAGGTCTGTGGACAGATAGTTGCAGAAGCTATAAGAAAAAATACAATAAAACCAACAGACTACAAAAGAATCATAAACCACATGCTATGGAAACAGGACAAACAGTAGGGGGGTTGATTGAAGAACAAGAAGAAGAGAGGAAAGTAGAGAAAGCACACAAATCAGGAGAAATCATGAGTCTTGAAGTGGGAGGGTTCAGGTTCTTAAGAGGTGGCCATTAGGGGCCAATGGATGAAGGACACTCACATGCCTGTCTGGGGTCACTTTCTGGGCAGGGAGGAGGAACCATCAGCCAGTGAGGAATCAGGAACCTAGTAGCTTGTGGCGCTGGACAGTCAGATGCCATTATGGTAAGCCAGTATATGGTGGGGTGTGAGAGAAAGAGAGGCAGAATGGCTCGAGTCCTGTGAAGAAAGGCAGATCTGAAGAGGTAAAAGGTGATAAGGAACAGGCTGATAGGAAGGCCTGCTTGTAAACCAGGCCCATGGTGACAACCGGGAAGGGCTGCTTCCAGGAGCTACATCTGGGTTCATGGTATCTCTGCACCTGGGGTCTGTGTTGATGTCTATGCCCGTGTTGGCACCAAAGGCTACAAGGATGCCTGGTTCTAGACTACCACCTGTGGCCATGTTTGGGTCCGATGGGTATCCAGCTGCAGGGGTCATTCCCATTTGAGTGGCCTGCACTGCCACCAGGGGCCATTGTGTCCTTTGGGTCCAAACTGCTGCTGAGGGCCAAGGGCCATGCCTGGGTCCATGGCTCTACCATAGTCTGTGTTGATGTCCATTATCTGTGTTACCACAGGGACCCATGTGAAGGACCTTGCTGAGTTGGTCCTGCATCTCACTGGCCCAGGGAAAGCCACCCCTGTTACTGGAGAGCTGGCTCCCTCACTGGAGAGCTGACTGCCTCCTGATGGCCCCACCTCTCATAGGAGAGCTGCCTCCTCCCCTACTTGGGAAAGCTGGCCTTACCCCTCACCAAGTGTGTGAGAGTTGGCTCTGCCCCTCGACTGAGGGGAATGGTCCCAGTGGCCTGGACTGACCAACTCAGCTCCACACAGGCACACATCCAGGGCTTTGAGTTCGCACTCCCTAACACCTACCCTATTGTTGGCCTGCTGGAGTCCATGAAGGGACAGGCCCTGTAGAACATAGCCACAGGATCTTCAGGACTCGGGGCAACAGCAGGATATCCTAGAGGAAATACAGTCCAGCATTGATGGTGTACTGAAGTCAGAGGCCTGAACCAGACCAACAACACAAAACACTATGAACATTTGTAGGTAAAGCTGTCTGGACAAAGGGGTATACTGCATGACATACCACAGCTCTCTCAGGGCCACTAAGATGAATGTGGAGGCAATGGAGAGGAAAGAAAGATGGAGGAGTGAACTGGATTTTGGTTTTTGTTTGTTTGCTTACGTTTTGGTTGGTTCGTTTGTTTTAATTAATATTCGTCTTTGTAATTATTTTATTATTTCTTTTTAAGTTTTCCTTTGTGTGTGTGGGGTACTACAAGCATGAAGGGCAGATACAGAGAGACTGGGAAATGGTGTGAAATTCCCAAAGAATTATGTTTAAAAGGAAAAAAAAGGGAAAAGGTATGATTAATGAAGGTTCAGAGAGGAAGGGAGGATAACTTCATTTATTAAATTTATCACATAAGTTCATTTATATATAGTGAATACCATGTGATAGACACTATTCTAGACTATTACAGCAATGCTCTGGCTTTAGTGTCTTGCCCCCCCCCCGCCCGAGACCTAGTGGGGGAGCAAAAAATTAGGTGAATACTGGAACATACTCAGGAGGAAAGAGTAAAGTCAGAGAAGAGAGCACAAAGTTTCCAATGGAAGGTGAGATGACTCTTTCACATGGATGGCAAAGAAAGTTCTCTTTGAGAACTAACATTTTGAGTGAGGACTTGAAGGGGATAGGAAGTGGTGTGGCTCTGGGAGAGAATGTGATAGACAGAACAGCAAACAATGGGTATGGGCCTGAAGGAGCCAAGAAGCCATTGTGCAGACAACAGTGAGTTGAGGTACTTTGAGGAATGCGATGTGAATGCGAGCTGGAGCTCTGAGGCAGACAGGAAGACCTTGGTGTTCTGAGCATTGATGTGGTACAACCTGACAATGTTTGCATGTTTATACCACTTAACATTTCCTCATCCAGCACACTCCCACAAAACGCAGATCAACTCCTTTTGTCCCTGTGAAGGAACTAAACTTGGAGAAAGTAAAATTATTTGCCTGAAAACTTTTCATTAATAAGGATGTGGATCAAAGTAAACCATCGTGGGCAGGAGCTACTCTGGTAATGTCCCGTGCCTCCCGTGGTTATGTGGAACACATACGGATGCTCTAGTGAAAGGGGGATGGTAGTTGTGTGATTTCAGTGAGAAACATCCCCCATACTCTTGTGTATTTGAACAAACGGTCCCCAGCTGGGTGCGCTGTTTGTGGAACTTATAGACCTTTAGGAAGCCTTGCTGGAGGAAGAATGTTACCTGAGACAGTCTTTGAGGGTGCATAGCCTCTCCTTACTTCCAGTTCTTGCTTCCAGGATCCAGTTGAGAGGTGATCTTTCAGTTTCCTGCTCTAGCTGCCTTACTTTCCCCACAGCTATGGACATTTAGCTCTCTGGAGCCATAAGCCCAAATAAGCTTTCTTCCTTAAGTCGCTTTAGGTTACGGTGGTTTATTTTATTTAATTTTACATTTCTCACAGGCACAGAAAGGTAAGCAGTCAGGAGTGCATTTGGGAGACAGAGATAGGAGGTATATCAGTGTTAACACTGGCTAGATAGTTACATCCTGCCTTAAGGAAATAAGAAAGTTCAGATTTGTATTGATTTTGTTCTTCTTTGCCTTTCTTCCCATTTAGAGTACGTGTAAAATTTCTGTCCCCATCATTTTCTATTATCTTAAAGACCAGATGTGCATGAATTATACATATTGACACTCATTGATACAGCAACACAGAGGTTTTTCCAACCATGCAGTTGTATGCAGTTGTATGAAAATGATAGGCCTTCCTTTGTTTTCTTTTAGGAATGGGAATGCATCGAAGACTGACACTGGTCAGATGTTCAGGCTTGCCAAGTACTTTGAGCAAAAGCAGGGGCCGGTGGTTTAACTTTCTGTTGCTATAATCTAATCATTATCAATTGAATGGTATTAGAGGTGAGAGGTATAGGGTGCTGAGTGAGTGAGTGTGTGTGTGTGTGTGTGTGTGTGTGTGTGTGTGTGAGAGAGAGAGAGAGAGAGAGAGAGAGAGAGAGAGAGAGAGACAGAGAGAGAGAGAGAGAGAGAGAGAGAGAGAGACAGAGACAGAGACAGAGACAGAGACAGACAGAGACAGAGTCAGAGACACAGAAATACACAGAGAGAAACAGAAGGGGGGGGTTCTTCCTACTTTCTTCCTATATGGTTGTTATTGCATCTAAAGGTTAAAGGGAATCTAGATCGTGTTTCTCAATTCTGAGAGTCTAGAAAAATACTCTTAAGTGTTCAATATTTTTTATGAATTTTACACTTTTTAGAAAGCCTTGTGTTAAAATTTCTGTGTAGAGATCACTAGAATAGTCTGTTTTTCAAGCTCTTTAGTTATAGCGGAGGAAGAACAATGAGTACACTCAGTGAATATTTACAGAAACAAAGCTTTATGACCCCTGTGCCATTTTTCAGTATCTCATAATGTTCCTGTTTATCCTCTCTGAGTATCTGACCCCATGTCAACTTAGAAACTTTGCTGTGGCTTTGACCATATTTTCAATCCCCCATTTTGGATGGTCTTTGGCAGAGAAATCTACTACCAGTTCATTATAGAACAGGCTGTGATTATGGAGTCATTATTAATGTCTCTTATAAATGTTTTTGTTTCAGTGAAATGTGAAAAGAAATAGTCATTATATTACATTTGTCAGCCATGTATGTTGAAATAACCAAACTGAGATCATGTGAGGATAAATACAAATGCAATTTAAGCTTTTAGAAAATACAAAATATAACAAGTATCTGAGAAGCCAAACCCAAACCGCTCGCTGTATTCCTATGGATTGATGCCCCAAGCCCACAAAATTGAGGTGTCTAATGGAGACTTAATGTTAGGGGATGGATTCCTCTCTATTGCTTTTTTAAAATTATTTTTTGGGGGTTTGGCACAAGGCACCTAACCACAAGTAATGCAAAAGAAGCTACCTTCAGCAAGTTTTATTTCAATCAACAAGGAGAAAATGGGATGAGTCTCAGCTGGGAAGAACGATCAATACCTTGATGCTGATGCTTCAGAATTGAGTTTAGACATTATTAACCACTGATTGTGCATCTTCTTAGTGAACTTGTCCACATTTGTGCTAATTTGGTAATTTGTATCTGCTTCAACCGTTACTCAACTTCTCAGCAAATTCATTCTTGAAACAGGGAATGTTTAGTGAACACAATAGCATGAGTCATGGGTGTTGCTCTAAAGACACTTTGGCAGTTACTTGGCAAACCAGGTGTACATTGGGTTTGCTGGCGTCTCTTATCTATATCCTTAGGGAAGACAGGGCTCCTCGGAAAAGGAGGCCTCATCCTCATTCCCAAGATTTGTGATTATCGGACTGACTTGTATCCTCTGTTTCTTCCTCAACTGCTCCACTGGTTTAAGGAATGAGGTGTGGTGGTCGGTCAGATTTGGCAATGGAGGCTTGCTTGCGTAGGGACAGAAGAGCATGGGATGTGGCTCAGTCTATAGAGCCACTTTGGGAAGAGGAAGGACCATTTATAGCTTTAGCATTTTAAGATTCATTCAGTGATTCGAGTGACTTGTGCGAAGAAGTTGTTGACTGAAGTGATCATGCATTCCAAATCTCTGGAAACATGACCAGCTGGAAATAATTATGTCATGGGGTTTCTGTAATGCTTGTAAGCTGCCTACTCTTTGTCTTTTGTAAAGAAGTCTTTTTCAAAATGTATTTCCTCTGAGCTGAAGGGATGGCTCAGTGGTTAAGAGCACTTGGTGCTCCTTCAGAGGACTAGGGCTCAATTCCAGCACCTCCATGGTGGCTTATAACTACCTGCAACTCCAGTTTCTGGAAATCCAATGCCCTCTTCTGGATTCTGTAGGCACTTAGTGGACATGATACACATACATGCCAGTAGGTACTCACAAATATATCAAATAAATAAATCTGGAAAATGTGCATCCATATATATTTATTTCCCTTTTCCAATATCCTTCTGTCATAGCAACTGCCTACTAACACTCCTGCAAGAGCTAAGATTTGAACTTGGCTAGAGATATTAAAAGAGAAACAATGGTGACTTTTGATTTTCTCATACTTTATAAACCGCAATGGAAACCTACTGAGAATGGACAGTGTCTTTCTAGGTCATTTATTTAAAAACTGATGAAAATAGAAGTTTCTGAGAAAATATGTTTATGAACAAGGTTCTTTTGGGCAATTTTGTATACTCTGTGTTTGCTTTTGACATTTTGGATTTTTTTTTAAACAAATGGTCTGTTAGGATCCACTAACACAGAAATGAATCATGTTCTCTAGGTCAGGTTCCAAATCTCCTAAAAGAACTAGGTCTCTTTTTTAAAATATTGAAAACAATAAAACCAAATCATTATAGCAATAAGTAATCACCTCCCTCCCTCCTTCCCTCTGCCTCCCTTCCTGTCTCCTTCCCTTTCTTTTTCTCCTGTGTGTGTGTGTGTGTGTGTGTGTGTGTGTGTGTGTGTGTGTGTGTGTGTTTGGCTCTTATCTTGATCAGTTTTCCTATTGAACCCTGTTTTTTCTTTGATCATCTAATGCTTTTTGACTTAGTAAGGTTTTTTCCTTGCTCAAGATTATGTTAATGAACACAGGAGAAGCAAGGATGTTTATTTGGATTAAAATTAATTTATCTTCTTTATTTTTAGAAGTCAGCATGTGGTAGCTCTAAGGGCTTCTCACCTGAGATGGCCTTATCTCAATGTCTGGTGTATCCCAATGCAATTTTGTGTTTTTCAGTGATGGTGGTCATGGTCTGTGGTGTCATTCACATTCATAATCCCTTGTCTTTACTCTCTGTGCTCTGTGTCTCTTTGAGTTCAGTTTCTTTGATGCCTGTTTGCTGTTGTATCTGGGTGTGGGAAGGGTGGATTAATTAACAGTCAGAGACAGCCTTACAGATGAAAGTACTGCATTCCTGCCGCTGTCCACTCTCTGATCCCCCACATCTCTGGACTGAACAGTGTAGAGGCCTCCCTCAGTCTCAGCTTCGTAGGCAGAGGCTCTTGACTTGGGATACTTTACAGGACTTCCTAGGTTTTTCAGGGGAAGATAGAATAGACCTCATAGAAATGTTTTTCCATCCTTCAATAGCTCAGTTGGTCGAGCTGAGGAGTGTAGAAATGCTTTCCCCGACTGGATTCCCAGCCAGCACGTTATAGGTCGAACTCCCTAAATTTCTAATTTTTTTTTTAAGGAGTGGGAGATGATATATGCGTAAGGGATTTATTTTCCAGATCTTTCTCATGACCTAGAATGACATTTCCACTAAGAGACACTGTCCAAGTTAGTCATCTTCAGGACCACACCCCAGCTGGCTAGAATCCTAGCCTCTATCACTTTCTCTGAAATTGACACATCTTCCCTCTGTGGTACTAGCCACACATTTCTGTCACACTTCCCACCCTACGATCTCCACTCTTGTCTTCCAGAAATCACATAGAAAACACTATTGCTTGAACATTCCTTTTAAAGCTTGAATATCTCTTCTAATATCAAAATTCTTCCCAATCAGTGACCAGACGTTAACCACTGAGTTACATCATACGGCTTGAGTTGATTTGGATCAGCCACAGGCTTAGTGGGCATGACCTTGCTAACGGTTCACAGGGACTTTCTCTGCTCTCTGAACCCAGAGTGCAAAGACAGCTTCCAAACCTTACTGATATATCAGAGGCTTCATCTCTCACTATCCTTTTTGATTGACATGAAATGGTTTTTTCTTTTTTGTAAGTGGAAGGATAGGGAAACTTCTGTGAAAATTGCAAAGATGTGCACAATCCAAACCAAATGAGCACCATATTTCTTCATTTTCAGAGACAGCGGTGAAGATGCATAAATAGAAGCACAGCCAGATAAAGTATTGCTGTGGTACACTGTCTCCATGAAAAGGTCTCCTTAGTTTGGACTTACAAAGTGAATGTTTGGGCCTGAGATTTTGACTGTAAGTACTATTTATCCTAAAATCTTACTTGGAAAGAAGTGATTTATCCCCTCCCACCACCTTACTGCATTTCTTTTTTCTCACTTGGTTTAGGATAACTACATATAACAGTTATAATAATTAGTATTTTCAAAGCACCTGCAATGTGCCGTGCATATAATAGATGCCTTTTCTAGAATATTTCATTTAATGTCCATGGTTGTCCTTTAAAGTGGATTTTACTATTCCTATTTTATGAATGGAGAAAGGGAAGCTTGTAGAGGTGACTTAGCTGGTCTAAATCTATGTCATAGATGTATATGCTCCAGCTTATGTTCCCTTTTCCTTGGGATTAAGTTTTGCCTTGGAACACAGCAGTCTCAAACCACCTCTGCATTCAGCAAGTAAACCTGGGTATTCACAGGGGCTTGGTGGGAACAGCAGCCTGTGATAGATGGTTAATCGTGTCAAAATGATGCTCTTTACCTCTGAATTTGTGCTTTCATCCCTTGCTTCATGTGGAAGGCATAATTAGTAGCTTGGTTTTAAAAGGTCCCCTGTGGATGTACATGTGGAAGTCAAAATAACTAAAAGAATGAGGAATTGTGTTACCAAAGGATAATATTATCCCTTCTAATTATTTATTTTGTTAGAGGCTTGGGTATGAGATTTGCTAAGATTGTACTGTGATGCTGTCTTAGCCAGTGTTCTATTGCTGTGAAGAGACACCATGACCACAGCAATTATTATAAAGGAAAGCGCTTAACTGGGACTGGCTTATAGTTTCAGAGGTTTAGTCCATTGTCATCATGGTGGGAAGCATAACAGCAAGATGCTGGGGAAATAGCTTAAGCGTTTTTACATCCAGATCTACAGGCAGCAGGAAGAGAGACATGACACTGGACCTGGCTTGAGCTTTTGAATCTCCAAGGCCTGCTCCTAGTGACACATTTCTTTCAACAAGGACACACCTGCTCCCGTGATACCACACCTCCTAATCCCTCTCAAGTATCTTAAAGACACATTTAAGTCTATGGACATCAAAAAGAAGGTGCTTTTTCCATCTATCCAACATGTTGTTTTGGTATCTCCTCCTGTCTTTGTCCTTTTTTCTGGTCCTACCTTCTTTACGTCACCCACCCAGGCTCTAGATTGCTTCTCTGCCCCATTTGAATTTTCATTCGACACAATAATAACATCAGCCCTGTTTCTCTTGGAGCCCTCTGCTTCTCTTCCTATTTATCTTTTTACCCTTTGACCATAAAGTCTCTGTTTTTACCTCCTCAACTAATCTGGTGCACAGGCAGTGGCTGTGCTGTTCCTGGCTTTCTTTCTTTTTTTTTATTTCTTGAAATAATTAAACAAACTATAAGTTTAAAAATAAATTATATGCATGCATTTGTGTGTATGAGTGTATGCATTGGTGTGTGTGTGGGGGGGTGCATGGAGGAAGAAATGGCCATGCTCAGCAATCTTGCTCCCCATAGCTATTATCTTTCTGCTTATTTCCTGCAAACTATTAGTCTAATCTGTAGTTCTGATTTATACATTTTAAACTTGATGTAGTTTTAGGATCATTTTAAATCTAGTTCTATCCAGTCATCATCATTGTCTATTTTAATGATAAATTGATATTTCTTTTCACTGGCCATTTCATATTAAACAATTTTCTTAATGGAAATGAGTTTGGATTCTGTGGAATAAGTAGACAAGATTCTGGGTGGTATAACACGTCTATTTTTAGTTCTAGGAGAAATAGCCAAACTCTTCCAGAGAGGCTGTATCATCTTCTATTCCAGCAATATACAAGGGATTCAGTTTCTCCACATCCTTGCTAGCTTTTAGTATTGGCTACTGCCACAGAGTTTTATTTTAGTCATCCAAATAGGCTTGTTTGTCTGAGATCAAACTTGCTCAATGATTTTTTTTTCTATTGGTAGTTTTTTCACCTGCAAATGTGACTATTTTTCCCTTTATAGAATGCAATTACCACACTAGAATACATATATACATATACATTATCTATGTTTCCACAATCTTTGCCTATGCTTATTGTTGCCTTACTCTTGTGTGTATTCTTACATCTTTTTAAAAAATTAATACTATTGGTTGGTGTATACAGCAATACCCGTTTTTATATGTGATCATTGAAACTGTCAACCTGACAAGATTTAATATCACTATGCAAATAAACCTCTTGAGGGAGTTTCTAGACTTGGTTAAATAAGGAGGAATAACTTACATAAATCTGGGCAGCCCTATATTGCATGTGGTGGTCCCGCACTGAATAAAAATGAGAAAGTGAGCTCAACATCAGCATCTGTCTCTCTGTTCCCTGACTGTGGGTGCCATGTGACCAGCTGCCTCCCAATCCTGCTGTCATGACTTCCCCACAATGATGGACTGTACCTGGAACTATGAGACAAAAGAAACCTGCTAATCCTCAAGGTGCCCCTGACAGGTGTTTTGTTACAGCAGTGAGAAGGAGTAAGGACACAATGGGTGTCATTATTTTACATGTGGAGACCATTGGGCTTTCCTAATACACACCTTATACTACCCTTCCTTGTCCCTTCTTTGTCTCCGTGGGTCCTCTTCTCACCCCCAATAGCTGCCATTCCTAAAACGGCCAATAATGTCCAGCTTGTTTCCATGGGCTTCATTGTTGTTTGCCTGTCTTCCTTAGTGAAATATCTATTCAAATCCTCTGCTTTTTTGTCTGTTTTTTTTTTTTAATTATTGGATGCTTTTTGTTGTTAAATCTAAGAGTCACCAAGATACAATTTGTTTGTTGTGATTTTCCAGTTCTGTTCATTTTCTTAATGGCCCAGAGCAAAGGTCTGAAACATTGATGATACTCAATTTCTTTCTTCCTTTTATTGAACATACTTCTGGTACAGAATCTAAACTTTTCTTTCCCACTTTCTTTTCAGTGCTGAACTCAAGATCTTGTGCCTGTGAGGCCCAGTTGAATCTAAGAAGTTGTTGCTTACAGCAGATTCTGGAAGATATTTTTCCTCTTATTTTCGAAAAGACAGGCTTACAGTATGTGCTTTAGTCTCAGATTCACTAAAATTAACTTGTTTATGACATAAGGTTTAGATCAATAGTCATGTGGAATCTCTTATTTAGAATAGGAGTGAGATTAACAAGGCAGAGGTTAGTTGAGTCTTATTTTTATTTAACTTACGAGATGACCAGGACTTTGGGAATTTCAAGTGCTGAATGGTTCCAGCAGATAATGAAGAAAGGGGGCTGTCTCAGCCTATTAGTAAAGGCAGTTGGGAGCACTATATTTCTCTAGAGTGAGGTAAGTACCAGCTGGCCTGGAATTCACCATACAGTTAAGGGTGGTTTTGAACTTGTGGTTATCTTTCTTCCTTCCTGTTGGTGTGGACCTCACACTAAGCTATCATTGTCTTTTTAAGAGATGAATTTATTTTATTAACTTTAGGAAAGTGTAGCTATTTCTTCCTGGAAGGGATCTGAGGAAGGCTTAGGTTAGGTGCTACTGATCCAATGCTTAGCATAGGCTAGACATTGTCCTAAGAATTTTGTATATAATGAAGACGTTTCATTGACACCTTTAAAGGGGCATTTTAAAATTATGTTTACTTTGTATATGGCTGGGTGTAATGGTGAATGTAAGTCAGAGGACAACTTTCAGAAGTCAGTTCTCTCCTCCTGCTATATGGGTCCCAGGTATCAAGCTCAGATCACCAGTCTTAGCAGCAAAACCTTCTGTCTGCTGAATCATCTCACTAGGTGGTGGGTGTTTTATTTTACCATTTTCTCTTCCCAGACAAGACTGCTTAATAGACTGATGAATTCACCCAAGGTTTTACAGCTGGGAATTCTGAAGCTGTGTTTCAGCTTAGGCAAAGTGGTCTCTGAATGGTAGGCTTAGCCATTTCTCTACCCAGCTTTCTCTCCATCTTATCCTTAGAATGAGAAAAGACAGCTCAAGAGGGCTAGGAAATTTCACATAGTGACACATTTCCATATGGAAACCCACTTTAGCAGAGATACATAGCAAGTAAAATAGACTAAAGCATGATAAAACCCAACTATTTCTCTGTGCATGGAAAAAAAATAATGTCCCAAATATATATTATTACACCTGATGGATTTCAACTTCCTCATTGGAGATGAATTAAGAAAATACCCACTAGCTTGTAAGGTGATGGGTTGGTTATGTTGTCATTGTGATGGAATTTAAGGGGTGTGATATTCTGATGAAAGCTTGGTTTGAAATGCCACCGCTCATTGTCTTGTGCATTCTTGTCTCCTCGGGAATGGTGGCAGCGATGTATTCCTCTTACATGCTTCTCCTTCATTAGGTAAAAATAGAAGTGGCCTATCCACAAAAGTCACCACAAACCTGCAATGTCATTTGACATCCAGGTCACAGCTATATTTCTGAAGCAACTTCACTCTTAGTTTCTATCATATCCCTGAATGGAATGGGACATTTATAGCTCACTGGTAAGTTCTCAGTTTATGGCAGACAACTGGAGGCTGTGCAAGGCTAATGTTCTGAAGCCACACAGGAAATATCTGCAGAGTACATGGGAAGCTCAATGAATGGACTGAATTCTGTGCTGTCAGGCTGTGCGTGATTTTTTTTTGCCTGAATGAGATGTATTTCCTTCTTATGGAGACACTGCCAGAGTGTTTCAAGTGAGGTAACCAGCTGTTCTAAAAATATCTCAAGTAAAACAACAGAGGGTCCAGCTAACGGTATAAAGCAAAAAGATACTTAACATGTCTTTTAAGCCAGCTCAGGATTAAGACCAGAAATGTACAGAAAAATAGAAACATGGGGAGATTATATTTATTTGAGTAATGTTGGTATTGCTAACAATTTAAATTTAATGTTTTGAGTGGAGAGGCATTATGGAAAATCTGAGATCATGTACTAAATCCTGGCAAGAATCTGCCACCTGCTTACTGTAGTCCAGTTCTTCATTCTCTGTGATTCCCCTTTTCTCTGGCTGATTCCATTGGTTAAACAAGGAATGATATAAAGAACGGCACATAATATAAACACACCATGTGCCCATGTAAGTCCAGAGAGCACGCTGACTTTTATTTGCATTATCTAACATATGCTTCTAATTCAGCTTCTCAAAAGAAAGGGATATGTGAGGTTTCACCATCATATTTATATTTGATTTTCTACCAGGGCTCCTCAGACTATCTGCTAGGAAGCAGTCTTTAAAAGAATGTAATTTCTTCCATGTCATCAATTTTCTTTCAGAGGTCAATACTGCAACATTATGAAATTGCTATGAGGGTCTCCAACACTTTCTAATACTGAGCAGCCACCATCTGTGAACCAACACTAGTCCTGTGTGCTGATTTGAGGGCATTTATTGCCGGTACCCATTGCCCTTTTAAGTTTCTTTTGGACATCTGTTGCTCAGTATCCTCATCCCTGCGGAAACTGCCCCTCCTCCACTCCATATGCCTCTAGCGAGGTTCCAAAGTAGAGGACCTTGCTCCCCCCTGAAAGCTGGGTGCATCTATCATGGTCCTGGCAGGAAACAGATGGTACCCTCAAAATGGGAAACATGAGTACTATTTGATTATAGTGTTTCCATGAGGGGCAGGGGCAGAGCAGCAAGAGCTAGTGCAGCATTCAGGTGAGGAACAGGGGAATTTTGCAACTGACACTAAACTTAAGACAAGGGTGCATTTGGGTTTTTATTACTGTGAAGAGACACCATGACTATGGCAACTCTTATAAAGAAAACATTTAATTGGGGTGGCTTTCTTACAGTTTCAGAGGTTCAGTCCATTATCATCACGGCAGGGAGCATGGTGGCATGTAAGCAGACACGGTGCTGGAGTTGAGAGTCCTATATTTTGTAGGCAACATGAAGTCGACTGACTTCCCTCACACTGAGGGAAGCTTGAGCAAACTAGATCTCAAAGCATGTCCCACAATGATACACGTCCTACAAGGCCACACCTCCTAATATGTCACTCTCTTTGGGGGCCATTTTCTTTCGACCACCACATGAGGCAATATCACTGACCCCTCGAGAGCCCCTATAGCTGATAGAGGTACTACCTGACAGTATTTATAAGCTTTGAAGAAGGACAAATTAAAAGGTAACTTAAGATAAATGCTGTAACTCCTCCATTCTCACAGGTTCTAATCTCATGTAAGTGTTCTCCATTGTTCAGACCTAACTGGAAGGGAGAGAAAAAGGAATCCTTCCAGTTTTCATTAAAGTAAGCTTCCTGTCACAGAGCAGAAAATGGATCACAGATCGTAGGGATATCTATGAGTTCATTGACGGGATGGGGTCTGGAATTCCCAAGTGAATAGAGATAGTTGGCCTCAGGGATGTCAGATGATGCTGAAGGGGATATGGTCACTGGGTACCTGTAGTGACTGGTATAATCTCAGTCATTGTTAGTCATAGTTTTGAGAAGTCCTTTCCCGAGAGATGTAAACAATGTCTATCCTTTCTCATAAGGGTTCAACAACAAATCAAGGTACAGTTCCACCAAAGTCATTCTGGGAAGCCATCAAACTTATTAGACTCATAGACTATTAGAACTTTGGTGAGGGACCACTTACAGCCACACTGGCAGGTCCTCACCTAGTGTGTATGATGGCTGTGGCCTAGATGAGTCTTCCCTTTCAGTTAACTTTCCCCAGCCTGTGTCCTTTAGTACCTCTGAGACCACCAAGGCCATTTCCAACTGGGCAGGAAACAAACGGATGGGGCATGCAGGAGAGAGGGCCAGAATCTCGGGGGGAGTATTCAGTGACCTCCTTTACCCCCTCATTCTCTGAGAGAAGCTCATCTGTAAGCAGGACACTTGTGATGGTCTCTTGCAAGCAAGCACTGCCGATCTGGTTAAGATGGTGGCTGTTTTGCTCAAAGGATTGCATTCTACACGAGTCATACCGATCATTTGTTTCTCAGTTTTGACCACAATCGGGAAATCACAAGGGGCCTTTTCCTGATCTGGTCTCTTTTACAACTGGGGTAAGGCATAAGTGATTTCAGCACACACCTGAAGCAGAAAGTTAGGGTGCCCTTCAGTGGGGAAGCCAACACTCTCCTAGTAGAGAAGGGCTTCTGTTTATTGGAAGGGACATGCAATGCTGCCTCAAGAATAATGATTCAGTCTAGGTCCTCTTAGCAGGAAATAAGACTTCATAGAAATGTCCTGCCTTGGTAGAAGCAAAGGCACTGATTTTTTATAAGAGGATTTTGGGAAACTTACAAAGGCTCCTATCCTGATGTCATATTTCAGAAGCAGGAACTTCAGTCTCTGGATGGGTGTACTCCATGATGTTTCTAATGCCTAAGGGAGAGCCTGCTGTCTCAGGCTCTGATGTCATTTCTTTCTCCAAGAACAGTTGGATAAGAGTCTATGAAGTACCTTATTCTTACTCACTATTCGCTGGCCTTTCAGAGAATATTCTTGAGAACCATCAATTGCTGTTATATAAACGTACACTATCACAGGGTTAGGGGATGGAAGAGGCCAGAGAGGCATTCTGAGTAAACCTTATATAAATGGGGAGAGACACTTTGGCTCAAACAGGGCTGTATTTTGTCCTTCACTGTCTAGAATGACCCTTTGGACAAGGAGTTCTGATATGCCATTTGGAACATTTGCCCAGGCAACTTCTGACTGAATGCATTCATAGGATTTTATATTGAGCAGAGCACAAATGTTTTAATCTCTCTCCATATTGATACAGGTGACAGTCGCTTCCAAGTGGTGACTTCTGGCTTCTTGTACAGCATTTTACCTTCTCTAAAATATCTGTAACTTCTTTCCCCAATAACCCTACAGTTGGCTCTCTTACAATGGGCTCCATTTAAAGATCAGTCAACCAAATATGCACTCCGAATTGGAGGGTAGGTGGATGTCTGTCTCTTTCAACAGCTCTGGAAGATATCTCCATTACTGAAGTACATTGCTAATTTCCATAAACATAAGCTGTATATGTGCAAAAGCTAACATCAACAGTTTCACACGGTGTGGTTACAGGATCTCATCTGATGATATGGGTTGCCCTTTTGACTCCCAGTAACAGATTCTACAGAAACCTATCTTCATTTCCATTCATGGGGCAAGATTTTGGTTCCACAAAGAATTGTAATTCATTTCCAATTATGGAGGCAGAGTTTCATTTTAAGCTTGTATCTTTACACACGTGCATAGGTGTGTATTTGTGTGTGTGTGTGGTGTGTGTGTGTGTGTGTGTGTGTGTGTGTGTGTGTGTGTGTGTGTGTTGAGTATATTCTAAAGTTGAAATTTCTTAGGCAGAATGAAGACTATCAGTCCATTGTGGGGTTTCTGTATGCTGGCTCAGTCTAAGTGTCTGTATTTGAGGAGTGAGTTAAAAGATGACTGTGGCTTTTATTGATGTTAAGATGTGCCTAGCACTCTGCAATACTTACTTTGTCTTGATCATACAATAAAGGCATGGCTTATTGTAGAACACACCACATAGTTAATGCTCTAGCATTCTAGTTTCACTGTCAAACAGTCAGCATGCAGCATGTGTCCTGACTTGACCCCTCTGTTATGTAAAGTGATACAAACTGATGAATCCACGCAGACATTTCTTTTGGGAGATGGCTATTGGTTGTTGTCTGTTAGCCTCAGATAAAGAAAACAGGCTTCTTGGAACCAGGAGGACATAAGAACTTGGGAATAAGAGACTGAAACAAGTTGGACATTGCAGGCTCCTTTCCCTGGAAGTACACTGGCACAGGGTGTCCCCCATCTGCTTAGGTCTAGATGACCTCTAAGTTTCCCTGCCTCTGGACATTATTTGCTGCTTTTCTAGGGAAACAAGGACACAGATGCACCACCCGAGGTCACAGAGTGAATCAGCATCTACTTGAAGATTCTGACTTCCAAGCCTGGGCTGTGGCCTCGGGGTTTATGAGAGCCTTTAGCACTGCTTTACTAATGAAAAAAAAAAAAAAAAGCTTTGGAAATCACTTTCTCATCACCAACACTATTGATTTTCAACTATTGATAGGTTTTTAAAAAGACATTTGTATGCAAATTGAGCAGGCTCAAGGATCACCATTTGCATTTATATTAGCAGGGTGCTTATTGCCATTAATTATTTATTGTCCTTAACTCTTCTGAAAATGGGATTTTGGTCTACGTTTCCCAGCTGAAGCAGTTTCTTAAGGCAGGGTGGTACATTACCGAGTTCAGCATGGGTTAGCGTCTTACCTCCCCGAAGCTTGGGAAAAGGGCTTCCTTACACAGGTGGGCACTCCACTGAGTAGTGAATGAATCTCTACATAGGTTGGCTTTTATACAAATGCTATTGTTTTGAACTTTCATTGTATGTTGTTATGGCAACCATTGGTTCATTTGTGCTAGCATGTTTGTCTAACATGTACAGTGAAAACCTTTCAGATGTTTACAAAAGCAGAGAGAAAAGCATTATGAACAAGGACTCACATGAAATTGCAACAAAACAGCAAGCAGCATGTGGATACATTCTTTCTGTCTGTGATTACCTATTTGCTCTGTGTTTGATTTTGTTCTCTGATATCTTTTAAAGTCCATCCTACATGCTATGTATATCTTACCAACCAATTCTTCAGAGAACAAGTAAAGACTTTAAAGAAGAATGTCAGAAACCTGTTATCACCCTCTGACAGTTTGCATAATTATCTAGGGTCACTTAATCCTGGACTCATGTCATTTGATGTCTCCAATCAAAAACCAACATCTGTGGTTGTTTTACCTGAGTCTTTATAGTTTGATGAGAATTCATGAGTAACAACTATGAATCAGAAACATGAACAACACAGACTAAACTGATTTGTCCCTGACCTCTATGTGCTCATTGTCATTCAGAGAAGACAGATATACTAAATTACCTTCATGTATAGTGCAGGAAAGGCTGCTCCAAGCAGTTAATGAATGTACAGGTGAGTTTGAGGGTTTCAAGTTGAAGCTAACACTTGTGAAAGGATATCTGTGTTTGAACAATTCTATCATTTACTGTCTTAACCTGCTAAGTTCCCTCAACAATTCCATAAAGTAGGTACTCTTATTATCTCTGGTCTGTAGAGTGAAGTATGAATTGGTTAAATAAAGTAGTTTTTGAAAGGTGGAAAGATGCTTGGCACAATATTGGGCAGGGAAGAAAGAAGGCAGAGTGTAAGTTCATACTGCCAGATGCACAAGGGCCAGAAATGGGGGTTAGGGGAGGAAAGGGGGAAGATTCACAGGTAGGTAGGAGATTTTACAAAGATGGGATGGCTGGAGGTCAGAAATTCCTGATAAAGGAATCCAGAGGAGTTTTCAAATAGATAATATCTATTACCAAAAAATATATTTATGCATATGTGTATTCTCATATACATAAATTTCAATATTTTTAATTCTTTGCGAATAGCATAAAATGTATTTTGGTTACATTAATTCCTAATTATTTCCTATAACTACTCACTGATTTACCCCACCTCCGTTTCCCAACTATGTGTCTTTTCTTTTTTTTTAAATAACCCCTTGTCTCCAATTTGTGCTGTTCACATACTCCTGAGGGCTGGACCCATCTATTGGAGCCTCCTTCACCCACCAGGATCCATACCCTTAAGACAAACTGATTCTTCCTCTCTCAGAAGCCATCAACTGTCCATAGCCCATCAACTAGGGGTGAGGGCTCATGAATCCCCTTCCTGTTTCATGCTAGACAGTTGAGTGGCTTGATCTTGTTCAGGTCTTATGCAGGCAGCTGCAGCTGCTGTGACTTCATGACTATCATGGTCCTGCCATGTCCAAAATACATGGTTCCACTCTATTCTGCCCTGACTTCTGGCTCTTATAATCTTTTCACCCCTCCTTCAAGATGGTCCCTGAGTCTTGGAGGAGGGGGTGCATGCAGATTGTCCCTCTGTGGCTGAACATCCCACAGACACTGATTCTTTGTACTTTAACCACCATCTTCTGTACAAAGAAATTTCTCCGGTAAGGTCTGAGAGCTTCACTAAACTCTGGGTAGGAAGATGTGAATTTGGAGTACACTTTGATACTATGTCCATTCATTAAAATAAAACAGGTTTGCCCCTGGGGCCTAAGAGCTCCCAAACACAGGTCCTTGTTCAGATTTGCAGCATCATCCACACACTTCCTCCAGTAGATTGGATATTAAATCCAAGCAGAAGGCAATTGGTTAGCCACATAACATTATGCCACTGTTGTACCCATGGTCATATCTTGTTATGCCTGTCATTATTGCAGTTCACCTCTGTGTAAGACTGTTGATGAGTTTCTGTTCCCCAGTAGCCTGCACTGTACCTTCTAGTACGAGCCAGCCAGCAGGGAGGATGCTTCTTGGCCAGTACCGAGTTGATTTCTCCATGTCTTATGACCAATGTATATGGCATCTGCAGCAGTAGGGATATACAATGAATTTCTTCTAGGCAACCCAGGCCTATAGCATTAGGCTGCACTGTTTTGAGGTTTTCCAGGACATCTTCAGCTAACAACCTGAGGGGAGCTATCCCACACTTGATCTTCTTTTGAAATTTGTCCATCTATGGCTTCTAGGATGAGTACAATGCCACAATGAAGAAGCTCAAATGGCACATGTTCTTATATATGGATTTAAGTCTCGTGTCTTTATGTTTGCATGTCTTATCTGTATCTAGTTTAACAAACTAGAAAGGAACCATTGGTGGTGAGTTGAAAAAAAAATAAGGGAGTGGGGATAGCAGAACACAGGTGATGAGAAGGGGAGGAGGGGATAATGAGAATGGAGGTTTAGGTTGGGAGAAGGATGGCGAGGAGGGAAATGACCACATTTGTATTATAGAAAGAAAACTCTGTTGGTGCTGTTTTTACAGTGGGATAAAGATTTCCTGGGAAACCTCTGAGAAAGGAACTAGAAATGAGAAATCCAGGAAAAAAATATCAAAATTAAAAATACGTGTAGTGTTAGTGATTGACTCTAAGGCTTTGTGTGTGCTGGGCAAGTGCTCAACCAATAGAGCTATATAAATGTATTTACTTAGTCATCACCCAACTAGATTTGTATCACACTGACTTTTTAAAAGTTCTTAGGATGGTCCTTTACAATTGTAAAAAGCATAAAATTACAATATGTCATGGCATATTGTAAAGCACTTGCTTAGTGTACAGAAGGCCCTTAGTTTAACCACAGCACTAAATATATTTTAGAAGATTTGGAAAAAGCCATAAAGGAGGCAAGAAAATTCTGTAATTCTAGGAGAGGAATCTTCTTTCACTTAACATAATGTCACTAATTTTGATGTCTTTAGATATTCACAGCCATGACTTTAAATACATTTTATCCAATAGTAGTGTGGTCATTACCTAGTCTCCCACTATGGTGCAGCCAGGTTATTTACACATGCTTCATTTGTTTTCTTGCACTTAGAAAACTAACTTCTGTTTGTATTTATACTATTTATGCCTATACAAGAATTGGAGTCCTTTCTTATTCTCTAGATACTGTGACCAGAGCAGTTGCTTACATTTTCCACATTAGTTTTCCTTTCATGCCCACATGAAACCAATTAGAAAGAGGAGACACTGGAGTTGAAGAGGCCGGTGTGCAGTCTGGACTTGCTGCTACGGTCTCCACTCACCGCAGGGTATTTTGGATAATAGTGCATCAGACAAACGTAGGTGACTGGACTTGACCTGGGTCTGTATGGCAGGTCAACACTCATGTTCTTACCTCTATCATCAGGAATATATTATTTTTCTGGAGAGTCCTTCCCTTAACTCAGCAGTCACCCCTTAAATCTCCTAATAGTCACTTCTGTAGCAATGAGAGCAGTCAGGGAAATCTGTGGTTTTGAGACTTTCCAAAGTGGGATCAGTCTGTTTAGCTGTTGAAAGTGGGGCCTATTTTGCGGAAATTTTCACTTATAAATCATTAAGAAACTATGACAGCAAATCAATACACTGTGTTCATTTTTAGTACATCCCCAAAGTATTCATTTGAATTCATTTTGAAGAATGCCATAGTTAGATTGCTTGGGAACCTGGGTTTAAAATGCAGGGTATTTAGTGATTATCAGTAAGTCAAGATTAAATCTGACAAAGTAATGAGGCAATAGATCAAATCAATTGTTTTCTCTTCTTTAAAGTAACATGATAAACCTCACATGGGTATGAAAATATTGAGATTCTACTTAATGCTACACACCAGAAGATAGGTGAGAAAAACATCAAATATTGGAGAGGGAAAAAAAGCAGCCCCCAAAGAAAGGATGGTAACAAGAGAGTGGTGGACATACCACTGAAGAAAGAAATAAAGCAGCCAACTTGAATTCCTGAATTTTTACTATGGAAGTCAATGGTTCATTTACCATCAGGTACTGCTTGAAGGTGAGAAAAGTGAGCACCCAAAGACATCATGGCTAACCATGTCCAGGTAGGATTTAGAAGCCAGAAGCAAGGCAGTGTTGTGTCACAGAGACAAAGTATGTGTTAGAAATGTGTCTCCTCAGAGGCAGCATTCTGCCACTTGCAAGAAGGTGAAATGGAGCCATCCTTCCTCACCACACCCCCAAGGGAATTACAAGATGGACAGGGTTCAGATGTGGTTAATGAGCTGATTCTGAGAGCCCCATGTTCCTTTGAAGGTGTTGAGAATTGTCATTCTCTAAAGCTTGCCTTGGACTTCCTCCTCAGTCCATACAGAGATAGGCCTCGTGTACAGGACTGGCAACACCAGCTAAGGTTATTGTGACCTTCCTTTCATGCTTGAGTGTCTTGGAAAAGAAGTGTAAGGGGACAACGAGACAAATCCAAGCTGTGTGGTGTGAAATTCAGGAAGGAATATGGGCTTCTCCTTTCCCACTTAGTTCATTTCCAGTTAACCCTTTAATGACGCTTATTGGAGGGCGGTGATCTTCATCTTGGACAGTTGTGTGGAAATGTCTGAATGTCCTTGAAGGATTCTCAAATGATTCTAAACCATTACCAGCCCAAGGATTCTGCCCAGAACCTTGAAAACGCACAGGTATCTGAGAAATGAAAATATAGTTATTGGAGTCTTGCATCTTTCTAATTTTCCTAACTGCTCATTTATTAAAATGAGAGATAAAAACTAACCATTTCTATATGAAAAGAATCTGATTATCCCTAGTCATGGGGAGGAGAGTGGTAGTAATGGGTTGGCAATGATTATAGTGACTATAGGGTGAGTGCCCCTGCTATGGTTTGAACAAGCCTTTGGTCATGTATCAGTTCTTGGTATTAAACATATGTTCTTAAGCATGCTAGGCAAGCACTCCTACACTGAGATATATCCCTGGGGGGCCGCTTTTAATTTTTTATTTTGAGACAGCATCTCACTAAGTTGTTCAGGCTGGCCTTAAACTCACTTGGAAGTCCAGGCAGCCCTCAACATTCCCATCTTCCTCCCTGCCTCAGCTTCCCCAGTAATGGGATTATAAGCCTGAACCTCCAACTGGTGTGTAGGCGAAGCCTGGTTCATCTCCTGTTCACATGGGCTATTGAACTGTGCCTTCATTTTCCTTCCCGCAGTCTGGAAGTAATCGGAGCCTGTGTATGTTGTGGAGGTGTCAAACACATTAACAAGTGGAGCAATGTATAAAGTTCTTCATGAGTGATTGTTGTTTAGTGATCCCTCAGCAAATGCTGCCACAGGTCAGGGGCTTCAGCTTTTGAGCTTAACATACATTTTACTGCAGTTCCAATTTCTGCAATAAACCATATATTCTTTATGTATATGAGTTATATTTTGAAATTTGAACAGAGTTACAAATGTGGTAGCCTCCTAACACGGAACTTTGGCACTGTTGCTTCCTGTCATTTATTTTAAATATGACCAGCGGTAAATGATAAAGGGGCTGCACCTAGGAGTCTGGGGCCCAGGGACTTTAACACTTTCTCTTCGGGGTTATGACTTCTTATTTCTTAAAAAAAATCCACGTTTCTTTGGTATCTTTTTAATGGGAGGAACAGAAATCCTCCTTGGTGGGAGCTATGATGAGAGTGGGGGAGATGGCTTATGAGAGAGCTTGATGAACACCTGTCATTCATAAATGAGGAGTGGGGTTTACACATTCTCCGGTGTAAGAATAGCAACTTGTACAGAAACTAAAGTTCTGCATAGAATTTACAATGCCCAGCTAGACATATCATTCTTTCATAGGAAAGTGAGAACTTCTAGTTGTCTGGCTCAAGAAATAATAATCCTAGCTAATGTCTAAATGTCAGTCATTTTTCTCTCCATACTTTAAAAGCAATGGGAGAATGGTACCCACAGTCATCCCGTGACTCTGCTGTGGATAGGCAGTTTTCTCTTTCTGAAATGTTTTCTCCATTTTATCAGCTTTAATATCAATGAATAATCTCTTCTAATCTGTTGACCACAGCTTACATTGATATTTTCAAAGATATCATTTAAAATGCACACAACTGAAGAATAACACAAACACTTTGCGTGCTTTTTTTCTCTTTTTGCTTTATGCACATACAAAATCAGTTCCAAGTGCCTAATTTTGAAAGGTGAGGTTGACTAGCTCCAGGGTAAAATTTCTTGGTGGATATTAAGTTTGTTAGAAAGCTAACCAGTTGCCTATGCACTTAAATTGTAAATTAAAATTCTCTTTATAGAAAGATGAGCAAACAATCCTCTTTGAGTGGAGATGGAGAGAGAGAGAGAGAGAGAGAGAGAGAGAGAGAGAGAGAGAGAGAAATACATAGTCAAATTCCACAAATCTACCAAGAAATTTGGATGTTCTGTTAATGAGTTTGCTAGATAAATATTGCTTTTTGAGTGGCTTCTTTAACATGAAAACAGTAGTCAGACTTTTCATGGTAGCATTTACATTTTCTGTGGTTTTAGTGTATTAGGCATCTTCAGGAAAAAAAAGGAAGGAAGCCAAGTTACAGAAATGAATAACTACTTCAGCTTAGGTTTAATTTTCTTGGAAACTTAATGAATTTTAGTGATTCATTGTGTGTTCAATTATTCCAGACAAGGACTCCTTTCACTTTGAACTCAATGATGTCATTTTGCTATTTTCCTGCAAGGTTGTTACCAGAGGGAATCCTTCACTTGTAATTATTTTAGTCGCTTGCATCTTTTGTGCCGCTGTATGTGTTGTGTGTGTGGTGTCTGAGTGTGTGTGTGTGTGTGTGTGTGTGTGTGTGTGTGTGTGTAGGTGACTGTGCATTCCTGTGTGTGTGAATGTGTGCATGTGTAGGCAAATGCATTCCCCTGTGTGTGCCTGAGTGTGTACATTACTGGCCTCTTTGTGTTAAATGACAGAGTTCAACAATGGGTATCTTCCTCAGTCACTCTCTACTTTACTTTGGGGATAGGATCTCTGACTGAACCTGGAGCTCTGTGTTTCGCCTAAGCTTGCTGGACAGAGAATTCCCAGGGTCTGTCTGATTCTGCTCCACCAGTGCTAGGGTTCATGACTACACTTCCTCCCTGGACTTTTACATGCATGCTGGAGATGTGAATTCAAGATGTCATGCTTGCTTAGTAGACACTTTATCTTTTGAGCTATCTTCGTATTTCCTACTTTAGCTCTTTACAATGAGTAAAACAGTTGAGATCTCTTCTTGTTGTCAAACAATAGTACAAAGCAGTGGTAAAATGGGATTCGGGACAAGTATGTGTTGGAGCAGGTACGAGCTTTTACTCTGACACTAGTGACATTTTGAGGGAAATGAACAGAAACTCTGGTGTCAGAGGAAGAACAGTTATGGGAGATGGGCACTAAGCCATGGTCCTGTGTGAGTTAACTGGCCTTGAGAATATCTGAGACTGCTGTTACTGCTGTTACTGACAGATCTTTCTCACATTCTTCTGAGGTCATGTTGTTGGCCAGTGTTGGATCTACTGGGTATTATACTATTCTGTATGGGTATAAAGGGAACCAGTTCAAACTGTTGGCACTTGGCAAGGAAAATAAAGGTAAAATAACATTCTTATGATATGTAGTAAGTGCAAGAATATCACGTTGTTTAGGTTATATTTCCTATTAATACTATCATATAGAGTCATTGATTGGTTTATGCCACAGGAATGAATTGTATCCTGCCCTAGCGCTTCTAATTACAGATACTAAATTTCTTTCTTTAATATGTGATTTTTATTATTTCTTTGAGAATGCTATACATTGTATTTTGACCACTTTCCATTTGCAAATTGCCTTATATATTGAAAATGACTTATCCTAATCCTTAATGGCTTTATTGTTCTGTAATTAAAGAAACTGCAGAAACCTAGACTTTTTTTAATGAATGTGGCAACCCAGGCATTATTAGGAGATCCAAATAATTAAGAAATAGTCAACTTAATTACCAAGAACACTTCTGAATATAAGGCTATTAGCAAGTGGGCTCATAAAGATTCTGATAGGGGACAACACTCATTCTATTAATCTGTATTGCAGGAAGTCACCTCAGCCTGAAATGTGAAAGCCTGAGGTGTAGGTGAAACACTTTACTGGAGCTTATCTAGCCTTAGAAGTGGCACTCACAGCATTTGATTATGAAGAAGATGTTGTGTGACACAATTCCTTGAGCAAGAACAGCAAACATTTACTCATCCCAACTAAGGAACTGACAACAGACCAAAATAAGGGTAATCCAACTGGGTAAATCAATGAGTTTTATTATAGTTACTTTAGTATTATAATATATATATATTATACTATTATAGGTTATGGGCTATCTACAGGAGCAGAAACTACTCAAATACAGCTGAATGACCCCCAACATGGGTGACAGCTCATGAAAGCTGGAAGTCTGGCATTAACAGATGGCTCAGTAGGGTTGAGGGCTTCTTTTACAGCTCATTTAGTCTGATCCTCCAGGCAGCTTATCTGGTCTGGGCCTCCTCCATGCAGCTCAACATGTTTGAGATAATCTCCCAGCAGTTTAAGTTTGAGGGGGTCATGGCTTATTGCATCTGTTCAGTTTCAGTGACTTCCTAAATTTTTTGATTTGTTTACTTCCTGAGTCTTAATAAGCCTCCTAGAAGAATGAGGTATTTTACCTCCCTTTATATGATCCTGGGGCTTAAGAAGCTGGAATCCATGAAATGTTTTCTCAAGGAAGGATGGAAGTTTGTGCCATTAACCAATAAACCCCAAGAGATGCTCCAAAAGAACTGTTGCAGAACAAAGAACTAGAATCATGGTTAGCATTTGGGGTGCATCCATGCAGATGTTCATGATGATACTGATGCTGGGGGGGGGGTTAGCACACCTCTTTTGCTTTACTCCCTTGCCCCATTTTGATCAACACTCTCTGGAATTTTTATGAGAGATAAAGCTTAGATCTTGGTAGGGGCTTGAGACAGGGTCTAGGACAAGACAGGGCCCACACTTGGAATTTCAGGAGCCTTATGAGAACTTTTTTTTACTTTCTGGGAATAGAGTTTAGACATGAAAATTTTCTAGTATCTTGTCTTCCTTCTATGACAGGTGAGGGGACTCTGTTGACATGTTTAGACATGGATTGTAAACAATCCCACAAGCATCTGTCATTGCTGGTCATAGGTTGATTGTGTGTTCTGGAGGGCTGTGATGTGGAGGTAAAAATTGTTACAGAGAAGAATCACCCCTCACAAGGGTGTCTGTTACATACCCACTGAAGAGCTGAGAGCGGCTGGTTTCCAGGCTGTAGATGCTCAGGTGATGCACCTGGCTTTCTCAGTCTTGGTTTGCACTTGCTCATAAGATCATCTCAAGTACAGTCCTTCATTGTGTGTCATTAGGGTTCTGGAGTCTTCAACCTCACCAGTAAGACAGGTATTCCAAATAAAAGCTCAAGTTTATTGTTAAAATAGAAACCAAAACCAAAACCAAACTTGCATCTTGTCTTTGTGAGCTTGGGCCTGATGCTGCCATTGTATCAGAAGTTCACATGGAAGTGAACAGCTTATCTTTATCAGTCAGTTCCCATCTTGTAGAGAAAGAAAACTGCTTTAATTTAGAGAGGCGAGTACAGAAAGGGGAGACACTGGCTAGCAGCTTGTTCTGGGCTTTGAATATTACTCCCAAAAGTGATTAAAATGTTGGGAAGTCTTACTTCACAAACTGATAGGCCTTTGAGGGCCTCA
Organism: Cricetulus griseus; assembly: GCF_003668045.3. NCBI lineage: Eukaryota > Metazoa > Chordata > Mammalia > Rodentia > Cricetidae > Cricetulus > Cricetulus griseus. The sequence goes on along the minus strand of NC_048595.1, from coordinate 434,500,987 downwards.
TGAGGAAATTTTGCTTCTAGTCCTTTGAGTATGTTCTTCTTTTGGCCTGGGAGCTGTCACTTTGGTTCAGAGTTTAAATAGGAGCATTTGGAGTGATCCATAGCATGTCAGGTTCTTTTTAGTAACCAAAGTAAAATAAACCCCACATTGATGCCAGCGTCACCTGGCCTCTACAGATCACCCAGGACCTAGGAGTAGATGAATCTGGTGCAGAGGATTAAGGCTTCTAGACGATACCTCTCCTTCCCCAGTATGTGCCCTGTCTCCTTAGTCTGTAGAATCAAAATGGCAAAGAGACTGCACCCTGATGCTAGGCCAGAGGCATCTACACAGGGCTCTTTTTTGCCTATTATTTATTTATTTAAATTAGAAACAAGTTTGTTTTACATGTCAATCCCAGTTCCCTCTCCCTCCCCTCTTCCCCTGCACCCCACTGACCCCCCCCACCTCATCCCCTTTCTGCTCCCCAGGGAGGACGAGGCCTTCCATGGGGAATCTTCAAAGTCTGTCATATCATAGACCCTCCCCATATGTCTAGGCTGAGAGAGTATCCCTCTATATGGAGTGGGCTCCCAAAGTCCATTCTTGTACTAGGGATAAATACTGATCCACTACAAGAGGTCCCATAGATTAACTAGGCATCCTAACTGACACCAACCATTCAAGGGGGTCTAGATCAGTCCTATGCTGGTTTCCCAGCTATCAGTCTGGAGTTACACAGGGCTCTTAAGCAAATAGCATTTACCTACATGACTCCATATCAACCCATATCCTGCTTTTCTCTCTGCTCTTTGTCTACCTTCCTCCTGCCCATGCTTTGTAGATAACTCTTTTGGGTGGTGAATCCTTTAAAGTGGACAGATCTTTCCTCTGAGACAGAGATCCCAATGCCTGCTTTAGATACTTTAGAATGCACAGCTCACCTAGTGTCTAAGAATCAAGTGTTTTTACTCCTTGCCTTCCTTCCCAGAGATTGTCCTAAGGTGACCTGCCTCTTTCTACCCTCTGTTTCGGAGCTTCTATAAGCAGGCAGAAGGGGAATAAGATCTCTGATTTCTCTTGTGCTAAATGCATGGATGTGTTCATTGAGATAGTGTGGGGAAGAGTGACAGGGGATCCTGGCAGCTTTGAGCATCAGAGAGGGAGTGTTATGATAAATCTTTCCACCAAAAGCCGCCGAGCCCCACCGCCATGTGTGTGCTTTATGCCAGCCGCCCTACTGAGTTAGGTCCCATATTAATACACAGAAACTTGTATTAGGTACAATGCTGCTTGGCCAATGACTAGGATTCTCATGTGTTAGCTCAGTCTCAATTATCATACATCTATATACTTTATAAGACTTACTGGATGCCTTATTGGTGTCCCTCCTTGCTTGTGGATCACATTGCTCCGCTGGAGAAAGAGCCCAGGGAAAAGGGGACACTTCAGGAAGTGTCCTTTGCTTAAATGAGTCTCCTTGCTATGTCACTTCCTTCCTGGATCACCACTTCTCTACTACATTTCCCAGAATCCTCTTTGACTCCTAGTCCCATCTAACTTGCTGTCTCATTGGCCAAACAGAGCTTTATTAAACAATCAATAAGATAAACATACACAGAAGTACTTCCCCCATCAAGGGAGGACTATTAGGAAGAAGCCTGAAAATTGGAGTAAGGAATGGGAAGATTCCTTCTGGAAACTGCCATTGGGAGGGGTGATTCAGTATTTTTCATCAAGTTGAAGGGTACAAAGTAATAAAGGAACAACTGAAACCAGGAGAAAAATCCAGTCGAGAGGGAATACTTTCTGTTTGTTGATGTCAGACCTCCTTTGCTTCCCTAAGCAGGGAATAGAGCTTGCTAGTTTCAAACTGCAAGAGTCTTCCATTCTGCCACCCACAAGGATAAGATTTTATATAGGCGAGATTGGTCAATTTCAAATGCCCGAATGCAGTAAGCTCCAACAACACAGTTGGACAAGAGCATGCTGTACTTTCAGATATCCAAGGATAATTTCTTCAACTGAGAGATTAGAATTAGTTACAATTATCTGGGGCTCTGGGATACGTTCATCCCCATCCAGAAGTCCTCCTTTAATTTTTCCTTCAAGTGGATAGTTGGCTATGTCTAGACACATTTTTCCTTGTCACGACCAGTCTAAGTGTGGGCTGACATGTTCCTGCCATCTCATCATTAGAGGCTGCTGCTCACTACCTTAAAATGCGCAATGCATGGGCCACCCTCTCTGACAAAGAACTATTCATCTCAAAATGTGAATATGCTCTTACTGAGAAAGGGAAACTCATTTCTAACGTGCATTCCAAGCATAAATCAGGCTAAGGTGGGCATTCACAGTGCCTTCTCAGAGGGCTTTGCAGACACCCACTACCCATGAGACAGGAAGAATGATCCATCGCTTAAGTAGTAACAGTGTTATTCATTCAAGTGCAAGCCCACAGGCCTGATTTTTCAAGGTACTAGATTTGAAAGAAATGACATTATTTAGAAAACTTCATTTCATTTTTCCGTAAATGTTTGTCTTTCATGTGTGTTGATGGGTGTCAAGTGTTTTAGAAGATAGTAGTAGACAAACACATAAAATGTAGTTTATTAGACTGATGATTGCATTTTGCATTTTCACCTGTGGATCTGTTTTATATCAGATCTCATAAAGAACAAAAGTGTTCAAGGAAGATGAGAATGTGAATGAACGCTCATTGGAATATCCCTGAGAAGCAAATGGTCATTTGTTTGTTATGAGAAAGACATATCTATCAGAGTCACAAAGCTTAAAATGTGCACAAAGACCTTCAATTCTTATCCCTGTAGAAGTTGTCTTGGGTGCCTCTCAAGTGGGGAAAGAGGAGGCGGTGTGCAGTGTGGCAATGGTGCCTCCTCTGGGTTTGTCTTCTTCCAATCACTCACTCCATTTAGCCTTGTTGGAAGAGATGATCCACTGTTCAAAGGCTCTAACACCAGTGAGAATGAGATCTTCTTTAGGATGTATCACCACATGCTTGGATTGATAATGAGCAACATTTTAAAGAACAGAATCTTAATAGAGACCTTTTAAGCTCTTATGAATTCACATCAATAGAACTAATAAGCTTATGCTCTCAGGCTAGTGTATGCATCTATTAAGTAAAACTAATTTTACTTAATCTTAATTAGGTTTCAATTTCTATTTTGTCTCCTCAGTTCCTGCATTATTCTCTTAATTACAGCTTATGCTTAGCTAGCTGGTATGGGAAACCGAAGTCAAGGAGTAGAAAAAGAAGCAGGGTGTAAGTGTGGTGATATTTTGTTTATAATCTAACAAATAAAGCTTTCCTGAAGATCAGAGAAGCAAAGCAGCCAGTCACTAGAGAATCCTTACCTCTATCAATGCTCAGACCAAAAGGGTGATCCTTTTAGTTCTTAGACTGCATCTTCAGACTGCATCTGTCTCCACAAAACCTCAGACTGCACTGAGCCCGTCTCGTCCCTCCAGCCTTATATTCCTCTCTAGTGCTGGGATTAAAGGCATTCCCAAGTACTGAGACCATCTTTGTGTGAGCTCTGTTTCTCTTTTAGACTGGATCAATTTCATGTAGCTCAGGGTGGCCTTGAACCTAACAGAGATCCATTTGCCTCTATCTCCGAAGTGCTGGGATTAAAGGTACATACTACCACTGCCTGGCCTCTATGGCTAACTACTGTGGATAGTTTTGCACTCTGATTTTCAGGCAAACTTTATTTGTTAGATCATAAACAAGATATTACCACATGTAAGCAAACCCTATTTAGGCAACAAGATGAAGAGGACCAAACCCTATTTAACTGTGAGGAAGATTGAAGGTGTGCTTGTGAAACTTGTTTATTCCAAGGTTGTGACTTTATACAGAAATAGTCCTCTCAGATAGACCACTTTCCATTTGAAGCAGTTAGATATTTTTACTGCCTAGTAACATCTGATTCATATAACCAGTGTCATATTTTTGCTAGCATTTAGATGTGTAAAATTACTAAAAGACAAGCTATAAACTGCAGCAAGCCTGCTTCTTAAACCGAACCAATTGCTTGACTGTAACGACACAAAACTGCATGACCCCTAGCCCCTCTGAAGTCAATGGCAGTGTCTCATAGCAAACCTCATATCGGATAATTTCATCAATATATGGTCTTGTTTTCTAAAGAATTTTAAATTACATACTATTAGGTTGAATCATTCATTTTTAATTTCTAAATTTCTTTCTATAATATTAAAGATTATTTTTGAAAAGCAACCGAGTTTGGGCCAAGGCCTCTGTTAAGAAGTATATCCCCCTGGACCAGTGCTAAAAGCCCCTCCCAGCAATGCCTCACTGTGGGTCAAAGTGAAGCAAGCTGCTGCAGGAGCATTGTAGTGTGGCTGCCCACTCATCCATCCTCAGCATCATGGGTGTGAAGCTAGAGAATCTCCATTGAGCTATGAATGTACACTGTGGTCCAAACTGAAGAGTGCCTTGTTCAGCTCACCCCAGAATCCTGAGCAACTGTGGAAGTATGGAAGGCTAGTAGAAAGATGCTGAGCTATATTATCCCTGGTCCTGAAAATTGCCTTGTAGTGTGTGGCTCGGTCCTCTACAACAGTGCTCTTTCTAGAATGGAGTAGCAAGGCTAACAGGCCTCACATGTCCCCTCCCCAAGTCTTTGTAATCAGTAAACATTCCCTGGGAGAGTGGAGACTCTTTGGTGGAGCTGTCTACAAATCAGGCGATGAAGTCCCAGGGTTGTAGCTGTTGTGAGCTGTCACCCAGACCAGTGTGAGCTTTCAGCAACCTAGGTATGTATGAGTCACCCATTTTCCCACAACCCCAGTAAACTCACTAGAGATTGGTGGAATAGTTGCTCTGTTTTGTCACAGGCCTGGCTGGAATGAATAGACATTTGTTCACATCTTCTTGAGAAATTCATTCAGTGTCCTGGCAGTCTTTTAACAATTTTCTACCATCCTCTACCAACATATAAACTAAGACTTTTATCAATCAGAAATCTCAGCAGCTGCACCGATGTCATAAAGAACCCTGATTTTACTTAAGATTAAGTAAAATTAGTTTTACTTGCATGTGTTTGGACTTCAGGTGACAATTCCTAGGAAACCATGTAACATAAAGGAGGGAAGTAGTGGCAACAGAGCCTGATAGTGGGTGAAAGCAGAGATGGGGGAATCCAGGTGCATTGTACATTTTTACATATGGTACTTGATCATAGTCAGAGAACCAAAGAGTAGGGTTTGGAAGATGCATCCCACTGAAGAGTTATTTCTTTTAAAAGAGAGAAGTTAGCCTAGAGAATAGAGAATCTATGTGCCTCCATCACATAGACTTTTTTTTCTTGGAAGGCAATTTGACTAAGCACCAAATTAAGGAATTTATACTTACATCTTATTCTTTAGATGTTGGGTCTGGACAGATCTTTTAAAGGGAGACATATTGAAATTAGTCAAACATATTAAAATAATGGAGGTAAAACATCATTTGAAGGATATGAAAAGCATATATGTGGAAAAGATTTACTACAGGAACCAGAAATAAAGGAAAACCTAGCTTCTTCTATGGGGTAAAAAAATTAAAAATAAAAAGGAAAACACAGATGACATTATCATAAAACAGTATTAGGAATCCATGTTTGATGAAATATTTGGGTAGAAATGCAGATGATTAAAATTCATGCCAGCAAGTAGGTTAATCTAGGGTAGAAGTAGAAACACAAGCAATGAAATTAGTCTTATTTTTGTTTTTGTTTTAAGGCAAATTAGAAAGTTTTACTAGAGTACTGAATGAGGAGGTCAAGACTGACAATAAGGAGAAAAAATAGAGACTGGGAGTTGAGGATTATAGGAATTCCAGAAGGAAAATAAATAGAAAGGAGAACAGAAGTGAAGAATCCAATGTGTAATTAAATGAGTTTCCTGAGCTGGGAAAGAAAGAGCACACACAGGAAAAGCACTTACCATGTTCAAAGAAAGTTAAATGAAAAGAGAGCTATGTAGTGTTTGAATTACAGGGATGGAGAAGAAAGAGACTAAGTCATTCATGCAGCAGGATGGGAGAGGGGAAAAACAGAAGAACAAAGCTGGGCTGGCCTCAGACTGACATCTCCCCTGGACAGCATGGAGCTGCCTCAGCAGAGACAAGACACAAACACTAACCTGATCATCTTATATTAGCAGGCTTAAAAATCATCCATTCACAGAAACGTGTCTAGCTCATTCATCTCCCTCCTAAAAAACTACTGGGTAGTGAATTTTCCACCTGTGAAATTCCAGAAGAGTTTAGATGCAGGTGTGACATGACTGTCTGTTGTGGCATCTGGTGGTGTAAATGACTGGTGACAGCACACTTAGCTTCCCACATGCTGGGAAAAACTGTCATCTTAGCAGAGGCATGGGGATTATCAGTATTAATAAAGACACAAGAATTTGAATGGCATGATGATGCCACTTTCCAGTGTCTTCTGGATGACAGCTGAAAGTTAGATACTTCAAATTTATTCATTTATTTTACTTTGTGAATAATGTGTGTGTACATGTGTTCCCGTGGTGTGTGTGTGAGTGTGTGTGTGTGTGTGTGTGTGTGTGTGTGTGTGTGCGCGCGCGCGCGCGCGCGCACGCGCGCGCTGTGTGTAGGTTTAAGGACAAAATTGGATGCTTTTCCCCTTGTTGGGAAACAGGATCCTTTTGTTGTTCACTGATGAATACACCAGGCTAGCTGACCTGTGGGCTCCCAGCCACCTTTCCTGTCCCTATCACCCTTCTGGCTCTTAGAAGGTCTGCCAATAAAGATGGACCAGTGTCTGCCTTACTTAGGTTCTAAAGACAGGAGTTCAGGCAAGTACTTTACCACTGAGCCATCTCCCTAGACCAAATATTTTCATATTACGTCATACCCTCTGTTGCTGAAGTATTTTTTAGGCTATCAAGCACTTGATTCACTTCTTGGATAAAATTTTTCATGCAGTGTAGGTTCTAGAGTCAGTATGGAGATGACTCAAGGCTCTATCAGGAAAATGATACTACTTACTCCAATCACTAAACCTCCTCAGGAAATTGTTGGCTTGGGAAACTCAGCTTTCCCATCTGTAACACTAAAATATTATGTATATTTCTGCACTTTGCTTTTTGGTGAAGACTAAAAACTCACCTTTATTTATCATAAATATATATGAAATGTTTAGAAAAATATCTAGTATACATTTTAGTAATAAGAGCTGTGAATTTGTATCATGTCCACATAAGAAACATATTTTACGCAAGCACGCACACACACATGTGCACACACACAGTATACAAAGAACCTCATCAATAAGTTATGGGTATTTATTATTATAGCACAAATTCTCTTTGGTCTTAATAATAAAAACTTGGAGTCATCAATCAGGGGATGAAAGCTGAAGGATCAGAGAAGCAGAGTGGCCAGACACTAGAGAGTTCTTACCTCTACCAGTGCTCAGACCAAAGGCGATCCTGTCCTCAGACTTCATCCTCATACTGACTGCTCCTCAGACTGATTGTTCAGACTATTTCAGACTGCAACCCTCTCTACAAGTCCTCAGACTACTCTGATCTCCTGTCTCCCTAGTGCTGGTATTAAAGGCATGTGATCCCAAGTGCTGAGGTCACCTTTGCGTGGGCTCTGTTTCTCTTTTAGACAGATTCAACCTCATGTAGTCCAGGGTGGCCTTGAACTCACAGAGATCTGTCTGCCTCTGTCTCTTGAGTGGTGGGATTAAAGGTGAGTGCCACCACTGCCTGGCCCGTATGGCTAACTAGTGGCTTTGCTCCGCACTCTGAGCTTCAGGCAAGCTTTATAATCCCCCATTCATCATGCAGTAGTGGGCTGTGCTGTTAAGGTCATTCTAATTGTACTCCTTTTTAATTTCTTGGGCTCAATCCCCCCAAGAATCCAGGCAAGTAATGTTTTTTAAAACTTATTTTCCTTAATGTAAATTATGTATGTATGTCTCTGTATAGGTTCTACACATTATAATCATACTACTTTTTAATTCCTTGGGCTTAATTTCCCCCCCAAGAATCCAGGCAAGTAATTTTTTAAAATTTATTTTTATTATTGGAAATTATATATGTGTGTCTCTGTGTAGATTTGTACATGAAAGTGAGTGCAGGTGACCTTGGAGGCCAGAAAAGGTGGTGGACCTGGAGCTAGGTGTGAACTGCCAAATGTGGATGATGCTGGGGACTGAACAGGACCCTCTGCAAAGGCAGTATGGACTTTTAGCCCCTCATTATCATTCCAGCCCCAATAATGCTTCCTTTAAAGAGATCACAGAGGCACCAGGTTCACTCTCATCCTGGAACTTTTTTACTTTGTCCTCAAAATGTGAGGGGGAAATACTCAGTGTTGTACCAGATCTCTCCTGTTTCCTCTATTGCTCTACTCCTCCAACCATGGCTAGGAAACACACGTGCCCCAAAGTACTTCAGTGGTGTTCACAGACCAAGAAGCAATTCTCTGAATTAAACATGATCATGGTATCTAACACCTAGTCCCACATTTACCCTACACAGACAAAGTATTTGCTGGATGGTTGAAGTTCTCTGAAGTTGTGAATTGATGCCCTTGGGCAGGTTTGCCCTCCTCTTTTGTGTTCTGTTCCAAGCTATGGAATGTGGCATGACTCTCTCAATACATCCTTTCATCTGTGCCATGCCACATCTCGTTGTCACAAAAGCCTTCATGGGTCTCATGTCCAGATCTCAGACCCTGTGTTTATTGTCAATAATTGAACATTGAGTTTGGGCGAGAGCAAGGTGGGTAACCATGGTTTGTAAATAACTTAGGAAGTGTATTTTCAGATGTGCTACTGTTTTCACCAAACATTTTGCAGTTTATTTCCTTTTTTTTAACCTCTGCATACTGCCTTTTGTTCAGTGAAACTCTTGGTATACTACTTATTTTTAAACCAATCTCTCCAGCTGTTCAAATTTTTCTAAATTTAGATTTCCTTTCACTAGTGAGCATTCCTTAAGACTTCCTATTTGAGGATTTTAGTTTACTGTGTGGGAGGGTCACAATTATTATCATCCCTTTCAGTATCAATATTATCAAAGTAAATCTTTCAGATACTGAATAATTAAAAAACCACCCCTCTTGGCAACTTCCTAAGTATATAGTTTGCAATAATAATGAGTTATAATACCAAGAAAGCTTACTGTGTGCTAAGCACAAAGTTATATGCTTTGTATATGTAGATTATCTTATAAAGTATTCAAAAAATAATAAGGTACTGCTTACGTGTGTGTGTGTGTGTGTGTGTGTGTGTGTGTGTGTGTGTGTGTGTGTGCATGTTCCTGGGTGTGTATTTCCTATGTGTGTCTCCATGTACATACAGGTGCATTTGTGTGTGTGTGTGTGTGCGTGCGCGCGCGCGCGCGCGTGCATGCGTGTGTACTCACATGTACGTGCACACTCACACACACCCATTCATTCATGCATGTATATTCCTCTATGTGTGTCCTGGCCTGAAACTTCACAAGCAAGCCAGTTTTGCTGGTCAGCAATCCCCAGAGATCTGCTTGTCTCTTCCTCCTCAGTGCCTAAATGTCAATCACTCACTGCCATGCCTACAAGATTTTTAAAGACTGGGTTTAGGTAATCAAACCTGGGTCTTTATTCCTCTATAACAAGCCTTGTACTGATTGAACTATTTTCCAAGAGCTAGATGCTGTTTTTAATATTTGGTAGGAATAACACAAATAGATTACATACATATATGAAGTTTTCAAAGGAAATTTTAATTAATAATAAATCTTAAAAATAGTACTTAAATTTGCTTAAAAGCTTTCTCTCTCTCTGTCTCTCTGTCTCTTTTCCTTTATGATGCTAAGAATCAATACTATGACATCATTCATGCTATACAAATGCTACACCCTTAGCAATTAAAAAAATAACCAATAACATACTTGTTGGTAGAGTGTAACAATTTCAGTTTGTGTATTTAACTTATGATGGGGTAACTGGCATGCTTGCTAATAGGACATCCATAACATAGAGAGGTGAAAGAGTTGTACAAGTTTATACAGAAGCATCAAAGGTCTTGGCTCTCATCAACTCTGAAGCTCATTCTTTCCACAGCTCTATCCAGTTACATTTAGATTGGCATTTGCCATGGATTCCTGTTAATTTCCTTGAGACCATCCTGTGCCTAACAGCAGCAGGAATATCTCTTGGTTTCCATGAGACCTTTTTTTTTTTTTTTTTGCACAGTTTCCAGAAAGTTAAGGAAATGGGGGGGGTCCTAAAATTTTCAATTCTCAGGGTCTTTGAGGAAGTTAGTCACTGACCCATGGGAGTCATCTATTGAGAGGAAACTGAGGCAGAATTCAATGAGTGCCATAGGGGAAGAGACATGCAACCGGGAAAACTGGTGTTCTGAAACACGCCTCTTCCACATACCATGGTACATGCTATAGTAGATCAAACACATTGAAAAGTCATGGTATGCAAATCTGCAACATCAAAACAAAACAAAGAAGAGTCAGCCTTGCCTTTTCTTAAAGCTATTAATCTCCTGAGTGGTTGGGCTTCTAGACAAGTGATTGTAGCTGCAGTGACAGGTCCCACTTCTCCAAATCCTCTCACAACAAAGGGTCAAAGAGATGCTGATGGAGTCAGACCAGAGCCTCCCAGAGAAGGGAATCGTTTCAGGTCCTGTTCTTTGATAACCAGGTCTTTCTTGGTACCTGTGTGCAAGGGAGGAGTTTGTTTAGATCGAGACTCCATCTAACAAGAGTTCATTCATGTCATACTGGTTTAAGCAAAGTAGAATCAAAGCAGACAGACAAAACCAGAAAGAAACACAACCAAACAAACCAGCGTCCTTTCCTGAATCGTAGCTCTTAGAGTAACCTGGAAGCTTGCCACATGTTCTGGAAAATGCAGCTTTAACTTTGAATTGAAGGAAGAGACATTATCAAATAGAGATCTATTATTTGGTGAGAATAAGTGAAAAGTGGGACTAAAAAGTATGCACACTTGCTTTGTAGATGTGACTGTGGGTGCTGGCAGGCAAATGTCTCCCTATTAAGGAATGGGGTTGTGACCCTCACTTGTCCGGGAGGGTCACAGCACTGGAGGATCAAGAAACCTTGCTTGGAGATACATCCTTGCATCAAATCCTTCCAGCCAGTTTGCCAGATGGGTGAAAGTGGATTATGCCCAAGGAAGGGGTAAATCTTTCCAACTGTACTTAGACATGGATGGTATTTTCTGCTTCTTTTTTACAAAGGCCAATGATCCGATTTAGGGAAGAAAAGTGGAGATCAGGGACAAGTGTAAGCTGTCCCAGAGATCTCTACATTAATCTTTTAAACTCATTACCTTTTTTCTATAATAGATCTGCCTGTCAAATGTAGCATGCGGTTAGATTTTCTGGCTATTTAAATGTTTGTCATAAGTATGTCAATTTTAAAGTCTTTTAAAAGCTCTCTTAAAAAACAAATAGCAACTTGTAACTTAATAATCAGAAACTCTGCATTTGACATTCATTACTATTCAGTGTTCTTATGTAATACAGGACCAAAGTAAAACACAATAGTGATGAAGGTATCTCCTGAATTGTTGTGTAATAATTGTTTTGTCTGTGTTGTTGTAACATGCTAAGTCATTAAGTAGAACATGTGTTTCTGAAGCCATCAGCTCCAGAGATGTTGGACCAAACAAGACAACTTTCAGATCTGTCTTTGGGGTATACACTGAAGTTTCTTTGATGATAAACAGTGTGTCTTCTTCAGGGTGCAATGTTTTCCTTCATGAGCGGATCAAAGGCTTTCCATTTAGAACTTGGAATGCAGTCAGTGAGGAAAGTGTGTTTAGAATAATTGCAGGATGACCTAACCTCAAGTTTAAAAGTATTTATATCACCCCAAGACTCTGTTCTGAAGCCTCTCTCTAGGTAGCGCGTATGATTGTATACTTAAAATATGCCTGTGTTGCTAGTGCAATAATGGTTTTATGCTCTGACGGTGTGGAAAAAGGTGAGAGTACATGGAGGGAGAAGGGCCTGGAGCAGACACATTCTGTTGGCCTTTCATCACAGAAGCTAAGGAACAGCTGTTAATTGCCAGTTGTCATAGCCTTTGGATAACCTGGCCTTTGCCCTTGCAGAGGAACTCTTCCCTGCCCTTTCTCCAGCTGTGCTTCATTCCTTGGCGTCTCTAGATTTGGGTACATTCCTGTAGCAACCATGCCAGATTTCCTAGAAACTCAATTTCCTTGCTGACCCTGGGCTCTGGGAGGCAAAGCTAAGCCTCTAGTTGGCTTTTCCTCTTTTTGTACTTCACATTCTTTCAGCAGAGAGGTTTCCGAAGGTCAGCATTCCTACCCATGCCTTTGAACTCTCTCAGCCCCTTCCCTTTTGGAGATCCCTCTCTAGTTCCCCTCCTGCTTGGAAGGTTCTGCCATGATTCCACACATCTGGGTGACTTCCCAAGAGGCCTTGCTCCTTGGTGTGGATATTGGCTTTCTTCCTGTGTCACCACAGGCTAGGAGGCTGGACTGGTTAAGGCATGAACTGACTCTGGAACTCGTCTGAAGACTGGCCTGTGAGTCTCAGTGAAGATGAACTGGGATGGCTTGAAGACTCAGGTGAGTCTGGGGTAATAGGCTGGCACCAACATACCAAGCTTTGGATTTCCCAGAGCGTAGTGAATGGTCAGCATGCCTTTTGAAATTTCCTCTGGTTACCAAATTCTTAAATGCATTTGCTTTGCCCTTTCCTTCCTTTTTGTAATGGCTTCTCTCTGTCTCCCTGTATAGAAGAAATTCTTCCCAATTTGTTAAAAGGCAGAGGATTTGGATAGAGTGTGTTTGAATAGTTTCTTAGTAACCAAGATAAAAAAAAAACAAATTCTTGATATTACTCATAAATGTTTCTATATCTGGTTTTCTTCCACACACTAGAGGGCTTGAGCAGAGTGGACTCATATCTTAAAGAGACCCTGGGCACTGTGTCCTTCAGACTGGGTAACCCCTCTCCAGGCCTCCAGTCCCATGAATATACCTTTGTCCTTTAATTGATTAGCCTGGCTTTGAAGGCATTTGCGATGGTTTTGATTCTTAAAATATTGATGTATGCTTGTTTTATATCTGATTATGACTGTGGAACATGCTTTCATTACTGTGAATGAGATTTCTGCTTGTGGAGAGCTTGGAGTCTAAGACAAGTCTCTGTCCCACCAACCAGCTCCTAAATAGTGACATGGAGGCCTATTATTAGGTATGTAAGCTCAGCCTATAGCTTAGGCTTGTTCCAAACTAGCTACTGTAACTCAAAATAACCCATGTCATTTAATCTACATTCTTTTACGTGGCTTGGTTACCTGTACTGAATATCCTGTTTTCTCCATGTATATCTAGTGACTCTGCCTTCTTCTTCTAATGTTATCCTACTGCCTAGAAGGCCCGCCTATCTCTCCTGCTTAGCCATTGGCTGTTTACCTTTTTATTATACCAACCACAGCAATACATCTTCACAGTGTTCAAATATCCCACAACAGAAGTCCATCTACAAATTTTAGGGAGATTTTCAAGTCCTTCTTGGCTGAACTTAAGTCTTGGATTCTTTTTATAATTGTTAAATTTCATTCTGTATAAGAGGTGGAATGGTGTATGCTGCAAGTCTCCAATCCTCAGGCAATAACAGTAACTTGCATGGTCATTTCTGCTTGAGTTTCTCTTGTTGTGTTAGTAGTATGACCCTGGCTTATATGACCCAAGGTGCTATTGATCTTCCTTGTACTCTGCCTCATCCTTGTACTTTTCCCTCATCCCTGTACCCTTATCCCTGTACCCTTCTCTCATCCCTGCACTCTTTCCACATCCCTGTACTCTTCCTCCATCCCAGGACTCTTCTCTCATCCCTGCACTCTTCCCACATCCCTGTACTCTTCCCCCATCCCAGGACTCTTCCCTCATCCCTGTAGTCTTCTCTCATCCCTGTACTCTTCCCTCATCCCTGTACTTTTGCCTCAGCCATAGCACTTATTCTGATGAAGCTGTGGACTCTGCTAACACTTGCTTTTTTGCTCAGCATCTTCCTGCTTCCCCTCTCTCTTCTCCCTGGCCAGAAGAGCTATCCCAAACTGAATCCTGCATCTGTTTCTTCAGTCAAAGATGAGCTCCCTCAAAGTGATCTAGGGGAGCTGGGCATTGGTGGCAAATGCCTTTAATCCCAGCACTTGGGAGGCAGAGGCAGAGGCAGGTGGATCTCTGTGAGTTAGAGACCAGCCTGGTCTACAAGAGCTAGTTCCAGGACAGCCTCCAAAGCCACAGAGAAACCCCACACACACAAAAAAGTGATCTAGGGGAATATGCCAGCAGAATGAAATTCCTTTCACAAAAATGCAGAGGAGTCATTTGAAATAAACACACAGTCTGAATTTATTAATGTACTCATTAGATATTTTCCTTTGAGAAATGACTCAATAGAACTCTGGCTGTTTTTGTAACGTTCCCACAAGGAGGAATATTAGGGGGCTAAAATAGTGTCACCAGGGAAAGTACATCTAAACATAGAAGCTTTTGTCAAAACCAATTATTTGGTGATTATGTATGTAGTGCCATGACTGGATACTGTGATACTGATTTTTTAGGACAAAGATCAATAAGTTTTTAATTTATACTTCATTTATTTTATTTCACCTGTATTGGTATTTTGCATATGTACATACACACACACCCCATGTACATACACACACACCCCATTCCCCCATAGTGAGGGTGGAGTTATAGACAGTTGTGATCTGAATCTGGGTCCTCTGGAAGAGAAGTCAGTACTCTTAACTGCTAGACCGTCTCTGCAGATCCTATTTTGTTTATTTTTATTGAAATTGAATTGTATCACTTTCCCTGTCCTTTTACCCTCTGGCCCCTTTCAAATACCCCTTCCACAACTTTTCCCATGTTACCTCCTTCCTGCTCTTAAGTTGATAATCTCTTTTTCTTTGATTATTATTATATATTGAAGTGTGTGTGTGTGTGTGTGTGTGTGTGTGTGTGTGTGTGTGTGTGTGTGTTGTAAAAATATGTAAGTCCAACCTGCTGAGTCCCTTTTTATTATGTGTGTATACGGTTTCAGAACTGAGCACCCTTCAATGGACCACCAATAATGGAACTCATCCCTGTGAGAGGCAAATTCTCCTTCTCTCAGAAGTCGTTAGTTACCTGTAAATTTTTTTTTTTTGGTCTAGGATTGGGACCCTCCACTTTTTCCTTCCACAGTGGTATGCCCATGTTGATATTGCCAGTATTCTGGTCTTGTCAACGGTATGATTTCTAGGAAAGACTGTTTCACAGAAGACTTTCCTGTATCCTGGCTCTTACAGTCTTTTTACCACCTCTTCCAAACTGTCCCCTGGGGCATAGATGTAGGAACTGTAATGTAGATGCTTCCACTGGAGCTGGGATCCCCACAATCTCTGCATTATGTACAGTTGTGGTTTCCTGTGACAGTCTCCATTTTCTGTAAAGAAAGGCATCTTTGACAGGGAGGGGTAGTTACAGTTATCTGTGAGTATAAGAATAATATTTAGAATGCAGTAAATAATTATAGGTGGCCTATTAAACTGGTGGTAGGAGAATGTTTTCTAATGTCCATGACCTCACTAGCCCCAAGAAGTTGGCTAGGTTTCCTGTACCAGGAACTATTTGCTCCTATTGAGTGGGCATTACATCCAATTAATCAGCTGTTGGTACCATCCACATATTAGGGCCACTTATTGAACCTTTCCGGACATGTTATAGTGCTGGTCACTGTCCTGATTCATAGGTGTTGCATCTGGGTAGAACTGTTCAATTTCTTCCTTCCCTTAACAACTTGCTTAGTATTTTCTTGAACCATAGAATGTAGATTGTAAGAAAGAGGCTTTCAGGTCATATCTGAGTCATATATCCTGAGTGTGTGGTGTCTTCAGCAACAGGGACTCACCCTCAACCTCTGAGAGGCCACTGAGGGCTATATGGACAATCTCTATTGTTCTGGGAGTCATTTGGATTATCTTGACCAATCATGCAAAAATGAGTGACTCATACCTGGTCCATAATACCATCAATTTTAAATAAACTTTAGGACAACCCACATTTCTTTTGTTCTTTTGGTATACAGCACAATGGCTTAAGTTTAAAATCAAATTTATACTTGATTTTAGAGTGACTTTTTTCCTGGTTTGATAAATGTTAAAGTGACAGGAAAAGACACAACTTAACTGTATTGTTGTCATTTGAAAGTCATCAATAACCTTTGCCAATTTCAAACACAGAAGCTTTTAGCATTTTGTTCTCTATAGAATCATAAACAGTTTGTTTTCTAACCTCTAACTTCTCTGTGTGCTTGGGAATAATGACGTTCATTTTCCTCTGTATAGCTGTCATTCTGACCTCTTGGAGGGCAGAAATTCTCCTTTCCTAGTGTCTTTCAATATTCCCACAGTATAACTGTGATCTTCTGTTTCTGAATGAATAGAGGGGTGAATCCAGGGTTCTCACTGTCTATGATTCCTCTCCTTTTGGACCAGTTACCTCTGATGATTTGGCATGAAGTGGTGCCCAGCTTTCCTGTCTTTCTTGAGCTATCATCCTTTTATGTCTTTACTGGCTTTCTTCACCTCTCTTCGCTGACTCTCTGTCCGTGTGCTTGTTCTTACCCTGCTGCCTCCCCGCCCCCATTTTCCAACAGTTCTCTTCCTGTTTTCATCAGATGTCTAACTCCTGTTTCCAATCTTGATGGCTCATCCATCTTTCAGTTTTGTGCCTCTAGGTTTTGTGATGATACTGTGAATACCATGGCCAAGACTTTTATCATGTAAAAGCACTTGTGGCAGT
Source organism: Cricetulus griseus (assembly GCF_003668045.3). Taxonomy (NCBI): domain Eukaryota; kingdom Metazoa; phylum Chordata; class Mammalia; order Rodentia; family Cricetidae; genus Cricetulus; species Cricetulus griseus. The sequence goes on along the minus strand of NC_048595.1, from coordinate 434,484,147 downwards.
CCATTTCAATTGTTAACTTTACACAAAGTAGAACCAACTGGCAGAAAATTAGAGGGGACGAAAATGCAAACTACTTTTATGACCACTTCTATGTTTACTCTTTATGACGCTTGTTTCCTTCCAAATGCTTATTTTAGCGACTATGCAGTTACAAAATTTATGATCATTTTATTACCACTTCTTGGTTCATATTTTCCTTTTTCTTTAGGAGGTTCACCATTGGGAGATGTTTAGAGAGAAGGTTGCTGTTTCTTGATGGATTGAAGCTTAGGAATGTAATTGGTTGACACGTGATTCTTAAATACAGCAGTGTTTCCAAGATAGGAGTGCCTAAAGCTCATTTGCTAAAATATTTCTGGCTTTGTTATTAGTCAGCTATCCATTTTAAAATTTTAATGTCACTGAAATAAAATTTCTCTGCTTGGAAAATCAATACATAAACTTGTATGTATTTATCCAGACTTAGAGTTGTTCTGAGTCATTATTTCATTTTTATATGATGAGATTTTTATGTTCTTTAGCTTCTTATTGACTTGATGTTTTCTAACATTCCCCTAGCATTGCCTTATTTAAGATAGATAAACCTAATCATAATTATTGAAAGCCCAGGGACCACACTGATCCCTGATCTTTGTCACAAAAAACCTAGATAATGATATACTTCTATTTTAAACACCCAGTGTGCTTTAATTAACCCCACTGTGAGATAATAACCTACCAATTAACATCCCTTAATCTAGAAAGTAGTTTTGTTATTGTGTCTCTACTATTTTAACTAATAATAGACGGCAAACACATCAAGAATATAATGCCCGCTCAACAATTGATAAAGTATTCAGAAAGAGTAAGAATGTACTCTCCCTTGTAGGTGTCAAAGCATTTTTGAATTTAATGTGTTTTGATTTTGGAATGTTTGTAAATAGGTGATGAAATATAGTATGCATGAAATCCAAATATGAACATGAAAGTCCTTGATATTTCATGTATTTGTTACACACAGTTTGAAGGTCATTTTATGCAGAGTTTTTAATATGCCTGGATTTTGACTGTGACATGTGATATGAAATTTCCTTCTTACAAATCATATTGATGTTCAAAAGGCTTCAGAGTTTTAAATTAGGGCTTCCTAACCTGAATATGCATGAGTCTATGTTGAGAAGGATTAGGGCTAACAGGGGAAGTAAAAACAAAAAGAGAGCAATATATATATATATATGTATATATATATGTATATATATATATATATATATATATATATATAGAGAGAGAGAGAGAGTAGCTGTGCAGATTGAAATGAAATTGTCTATCTGCAAACAAATTAAGTATATTTGTGGCCATGAAGAGAAAATGGCATACAGAATTTTCTTGATTTGAATTTTGATTCTCAAACTTTCCAACCCATGTATAGATATAATATTCGATTTTCTTGGGTCTCTCGTTCTTGTAAATGTTACTTATGCAAAGAATACCCAGTATGTGGCCTTAGAGATAAAATGTCCTGTGCCCCTTAGGTATAAACCAGTAAACAGTTGAGGTAGTAGATATAATTTGATAATTTCCTTCCTATTGACAAATGTTTGGAAGTTACCTGGATTTGTCCCTGACATTTTGATTTAGAATAGTGCATTCAATGTAATACATGATCCATCTCATGATCTTTACTGAGAGGTTTCTTATAGCCAGTAGCCATCTGCTTGTCATCACTTTTGTGGCATTTCAGAAAGCCGACATCTCCCCACATCTCCTGTGTCTGAATCACCTTATATCCTTGTTAAAAGGGTGCATTGCTGGCTCTTGGGGAAGGTCTACTAAGCTCATGGTGTGTTGCTGGCTCTCAGGGAAAGTCTACTAAGCTCTGATCAGAGAATGTTATCTGCGAGGGGGCTGCCTGCCATTCTGATCCACAACAACACTGGAGGAATGGAGGAGAAATGCCTGTGCTTTTCAATGATTGAGGTGGGTTCAAACAACAATGAAGATGATAACACAAACCATCAACACTGAAAACAGGCCAAGACAAGCATCTCTACTATGCTACATCAAAAACCTCTTATTTATGGCAGAGAGGGAAATGGCCATTAGATTGGTAATAATTAAAATAATTTCAGAAAATCCAACCAAAATGACCAGATAGCTTATATAGCCATCTAGTATGGCAGTTAGTAGTACACACTCACTTAATAAAAAACAAAACAAAACAACAACAAAGACATCGAGACAATGAAGACACACAACTCTTTCTTTAGCTATGAGGGGGAAATGAACAACGAAAGATTTTCAGAATGGAGGGACATTGATGCATTGAAGGAATAATTTTGATGGGTAACATGTTCAATTATTACAGATGTACCATGCTTTAATTCAAAGTCAAGCACAAATGTAGAGTTTTGAATCATGGGACTTCCTATAAGAAACAGCTCACTCCAGCTCTTAAAATTGTGCATAATTTTTGGCATTTTCTTCCAGACTTTTCCTGTGAAATCTTTTTTTCCAGAGCTGAGTTTTGCCATTTACATTCACATCAGAATGTCCCCAGAGTGTTAGATTTCAAGTGTTTCCTATAATGACTGTGTCATTGCATCATATTGACATAACATAATGAGAATTGAATTTTACAAAGAACCCATCATAATCATGGTGTGGTTAAAGGAAGAAGAATGGATAGAAACATCTAGCTAGTGGGGCACAGATGACACTTTATGGAAGTGAAGGAAAATTGAGATTCATATTCAAGTGCTATTTAAAAAATTAGATTTGGTGAACTTGGGAGGTAAAGGAAAAAGGATTTAGAAAATCTCTTGTATGTTTTGAACTAAGAAAACTTTTATGCTTGTATCAACAGAGTACAGCTTCTCTCAGACTTGTTCAGAAAAGACCCTCCAAATTTCTTCTCTATTTAGTCCTTGAGAATATCATGAACCTATAAAACGTTACATTTATCCCCTAGTCTCCTGGCTCCAACTCCCCCTGGTCATCGCCCCCACTCCCGATACCCTCCCAACTTCACATCTCTTCTTCTTCCTCTTCCTCCTGCTCCTTCTCCCGTTCTCCTCCTTCTCCCTCTTCTACTCCTCCTCTTCCTTCTTCTATTTCTTCTCCTTCTCACTGAGACCAGTTACGCTTCCCATATGTGTGTGGTGTTAAGTCCAACCACTGAAGCATGAGCAACTTACCAGGGAACACTCCCTGAAGAACACTGATCGTTATCTGTGGCTAATAGCCCCGTAGCTAGATGTGAGGCCTTGCACGCCCCACCCCCACAAAAGCTGGCATCTTGAATGGCTTGATCTTCTACAGGTCTTGTGCAGGCAACCACATCTGGTGCGAGTTACTGACTGGAGTGGTCCTGCCATGTCCAGAAGACACCGTTTGAAAGCATTCCTCTCCATTTTCTGGCTCTTTCTACCATCTCTTCTTCAGTCACTCTCCAGAACACTCTCCAGTCACTGATTCTCTGCACTTTGACCCATTGTAGTTCTTGGTAACTACCTACAAAAATGTTCACTATTCTTGGCCATCAGGGAACTGCAAACTACAATTACGAAAAGATTCGATCTCACCCCAGTCAGAATGGCTAGAATTAAGATGACAAATGACAACAGATGCTGTGAAGGATGTCGGGGAAAAGGGAATATTTATAGACTGTTGTTGGGAGTGAAAACAGTGTCACCACCATGGAAATCAATGTGGGGAAATTTTAAGGAAATCAATTCCTTAAAAGTGAAAAATAAATGTTTATGACCCAGCCATACCATTCCTGAGCATCTGTGCAAAGGACTCTGTATTCTGCAGAGACACATCCTGTCTTCATAAAAGCTAGGACATAGAAACATCAACTGATGAATGACTAATGAAAATGTGATAAATATACACAATGGAAGTCTAAGTTACAAAGGAAAAAATTTCAGGTAAATTTGTGGAATGAGAAGTTTTTTTTGGGGGGGGGTTCGAGATTAGGGTTTCTCTGTATAGCTTTGGAGCCTATCCTGGCACTCGCTCTGGAGACCAAGCTGGCCTGGAAGTCATAGAGATCCGGGTGCCTCTGCCTCCCGAGTGCTGAGATTAAAGGTGTGTGCCACCAACGCCCAGCGAGAAGATATTTTTTATATTAAGTGAGGAGACACACTCAGCAAGAGTAACCTGCATATATCCCCTCCTGTATGTGGATTTAGAAACCACTGACTACCAGTCAAAAAGCCTAGTACCAGTTTGGAATACTTTCCCTTAAGTGGTTAGTCAGGGCTTAAGGACATTTGCTTTGAAATTGTGAGCACAAGAATTCAGATCTCAGCACCCATGTAACAAGCCAAGTGTCCCTACAAAATGCGGTAACACTAGTGCTAAGACATACTTTGCTGTGGCTTGCTAACTTCCAGCGTAGCTGAGATCACCAGAGCCCCTGGATCATAGAGAGTTCCTGCCTCAAAGGAAAGGGGAAGAGTGAAAGAGGAGTGACTTCTTCTGGACTCTGTGAATAGGTGTGTGCACTCACAAACACATGTGTGTGTGCATATACTCACATGGTCATGTGTACACAAAACTACATAAAACAAATCTTTGTAATTTATCAGTTTTGATCACTTTGATCTTTAGTTCTCATGTTATTTTATATTTGAATCCTCTAATATGTTACTTAATAGCTTATCAGATAAAATAAAAACAAACACCAGGTGTGGTTGTGTGTCCTGTATACCTAGAACCCAGGGAAATATGGTGACAGGAGGATGACTGGGACTTGCTGGTAGCCAGTGTAGGTGAAAAAATGGAGAGTTCCAGATTCAGTGATGAAACTCTGTCTCAAAGATGAAGATGGACAATGACAGACACACTTTGAATGTTCTCTTCTGGCATTCATATGCACACATAAACACACACATACACACACACACACACACACACACACACACACACAGAGAGAGAGAGAGAGAGAGAGAGGAGAGAGAGAGAGAGAGAGAGAGAGAGGAGTCTCTCAAGTGAAAAAATGCCAGAGATTAAAAATAAATTTGATTTTGAAGGCCACATCCCTAGCGCTTTTTATTTAAACAAGGCACGGGCCTCTGAACTCCACAGATCACAACAGGAACCTGATTTCAGGAAATTCCCTTGTCCTGTCATTTTTGGAGAAATTCTAACAAACGGAAGCTTTGCTGTGAAGTTCTATAAATATTTATCAGCCCGACTTTTACCCCCAGGAGGTTAAAGATCTCTAAGTCATGGATGAGAATGCCTAATAGTCTGATTTGACCCGAATTAGCAAGCAAAAGGAATCTTCAAATTTGCCCACTACTCAGCATAACCAAACAATGACTTTTTTTTGAACAACATTACAAGATAATGAGTTATTCTAGTCATTAACAAAACACTCAGGGTGAGTACTAGAACAAGTTTAATTACTGTAATCCTATTTTAAAAATCATATTTTGTTTTCCAATTGTCTTTGTCTCGGGAGAAAATCAAGTGAGATCCTTTCTCAAAATACATGAGATGTTAACTAGGTCGGTTTTAGCATCAGAAATGTGTTTTTCTTTTTCATTGTTGTTTTTCTCTTTTTACCTTTATTTTTACTTGTTTCTTGTTCAAACTAGACTCCATACCATTTTATTCCAAGTGTTATGATTATTGAAATAGATTTGGTTTTTATTGTGCAAGGCTGAAAGAATTCATCTTCCAGAATAGCTGACTTCTGAGTGATTTTATTATAGAAGTAGACCATTTTAATAATCTAAAAATAAACAGTGCACTCAACAGGTTAGCTGAAAGAAATATGGTAAAATGGAACACAAGTACCACTGTTAGTCTCCTACAAACATTATATTAATTTGTGACTCATATGCTTACTTACATGGTGTTTTAGGGCAAATAAGTGAACGTTAAGGTCAACTAAATATGAGTTTTCTCTTGATAATTTTCTGCAGTCTTAGATGAGAAGAAATGTTTAATCGTGTGGTGAAACGAAGACTCATTTGACATTTGGGGGCTCCTTCCTGTCTGTCAACAATGGACTTAACCATGGGTGGTGCACAGTTAGTTACTGGTGCCAGTAGTACTGAGAAGGTTTACAGTAGAGAGAAGGGAGGTTTTCTAGCACCTGTCAATCACTCAGAAAGTGATGAACTATGTTAAAGAAGCTGTGAAATCACAAAGAGCCCTGGTAGTTTATTAAGGGCTACAAAATAGCCTCACTGAACCGTGGGAAAGGAGCATGGATTGTCTCCACGGGAAATGATATCACAACATTGTGCTCTCCAACGCAGGACCAGCCTCAGAAACACGAGCCAAGTGCTTGGCCAAGAGCTCAAGGGTATTTATTTCAGGTTTGTGAATTTTGTTGTCTTAAAGGTTTTTTTCCCTGTTCTTTATTTTCTTGTTGCAGTACTTTGTTTTCTAATTTTTAAAAAAGAGACTCCAAAAATCTTGGTGTTCCCTGGAGCACATTTTGTAGTTTTCATTGGAAAAGGCATTCCCAGAGCCTTTAAAAAATTTCGGTTTTGATGTTTCCTAGAGAATTCTCACGTATCCCAATCAAAGAGTCAAAGTATCCTCCTTGCAAGCATATTTCTTTTGGCATAGAATCCTATATTTTTCAATGTTAGCATCTTGCTTAATGATCAACTTCCTCTGAATTAAAGATTTTCCACCCCCAATAATAGTTCTTATCCTACAAGAGAGCAAAATATCAAGAAGAACACTTAGGGGACAATTGTGAAAGGATGCCCAAGGATGCCCAGATCACAATGCATATGGTTTGGAGGACATGGAAAAGTCTAAATAGCAGCTAGTATGCCAGTAGATGTTTACATCTTTTAATTATGTTTATTTATTTTGCCTGTGTGTGTAGTGTGTGCACAGGTGTGCCTGTGCATGCACGTGGAAGTCAGAGGACAACACCTGGAAGATGGTTCTTTCTTTCACAGTTTTGGGTCCTGGGAATCAAACTCAGGTTGTCAGGCTTATAGGTGGGTACCTTTACCTACTGAGCCATCTCACTGGTCCTTAGTAGAAGGTGTTTTTTGTTATTTTCCCACCTTGTAATGTTCTCTTTACCACTAAGAGCATTAAAATCACTTAGTTCATCCAAAATCCTCAATGTGCAAATATCATGGATACTTCTTATTGAAGGAGTATTGATTCATGATGTCATTTTATTCCAAATAGCTGTATTAGCCTTTTATTTTTAGGTACAATACACAGTTCCTACTTGTATTCAGCAAGGATGCAAAAACAGTTTCTGTTACATTTATTTCCTAAAGTCCAACATATGGGAAAGTGACCATACATACTTACTTACTTATGTCTTGACAGTAACTGCCCAGGAACTCACTGCAGAGCAACATCAACTTCCTTGCCCTGTTTTTCTGTCACAGACACCTCAGTGTTCTTGAGCCCAGCTTATGACAGTGAGTGAATAAATGATATTCAAAGTCCATGAAAATTTAAGGCCAATTCTCATTCTTTGGGTACATAACTTCTTTTAAAAATAAACTAAGTAGAAGTCATAGAATGCCTTGGCAAAGTTATATAATGCATTAGTGATGAGAATAGAAAAGATGTGTTCTATAAATTGGATGTTTTATCTTAGTGGCTTCTGGTGACCTATGAATGTTGACCTTATTTTGGATTTTATTTTTGGTTGTAACCCAACCTTTAACAGCTGATCCATCTCTCCAGACCAACATTTTTTTTTTCTTTTTGTTTTTCGAGACAGGGTTTCTCTGTGTAGCTTCGTAAACCAGGCTGGCTTTGAACTCACATAGATCCACTTGCCTCTGCTCCCTGACTGCTGGGATTAAAGGCATGTGCCACCACCGTTTGCTTGGCTTAGCTTGAATTTTAAAAGGTCAAGGTTGCAGGTGACTGTGTGACTCCAGAGCTGTCGCCATTGCTTGCACTGCCATTTCCAGCCACCTGTGTACAGGCATGTGCTCATGGTCATAAAGCTGAGGACAAGGAAAACATTCTACAAGAAGGTGAACAAATGTGTCCTGTGAGTGACAGACTTGTCCAATCTTTCCATACCAATATAGGCTTGGAAAACAGGGAGCAGATAGTATCATCTCTGTAAATGAAGGACAGCTTGTTATTGCAGACACCAATTAGCAGGGTGAAGAAGGATTGTTAGTTTGGAAAACACGTTGTCATTTTGAAATAGTTTGGTAAATGGGACATGGGAAACGCTGTCCTAGAATACTGTGCCCACATTGTGCCTTCCCATGTTGGGAAATACTTCTGTTTTGGAGGAGCTGTTGGTGATGCTACTTGTAACTGTGTGTTTCGCATGACAACTGGCTAGAAGCTGAAAGCCTCTGTGTAGTGATTCCAAAAATCCCACACATTCAAGCCACTTGATGCATATTTACTTTGTGTTATATTTTATCCTATGCAGCGATGAGGCATTCCAACCAGACACTGTATATTTTTCTCAGAGTTGTGATGCTCTTTAATCTTAACACAGCAACAGATAGCAGGATTTATTTCCCCCAGTAGAGTCTCCTACAAGTTATAACCATTTTGTTTCCCTGAATCCCATTTAGAGAAGCACTTTGTCATAGGAAGTGGACCTAGCATTGAGCATGGTTTAGGGGGAAAAAAGATGTCTTGATGAACTATAGTGCTTGGCAGAAAGTGGCTTTTGCTCAGAGTGGACACAAATCATAAGGGGAATATGATCCTTCATATCTAATTGATAAAAGATTTCTCAGTACACCCTATGAATTACTGACCCCCAGAAATAAATGCTCTTGGCATGGCAAGGCAATAAAATCTGGGTTGAAACAGAATGATTCTATGGCAGTTTTGTTCATAGGGAAGGAGAACACACACACAATTTAAGGACAAAACCAGTGTGTGACAGTCTTGTTTGCTTTTGTAAAATATTACCCACCCTACATAGTATCTTATGCACTGTTGATAACCTATCAATTTATAGGTGCATTTTGGGGTGTGTTTTAAGGTAGGTAAATTCAGCAGACTATAGCCAACAAGGGCTCACAGAGCTCAAATCTTGATTTAAACTCTCCAAGGTGATGTTTTATTCATGTCAAATTAGGTATCATTTTCAAACTCTGCATTCTGATGAGATTTCTAAATTTAAAACCCATAACTGAAATTTTAAAAGAGTATTTAAGGTCTTCACAGTTTGCCTTATTCTTTAAGCAGATTATGGCAAAATGAGTATCTTGTCTACCCTGTCTTCATCTGTTTCTTGATGCGATGAGAGAAGACTTGAGATTAGGTCATCTACAGAGGAAGGGCGCTCATTCAGCTGTATACTAGGGGCTGCAAGTGCAGTAGTGAGCAGCAGCTGTGCTGGGGAGGTCTATTTGACTTTATGTCATGAAGGAAAAGTATAAAGACAAGAGAGTGTGCCAAAACAAGAGGTGCAGTGGTGGGATGCTCCCGCCTTCACAGTACGTGTTACAGTTCTGAGAGAGCTGGAACTCACGGATTCCAGACAGACGTTTACCTCTCTCATGTGTCCCTGTACCTCCCAATCCTGGGGACCAAATCTGAGGACCAAATTTCAGTGTGACTCTTAAAAGAGACAAATGGTATTGAAATTGCCCAAATTGCACTTCTTTCACAAACCTGAGGATCTGAGTTCAAGTCCCCAGAACCCATGTAATATCCAGCTGCATAATACAAGGGTCTAGAGTGTCAACATTCCTATGGGGGCATAGAGGTGGAGGCAGGGGATTCTTTGGAAGATGATAACCAGCTGTACACATGTATACTCTCCCCCACCTGAGTTCAGTGGTTCAATAAGGCTATAAAGAAAGCAGATGAATCCAAATGTATGGTGTATATTAGTGTATGTGACTACAATGAAATACCCGATTAAGTATTGTTTCAAAGGGGAAAAATTCATTCAGCTCAGTGTTCTAGAGGTTCAAAGCCCAGACTGTGTGATTCAGAGTGGTTTGGTGAGCTCTGCCCCTTGGGTGCATCACCCCATGACACAGATGGTAATGGCACATGTGTATTAGAGAGCAAAATGCTTGATAGGGAGAAAGATGAAAAATAGAGGTAAATAGTCCTTTTTGAGGGCGTAGTTCTAATGACCTGAGGTCTTCTCACAAGTCCCTACTCCTACACATTACAAAACCATCCCCTGGAGGCCCCACTTTTATGTATGAATGTGTCAGGCTATTCATCCAGACCACAGCATGTAGGGTTAGACTCGAGATCCGATGTAGTAGTTTCATTTTTGGAGTAGTCATTCCTGATTAGGTCCTATAAGGCTCCTCTTCAAACACATGAGATTGCAACACAATTTTTGAATCCCAAGTAGGCTTGTTCTGTCTCCTCCCCTCTTTAAAGTTCAATGTGCTGACTAGCTGATCGCATGAGTAGCTCTCTTGGCTATGTATTTTACAGAGAATCTTCCCAGATTCAGTGGCTTAGGTATTTGTGTTTTATCTTATTTTCAGAGGCAACCATGGCACTGAGTGAGGCTAGGAGTCTGAGTGTCTAGGTGCTGGATCATTGTCCATGATTATAGATTCATGTTTCATCCCTGTAGCCTCTTGAGGAAAGTAGGTATAAGATATTTCTTAAAGAATCAGTAAGCTGGGTATCAGATAATGCTTGCAAAGTTCCATCTAGACACAAAAAAGAAGTGTCATCACATAGTTTTGGGGGACATGAAATTCAGACCAAAAGGAATCTCTTCTGTCTTACACATAGGTCAGAGTCTGCCTTCAAGCATTCAAAACTCTGTCAAACCTATAGACCCCAAGGAGTGGTTCTGCAAAGTGGTTAAATGCTCTCCTCTTTGTTTCTGTAATTGCCAGTCTCTAATTTATTTCCTTTGAGAAAGGGCTTATCTCACCATCAACTCATTACTGGCTTAATATGGGTTAAGCTGATTATAGGCAAACTGAACTGGGATGTTCTCACTGCAGAGCAATCAAGCTAATAATACGTTTGGAGAATATTTCTCTTGGCTCTATGATTTTAGCAGATCCTGTTGGATTTGATAGCTACAGGTACAGTACTTCCTCTTATCCTGCTTCTGGGATGCTCTAATCACTCTGGACTTTATAGGAAACAAAAGAACACACACACACACACACACACACACACACAGAGAGAGAGAGAGAGAGAGAGAGAGAGAGAGAGAGAGAGAGAGAGAGAGAGAGAGAGATGATATGAAGACACATGTTCAAGGGTACAGGAATAAAAGTGTTTCTAACTTCTTTTTGGTTTTCAACTTCTTTCTTGATTGAAACATCTTAAGGTTCAGACTGAAAGAAAACATGAGGAATGGTTACTGAAGGGTGCAGAGATTAGCTGGGCTAGGGAAACTAAATCAAATATCAGACAGATTCAAATGTCTACCCAGGGAGGAACGAAGGAATTTGAAACCTATTCCAATCCCTTCCTTTTAGTCTGTCTCCAAGAGGCTAAAACATCTGGTGAGGCATGTCAAAGACCCCATCAATCACTCCAGTGTTTGGTCTCTAAGATGCCAGACATCTGGAATGACTGTGTTTCTCTTCTCTTTTCTTTAATTAAATCAACTGAATATTCGTTTTTTTTTCAAAATCAGCTTCTGTCTCTATTGTACATTTGTACATTTCAGGGTGCTTTTGCAACCTTGTAATTTTTTTAGACATATTTTGATTTAGGTTGACATGTCCCTTAATATAACCCCAGATTGAAAATGGTTTGCATATCATATAATGATTAATATGGAAGTATTAGCAAATAAATCAAAGAAACAAATTCGACTTCCACTTATCCTGCCCAGGCACACTGAATGTACCTCTTGGGGGTGGAAGTGGAGAGGGTTACAGAACAATGTTAACTAATGACAGAGCTAGCTCAGCAGAGATGAAAACACACTCTTTGATGTAAAGACAGCTGGCACCAAGAATAATTTTAACTGTGTGTAACAGGAACACACAATTTATATAATTTATGCATTCCTAGGTTTTTCAGTCCATAGGAATTTGGTCTGGTTTTAGGCTATTTTCAAATATCCTTTGCATTCCTATCTGGAATGGCTGCTGGGCAACTTAATGACTGAAGTGAGTTAAAAAGAGATGAGGTGAAACCACGAACACATACTGGTTTAATGGAATATCACATTTACTAGGAGAGAAATCAAACCTCAAAATAGACAAAACAATGTTTATCACTCTAAATATACGACAGAGAACAACTGAGGAATGTTGGGTTGACATCTCCAGCCTCATGCCTCCCTTTTTAATGATGCCCACATGGGACTTTTCTTGGCAGACAAGAATTGCTTTTTTAGGAAGATTCCGTTTTCTTTGGTTTTAAGGAAATGAAAGAAGAAAGTACTGTCTTCTTGCAGCTGGAGGTTATTTGGTAAGACCGATGAGTTATGATGCTAGGATCCTTAATATAACCACTTGAGGCAAATTAGCTAGATATTTTATATTCATACTGTGAAACCTTGGCGACACACGTCCAAACATGATAACTAAACATGATTTTACCAAAGGCTCTTCCATTCCTGCAAAAAGCCTATGTATACTCAGCCAGTCCTGGGCTAAAACAAACATTAAGTTCCACTCTGATAGTGCTTTGCATGCTTATACTTCATTGTTACCCTGTTGATTGACTTCACAGTGTTTTCTGCTTCATGGATCTTTGTTCCATCAGTTGATGAAAAGTGATCATGCACTCTTGGACAAATTTTTACATTTGTTGTCTGGACAAGCTTGTGAGGTAGGCTCTGTATTGCCTTCATTAAGCAGAGACAGAGACAGGAGCAGATACTTAGGGAAATGAAGCAACTTTATGAAGATTAGATAATTTAATTTTGGGATTGAGTATTTCATTTAAAATGTTTTTGTCTATATGAAGGGAATATTTTAAACAAAAAAATGTTACTCTAAATATTATGATGATGACTTAAAATTTCATGGTATGGAGCAGGATATATATATATATATATATATATATATATATATATATATATATATTCACATTAAACCACAGACCAATACACAAGACTTTATTTTGTAACTTAAAAAAAATCTCTTTATAAGCTTAATTGGCTACTCCTCAAATGTCAAGATGAATCCTACTTGAGTCCTTAGCCAAGTTTTTCTGTAAAGGGCTAGTTGATAGAAGTTTGTGACTTGTGGGCTATATGACTGTCAAAATTATGGAACACTGAGAAATCACAAACAAGCATGCGTGTGTGTGTGTGTGTGTGTGTGTGTGTGTGTGTGTGTGTGTGTGTTTGAACACCACATGTTTTAGTTCATTTATTCATCAGTGAAACACTTAGGCTACTGTGAACAGTGTTGCCAGTATCTCTTTCATTTTTCATCCTGGATGTTACAGCAACTCTACATTTAACTTTTTTGAGGGACTTCTTTAATGTTTCTCATAGTGGCTGGACCAATTTATAGATTAATCACCAGTGTGCAAGAGTTTGGATATAGAGTTGATTAAAGCTAATTAAGTGTTATCTCAAATCTGACCACATGCCATATAGCAGTGGTTCTCCATCTTCATAATGCTGCCACCCTTTAATACAGTTCCCCATGTTGTGCTGATCCCCAAGCATAAAATTATTTTGTTGATACTTCATAACTGTAATTTTGCTATTGTTATGAATTATAATGTAAATTGGATATACAGGTCATCTGCTATGGGACCCCAGATGGGTTGTGACCTACAGGTTGAGAATCTGTGTTATATCGACTCTTTAGGCTCAGTGAGCACAGACAGGGAAATGACTGCTTTCCTTTAACCATCTTTCCCAGCCAGGACCTTGAACTGGAGAGACAGATGCATTTCCAATGGACTTCAGAGAATCTGTGCACAGGCTTCACCCTTTTACTTAGTGTTGCTTGTGGGAAGGTAACACAGGCTCCATGACCCCAAATCTCACCTAAGTTTAAACTAGTAGGGGATGGAGGATCTGTGTCAGTGTCAATACTAGGGATTTCTGAAAATGTGAATGAGGGTGTAAATCCTTGGAAACCAGGTAAGAAATCTTTATGAATTAAGAAAATGACTGGGTGATTTTATGAGAAACTCAAAATTTTGGAAGGAAAGTAAATGCCTTGTCCCTGCAACACTGTTTTAGCAAAGCTTATTGGGAAATCCAGGGGCATGACATTGGTGTGGACACCATGCTTGTGTCTCGATGTCAAACTATGAGCAGTGGGAGCTAAAATAAGGCACTCATACTGATGTGTTGTGTGTGTGTGTGTGTGTGTGTGTGTGTGTGTGTGTGTGATAGATTTCCATACTAGCAATATTGCCCTGTTGGTGGTGGATACAAAAGAGATAAGCACAAATTTCACTGTCTATAAATGTGACATGGTCTTCTCAGTGAGTTGAAGGACTATGGACATGGCATGGCCAAGAGGTAAAGGGAGGAAAATCTGCTATAGCGGGTCTGAAGGCACTGCACTGCTACAATGGGAGAGAGGAGGCCTGTTCCCTCCTTCCTTAGGTTACAGTCCAAGGCAGCAGGGAGATGAACAAGGATATGGCTAAGGATGAGGCAGCAGGTCACTGTAGGGCTGTCTGGACGAGGCAGCAGGTCACTGTAGGGCTGTCTGGATGAGGCAGCAGGTCACTGTAGGGCTGTCTGGATGAGGCAGCGGGTCACTGTAGGGTTGTCTGGATGAGGCAGCAGGTCACTGTAGGGCTGTCTGGATCAGCCGCCACTGCAAATTCCTAAGGAATACAGAGGCACATGGGACTGAGGATTCTTCTGTTTTTGTTGTAAGGTACTGTTGACATTGCCTCTATTTCAGGAAGCCAGGTGTCATTTTAGGGAAGATCCAGAGCAACAAGGAAGGATTTATTTGTGAACTAAAAAGTGTTCAGTTTCAAGGCCCATCTAGGTAATTAACTGCTCTAAACCAAGTTCATTGATTGTATTGTGGTACAGTTACCCCTACACCCTATCATGGATCAGATAGACCATTATGCATGATCAGTGGAAAGATCAGGCTATATTTCCCAATTACAGAGAAATTGCCCACTCCCTCATTTGTGTATATTATAAGTAAGCTGGTTCTCAACACAGGAATCTTATGCAAAATGGGTTCATATGTAATACATTGCTGAGTAGATGATTCATGTCCTTCCTTGCCTGTTGGCCTCCAGATTTCCACATCACCTTCTACGTGTTCACCTTTCACTTCTGGATTTTTTCAAAAAGCTTCGGACTCACTGGGCTAATCCAGAAGAAGCAAGGAAACACTAGCTGTCCTCACTCCCCAAAATCATGATTTTGTTTTGCTTCTGAAAGTATGGCTGTTAATGAGGCCATAGTGAAAACACCGTTTCAGCCTCATGGCATCCAAGTGTCTGTGGACTCAGACTTTGTGCTGTAGCCAGACCTGGTGTCTTCCTGTTGCTGCTGACCTAAATCATTTTTTCTTTCCTTCCATTAGCATGTCATGTCTTGCTCGGGAGGGAACACAGGCTCACTTCCCCCTCATGGAGCTTGCACTCCTAACAGCAAGAACAGAGTGATGAGGAGGGTAGAGAATAGCCAGTTAAGGGGGAGTTTTTCCACACTGGGTCTGTTTTGGAAGTTAAGTGTGGGGCTAAGTGCTGGGCAAAATATGAAATGATATAGTTGGCTGAGCTTTATTGCATTTCTGGGAGACAGGGAACTTTCTAAGTAGTAGAATGGAGAAAGAACACTTAATATGAACTCATGCAACTTTCTCTAGACTTGACTTCATTCTTACACAGAGATTTGCTTTTTTCAAAAACAGTGAGCCTAGAAGAGGGGCCCTGAATTTGAAAAAGAGAGGACACCCTCCTCTGTTAGTTTGTGTTGTCTTCTTTGAATATGGTGGGAAAAAATGTGTTTATGCTCATCAGGGAGATGAAGTCCAAGTATATTGAGTATCCAGGAAATGAGTGCAGCATGTGGGACCCAAGCTTGCCTTTGTCTTTCTTCCCAGCCTTGCCTGTTTTACCACAGCTGGCCACCCAAGCTCATCAATTTTGGAGGCCCACCCAGGGGCTATTGGTGTCACCAGGGAAAGATACAATCGAAGTTAGGTGCAAACATGAGAATTTGTGTTCAAAGTGCTAAGTAGCAGCAAATTATGCCTCAAACATTTGTCTGTAAAATGCAATGGAATTTGTAACAATGTCCTTGCATTTTTCTGCTACTGGAAGTACCACATTTTCAATTTACAACAAAAATTTAAATATTATTCATATTTATATCTAACTGATGTTACACGATGTCATGGAGGAAATAGCTTACAAATAACAGCATTTAATTTATGGGAGGTCCAAGATCAAAATTCTTGAAGATAGGGTATTTTTATAGAGCCCACCTCTCAGTTCATAGATCACTGTGTTTTTGCTGTGTCTGCTTATGGAAGATAGGATGAAGGAGCTCCCTGGAGTCCTTTTATAGGGGTACTAATTCCATTTATCAGGACCCTGCTGTCATAATCTAATCACCTCCCAAGGGCTCCACCTAAGTATGTTATTTTACTGGGGATTAAGTTTTAGCATATGAATTTGCGGAGCTACACAAGGAAGACATACAAGTTAAGTTCTCCAGTATGAGAGCAGGACTCTTTTGTGTTGAGCTCTTTAACCCTAGTATGCAGAGCTGTGAAAACTCTGGTATGGAGACAGACCCTCTAACCTTCCAAAGTTTCTGGGCAGTGGTAGGTTGAGCCTGCTCTCTCCACGGGACCATTGTTCTTGAGTGCCAGCGAAATTGCACATTTTTCCTAGAGATGAATGTTACTGTCTTACGGATGACTTAGATAAATCATTTGACTCCAGTGAATCTCCCTCACTTTTATAATCTTTCAAAACATTACCTGGTAATACATTTTCTAAGGATAAGGATATCACAGGTGTCATTATTTACGCACTGCTTATTTGAGGGTATTTTTCAGCTTGCTTGCAAAAATTTTAGTGTATGTTTGTCATCCAATATGCTTTTTTTAATAGTGACTTCTTTGACTCTCAATAGTGTCTTGTTTGGGATGATAAATCATATAGTTAATTTAATTTAATACAGTTAATTCAATACATAGAGATATATTTTGCTTGTTAAACATTTAATATGTGTTATTTTATTTAAACCTAAGAAAGAAACAGGGCAATCCACATGATCCTGGCCTTGTTATAAGAGAACATCTTTCATCAGACTTCCCCTGACACTGAGGTTTAGGGGGCTACAACTTCAGAAAAGGAAACATATCTCGAGAAGATGGGGATTCTCTGATGTTTTCCCCTTAGAATATCTGTCAATTTATGGGCTACGTGAGAAACAGGGACTGAGAAAGGATTTTGGTTCAGAGCTTTTGCAAACACATTACATGTAGGAACACTCCAAGATCATGCAAACAGCTTGCTATATCTTCACAGTGGGCACAGAGAAGAGGAGCTCTGGCATCCTGTGAGGTATTAAAGTGGCCTCCTCAATCATTCTCCACTATAATGGTAACCACTCTTACATGGTAGTTTTACCATATACTTTACAGAAATTGAGTCATGTGAGATATACTGTTTCTGAATTTTTAAGCTCAATATGTGAGAGCGTTTTCAAGAGTGCATATGTACATTGCGATGCTAAATGATTCATGAAGGTCATGGAAAGGAAATAATATCATAAGGGGTCAGTTTCCCAGCTACGTCAAGATGAGACAGAGTATTCACCAAGTCAAAGAGCTTGACTGTGTCACCTCACTGATTTCTTTTCAGTTGTTCCTAAAGTCACTTTCAGTCTTTCTGAGCAATTCCCAGGGCCTCAAGTGTCACCTGCCTGTTTTCTGCTCAGTGGGCACCTCATATTTCAGTCTAGGCAGCAATGAAATGAATGGTAGATGGAGTCTCTATTCATTCAGCATGCCATGGGTTTAAGCCTTGCTATGTATGTCTCAATCTAGATCCAACTCCCTTATAATTAACACAAGTTTTAGGCTCACCGTCAATCACAGCTCTTTCATGCATTCTCTACATGTCTTGTTTTTGCAGACTGTTCCTGTTTTTAATGAGAACTTGTGGGGAGGCTATGCTAGGAATAGCCAACCGTATATCATCTTTGAACTTGTCTGATGTATGTTTACTCCTACAGATACCTGTTTATATTTAACTAACACTGGTTGAATTTCATAGGGTAAGTTTGGCCAAAACATGTTGGTCGGGTTTCAAAATCTTGTACTATGATCTCTTTGAAAAGTTTGCAGCGTCATGCTGAATCACTTGTTAGCAATGCTTTGCTCATTACCGTAGTTTACACAAACTCTGCATTACAAAGGACTGAACAATAATGGTTATAGAAGACATAGATTTCAAAGAGAATTCTAGCTACTAAGCTATATTTTTCTACCTCTAAAAACTTGCTACAGGCATAGTTAATGATTGTATAACTAACTGCTTGATGTTCAACTATCCCTTTTAGTGCAGATTTATTAATGGTAATCTCTCAGGCTGTCTGTTCATCTGTCTGTCTGTCTGTCTTCTCTTACCCCCTCTCTCTCTTTCATGCTCCAGTTATTCCATAAAGCAAACATTAAAAACACATAAATAGATCAAATGATCATGTGATGCTCACTACTCTCCCAATCCTTTCCTTTCAGTCGATGGAAAAGATTCCATCCACTGTAGGAACTGGTTCTTTTGAAAGACCATGGGAAGGAGTTATGACTGACAGTATGTACCAAACAAAGAAGTTTTTTCCAAATCTGTTTACAGTTCTGGGATGAGAAATGTTAAGAAGAGATGATGTAGAATAAGGATCACAGTTTATTTTAAATAATTTCAAATGAAAATATATGGGAAAACTAAAAGAGCAATAAATATTGATGCTGACCTCAAAAAGTTTGTACAGTTATACATAAAAAAGTAAAATGTAATTTAAAACAGCCACTTGCATGTGTTTGCCCAATCTTTCGGATATACAGATCTTCGTACATTGATGGTGACTCACAGGCAGCCATTGCTTACTTTTTCCAAACATTCTCAAATTATAGTCTAGTGTCTTAAATCATACGAAGTACCTCTAGTCACTAACGCTGGCCTCGCCATTTGGCTTGATGTATGTTTAGTCTATTTCTTCTTGGCACAAATGTTTTAGCGCAAGTGTCCGAGCATAAGGCTGACAAAATGTTCTTTTTCCTACTCATTTGTGTGGTCTTGTTTAACAAAAACTATATACATAAAAAAAAAGCTGAGTAAAATTTGTTCAAGGAAAACATACATATCTCTCTGGCAGTGGGCTTAGCATTGAGAATAATCCATGAGAGACCAGTGAATTCTAAGGGAGAGAAAGAGGATGTTCCTTTTTGCCATTTGCTGCCCTGGCTGTTTAATTACAACTTGGTCTCATTTCATTAAAATAAAAAAATATACAATTACAGGGAAATCATTTTAAGTTGGTGGGGGGCACTTTTCTTCCAAATATTTAGCATTTTTGCTCCCACCACTTAAAATGACAAAGTGCAGTTTAATTTTTTTAACCTTTTTTTTTGAACTTTGGGCAGGACATTCTGCATTCCTACCAGATTATTCTTGTAACGCTAACACACAGGTACACGAGATGAAAACGAATCTCAATGTGGAAAGTCTGTAGTGACTTGTTCTCGTGCCCAGGCTGTGTTGCTCAAGTGCTCTGAGGACGTCACATCATGCATGCCAAGACAAGATACCTTCATGTGGAATAATTCTCCCCACAAAGCAGTCCCTGTTGGACTGTTGGGGTTTGTAGAAATGGAGAGAAGGGGAATCTCCCACTAGGCTAGAAGAGATCAAGTGAACTTCTGCTTTAAACTTGCTATGCATTCAGAGAAGGAAAGGTCCAAATAAAATTAATTAATAGGAGAGTTCATTTCTTCTTAGGATGAACAAGGATTTTGAATTGACGGAGTATATGGCAGAAAGTCATAGTCTGAGCTGTGGTGAGGCTGATCATGAGAGGTAGACCAATTTTAGTATGGCCTTAAGGGACAGCCTCATGCATTTGGATTCTAGTCCAGTCTAGTGTCGATGAACTTATTTAAGAGAGTGAAATATATGTGGAGTGTGTTCAAACTTGGAAAAAATATTTAGAAAAAACAGAAGTCAAAAGCACTCATCGTGTTGTACTGTAGTGATGATACCAGGATTAGGTTGCAGAAGTGGACTGAGGAGCCATTCTCATTTTGTTTCTCTTTTCATGTACTGTGTTCCTCAGGCCTTTTAAAAAACAAAATGGTAGAGGACTCTAGCCTGACCCTGAAAATTTGAAGGTATGAAATCTGCCCACTCACTGTGAACCAAGACCTGCCTTTCTGAGGTTCCTGGCCCTTCATCCATATACTGGGAACCCTTCATGCACACGTTCTGCTTCTGGTAACCCGGGCTAACCTAGGTCCCAATGACCTCCAAAGATGTTAGAAAGGAGCTTACACCAACTTGGGGTTAACCCTTTTGCTGTACCCAGCTCCTGCCTCTGCAGTAGGAGTGAATGACTTAATGTGTGATTTCAGAATAATAAATGTGACCCCCTCCTCTAAAAGAAATGGCAGCCCCAAAGAAAGTGAGAAATAAGCCTTATTTTATGTGGATGATGAATTTGTTTGGGGTCTTGTTATGTGGTGATGAGGTTTGGTGTCTTATCATATAGAAGTGTCCCTTGTCACAGGAGGAACCTTCTACTAAAACTGCCCAAGAAGACAGAATGGAGCCATGCTGAAAACAACAAAGGACTATAGTGATGAAATTCTAGTGCTTGAAGTGGAAGACCAAAGGCAGATTTGAAGAATTTTCCCAATTAGTGTGTGGAGGTAAGGAAAAATGTAGACATGAGTAGAAGATAGGAAAAACAGAAGTGCACTCTCCATCAGGTACAGTGTCAGTCAGTTACTGGTGTCCAGTGCCCTGGGGAATGCCCCAACAAACATCAAGGTCTATTTTGAGAGCTGTGAAAACATAGTGAATTTTCCCCGATGAATTATTCAGTCTCTGTTAGAAGGTTGCACATTTGAGTGTGAAAGTGTGAGCAGAAGGAAAATTGCAGAGGGTAAGGGTTGTCGAAATGAGTCCAAGGCCTATTGTTAGTTTAAGGAGTCGGGCAAGGTAAAAGGAGGAGGCATGGCTCTAACGAGGAAAAACAGAGAGTCAGGTAAAACTACTCTCATAATGGTAAGCATGAAACACTGAGAAGGTAGAGATAAAATTAGAGGGAGGTAGTTTGGGAGGATAGGGAGTATGGTGGAGTAGGTATCTGAGCCATGCAGCCAACAATCTAGAAATGTTTGGGGAATCCTTCCCTAAGAGAGGGATGGAATTGACTTCTTAGAATTTGGGAATTGGGCTTAAAGAGAGTAAGTAACTGATGCTTCATTGATTCTCCTCCTCCTCCTCCTCCTCCTCCTCCTCCTCCTCCTCCTCCTCCCCTCCTCCTCCTCCTCCTTCTTCTTCTCCTTCTCCTTCTCCTTCTCCTTCTCCTTCTCCTTCTTCCTCTTCCTCTTCCTCTTCTTCATCTTTCACTAACACAGGTCAAGAAATTGCTGGAAACAAAGAATAAAGGCATGAGAAATGCAGAAATATTTGTATAGTTGAATATCATTAATTATGTATTTAATTTGTATTTATTTCTTTACTTTAGAGAAAAAACAAAGTAACAATTGCTGTCAATATCACATAAATTATAGAATATACTTTATATAAAAAGAATAACTTATTTTTCAGGTATTTTTTGATCACAAAAATTTAAACTTCAAGTACATCTCATGTGTTGGATACTGTAATATATATCCATGTCCCTTGTTTGGATAGGACATGTGTTCCTAGCTGGGAATGAAGCCAGAAGGCATTCTCTGGCTGTCAATTCACTTTGGAGATTGCCTGAGCTGAAGTAATCCCTCTCCTCCTCAAGGTCATAGCCTGTTCCTGATGCCTCATATCCAGCAATTGCTTAACACTGGGTGTCAAGAGATGACTTTTCTGTCTGTCAGGAAAGAAATTAGTGTCCACATGGTTTGCAGGTTTCTTCATTGATAATGTATACTGGTTTCTCCCTTCAACAGGTGGTGAAGGATGTTTCTGAAACAGCTTTCATTGCTAATCTTTGTTTCCAAATCTGTTTCTCAGGGAAACAAGCTTGTAAGTATTGAAATATGTCTCCCAGGGGCTATAAAAACTACTAGCCAACAATCATCAAATGCCAGCTTCCTTAAAATTTTGTCTTAACTGAAGAAAATTTCCTAGGTATAGTGACTTCTCCATCCAGGCCCAGCCCACATACCCCAGGGCTGAGGAATGTGTGTCATTCTCACTCCAGCTTGCAACAACTCCCATGGGGCAACCTTATGGAAAGCACACCACAGCGTGTGACCAATGTGTCTTTGTCACCCAACCCTCTTGTACTTCATGTTCCTTCCTTCTCTTCTCAGGTGTGATTCCAAGTTCACTCTTTAAGCCACTTCCTGTGCCCATGAGTCTGCTTTTGTGACTCACCTGACATCTCACTAACCCAATTTTGCTTTCTGATTCCAATGTTTTATCTTAACAAAGTGCTCAATGGAAGATCCATCTGTCAATAAAGAAACAGATCCTTTGGCTTTTCATGGGGACATTTTACTCCAGTGGTCAGGGTCTCAGGTGTCTGCAGTTCTGTTATTAGTGTCCCCTTAGGTATCTGCAATCTGTGGCTTCATTGATTTCAGCTATTGAACATTCTCAATTTAAACTTGATTTGAGCTTCTTCATAGTAAATTGAGTTACTCACGTCCTGATATTTGTGCAGAATATTAGTAATTACAAGCCAGTCTTTATCCCTAGAGCACAAATGAACTTTGGGAGCCCATTCCCTATGGAGGGAGACTATTGCAGCCCAGATACAGCAAGGAGGGTCTAGACCCTCCCCAAAACAATATGACAGACTTTGAAGGTCCTTGGTAGAGGGCCTCACTATCCCTGGAGAAGAGTTGGGGGGTAGGTTGGGGTAGGTTGGGTAGGGAATATGGGTGAGGGAATGGGGGGATGGATAAGTAAATATGAGTAATTAAAAATAATAAAAAAACAAGTGTCTGTTTAGACACTGCATCTAACAGACAACTTCTTTACTTTCCCCCTTGAGTACTAAGAATATGGTATTGTTGTTATTATAACTTTGAATGACTGATCAAAGATTGCTAGTTCAGCATCTATTTCCCCTTCACTATACAGTTACAGATTCTTGGAAGGACAACATGGTGTTACTTTGTTAACTATACATTTTTATCCTCTTTTTCAGCTCATTGTGGACAAGTGACTGAATTGTGGGTATTTGAATGTATCTGAGAATATCAAATGTGGCTTGTTGGGAAGGATAGCTATCCACTGGTGCATGTGGTCCCAACAGTGGGAACTATAGGAGTGACCTTGGAAAAAGGAGGGTGGCAGAATATGACAGATGAGGTCTAGCTTCCAATGCAGGCTGTCACATCAGCCAAGACTCTTGTATGAGAAAGAAGGAGCAACCATCTAGTACAAGCTACTGTTACTTCGGATCTCTATTTTAGCAGCCTAATCAATCCCCTAATTAATCCTCAAGGGATATGCATATCTGAAAGCTGATTCCTAATGTTATATTCATGTAATCAGTTAGTAGTTGCTTGTCAATAAGTTGGGAGAATATATGAATTCTTTGAAAACTGTGTTTATTAACTTGAGCCATTTGAGCTCCCATAAAAATTTAGGGTATGCCTGGCAGTTGAGAAATCCATCAGACCAAGATGGCATATCTCACATATTTTCTTTACCCAAGTTTAAAAGTAAAACATTTTAAAGTTTCCCAAACAAAATAAATTAAATAACTTTAATATTCATATAAATATATGTGTGTGTCAGAACACAATAAACCAACCATAAGTGCAATATTTTAGGATAAACATAAAGACTGCAAGATATTTAATGCACATGATATCCTTTGTCTGCTTGGTCCTCCAGGCAAGCAGAGGTCTCTTGTCTCTGGTCTCTTCAGTTTTATGGTTCTTCAGAAGAAATTCTGGAGACTGTCTGTATTGCTGCCATTCTGTTTCAAAGTTAGCCACTCTCAGACTGACTCAAAATGATCTTTTCTATTTCTACACCAACTTTCCATTTTATACCACCAGGGTTTTGATAACATTCATTATCCAAAAGCACTGATATTTTTGGAAATATTGAATTTTAGTAAATTTAGAGCAAGCTTTCCTGCCCTTTTCTTGAAGTTATTCATTGAATTTTTCAGATGGCCTTATTAGCATTTTCATCAGGGGTGTTTTTTATTCCAGCTCAGTAGTTCTACATGGTTGAGTCTGGCTTAGACCAGGGAGACCAATTTATTATTGTTGGCTGTCCTTCTCCAACTCTGTTATTTAAGCCATTGGGTGGCTGCATGCTTGTATTTGGGTGTCTGGTAGCATTTGAGGATTTCAGCACATGAACCATGGTGGAAGAATGGTCCTTGGGTTCTAGTCAGTGACATGAATTTTTGTATAAAATTCAAAACTAAAGATACAGTTTTTCCCAGGTTGGAATTATTAGCCCCATTTGACCTTTAATACATGAAATCTAAGAGGAAAAGAAAAGAAAAAGCAGAGCACATGATTAATGATGTTTACTATAGTTTTGAGCAGGGCCATCTGGGAGTGCAGATCAGAATTACCCGTGATACTGTGGAGTTGTTGCCATTCATGAGAGCTGCCTTTGTTCTGTGTCTTTAGGGATGGGTCTATTTAGGAAAGGGTGGTAGAGATAAGTGATAAATGCTTTAGTTCTTTACTAATTATGAACAGCAAGTTGGGTTCCCTTTCCTTAGACTAATGTGCCTGAAATTGAAATACTGGAACATGAGAGGAATTTTTTTCTTTTTGTATTTGTGCTTTTTGAACAACTTCAGAATGTGAGCTGACTATCAATTTGACCAAACCAACACACATTTCATGAAAAAAGAGAACAATTCAAAGACTCAAAGGCCTGGCTGCTGGATGCATGGGGCATGTTTGCTGACCACTCTTGTTACTGGGCACAGTCAAATATAGCTGAAGAGCCTAAAACTTGTGGCAGTGCAAAGAGGACACTAATATAGACCTGTCTGCATTTCTATAACTCATAGGCAAAAGCTATTCCTAGGAAGAAAGGCAGGATGGAAAAACAGTGGTATTTCCAGACAACAGAAAAGTTTGAACAAGTTCCTGGTCTGCTCTAGACTTTTAAAAACTTAGCATATATCACATACTTAGAAACATTCATACATCATAAAGAGGTGGCTCAAAGGGTGCTTACCCAGTTCACTATTCCCATGATCAAGAGAAAGGACACCAGGAGCAAGAGAGAGGTTTCAGTGATTATGAACAGGGCAACTCTTGAAGAGGATCAAAGCTGGGTTCCTAGCATAAACATGGCATGTCACAACATCCTGAAACTACATTTCTAGGAATTTTGATGTCTTCTTCTTCAGGCCCTGTATGCATGTGCTACAATACATCCATACTTGGAAAAAGACATAAAATTTTAAAAGAGTGAAATAAGTAGGACTTCACTGATAGATAAGAAGTATCCTTGGGGTTCTCTGTCTACTGAATCACCCTTCCCTAAGGTGACAAATACTAGACTTTCAGTACTGTACATTAATCTTGCCCATTTCTGAACTTGATCTTAGTGGAATTGTCAATGAATTATTGTTTCTTTTGTTCAGCCATGATTCTGTTGTGCTCATTCATGCTGATGATGTGAGTAGCAGTAGTTTGATCCCATTGTGTAGTATTCTACTGCATGGTTATATTAACATTTTTCATTTCTGAGCTTGGTGGACATTGGTGTTGTTTGCTATTTGGGCCATTATGAATGGAGATGCTATGACCATCTTTGTATGTGTTTTAAAGCACTCTTACAAGTATTGTTTACAATGCGTGGGTAGAATAGGCGAGTTTTAGGGTTTGTATAGCTTCCTGTTCAGTAGATAGTTTTATTTCTTTCTTTTATTCCCTCCCCCACAATCAACTACCTCAATTTATATTTCCTCCATTAACATTTATGTTGCCACACACTCTAACATCCTCAGCATCTTGACCATTTTTAGTCTCATCCTTTCTCATAGGTGTGTGATGATTTTATTGTGATCCTCTATGGTCCATACCCAGTATGACTAATAGTCTTCAGCATCCTTTCTCTGTTTGTTGATTTTTTAAAAATAGATTTCTATTGTGTGAAATCCTTGTTATTTCCTTTGTTCATTTTTTCTATCTAGGTGTGGGATTTCCCTATTAATTTTTTAAGATTAAAAATATTTTGTATACAAGTAATTCCTTGTATGGCTTTATGAATTTTATATCTATGTATATGTTTGTGTATGCACATGTATACATATGAGTATATATGCACGTTTGCATGCGTATACAGTGCCTGAAGAGGTCAGAAGAAAGGTGATGAATCCCCTGGAGTTAGAGTTACCGGTGGTTTTGGACCACCCTACATGGGTGCTGGGAACCTAATTTGGGTCTTCTGCAAGAGAAGCAAATAGCCCTAACAACTGTGCTATATCTCCAAATCCCATTTTTATTTTTGTAGTGCAAAAATCTTTTTGTCTTTCACAACACAAAGTACAGAGCTATTGTGGTATTTTTAATGAGAAACATTCCCAAGAGGCTCAAGCATTTAAACACTTGCTCTCCAGTTGATTGACACTTTGGGGAGGTTTAGGAGGTGTGGCTTTGTTGCAGGCAATACATTACTGGAGGTGGATTTTATGAGTTCACATGCTGCTTTCCTTTCAGTTCAATTTCTGTACTTCATATGTGTGATCTCTAAGTTTTCTGCTTTGGTCTCCTGCTGCCATGCTTCCCCCACCATTACAGACCCTTCCTCTGGAACCATAAGCCTGAATAAACTTCCCAATCTTTAATTTACTTTGGTCATAGTTTCTTATTACACTAACAGAAAAGTGACCAATCCAAGCCACATCCCAAGATATTGTTATACCAAAGAACCATACTATTCTAAATAGGCACACTTAAATTTTATCATCGTGTATGGTATTTTGTCATTGTATCATAAATTATTTTATGACATTTTCTTTGTATGTATCTTTGTGCATGGAAAAGTTTGAACAATATCCATAAGAATATACAATGAATGTTTATTTTCTAACAAAGTAACAATGACCATCTTAATCACCTTTGTTGACTTTTACTGAATTGCTTGTATCTGTATGTACATTATATTCTGTGCAAAGATGTTTATGTTTCATTGTTATTAATTTTACTGGAGGGTTTGCTCCTCAGGAGGTGGCGATTTCTTTCTTCTTCCATTTATTGCCACTGTCTATGTCTTCAGTTGTGGGCAGTTGACTCTTTGTCTCCTGAAGCCTGAATCACTGGAACCACAACAAACTCTACAATGGCATATCCTTCTCTCTTCAAATTCCAGTAGTTTCTATCTTGCTACATAATGCTGGAATTGATCTTTTCCATAGTAAGGGAATTTACGAAGTGTTTTCTTTTCTTTTTTGTTTTTTGGTTTTTTTGAGACAGGGTTTGTCTGTGGCTTTGAAGGCTGTCCTGGAACTAGTTCTTATAGACCAGGCTGGTCTCAAACTCACAGAGATCTGCCTGCCCCTGCCTACTGAGTGCTGGCATTAAGGGTGTGCACCACCACTGCCTGGCTTCGAAGTGTTCTTTAGCCAGCAGCTCACTGACACTTGTTCTACCATGCCATTGAACTGGGGCTCTTATGTCCCATTGTGAGAATACATTGTCTTTTACCAATCATTAATACCATTAATACCATTTAGACCATTTAGCATTTCCCTTTCAACCCTGAATCTCAGTCACTGTCGTCTCTGCATAGTCAGTAGGCTGAGAGGATGTAGTAAGATTAGATTCTGTCCATAGTGGCTAAATTACCAAGACTGTCCTGTATGAATGGTTATCTTTCATTACACAGTGACATTTCCTTTATATAGGAAGCCTATTTACCTGCCCAGACCTTGTCCTCAGAGAATGCAATACATTTTCCTGTTGCTTCTAGTTCTTTCTGCCAAGAATTCTTGTCCTGAGCACTGTTCACCATCTTTTCTTTTCATCCTAAGTTATCACTTGGTCTCTGGGCCAGCAGCTCTCAGTGTTCCTTAGAGAGATATGTCCCTGAACTAGAATATATACCCAGAGTCAACACCTCTAAAGTTTTTCCCAGGAGCCTCAAGGTTCACAACTAGAGGAGCTATCTTATGCCAAATGTGCAATCAGAAACTATTGTATAATTGAAAATAGGCCCTGTTGCATGTTAATGCAGCCATAGACCTGCAAACTCTGAGGTGAGTGGGGTGAGAACACCTCCACTTAGCTGCTCTCACCTGTGTCTTTTGCAATGAACACATTAGAGAATGAGAAGCCTGCAGACATCTCTCTTTTCTGCCTAGTGCATGGTTTTACATCCTTCCTACTTTCTTTCCCTCCCTCTCTCCCTCTCTCCCTCTCTCCCTCCCTCTTTCTTTCTTTCTTTCTTTCTTTCTTTCTTTCTTTCTTTCTTTCTTTCTTTCTTTCTTTCTTTCTATCTCTCAGTAACTGTTTATCACCTCCTCAGCTCTGGCATATTCTACTGCAGTGGTTCTCAAGCTTCCTAATGCTATGACCCATGTTATGATGACCTCCAGCCAGAAAATTATTTCATTGCTATTTCATAACTGTAATTTTGATACAGTTATGAATCACAATGTAAATATCTGACATGCGAGATATCTGATCTGTGATCTGTGAAAGGGTCATTTTACCTCCAAAAGGGTCATGACCCACAGGTTGAGAACCACTGCTCTTCTGCTACCTTGACCATAATTGCGGCGTCCACCCTTGACCAGCAAGAAAGACGCCACACCGAGGAATCTTCTTCAAACACAGTTTAATCGGGAACCTCTTTGCTTTTACAGTGTATAATGGCGGCGGCGGCCCGGGCCGAGGGAGACGGGGCTGATATAGTCTACATCTACCAATCACCTAACCCTACGTGGCGCGCCAGGATAGGTTGTCTCCAAGCAGAATTAAGAGGATACATGACCTTTACCATATTTGGAGTTGTTTACCACAGAGAGCGCTCGCCATCGGGCTGGCGGAGGGCGGAAACCGGCGCCATCTTTTGGGTGCGGTTTTCTGCAGCTCCCTACACATAATGGCAAATTTAAGAATAATCATAGAGCTACTGAAATGGCCACTTAGTCATGATAGGAGTTACCAACCACAATTCCCAGAACCATGGATAAAAAATTGTATTCCTATGAAGAGAGTTGTTGAAATTCACAGATACACTGGCACATTTTTGGTCCATTTCACATTTACTATTTTAATATTTGCTAATTCTTTGTTGTCTTATGAAAAATATAAGGGAGGTATTCATTTTTCATCCTAACATTAGTTATGTCTGTTCTGAATCTTGGTCCTAAAATCACGTAAGAGAGAATATTAAGACAAACTTTCATCTGTGGCATTTGGTTTGGTAAAAACGTATTGTACATTTGAAATAAATTTACCACTTCTCAAGAAAGGGTGTTTAAATATGAGAAGATGGGTCCATATTAAAACCCTTGGGCTGATAAGAAAATTGGGCTCCAATAGCTGGTTCTGAAACTCATTAAAACAAATGAAAGACTTGGAATGTTTTCTTAGGTTTTTTTTGGCAGAAATTATACATCCACATTGCAAGTTTAATGATCCTATGCTTGTGATTAAAACTTGAGTAATGTGTTTTTTCCTTTTGAAGAACTTAATAATGCACGTGGTACCCATTATATCAAACACGTCTTAGTCACATTTACAGAATGTCTCTGTGCTTAAAAACATTCATTCCTTTCTGTAATATAGCTGAAGAATAATTTCCATCATATCGTTTTCATTGTATCGATGAGAAAATGAAAATCAGGTTTGGGCACATGACAGGATTCCAACAAAAAGTCAGTTACTTGGGTAATTCAGTCCCAGGGTTAGGTACCTTTCTGGGAAGTTAGGAATTGGTAATATGGGTTGTGGAAGTCAGAATCAAACATGGCACCTCACCCCCACCCCTTCTTCCTATTATACAGGCCTTTCATACATGCTACTCATGTGTAGGTAGCCTCATCTGTTTTCATTTACATTTAATTCATATAGAATTAACAGCACAAATCTGTTCTCAACAGGTGTTGTAGAACACACTGTCACTAAATGACTTAATCTGTTTCCTGTTTTCCTAAATTTACCAAATTCATTAACTCATCATTTCCCGCCACTCTCAAAAATTCCCTACTCTGAAACCAAACAGCAAATCCAAATACGAAAGAAAACAGACACAGGGTCTCTCAGTCATGCCGAGGCAAAGTCAAGTGGAAATCCTTCCAGGGAACCCTTAGTGTTTCTGACTACTTGTTCCATCAGACCTTGCTGGCAGGGGATGTCAGATGGTGGCAAGTTGCTGGACAGGAGGTCTCTGTGTAGCTGGACTTTCATAGATCACTCTGGTTGTGTATCATCTGAACAACTTACAATGTTCACTCTTGGTTTTGCTCAGCCAATCAGGCCTCTTTTAAATAGCTTTAAAAAAAAAATCCTTGGCCTCTGAAGTCTTGCAGAATATTGGAAACCCGTTAATGCATAAACATATGTCATGCAGAGAAAGGGATAGTCAAAGAAATCAGGATGGCAAAGTCAAAGATGCAAATTAAAACCCAGGAAGAATCAATTAAATCGGCACCAAAGGTCTGTTTAAATGATTAAATGAGACAGAAGTGCATCTTGAGATGAATAAATTACATGGAAGTGTGAGGAAAGGAACGGAGCCCTGGGAGGCATGTGAGGGGGAGGAGAAGTGAGTGAATTCGTGAGGAGAGATTCAACATAGGTGATGTGCACTTGGTCTCAGATTTTGGCTATTAGAGTGATTAAATATGCAAAAATGTCACCATAGCCTCTGGGTATCACACCAAACAGGAATACAAATGTGAACTCCTAGAGCTGGAATAACTCCTAGAGGAAAACCTTCACGTCTCTTGGGGTTTCTGGGCACATGCCTCAGGGGTGTATACTACTGGCAGTTCGAGGGTGTCCTGGAGTCAGCTGTGACATACTGATTTCAGTGTCCCACCTTCCTTCTGCCTGGCTGCTCTATAATCAAATGCTTCTTTGTGTTTTCCAAAATGCCTCAATGTGTATCATATAACCCTTAAAACAAGGTGGGAATGGCAAGCCTTACTTAGCATGAGTTCAGCTTTCCAAAGAAAGAGAGCAGAGGTGAGGGACACAGATCTCCAAGTTCACCCAAAGCCAGGAGCTGTCTGCCTTGGAATGCCATGGACAGCTGGGCCTGCTGAGCCTGCTGGTTAAATAGACAAATGAGAACAGAAATGCCGACCCAGTTCACTTGACAGCAGTTTGTCATGGGGGCCGGTGTGCCTGTAGGCAGTGGTGCCATTTCTGTGTTTCCAGGTGACCCTTGACGCTTTTCTGGATTTCTGTGTTCTGTTCTAAGGTACATCCTCGCCTTTTCCTCTGTCTTGATCCCAGACTTCTCTCCATCTCAGCTGGAGGTGGCACGATGTTCAATGAACTTCCCAGCATTTTTCTGACATGCTAATTTTTCCTATGGTTTGACAAGTGTTCTAAGGACTTCTTATAAATTTCTGGAAAAAAATCTTCCTGCTATAAAAACCAAAACCAAACAACAACACCAACAACAACAAAAAGAAAACAGAAAGAAGGGAGAGAAGGTCTCAGGTCACACTGCTAGGAACAACCAAGCTGGGATTGGAAGCCAGAAGTAGAAGCTCAGCTCTGGCTCTCTATAATGCTAAATTGCTTCTGGCCAACATTCCCTCTCCAGGTGCAGGGACAGTAATTCGAAAGCAAGTATCTGCAACACCTTTGACCTTGTCCATACATGTATTCATTTCTAGTCAGACACAGGCCAGTTGTACTTTGTTTCATCCTTGCTGAATGTCACCCACTGAGAAAAGGCCAGTAACACCCAAACACTCGATTTTGTTTCAACTTCTTCCTTTTCCACTTCTTTTCCTCACTGTCTTCTTTTTTCCTCCCCAGGACCATTGACTTATTGAAAAGGGTCTCCTTATGTATCCTGGGTTGTACTTGAACCTACAATGTAACCAGTTTGTCTCTGAACTCACATTGGTCCTCCTGACTCAGCCTTGTCAGTTTCCTTTGCTGAACTTGTGACTGAGGGATCAGTGACTTTACCTCCCCTCCTTACTGGAGCCCTTGGGAGTCAGTGGAGCTCATTTCCATATTCCTTACACCAGAGTCTGAATCAATTCAGAAACAGTTCCCAATGGTCAGGAGGGCAGCATAAGCCTATTTGTGGATATGAGGAGGAGGTCGCTGAGATCTAACTCGAACTTGTAATTCTGAACTTCTGAAAACCATTTGTCCAGTGGTAGTCTGGTTGCAGAGGGAAGCATTTCTGAAGTAGATTGGCAGAACACAAGAAGAGAGTGCCTGCCTCCAAGCATGAGTCCAGTTCTGAGAGAGATCCTCCAGCAAGAAAGCCTTGCTTCGTGGACTGCCCTTGCTACCACAAAGAGACTGACAGACCTTCCGTTGCCTTTCTCAATTTCCTTATAAAGCTCAATGGCCTTTTGTGAGTCTTGACAACACACATGACATGTTATGCTCTTGAGACCTCTGAGGTAGAATATGGTGAGGAGGGAGACTTCCTCCTGAGCTCTTTCATAAGAGGGAAAGCAGGCAGAGGAAGAGTGGGGGCCACCAGCCAGGGGGATGCATAGGTGTGGCACAATTCCACTGTGATGGTGTTGTCTCTGGTAGCCTTTGGTAGATCCCTTCTCTCAGAACTTCTGGGCATACTGCATGTATTTCCACTTGCCCAGAACCATGATACTAAGAAAAATGTTGGGAGCAGAATGCAGCTTATAGAACTGTAGCCCCTCGCACGTGCTCTATGTGACAGAACCCTCGTTTTGTAGGTGTAGTTATAAAACATGGTGTCCACAAGCTGAAAGGAAAACATGCATACTCTATGTCCTGGGAATGTACTGATGATTTCACAAGACTAGTCTCAGAAATGGAGTTCAGTATATGTAGAAGGGAAATCTCTACTTATTCTGAACTTTTTACATAGAAGCATGGGACTGGATTGGTTGAAAATCAAAAACAGTGGCCTGGAACTTGGGAGATGGAAACAGCAACTTCTAAGGTTTTGGAAATGACCCTGAGAAATCACTGTCTGCCAGTTCGTATCCATTAAAGAAGTTATCCATTAAACTAGGGGAATCCCCCCATCTCAGTGACTCCCACATAAAGACCACTGATGTCTCAAGAATAATAGACTGGTTGGCTGAATTGGTGGCTACAGTTACAGACTCAATGCATACACACACACACACACACACACACACACACACACACACACACACGGAGAGAGAAAGAGACAAACAGAGAGAGAAGGGGTGGAATATGGCTGAAAAGCATGAGATATCTCCACCTTTCATTTTATCAGCTAGTGGCCAGAGAGTTCCTTACCTGGCTTAATTATTTTGTTTATAAACATTGCCTGATGAGAGGACTGTTAAAGTGTACCATTGAGTAATATGATAACCAGAAATTCAAAAGGTTGACTTGTAATACTTCACAGGCAAATTCTTTCCACGAATATAAGCTTGCTGCTGCTAAGAAGGGTTTATGTCTTTAAGACTATGGAGTATTAACAAGGACATTGCTTTTACATTGATATAAATCAGCACAGAGTGTGAATTCTACATTTTGTAGGAAAGTCTGTACAAGAGGAAATGAAAGGAGAATAAAGGAATGGCTTGAGAGGTAATGACTGGGACTATGAAAGGTTGCACTGTTAAGGACCCTGATCTTATATTCTCCAGGATGGTAAATGATGTTGACTTGGAACATGGGAACAACCCTGGACAATGTCCCCTTTTACATAAATGTTAAGGGAAGGGGAAAAAAAGGACACAGCACAAAGGAGGATTCCAGGAATATACATGGCAAACAGTTTTTTCTTTAAAGTTCCAAATTGGTATTCTGCCCTTTTCTTACTTTTTTTTCTTGCAAAAGAAATATTTTGAAAACCAAATCCTGTGCTGGGATCTGGTGACTGGTCATAAGTCTTGTTCGGCTTGGAAACTTGGTAAGGATCCAATGTGAATAGATTAGCTAAGTGCTGCTATGGCCCGGCCAGACCTTCATTTTTGGAATTAGGAAGTTTTATGTGATCAATTCAGATAATAACTTCAGCTAAGAGAAGCTCCCCAACCCACACACACTTTTCTTTTGCACTTATGGCCTTTTGTAAATCTTGACAACAGTGCATGACTTGACTCTTCTCTTGAAACCCATGAAAATAGATACTGTATAGTTCTGAGGCCACTATGTAGACTCACCAGCTAATAATTGATGATTCTTTTATAACTTAATGTACAGCATTAAATTGAAGATGTGGCAGTGTCCTGCTTAGGGCCCTGATTTGTGCAGGGCAACTGGTTCTCCTGATTTATGGCGAACAGCTTTGTTTATGGTTGCCATGGATATTTGAGTCTTGGTTCCTCTCCATAAGGACTTCTGTACATGTTAATGAAAATCAGACATTCTGCTAAAGTGTAGCAACCTATGCCTCATTCTGCACTGCTAATACGTCCACTAATAAATGTTTATTAATGGACCTGATGCTTTTTCTGATAATAAGTTACAGTTCACATATAAGGCCAATTATTCCTAAAGAGAGCTGAAAGCAGCACAGACTAAAATGTTGTCTCTCCAGTGCCCTCTTCCCCCCCCAAAAAAAAAACCTTTTCTTCTAAAGCATAATGGTAGTTATCTGAAAAGGTAGTTGGATGGGATCAAATACATGTCTTTGGGGTGTTTGAGTGTTTAATAGTTAAGATTGTAGAGCATAGGTTGAGTTCATTAATACTTAGCTAAAAGCATGATAGGCTCTGACATGAATTTGTTACTAAATATTTAGTCTTTCCTCCTTCTCTACACCTTTTTAATCAAATAATATTTGCAGAGCTATTGAAGGCTATGATCAGCCTTTATTGTCAACTTGCCTTGCTTTAGAACCACCATGGAAATATACCTTTTGAGGTGTCTATACCGATGTTCCCAGAGTTTTTAACAAAGGACAAAGGAGCCATCCTGAATATGGATAACATGACTTATAGATTGATGTACAGAACTGAATAAAAATATAAACGAAGCACAAGCATTCATTCATTTTTTTCTGTACCACTGGAGATAATGTGCTCGCTCGACAGCCTCATGTTACTGTTACCATGACACCCCAATCGTGATGGACATTTTCTCTTGAACTGTGAGCCTAAATAAACCCTTTCTCCTTTAAGTTGCTTCTTGTCTGGTCTTTGCTCATAAACATAAGACAAGTAATTGATTCTATCATTATGGGTCAGTAGTGCCTATGGTGAGAACATGTCTCCAGAGCAGAGTGGGGCTGGAAAAGAATCATGATATATGAAGTCTGCTTAATTTCTGCTCCTGCATATGGTTCTCCTGATGAATGTCAGGGTGGCATCAAGACATTTCTCTCTGATTTTTACCATGTGTTTAATGGAGGAATGGAAGGCACTTCAGCCTGAGAACCTAGGAAGAGTAACTTCATGGTCCACATCAGAGAAGAGCAAAGGTTCAAAGGGATCAGATCCTGGGACCAGTCGGGGAAGATTAAAGGAGGGCTGAAGTCTCATTGAGTCAGTAACTTTAGCAATCCTTATGGTTATCTTGTTGTTGTTCCCACACTCCTCATGGACTCTGCTTCATGGTGGTTGGACTCTAACAGGTTCCAGACGGTCCTCAGGACACTGAAATTCATTGTGATAGATATATGGTTGACAGTCTCAGCATTGGGCATTCTTTTTTCTCTACGAGGGAATATTTCCTTCTACCTTTGGCCTGTGTGATTCAGATAGGCTCTCTCTCCTGGTGTTAGACTACAGTATGTGACCTGGACATGGCCATCTAGTATATCAAAGACTTCAACCATAGATTTTGTTTTTGAGATGGAGAGTAGCACCTAGAGCTCATAAAAGAGCATCTTTTCTCCTTAGTTATTTGTGACCAGGTTGTCAGGAATCATCACCATACAGGGCTTCACAATGAAATAACACTGTTGAGGGCAGAGGCAAGAGACAGAGGTATTTTTGTTCCATGTCTTTATTTCATCTCTCAGTCAACTCAGACCTGGAAGCTAGGGTCCTTTCCATGAGTTGTGAGCCTTGCTAATGGCAAATTTTTACCCCACTTCTGGATGAAGGCTCTGGGTAAGTGAATCAGTTGCTTAAATTTCTCAACCAAGTGGACATTGAAATTTTCAGACAGATAAAGTGGTGAACATCACCTTTTCAAAGAATATTAGTGGAAATGGCTTTGATTCATTCTCTTTTTCTTTATTTTCTAATTTTTCTGTAAAAAATAAAATTTCCCAGGCTAGGAAGATAGCTCAGTCAGTAAAGTGCTTGCTACATAAACACAAGAACCTGAGTTTGTTCCTCAGTACCCGTGTCTGGGTCCTGTGTCACCTGCCTCTCATCCCAGCAGAGTGGAATTGGATGGGAAGGTTCTGGGATTTTTGGGAAGCCAGTCTATATGAATTGGTGAGTTACAGGCTCATTGAGAGATCCTGTCTCATGAAAGAGGGTGGGCAACAGTTGAGGGAGACACACAATGTTGATTTCTGGTCTCCACATTCATGTGTACACATACAGGAATGCATACATGCAAAAAGAAAAAATAGAAAAATTCTCATCTAATGATGATTAGTTCTCATCTTAAGCAAGGGAAAGCCATAACCCTGAATTCTTTTTGTGATCTTCTGTAGTTATCTTCTTAAGTCTTGGTGTTACACAAAACAATTAAATGGAAAACAATGATTTAGCATATATATATATATATATATATATATATATATATATATATGAGTTAGATATATCTAAAAGTTGATCATCAACTAATGGAAAACCCACACCCATTCTCCAGAAAGGTTGAAAAGAGATAAGTCTCTGCTGTTCTATCACCAATCTATTTCCTGTCCTAGATGGAAAGCATCTTAATTTACATTCATAAAGCTGATGCTCAATATTTAGTGAAATAAAGATTACTCATAAGAATGATTGACTTTCCTTTTACTTAAAAAAATAAAGCTATCCTATTCTAATTAACCCACAAAGAAAAATGCCACACATCTAATTTCCAAAGTCATTGAAACACTTGCTCAGCCCCAAACTCTATCCATTTCAGTGAATTTCTTACAGCTAGAAGGGCCATTCTTAATCCATGGAGCTGCATTTAGGGTTTTACAGCCCCCTTTTTATTTTCATAGCCTATTTGAAATACTTCCTACTATTTTTGCCTACTGATCTCCAATTTTGACTGTCATCTTGGAGGCTAAGTGTAGAGTCAGTTCCCCCCACCCATGCCTCTGTCATGAATGAAGGAATTGAATTAAGGGTACTGTGGATCTTGATTCTTTCTAGAACATTCTAATATTAAAATGTTCTACTCCTTCACCCTTTTCCCTTGTTGTACAGCACAACCGATCATGGGTTTGTATATTGTATTTGCATTGTATTCCAGGCTTCAGGTAAGTTATCAAGGCATCAATGACCCTGTCTTTGACAGTGGGTCCTTCAGATACATTCCTGAGGAGGTGGTAATGAATCTGTTGGGAGGTGCTCAAGCTTTGCCACAGGGCTGGCCTCCCTCACAGGGATTCTGGCTTTGCCTGTGTGAAAGGAGGAACCAGACTGTGAAACAGTTTGCTTGTTTTGGCCTCTTCCAGTTTTGGATCCTTCCATAGCCCAATCAATTATATAGTAATTGGCCTCAAACTCACCCAACTGCAGTCAGCTGAATACATATCTCACACTTAGGCACTGCTGTACCCATTCCCTGCTGTGCTTGGCCTGGGTATCTTGTAGATGAACCCAAACTCTCAGTAGGATTTAACTTCTATCTTGGAGTAGGGGTTTCAGGGCTCAAAGTCAATGCATACATAACACCTCTGCACTTCAACTTCTTCACCAGCTAACATGGTAGAGGTTTTACCTCAAAGAGTTGTGAAGACTGAGTGAGGTAATCTATGGAATAAGCCTAGCTTCCCATCTGGCATGTAGTAACTCTCAGTAATTATTGCTTATCATTCCTGTTACAGTCATCACCACCTGCACTGCAACCATGACCATCATCATCACTGTCATCTCATCCCCATTAGCACCTGTGTCAGCATCACCATGATCTTTTGAAAGACAACTGCTCTGATACTGAAGCCAGAGGAGGGAGTGTTGGGATTTGAGAGAGGCATGGGAAGAGGTTTCATGTCAGTGTATATATGAGCTATGAGAGTTGGAGTCCACATGAAAATGGGATTAAACTCTTGTGAGTGTATGGATTTTTTCCCCAGAACTAGCTATCTTGGCCTAATTTTAGGACCAAAGCCAAGAGTTGGATCATGGATTGACCATGAGGAATCCATAATAGCCATTAGATTACTTACTTTATGTAAGGGTTTGATACTAAATTACAAATATTTTGTTCATATGAGAAGATTAAACACACAAAACACACACTCATCTTTAAAAAAGCAAAAGAAGTAAATTAATTACATATGTTATGCATGTATGTATGTCATTGCTCTAGTTGTATATATTCCCAGAAATCTTTATCCTCTTTCTCTCTGCCTGCGTCTGTCTAGGTTTCTCTCTTTGTCCCTATCTCTGTCTCTGACTGTCTATCTGCCTATTTGCTTCTTTCTTTCTTCCTTCCTTTCTTCCTTCCTTCCTTCCTTCCTTCCTTCCTTCCTTGCACACACATACAGACTCAAAACACCCACGCCCTCACTCACTCACTCATTCAGTCACTCACTCACTCACTCACTCACTCACTCACTCACTCACTTCTTTGTCTGGTTTCTCTTTTCTAATAGGGATTCAGACAATACCTGTTATGTATTTTTGTATAATTCCTTTCCATTCTATGAACTGAAGCAGACTGCCTGCAGGGAGAAATGCATTCCAGCATGAACTCTGAAGGATTGTTTAGTATGGGATGGAAGAGCTGGGAGACCCCTGCAGAAGGAAGGGTTTGAAAAACTAGAGGATGTCTTTGCTTCTCCCCTTCCCAAACCTGAAACCGATGGAAGGAACACACTGGAACAGTCTCCTAGTTGTTGTCCACCATGTCCCCTTGCTACTCTCTTGTTTCTGTCTTTGACCTCAAGCTCGTCTCCAAACGGGAATTACAAGTGCCAATAACTAGGAGGACATTGGCTCCATTTTTCTCCTATCCAGGTTTTCCCTTCTCCAAAGAGCAGTGTAATGTGGCTCACCTGCCTGCTTGGAATTCCTAGCACCCTTCTTTCATGTTCCTCATCCCAGAAAGGATGATAGTCTTTTATTGAGGGCTCACCTTCTATTCACCTCTCTCCAGAAGGAGGCAGATTAGAAGAAATGAGAAGAAAAAATATAAGATATGATGACAAAAAAAAAAACAACCCAGAAAGAGCCAAGATAATATATAGAGAGAAGCTGGCCCAGTGTCTTTACCTCTGAGCCCAAAAGAAAAGATAATTTCATAAACTTATTCATGAGGAGCAATTTTGCTGTATGTGTTTATCTGTTTGCCTACTATTTTCTTTTGCTGTGTTTGCCCCTCTGCTCAAAGTATTTCATTTTCTCTAGGTTAGTTTTTCTGCTGGAGAGTGAACCCTTTAAATTTTCTTTCCTTTAGAGGCATTGATTCTCTCCTCTGCTTTTGCAGCTTCTTAAGACTGTGTGTGTGAGGAGGGGCTAGTTTGAACAAGCATACAGGGAAGATATTTGGAAAAAGTGTGTTCTTTGAGGCACATTCTACTCACCATGTGTTTTGAGAGGCTTGCCCTCATTCCTGTGGTACACCAGAAAACCAGAGTGAGTGCAAACAGTGGAAAAAATGTCTCCTCCTGTCCTCATATAGGCTCTGTGAACTGAGACCACAGACCCTGGAACAGAACAGTGTCTCTTTTGCTTTCCAGTAAGAAGCTGTGTTCTAGAAGTTGTGTTGCTACTGGAAATCAGGGACGTCCCCTTTGTGATTACCATATGATACTGAGGAAAATTGTGTCCCCTCTTGGGGTTCTTAGTCTTATTAATAACAGAATTTAAGAACAGACTCAAATGAAGCTCAAAAACATTTTTTTTAATATAAGAGCTCAAATGGAAAAAAAAGACGCCCCCCAAAAGACCCAGATAATACAGGACAAGCAAGCTTGTGTCTTCTCAGTTGCCAAAGATGGAGAATAGAAAAAGAGACTGAACAAAGCCATGTCCTTTGAGTTAAACTGGCATGGAGGTCAGCCACGTGGTAGCAGGCAACCACAAGGGGAAGAAGCTTTAGAGTAAAGAAGCAAAAAATTCCAGAAAAAAAAGCATACTTAGGCTCTGGTCAGTACCCAAAAGAAAAACAGAAAAGAAGGAAAAGGAAAAAGCTATGCCTCCTGTGTCAGGGTGACTCAGAAAGGTGGACAGACTCAGAGAACTTCATGGAGGCTTGCAGGGACTGTGGGGATGGGGACGCGGGAAGAAAACAGTGCATTATCTTAGTAAGGGCTAATTATTCCTCCCACCTGTTTAGCATATCTTAAAGTAAATTGGCCTTCATAGAGGTGGTCCTTTAGCCAGGTCATTGCCCTGCCCCACTGCAATGTTAGGTCTCCACCCACATCAAAAATTTCACCCTCTGGACCAGAAAGAAATAGTAGCTCTTAATGAGCCTTCACGGCTGCTATGGCATTGTGTAGTGTTACATCTGTTCTTGCAGTCTGAGCTGAACTACTTTGCATACATTGCACAATGAAAAAAATGCTGTTTGTCCATGATCTGATGAGCGGAGGTGCCTATTAGGTGTACCTTGTTAAACCAGGGTCTGATTTAATCATAAGGATTGTCTTCTGTGGTACAAATTAAATTACAGAGCTTCTGTTATGTAAACAGGTAGACAATTGAAGTCCTGCTGAAAGGAAAAGTACCCTGCACTCCAGGAAATACATGCTCTTTCCAAGTTAGAGAAGAATTTGAAAAAAAAAAAAAAAACTAACATTACATGTTGCATTTGGACTCATGGGAGAAGCTGTAGCTTACTCACTCACCCCAAGGCCTATGCATTTCTAGTCTAAGGCACTTTCCTGCAGGATAAAAAGCAAACCCAAACATGAGCCCATTCCTAGTCACTTTGCCACTCTTGAACACCCTCTGGAACCTGCCTTAAAGTTATGATTCCTTGGAGTCAATTTGACTTTTAAGTTTTCTGGAAGAAGGACACATAATCACTGTGCTTTTTTTCTTTCATGACCTTAAATTTTTGACAGGTATCTAGACTGAGGGTTTAACATTTGTTAGAAAATTGTGTTGTGGTAAAGTTTGGGAATGTTATTATTCACTTTCTCGTTTTTTTTTTTTTTTTTTTTCAAATCAAAGTCATTATTCTGAAAATAACAACAATCGTTTTTGGTGCAGTGAAATGACACCCCAGGGCAAGGGTAAAATCTTTTCTCTGGGAATTCTCCAGGGATTTGCAAAATATAAAATACATAGGTCATTTTCATTCTTTGAGATTATTTGAAAAGTAATTAAAACTTTAGTTTTACCTATTGTAGTAGTTTAACGGTGGGAGGTAACCTTGGTGGATTGGAGTTAAGGGGGCACCACAAAATCACAGCATGCAACAGAGCTCACAGGGGAGGCTTATTGTGGGTGTGTGTGTGCAGAGGCAGCCTCTGAGTGAGAGCAGAAGGAAGAGCAGGGTGGCAGTGTGAGAATGGCTTGCTTTTTTATAAGGGAATATAGCTCATGCACAGAGGGATAGTGCTGTATAGAGTGACTGTAGTCCTCACAGTGTCACAACTTGGCTGCTGCTGATGAGAAGTCCTGCTGGGTCCCCGAGGGTGGGCCAGTGCAAATGCCTGAATGCTACCACCTAGATCCTGCACTTAGAGGGATGATCAAGATCACTATCCTTATATGCAACACTTGATAAATAATGTGTGTTTTAAGAATTGCTCTGATAAACACATCAAATTTTGTGAGTTGCTCTTGCCGTACCATTTGGTGTCTGATAGTCCATCAGCCCAAAAGCTCTTCTGTTCTTGGCTATGGGAGATAGAAGGGGAATGATTTGAATGCCAGATACATTCCAACATAAATGTGAATCATACTAAGAAAAAATTAATGAGAAGTTTTATTCTGGAGCAGTGGTTTCGACACTATAATTTCATGCGTGTAAAGCACACCCAGGCTGCCTAAATTGGCTCCCAGAGTGATTGTGATTATTCATGGCATATATGCCTCTTATGCTGTGCTTCAATTTCTAACCCCCTCCCTCCAATTAAAGTAAATGTTATAAGTGTGAAATTAAGTTAGATGATGTCTGCCCTCTAAAAGCTGTAACTATGCAAACACATGACCTAATTTCTTGATTTGCTTACAATGCGCTATTTTATTTTCCAGTATTTGCTTTGATCAAATCACAAAAATGGAAGGTCTCTGAACAAGACTTCCTCAGCCCTGTTGCAATGTATATAAATCTGCTTCCTTCTTCAGCAACTATAACTCTGACTCACTTGAGATGAGGTCTTCATCTAAAATATATTTCCCTCTAAAATATCTATAAATCAAATTCCTAGGTATAAACAAATTAGAACCAAAAGAAATAACCTAT
Organism: Cricetulus griseus; assembly: GCF_003668045.3. NCBI lineage: Eukaryota > Metazoa > Chordata > Mammalia > Rodentia > Cricetidae > Cricetulus > Cricetulus griseus. Next base: position 434,441,500 of record NC_048595.1, on the reverse strand, counting down.
CTTGATGTTTGCCACTGTCCTAGATTTGAAGCCCGAGTTCCTGGACCAAGATGTGGGAAGAGGTGAGAATCTCACCTCACATGCTAGCCATAGTACACATTGTATTTGATCCTTTATAGGAGATATTTTGGAATAGCCTTGCTGCTCTGCCGTACTCTCCATTGCTTTCTCTTCCAGGGTGACATGATGGAAAGATTCTCTTTCTGAGGCTTCTTGATCAGCGCTGTCTGCCTTGTGACACATCAACAGAAGTTTTTCTGAGGGGTTACTAATGGATCTCTTCATACAGCTATTGTAGTTTTTATTACACTATAATTATTTGGGTGTCTGGCCTGTCGGGCTCATTGAGGAAGTAACCAGGTACTCAGCTGTGTCCTTAGAACTGAATCTAATATAAGGCATGGAGCAGGTGATTGGTAATTCTTTGTCACATGGAACAATCCATTTAGCAGGAAGTTCCAAACCTCACTGTCAGATGATCTCTCAAGTTTCCCATACAGTTACCCTCAGGTAAAACTCCTATTCTACGTGATTCAGAGCACAACTACACAACCGGTTAGAACACTGTCTGCCTTCTCTGACTGCATGTGAGAGACACTGATCCATGCTATTCTTTCTCTTAAGTCTCTTAAATTTTGGTTCTGACCCACTAAATTGATTTCATAACACACCCAGCTGTGAAATATAGCTCAGCAAGCACGATTTTATCTATGTGGCAATGGGGACATCTCTTTCTTTCTTTCTTTGTGGCCTCAAAACAACCTGTTCTGTTTTTAAGTAATGGGAGATTCATGTTGTTATAGCCATTTTCTAAACACATGCTGCATTAGCAATAATCAATGTGTAAATCAAATGTTATTTTAAATGGCCCTTGTGGTTAAATTTCGTACAAGCTTTCTCTTGTATATTTTGAGAGAAATTAGCCAGTAAGTTAGTTCTTGTTTCACTCTGTCCAACACAATACTTTATAAGTGGTTATAAGGAGGAAAGTGCCTAAAACATCATGTGTCTGAATAGTTGAACAATAGCCATGACATATAATGTTTCTGGACTCATATAACAAGCCATCAGTTTTCCAAGAATTATAAAGGGTGCTTTTGAAATAGCTACTTGCAGAACTCAAAGTTAGTCTTATGAACTTAGTGTTTTACTCCAAAGCCACAGAATAAAGAACTACTGAATAAAGTCATTTGGAGGATCTGGAACATGGCCACAAACCCACTTCTGAAAACACAGCAGCACAACATGGCCATCCGATCATGCTTCTTTTAGAAAGAGACAAAGGGGTGATGGCTCAGTCAGAAAGTTCCAGTTGGAGGTGGAGTATAGCTTTCTGTCTTCATAGTCAGGGAGGTATGGTCATCCTCTTCCTGCTCTTTGAGTAGACCTGGCAATGAGATTATCTTCTGGAGAATTCAAAAGGGTGTGTGTGTGTGTGTGTGTGTGTGTGTGTGTGTGTGTGTGTGTGTGTGTGTGTGTGTGTGTGTGTGTAGGCCAGAGGTCAACCTCAGGTCTTGTTACATGGGTGTTATCTACTGTGATTTGAACTAGGGTTTCTCCTTGGGACCTGGGACTCACCAACTTGGTTCAGCTTGCTGGCCAGCAAGATTCAGTGATCTACCTGTCTCTTCTGCCCTAGAACTGAGATTATAAGCATATGCAACAGCACTCTGCTTTTTTATGTGGGTTCTGCAGACCAAAGTCAGGTACTTGTGCTTATATAGAAAGCATTTCATCAGCCCCAAAGGGATCTCTTTTGGACGGAAAGGCATTCTTGAAGTTTTGCCATTCTTGGGCTAAACACTGTTACCTCACTTTACACTATGTTTGCATGGAGCTTTGGCTGGATAAGCAGATGCCATTTTTGACATTCTAGCAAGGCTGTGGACATCTGATGAGCAGTAGAAAAATATTGTTAGTTTTTTATGAATACATTGAATCTTTTCACATAGTGAAATTTTATTCCTCAGAGCTGTAGTGTGTTAGATAAGACTCATTCAAATTGACAAAAAAAATTGGTTCTTGAGTCACACTGATTACCTGTTCAATGCTCAAGACCATTATGACAGAAGGCCCTGTTGGACTTCTCTGTGGCCATTAAAATTTATTAACATCTAAATTCTTTGCTCATCAACCATTTGGATTTTGATTTATCTAGATAGGATTTTACATACTCCAAGATGTTCTTGAACTCTCTCTGTAGCCAAGGATGGCCTTGAACTTCTGATCTTTCTGCTTTTACCTAACCATCACTGGGATTACAGGAGAGTGACACCACACCTAATTTATGTGTTGCTTGGGATTTAACCCCTGGTTTTATGTGTGTTAGATGAACTTTCTACCAACTGAGCAACTATTATTATAAACTCCAAGGAAGGGGGAGCTTGAGATGCAGCAGTAGAGTTTGTACACATTGGGAAAGCATCCGTTTCAGCCACCCCATTGCCTCTGAAGTCAGTATTTTATTCCAAAGGTAGGTAGCTGAGCCAGTGATGCATCTTTCCCAGCTCTAACTTCATCCTTTCTCCTCAAACTTTTTCACTCCTTTAAGAGATTTACCTACTCTTAGACCAGTGAATGTACTTTTATTTTTCTTCTGATGGTTTCAACCTCCCCATTAAATGTAGAACAACTTCTTCTTTTCTTGATTTTCATTTGATGTATGCTAAAATGGCTTCTAGCTCTTCTTAGGTGTTTGTAAGCATTCTGTACAGAGACCACACTTACACACTTCGGTCTTCACCACTCCTTTAGCCTGCTAGCCAGAACATCCTGGCAGCACATGAAATGCATCTTTGTGAAATTGTAGTGACCCACCCCAAACTCACCAGTAATTTAACTGTTCGTTTCATTTCACCTGAACCTCTACTATTGCACCTTTTTTAAAAAATTAAATTTTAGCAAGCATTTGACTTGAACAGTATTGGGTTATATGCTATTTGGTCAAATATCCGTGTCTCTGTAGCCCCTATCACTCTCTACACAGCTACCATACAAGAAATGGAGAAGGAACATGATGTTGAATTTGAAGCAAGAATAGAAATGCTGGGTAGCTGGAGTTTGCTACCCAGGAAGGGTTTGCTCATAGAATTATTGCTGGAGGTTGGGAATGATTGAAAAGAGCGCAGACTGGAGGGAGGGCAGAGATGTAGATGAGGAATCCATCTCATCATGCTGAGGGGCAGAACACAGCGGCGAGCCAGCCCCATAGAAAGAATGTTTCCCATGTCATGGAACACCATGAGGTGTTCCTGCTAATGGGGTTAGCCTCCAGCAGCATGGGCCACTTTTACACTATGTTCACAAGATAATTCAATCACAGTTCTGCAGGATTCTGGGCTCTTGGGCCGGGCACTGCTTGGGGTCATTACAGCACGTTTTACTCTATACATATTCTGCTTAGCATAGGGAATGATCTGTCCATCCTGGGACCCAATTCATTACACTTGGTAAAGACTATCTCAGTAAAATCTATCAACGGGAATTAGAGTGTAAGCTAAGGAATGAATGTCAGGCAGTCACAGGTAGAGAGGAACGCATGGCCCCATCTAAACAGTTACACGGACCACACAGTCAGAATAATTTTATTTAGTTTTGAATGTCTCAGGGGCCTTTGAGTCATCTCCATGTTTAACCTGCTGCTATCTTGGCATGCCTGGAATCCTGTTTGATCAGCCATCACCTCTTCACTGAGAGGGTCTGTTTTCCCTAGAGATAAACCCTCTCATCTTCAAAAGGACAGGGGCTTGAGACATTAAGAAAAACTACTCCTCTTAGGCTTTTCTCCCTCTACTTCCTGGGGTTATGTGAAGTGAAGGAGAATTTGGGGAATGAAGAATTTGGGTGAGCAACCCAAGGCTGCTTTCCACTGGTGTATGGGAGAGGTCCCTGAAAGCAAACCTTTAGTCAAAAAGGGGGGGGGAGCTTAAAAATTGAAGTTGATTTTGAAAGGAGAAAAGAAGTTCATTGCATTTTTAAGCAGCTGCTGTATTTTTTTTCAAGAAATCAGTTGATTTACCAAAATTAAAAAAAAAAAATCAAAGTGGAAAAGAAAGGAAGAAAGGTTGCCAACAGAGGAAAAGGCAAAGAACTCTTCCAAAAGGATCCTTTGAATAAAAGGAACATGGAAATACCAAGAAAAGTTAGCAAGAAGGAACAGTTTATTCTCATCATGTCAGTGCGCCCCCCCATGCCCTTTATTTATTCGTGTTAACCCATTAGAGATGTCTACACGTTAGTGAAAGCACAAAGTACATTTCTTACTGCAAAGTCACCTTTGGGACATGTAGTGGAGACTCCAGTCACTGCTTTAAGCCCTCAGTACTCTGAAATCTGAAGTCTGCATAGACAAACAACAGGGCTATTGCAGGAGGACAGGAGCCCAAGTAGTTAGCATGTGGGCCTCAGCCCAAGAAAATCACAGGGTGTCCCCACATGAGCTGGTTTGTCATCAATCCATACGATGGAGACATGGGGTCCAGCTTCAGACTGTGAGTCTTCTGTTTATGTGAAACTGCAACACATACTCATTGTGAGCGACCGTTATGCAGGGTTTAGTCTGTTTATGAAGCCATTTGTGGCTATTTATTAAAAATAAAATTTATGTGTGCTTATTGAAGCTATATTTTGGCAGGCAAAGGAGCTTGGCAGCCCGTTTAGGTCAACAGCAAGCCCTTGCCACCTCTCTATGTCGTCACATAAAAACTTGTCAAATAATATTTAGTTTTTAATCTTCAGTCACAAACACAAGATTAGTCATGAAAATATTCTGAGTAAGTCTCCTTGGAACAAGAAGCTGGGTGTTTGGACTTAAGTAAAGGTAATAATTAAGTCTCTGGCTTGTTTTGGCCCTGGCAATCTGTTGCCTTCTCTCATCTACTTCTATTACCTGTTTGTTTGTCGTTGTTTTCTTGTTCAAGTTACTTACATCCTTAAAGGTTGGCATAAAATGATTTTTTTAAAAAAGTGTGATCTATCTGGTTATCCATTACTATTAAAGTTCAAAGACAAATTTCTTCCTTGTATTTCAAGAGAAACAAGTCTGCTCATATGACCAGAGTATTTGTCTAAGTGCCTAGAGATCCATGGTACTTTCTGGAATTTTTGGTAATGTAAATAGGTTTTAGACTTATTTTTCTAAGTGTTAAAGGAGAAGTTTCTTTTCAGGGAGGACACAGACTCAGCTTCAGGAGTTATAGTTTGTCTAAATCATATGCAAGCTGGACTCACTAAAGTTGGTTGTTAGAAATTCTGAATGGAAAGAAACATGGCATTGTAAACAGGGACTGAAGAGGTCATTCTACTATAAGGTAGCAAAAGCCACAGTCCCTTCGGTCTGGAGATGCCAAGTTCAACGGAAGCAAGAATGGATTCTATGGAATGATTCAAGGAGAAAATTTTATAGAAGGGGTTTTTTGAGATGTGATATACAGCCACAGAGAGAGGATCTCAGCATGTACTTCTCCATAATGCTACAAACAGCTCAGCTGTGAGTGACAGCAGAGTCTGGGTCTTCGTCTTGAAAGGATTTCTGATCTCTATTTAAATGACGGTCGTGTTTTACACATTTGTTATTCCATCTCCTCTCTCCTGGAGCTTGACTTCTGCCATTGAAGAAGAGCTGTTTTGAGAATGACCTTGTTGGTAGTGACTTGTTCCTGCACTAGAGTATTCGTTGCCAAGTAACCTAACCCAAACCCTGTTGGGTGTCCTCTAGAGAAGACCTTCAGAGGTGCTGACAGCTTGCTAAGACAGAACCATCTCAGTAAAAAGCTTACCAAGTACCGGGATGTGTTACCGGCAAGTGATCAGTGCGACACAGCTCACAGGAATGTGTATGACTTCATCGGAATGAAACTTTACTTGGCACCCACCAAAGACAAGAAATACCACAATCTGTAGGAGTTGGGTGCATATGATAGAGACATGTAATTTACTAGAACAGGAGAGTTGAAACATTTGTGGGTCAGTGGGACCGTAGTCACATCATTGCAGTCTTTCAAACAGGAAAGCAAGTCTGTTGGAAATGACATCCTGGTGGATACAATCAGAGTAGCAGTAGGAAGGAAGATGTTTATCAGATAGTGCTTTTGTGTTAACACCCATGGAAGGAAAAGAAGGAAAATTGCTAGGAAGAAAGAGATTATCTGAGGTACAGACCTAATGGCAACCATTGCTTACTTTACAGGGGCAGTGAAAGTATCATGGTTTTCCATAGATGTTTGCTATTGTGCTGAGGTCATTGGACAGTGGTTAACTGTGGGCCTCCCCTGGGGCAAGAAGGCTCTATGCAACCAAGACAAGACTAAAGGTACCAACATCACTTCTATCTTCTTAGCATGTGTTCTCAGAGGCAAAATCTGAGTGGTATATCTTGGGGTCTGCTATGGTAACCTTATCTCCAGTTAAAAAATAAATAAAATCATACTCAGACCTTTCCTAGGATGGAGGAGATGGGAAGGGATCATATATTTTTAAAATATAGCTGATGGGGAATGTTCTTCTGTGTATATGTTTGTCTTATTGGTTGATGAATAAAACACTGATTGGTCAAGCATGATGATAGATAGGACCAGGAGACAAGGAGGATTCTGGGAAGTGTATACAGAGAGGAGTCATCATGTGATCCTAAGAAGTGATTTAACTGGGCAGAAACTGCCACTAGCTAACCAAAGAGCTCTGGAGGTCTGTACAGAGACAGGCAGGAAGTGACATAGCTGGGCAGAATCAGAATATAAGCAGGGACAAACAGGAAATTGCTGCCTTCTCTGCTGACACACTGAGCAGTCTACATGTAGGACACCAGAGGAGTAAGAGGTCCATGGACCCTTCTGTGGTAAGAGACCACGTGGAAATGCATAGATTTATAAAAAAAATGGGTTAGTAATTAAGACAAAGCTAGACAATAAGAAACCATAGCCAGTGGCCAACAGCTTCATAATTAATATAGCATCCGTGTGGTGTGTTTCTTTGGGGCAGAGAAGGGTGGCGGGACCTAGCCAGGCCAAAAAAACCCTCATGTTATATATGGCTTTTTCTTTTTGTCATTTATTCATTATTATTTATAGAGATAGTTTTCTATGTGGCAGCTATAACTTCACAGAATCAATGAACTGATCACTTTATTTATGGAAATTTGTCTTACATTTTTTGCATATTTGATGCTTCAAAAAAACTTTCCCCTAAGATCATAAAAATATTTTCATACATATTCTTATGCGATGAGAATTTGCTTTCTTGATTTCACTTAGAATTTATTTTGCTTTCAGGAAAGAAAAAAGAGGTGATCCCGTTTTCCTGGATTGTCCAAACTGTTGGTCAATGGTTCCAAATGTTCACAAATCCACCTTCCCTGCATTTGTTTGACTCAGTTGTCACACGCTATTTGTGGGAACTCTCTCCTTGCATCTGTTACACACTACTGTAGACACTATCTCCTACAAATGAAAGCCTGAGACTGTAGCAGCATGTGGATGAATCTCCCTGGGACTGAGAACACAGAGAAGTTTCCCTTTCTTCCTGTCTGTCTAGCTTCTCCTCAGACTTCTGCTTCTCTTGGACTGCAATCAGACACCAGTTTCAAGTTCACCCTGCTAGCCCTCAGGTAGAAGTTCATTTGTTTTAGGAACCAAACTGTCAAAATAATTCAGATTCTTTGGCCAAGCAAGTATTTTGGAACCATGTTTTGCTTGTATGAATGTCCAAACTGGCTTGCTCTCTAGTCATCTGAAGGCAATCCATCATCTTTGACAGGCCCACTGTGCTCGGGGTATGTTAAGGTCTTGTGATACCTGGAAAGAAGTGTGGTTATTATAACTTTAGTAACAACTTGATATATGAAATTGAATTTTCAGTAAACTTATTTTTGTGTATATATATATATATGTGTGTGTGTGTGTGTGTGTGTGTGTGTGTGTGTGTGTGTGTGTCTGTTTCACATTGCATTTGCTGATTTTTACACTCTTTGGTAGTGAATTTGGGCTGTATTGCTTTGCTGATTCTGTTTACTGTCACAGGTTTTACCCATTTCACCAACTCGAAGTGTGTTTGCAGGTATGGACACCCAGAAGCTAAAAGAAGATGTTGATATTTTACTCTTGTTTTCTGCTTTATTACCCAAGACAGGGGCCTCTCATTGAACCTAAAGCTCACCATCTCAGGAAGGCTAGTAGTGTCCTGTGAGCTATTGGGAGGTTTTGCCTGTCTCCATCCTGCAATACTGGAGTTATAGGCATGCGCTCCATACATGGCTTTTTACATGCATGCCAGGGATTTGAAATCAAGTCCTCAGGCTCATGCAGCAAACACTCTTTCCCACTGAGCCATCTCCATAGCTCCAGGTAAGACTCTTAAATTCCATCTATATTAGTGAATGGAAGATTGTCACTTACAACCAAATGTTGTATGAGTATCTTTAACCTTGTGGAAATTCAGAACAGTTAAAATGTCTTTAAGGGAGAAAGATGTATGAGTAATTATGCTGTGGAGTCAAAGGAAAAGAGGCCATCCCTCAAGGCCTGAGATACACTGCCAGACTGTGTTCCAGTGGCCTTGTGAATACAAATGTCAGCATCTCTGAAGGCATGATTCTTTGAAGCCAATCACTTGTGTAAGACAATTGATAAAAATGTACATCACATAAGTTGCATGAGTACAAGACAGTGCTACAGGGTAAGCTGCAATAATGTTGAAGAGTGTCAAGTGTCTAGCCTTCCCTTGGCTTGGAAGTGTTCATGCTAATTGTAGACAAGCAAATAATATGGTTCATTAAGATGCCAAAAATTTTCAGATACATCATTATTTTATTTTGCACTTGGGAAGAAAGCTTTTTGAGTTCATCATCAAGTATAAAATATAACCTGATTTCTGAGCTGTCAAAAATATGAATATATCTGTAGCTACAGATTTGATACATTAAGTAAGGAAAATATCAAAGACAGAATGATTGGGAAGAAAACAAGTCTGGATTATTGAAAATTCATATATTTAAAATCTTTTTAAGAGGATTGTGGTTTATAAATTTTGATTTACAAAATTGAAATTGATTTATGGGCCACTCGAGCAATGGCTTTAATGAATAGATAATTGTTTTATAATTGGCACATTTTGCTAGAGTCAGAATGCATAATTGTTTGGGTCAATTATAAACCTGAGCCACCTGGCTCCAGATGGCTCCTGCACTATCCTTTGATGCCATTCTTTGGGGGCCTTGTTGACTTTTCCATAGCAGATGCTTCCAGCATCTTTCACACTCTTCAAACTCCTGCCTTGTGCCTACTGGTTAAGGAATGACTTTTCTTGACCTTGAGTGGGAAACACTGCTATTTCCTTGCTTCAAATACCTTGAAGTCCTCCTTTCTACTTTAATAGGATACTTCGCAATTTCCCATTTGTTAATCCTCAATATTCTTGTGTTAGTTGGGGTTCTCTAGAGGAACAGAACCTATAAAATGAATCTATTCCTCTATATATATAGAAAGGGGACTTATTAGAATGGCTTACTGGCTATGGTTGAGCTAATTCAACAATGGCTGCCTATGAAGGAAAGGTCCAAGAATCCAGGAGTTATTCCGTCCACAAGGTTAGATGTCTCAGCTGATCTTCAGTAGATGCTGGAATCTTAAAGAAACAGGCTCCAGTGCCAGTGAAGAGAAGGACTCTTAGTGATGTGAGAGCAAAAAGGGAAAGAGCCAAGGTCTGTCTTCTATTTCCATGTCACTTATATAGACTTCCAGAAGAAGGTATGACCTAGATTAGAGGTAGATCTTTCCATTTCAAAAGAAATGGATTAAAGGTCTGTCTTCACACTTGAAGATCTAGATTAGAGGCAGATATTTCCATTTTAAATTAAGAAAAAAAAATCCCTCATAGGTGTCTTCCTTCATTTGGGTTTTAGTTAATTCCAGATGTAGTCAAGTTGACAACCAAGAACATAGTTAATTCCAGATGTAGTTGAGTTGACAATCAAGACCAGTCGTTGAAGTTCTTCAGTATTTCCTTTGGGAGAATAAGTAAAATGATTTAGGTACAACCTAGAATTTACAAACTCTGAAATGGTATCTTTCTGCCTGCCAACACATGTTTCTAAATAACAAATGTATAGGTGGTTTTGTACATCCAAGGATGTACAAACCTTTTAAATAGAAATTGTCTGGATGGGTAGCACATGGAGAAGGATCTGAAATAACTAGCCTCATTTGCTAGATCTGGTCCACTACTTGTGTTTGCAAAGTTTTATTCTAATGTAACTATACATGCTTCCTTACATAATTTATGGTCGTGTTGGTTGTGGTTGTGTGATTCTGAGTGGTCATGCCAGAGACCATAATGGATACAATACTGAGGTGTTAACTATGTAATCCTTTGCAGATAAAGTTTTGAAAGACCCAAAAGAGTCCCTGTGGTCTTTATTATTATTTTCTTGAACCAATCTTGAATTGGGAATGCCCATGTGGTGTTTTGTTTTTATTTTTATTGAAATAATTAATATATTTTTATGACAAAGCAGAAGTTAAATTTAGGAGTTAAAATTTAGGAGCCCACAGTTTTGTTGAAAGGGCTAGGGACGGGCACTGGTATTGAGGATGGCTCAGCACCATCTTTAACGCTAAGGTCTAATGATCAGTGGTTGAAACTTAGAGACATTAGACAATGGATATGATCTGTTGCTACCCTCAGAAGCCCACTGATGGGGAATGTCCTTCTGTGTATATGTTTATCTTATTGGTTGTTGAATAAAGCACTGTTGGCCAATAGGGGAGCGAGTTAGGTGGGACTAGGAGTCAGAGGAGGATTCTGGGAAATGTAGTAAAAAGAAGTGTTCTGATAAGGCAGTAAGTGACATAGCAGGCAAATTCATTTATAAGCAGGGACAAACAGGAAGTCACCCCCTTTCTCTTGCTCTTGCTCTTCTTCTTCCTCCTGTTCTCTATGGAGCCACCATGTCATTCCAGGAAGAGGACACCAGCGGAAGGCATCCTCCATAAGATGTTTTATAAAATATATAGATTTATGATAATTAAGACTGAACTAGCATATAAGAAATCCTAGTCAATTGGCCAACCAGCATTGTAAACTAATATAAGACTCTATGTTATTCTGGGTGCACATGTGGTGGAGGGACTCAGGCAAACGGAGCAAAGACTTATTGTTACAGCCCACCATAGGGGAACACATTTTGCATTTTACTAGTTAAAAAGTGTTGCTGATTGCAAAACTCGCCTCATAAAAATTTCCAAGTCTTTCACAGGATAAAAACAATAATTCATACTTTTTAGAGCAGAGGTTTTTAAAATAACAATCTTTGAGGATATATTGAATATATAGAAAAGAATCAGCATTCTAATTATATAAACTTTTAAGACATGGCAAAGAGAATAAAAATCTATAACTTTTCAATCACTGCTACTATTATATTAATTGTTGAAATTAACTGAAACTGAAACAACTATTGCTTTCAGTTTGCTTAAAATTTCCCAGAAGAGGAACTGAGTCTTGATTGGCGCCAGCATGAACTTTTGTGGCCTGTTTTGATCTGGAGCAAGCATCTTGGCTGTTTAGTCAACCTTAAAGACTTACCTCTTTCTTTCATCCTGAAGTACTTACTGAATGAGCACTTTGTTCTGGCATGGCAGTCTATGTAAAGGGGATTCAAGATGAAACAAAGCAGACTATTCTACCTTTAGGGAGCTCTTGATCTTTAAATTGCATAGAATTTTAGAAGAAGATAGACATTATGGAGTAAGTAAGATACAAAAGGGAGATAAGTGTATGAAAAGGGGATGCCAAGATAATTCTCAGAGAGAAGATGGTATGTGGGAAGGGCTTGAAGAGGGCAAAGAAGTGAGCCACACCTTCCAGTAAATGCAAAGGCTCGGAGGTCTGAACCTGCCTGGTGATGTGTGAAACCCCTGGAGACAGACATGTTCAGGGGAGCTTGACCATAGAGGAGTGTGGTAATGGTGTAATGCTGACCAAGTTACATCATGGAGCACTTGGTAGGTCAATGAAAAGAAGGACTTGGATTTCTGGCTGCGTGAGAAAGATGATGCTATGGAGTTCTTATCAGGGACATGTATCTGTTTCTAAAGGTTCTCCGTTTATGTGAGCCTGAAAGGGGCAGTGATGTTAGGTGGCTCATCCTGTGTTCAGGAAAGCGATGGTATACTTTAGGCTTTGTAGTATTAAAAGACCTGACCTGATCTGAGGTGTATTTGGGGGAAAGAGAAATGACAGCAAACACTCCAGTCTGGTTGTTACTGTTTCTCAGTACAGGAAACAAATGAAGGGAGAAGAAAGACTGGGCAAGCATATGGAGTTTAGGAGGAGCTAACCATAAGAGTGTAGAGTGAGTTAAGAGGAGACAGAATGGCTGTCTGACAGTGGGAAGTCACTTGGGGGTCTAGGGCTTAAGATGCCCTTAGCTTTTCTTTGGCCCAATTCTGTCCATTGGATATAGGCCAACGGTGAGCTGACACTTAGTCTTAACCAGGGTTGAGTCTGCCAAGTAATTAAAACAAAATTTTTACTGATTTCGAGCTCTCTGAAATAGAGAGGATGAGGAAAATATATAGAAAATAGAGAAGTCCTGGTGGAGCCTAAGAGTTTCAGAGCTAGGAAACTACAGTTAAATTGATGTCACAGCATGTAATTCTTGGCACTAAGGCTTGCAAGGTGCCTTTTATTGAATCTATCTATCTATCTATCTATCTATCTATCTATCTATCTATCTATCTATCTATCTATCAATTATAATAAAGCTGCTGAGCAGAATATCATGATATGATTACTAAATAGAAAACACCTAGGCTCCACTCCAAATTTTCTTACTCAACAGACCTGCAGTGAGGTTTTGGAATCCTCATTTCTAGCAAGTTCTCCAGCTCCAGTGATAGTGACAATCCTACTTTGTGGAGAAGATGTTTGTAAGTATCATGGAGGAATAAGAAATGAACCTGACTCCTTCAATTCAAAACTAGTTATGTGGCCTATATATGTGCTCTGATTATTTTGCCCTTGAAAGGGGAATATCTGCGTAAAGTTGTGTGGGTTTTACTTTCTGTTGGTGAATAGAACCAATCCAAGAACAAGACAAATCACACACACACACACACTCACACAACACACACACTCACACCCCCCCACACTCATACTCACACACACACACACACTCTCACACACTCTCTCTCTCTCTCTCTCTCTCTCTCTCTCTCTCTCTCTCACACACACACACACACACACACACACACACACACAATGGGAATTAGTTCCACTTTTAACATCTTAAATCAGGGCCTTCAAAATTTGAAGAAAATCAGAATCTTCTCAATGAAGAAATAAAAGCAATTGTGGAATGTTCTGGTCTGTGCCTTTTAATCTCAAAAGTTCAAAATCTGTTTCTCATCTTTGGAGGGCAGATGCCTTCACCTAAGGCTTCCTTTTCACTTATCTTCCTCTCTCTACTTCCCCTCTTCCTAAGTAAGCCTTTCAACAAAACTCCACATTCATTTGAATCAGTGGCTACCTGTCCCTGACCTTTTCTCCCCTCTGTTGGCTCTCCTAGTCAGGAAAGTAGGTTAGCGAGGAGGGCTCCTGGCTCTTCCTCAGTGAATCTTGTATCCCATGGGGTTCTGTCAGCAGGCAGGGAAGCTTCTCCTATATGGGTTCTTGGGGCTCCCTGCTGACTGGCACAGCTCTCTGAGGAGTGGTAGCTGTGTTGACTGGTAGCCCAGAATCTGCAGGGGAAATGGGATTTTAATTTTTGCAATTGAAAAAAAAAATCCTGCTTCGACCTTCACTTTTATTTTAGAGTAACAATAACAAAACACAGAAATCACTTAGCAAGGTGACATATCTGTTTTGGCAGCCTGGGGCATGACTAGCTCCCTCAGAACACTGGCTTAGAGCTGTAACTTACTCTCAAATGATACAAATTATAATTAATGTGTGATACCAGGAGAGCTGAAGTTAAAAAAATATAAAACAACAATATTTTGAGCATGAAGGAAACATCAAGCTTCAACAGGCTTTGTGAAAACCACTTTGTTTATTTCCTCTATCTGGTATTTCACTTGCAATGTTTTTGTTTATTTGCTTTTTCAAATCAAGTCTTTATATTTTCCTTGAGAGTTTCTGAGATATCTAAATGATGTCTTGAGGTTGTTCCCATGGATAGGGTAATATGCTGGAACTATACTAGCAATAATTAACAACATGTTATAGAATCCTAAGAATAATTCATTTCTTCATGACCTACCTCTTAAAACATTGAGGCATAGTTTGCATATAATAGACTATCCGGAGTGCGTTTGAGACATTTTGAAATGTGTTTTCATAGAAATAAGTACTATAGAAGACATTTTCATCTCCCTCAAAGGATAATAACGTTCTTTTCTTGTCTGTTTCCTTCCTGCCCAAATTACATCTCACTGAATTCTTCTGTATGGCGATTTTGTTGCTTTGGGGATTCATGCAAAGAGTATCTGAGGTATATTGTTTGTTTGTGTGTGTGTGTGTGTGTGTGTGTGTGTGTGTGTGTGTGTGTGTTGTCAATATTCATGTAGACATCTTTACATGAACTCAGGACTTTGTTTTTCTTAGATAAATATTGGAATTCAAATGGCTAAATCCTGCTGAAAAGGTTTTCAAAGTGAATACCTAATTTTATTTTCCTACCAGCAGGACCTAAGAGATCTAGTCATTCTATACTTGCCAACACTTGGTTCGGTCAGTCTAGATTTTAGCCACTGAATATGTCTAATAATATGAGTGATTGTGGCTCTCTGTGGCTTTAACTTTGAATAAAAGAATAATAAAGTTATCTATCTTTTCACATGCTAATCTGTGGACTTTGTTCAAATCTTTTACTAAAGTTGAGAGCAGTCATAATTATATTTCCTATAAAATACTGATCACTTTCTGACATTGAGATCTTGAATGAGCCCAGGACACTCTGATGTGAAATTGACTTAAGTTGATTTGGTTTAAGAGTCTGTTGTCTTCTCTCTAAACATAAACAAACCCCTTTTCTATGATTCAAATGATGAATCGAGTAATTGTAAGAACAAAAGTTCTATAGTTTACCAGCATAGAATTCCCTTTTATTTTTTGTTTGTATTTCAGGCTGAGGTTTTATTTGAAGCTACTTAAACTTAATTAATATACTTGATTTTGCAAAAATAGCAGCCAGATATACTTGCTGTTATTTTGCTAATGGGTTGGTTTTGAAAAAGCAGAGTCTTCAAAGGTTTGCACATCCATGTACACTGTGTCTTCCCTGGAAAGAAAAACAAGTTCCTTTTTCACCTTTGTTGGACACAAAAAGTCAGAGTGAAATATGTGTTGCACATTTCTAAAAATGAAGGCTGGGGATATTTTTATAAGCTGTGGAATCATTTTCCTAGTCCTTCTACTGAACCCCCATTTTACAATAGAATTAAAGTATATCAGGAATTCTATTATTGGGGGCAATGATAAAGTTTTATCTAAAATGAGATTATTCTCCACAGCAAGCTTTTGTACATTCTACAGACTGCAGAAGTAAAGTGGTAAGATCAGGAAGTAGGTGATATTTTGAACAATTTCTCTAAAAGCTGCTGCAAATAAATATAACACATTGTCTCCGGTATGACAATCACTTGGCACAAAGACAATGAAGATAGACAAAGCTGAGTCACTTAAATTACTTGTAAAGTCTGCTTTGTGATTGTTTGTAGCTATTTCTTCCCTCTTTGTGGGAGGCTTGTGTATTCCTATCTAGTGTTTGTATTCAGACATTGGCATAAAACCTTTCTATGGAAGGCTTGTGCTTCCCACCCTTTGAGTCAGGCTTTGTCACCCATGTGCTTAAGATAACCCCATGTGAGAAGAGGCTGTAAGTGGTGTCTGAGTCATGAGAGCACTCTGCCATTGCTCATGATCCTAGCCCAAGATTAGAACAACCCTACTCTGTGTGTTTGTGCTTTGATTTCTATTTAGAAATGCAGCACCAGGAGTCTTAATTGGATGTGATTTACATATTTGAAAACAACTTTTTGTTTGTTTGCTTTTTGTTTTGTTTTTGGCAGAGCAAAAGATGGAATCAGGGCACTGGGCATGCTAGGCAGGTGCTACATTGAGCTGTACCTTCAGCCTAGTTGGACCATTTTTTAAGATTTAACACACACACACACACACACACACACACACACACACACACACACACACACACACACACACACACGTATGTATATTATAATTAATGTGTGATACCAGGAGAGCTGAAGTTAAAAAAATATAAAACAACAATATTTTGAGCATGAAGGAAACATCAAGCTTCAACAGGCTTTGTGAAAACCACTTTGTTTATTTCCTATATCTGGAAATATATATATATATATATATATATTATATATATATATATATATATGCATGCAGGAGTGTGTCTGTGTATAGGAGTGTGTGTGTGTGTGCGCCTTTAAATTATCTGTTGGCAATTATTTAGTGAAGTTAGGCTGTTGTATTATTTTGGGCAATTTTTGAGATGTTGAAAGAGATACCCAAAGTATTATGGCTAACATAAGAAAGACATTTTTGATCCTTTGCATACCATCAGTTGGGCCTAGCCTAGTGGAGAAGCTGTGCCTTCTGGGTGGTCAAGGACCCGGTATCCATATACTGTTTTTCCTCTATCAACTGCATCATTGTCAGCTTGGGCATGATTGAAATTGTATACTTATAGCTCCTAGGATGGAGGAAAAGGAGGTCTACATTTGGCATTTTCTCTCAAATACACAACTCCTCAACTGTTCATGGAAAATTTCCACTCACATACCATCACAAAGGAAGCTGCAAATGTGGTTGTTAGCAGCTTGCCTGTGATTCCAGTTACAACCAAAGGCAGAAATTAAGCTACCCTTAGGTAGGGGTGAAGGTGTGGGGGTAGGGTAGGGTGGGGTTGGGGGAAGGGGAGGTGGAGAGCTGATAGAGGGGACAGTCAACATTCTTCAGCCTACTGTCCACCCTGGCTTTCCAGGTCACTCATCCTCCATAACATCTGGCATTTCTCAGAAAACTGATGTCGGAAGAAACTTTGGACACCATTACAGTCATGACACCGAGGAAGATAAATATTATCTTTATCTTTAACTTCTGAGAGTGGAGGACTCAGAATTTCTCTTGGCTATCTGCTTTTGTGTCCAGAGACCCTTGCTCATGTAGGTAGATTCCCCTACCCTACCTTTACAATGTCAGGCCCATAACAATGATCTGACTCTAAAATATATCGAAAAACTGCACAATATACTAATTAGGCTTTTAGGAGACTGCTTGCTAGTTATAAAATATTCAACCATATTTATTAAATACAGAGTGAATTTGTTAAGTGAATTCTCTATCATTAAGTGCAAGCAGGTTCCCATTGACAATGATGAACTGAACACATGCATTTATTTTCTTCTTCGTCCAGAGGCAGAAGAGAAACAACAACAGTAACAGGAACAAAGGGATGGCTTGTTTGGTAAAGGCACCAAACTGTGTTCCATCTCTGGAAAGGTGATGGGGGAAAGAGAAACCTGACTCTGGCCCTCCTGTGCACAGAGTAGCACACACCCTACTCCTAGTAAAATGTAATCTTGTTTAATTGACAGTAACCAAATAAAAATTAACTATGGTACTAGAAAAATGAGTGTAACCAAGGGTAAACTCAACCAAACAAGATCATTTGTGAACAGTCATGATAAACTGTGGAGGACCAAACAACAGAAAAGCTACAGACTTAAGCAGTCACATAGAACATTCAGCCAATAAGAAATTCAGATCTTAAAAACATGTGTTTTTAATTGAAATAGAATTACATCACTGCCTTCTCTTTCCAATTTTCAGCCCCTCCCAGACACCCTACCTGAAACCTCTTCTATGCCTCCTCACTTTCAAACTGATAGTCTTTTAAAAAAAATCATTATTGTTATATACATTTTATGTAGGTATATGTACATACATACACACAGATGTATGAAACCTGCCTAATCCCTTTTTGTTTGTGCATGTCTGGTGTCTGGTTTCAAGGCTGACAACTCTGCATTGGACAAACAGATCTTTGAAGCTGCTGGGATGAAGAAATATTAGGTTGCTAAGGGGGATTTAAAACAAAAGAACAACTGGCTTAATTCTGTGTATAGATCAAAAAGATCTATCTAAACCATATCCAGCCTCTATTTTCCAGGAGGAAATAAAGTGATACAATCCACTCCCCAAAACTAAAGATTTGTTTTTAAACAGTTGGATCAATTCATAGTAAGTGACATGGTGAGGCTGGCACTCCAGAGAAAAGTTCCCACACCCTGTCATCCAGACCTGCAACACTCAAGCCTTCAAGAGACAGAAAGCTGGCAAGGTGGAGAGTCCCACAGTGGACATGGAAGATTCTCTTGGAAGAGTTATGTAGTTGGGGACAAAACTTGGCTTTTGTGACAAATTGAATGTAGGGAAATTAAATGAACAATTATCCTTTTTTTTTATAAGCTAATTGTGTTCCTCTAAAATTCCCCTGCCAACCTCCTAAGCCCTTCAGTGACTGCATCTTCTA
Organism: Cricetulus griseus; assembly: GCF_003668045.3. Taxonomy (NCBI): domain Eukaryota; kingdom Metazoa; phylum Chordata; class Mammalia; order Rodentia; family Cricetidae; genus Cricetulus; species Cricetulus griseus. The sequence goes on along the minus strand of NC_048595.1, from coordinate 434,422,938 downwards.
ATACATGCTAGGGCTTAATTAGCTTAAACAGCTCATAAGGCTGCGAACCTAGTCTCACAGGTACCCAGCCTTTAAGGAGAAGAACTCCCCCAACTCTCTTTTCTCTCTTCCCTTTTCCCATCTTTACTCCATTCCACATCTTTCTTTCATCCCACCTCCTATGACAGAACACTACCCGAATGCAACCATCTTAAGCCAGGAACAGGGTTCTTAAAAGAATCTGACCACTCTGTGAGAGAAAACAAACAAACAAACAAATCTTTATTCACTTTCTGGTGTTCTGTCCTGATAGCTCAAACCAATGAACAGTTCCTTTCATGTTAAACTTTTTCTTGCTACTTAATTTTTAGTATTTAGGGGATGCCCACGTCATGTTGCAAAGCATGGTAAAGTATCTACAGCAAGAAAAGGAAAGAAATGAGTCCTTCAAAATGAAGCAATATATTTTGCTCTTCTTTTTTACAATTGAAGGAAAATATATAATGTTCCAATTTCCATTGTTATAACAAAATACCTGAAGCTGAATTCTCAAATAGAAAAGATGTTTATTTAACACACAGTTTAGGAGGTAGAATCTCTAAGCAAACTCCTCTGTCTCTCTGGCCTTTGGTGAAAGAACTTTTACCCTAGTCACCACCTAGCAAAGAAGCAAAAGGAATAGAAGGGTCGACGTACATATATAGTTTTGCATTGTTCTACAACAACCCATTCTCATTAGATCTGACACCCTGACTGTGACCAGTGTTAACCCACCAAAAGTAATGCTTATAATGATCTAATCACTTTCCCTAGGTTCCCCACACCCTAGTACTTTCACACTGGACTCTAAGCTTTTAGCACATGAACCCTTGTGAGAGCATGTCCTGATGAACAAAAGTGTTCTTCCCAGACCTCCAAATAAAGCCTCTGTTACAAAGTATGATTTTTCTAATTTCAATGCCAGGACTTCCAGTGTTTATTGTGTATTCTGTCACCTATTTACATTTTACACACATTTGCTGACTCAAATATTTTGACTGACTTGAAAATTTATGCAACATGCAGATATAATATTTCTTGGTTCTATATTGATGCCTAAATATTTTGATACTGTCAAGTACAAACAGTCATCCATAGGGATTCCTTTTACAAGGGAATGCCTGAAGTATCCATGCCATAGAGTCATTTTATGGAATTTAGAAACATGGGCATTTCCCCCATTTAAACGTTTGAGAAATTGCCTCATTTAGTGAAAAATATATACAAATGCTGAGTGTGATGTTGGCTGTCACTGGGAATATTCTGCAGCACAGCTACAATAGGTAGAAAATGCTTACTCTAAAAAAGGTGTTGAGATGATAAAAATAATTATAGATTGCTGAACACAAATTGATTATCTACAAATTTAAAGCATGAGATAGAAGAATCTACAGATATGAAGATATGTCTACTGCACTGTATCATAGCTATGTTCATTCCATTGGTTCTGTGGGCCTGCTCTGTTGTCTTTGTGTGGCCTGTGGAGAGCATTCTCCAGCTGTATTCTATGTCTTCTGTGTGGTTGTGGATGCCTGGCTTCAAGCATTTTTTAGAAGAAACAGTCTTTAAATCTCAAAACCAATGGTTTCTAAGATGGTCAACAGCTTCCCTTTTATAAGGGTCTTTTGTCAGGGAAAAAATTTGAAGAACTAGAAATGACAACAGAAGAAAGATTCTTTTTTTCTTACTAAATTATCTTTGAAGAGTTGTTTCCTACTATTGGCTGTTTCAAGCTGGCTTTAACTGTCTCCCTGCTCTGGCAACTAGTCCACGCATTCCACTTCAGCCTTGTATCTTTTTAAAGAACTCTTGAGAAAACAGGTCAGGAGTTCTAAAATGTTTTAATAAATGCATCCCTTATGATGTTCCTGTCACTGGTGTCACATTCTATTTGCTTACTCTTCAGCTCAATAGGGAGTCTTTGTATAATATAATTAAAATCAGTTTCAACTTATGCCCAATCATGTCCTCTCCTAGTTTCTTTTTAGAAGAATTCTATTTCCCATTTTATAGGTCACAAAATCCTCTATAATTAATAAAGTTATTGTAACTTTATTAAATGTTGACTTATTTTTATGGGTCTAAAAGAGAATTCATTGCTATTAATAATTGCCTGTTCGGGTGTAACAGCTGTCCAGCAAAGCCTGTCCAGTTGTCATTGAAAATGTGCATATTTTCCCCCCTACGTTATTGTTCCCTCAGGAAACCAGTGGTTTGTTGGTCCAATTGTTTCATTGCTGCCAACCAGCTGATATCCTGATTTAAGACCTCATCTAACTCCTTCCCACAGCTATCTTCAGACAGAATGGGTTCATGTGGTAGATTGCTAAAAACTATATAACAAAAGCAGAGAAGCCAAAGCTTTTCATGACAGCAGCCATCTATCTGCTGCCCTTGTAGTCTTGACACCTTTCTGTGTGTCACCTCATGGACACTAACTTATGGACTCTGTATGCTCCCAACACACCATGGTGATTCAGTATCAGAATGTATGGCCTCGCCAATGCCAAGTGTATTTGGCGCTAGTTATTTGTGATCATTGTGTGGTGTATCTCTGTTTTATAGGATGGTTTTGAAGGGGCAAAGGCTCCACAGAGTTAACATTTGTGTGATTTAGAGTGAACGGTTATGAGCACAATTGCTATAGTTCTTGGGCTTTAGAGACTCCCCACAATAATGTCTTGTGAAAACAAATGAGAACCTGCTAGAGTACTCAACCTTACCAGTGGGGTCCCCCTCAAAATATTATTAAAGCTGCCTCATATACTTCTGTGTAGAAGACAATATTAATTTTTTTCATGAAAAGTTGAGTTTCCAGATATGTATATAGAGCTGCCAAGATTAATCCACATGAAACCCTGGCTCTCTGGGAACTCGCTGTTTAGGAGAAGAGAAAGATTGATAAGTACATTGCAAAAGGTTAAATGCAATGAAATAAATGCAGACTTAAAAAGTTCATGTTGGAGCTGAGTTTGCATATTTCTTGTCCATCTGTTCATAGAAATTCAGATAGTCTAAGGTATCAAGGAGAGAAGGCAAATGTGAGCTTGGTTTAAGTTGTGGATTAAATAATCCAATAGACCAGGATTGTCACTGAAGCCCATCTTAAATTTTCTATTTGAGTAAGCACTTGTAGTTTTTTCTTTTGGATACAAGACAGAAAACCACTGCATTTATTAAACTGCATTGCCTTACATGGTTTGGGGAAGCAGAGCCAAAAAACATCTACCGGATATTCCATGAAATGTTGTTTATGTGAGCCAATAGAAAGAATTAGCTTGCACATCCGTATCAAATGCCCACACTCTCAGCTCCCCAATTCTTTATATAGCTGTCATGAAACAAAGATATGCCTAATTGGCTTTGCCAGCAGTAAGGGATAAGCTATCTTTTTCTCCCCTCCCATCTTTACTGGCTGCAATTCTCATTCCTGATTTGCTACAGAACACGTAGCTTCCCCTAAAAAATGGATCTGTGTTAAAATGAGTTCATGTACAGATATATTTTTGCAGAGTCTACAAAAAGCAATGACACACTGGAAGTTTCTGGTGTTGTGGTCACTTGTAATTTGGGACCTGTGACTGGCATTTCCTTTAGGGTGGCAAGTTTCTCATGTGGCTTGGGACATATGCCACTCTGTGCCTTGTATTACATTATGCACTGTCAGTAACCTTAGCACTGATTTATTCTTGATACTTATGTGTTGTATACACCTAATCTCTTCAGTGAAGTAGCCTTGGTTCCCAACATTATAGTACTTGGGATGAATACACAGGCATTCACATGCATCTTGAATGCTTATAATGAATATTATTAAATTTTATTTCCAGAATCTTAGAGAATCCCACTGAATTTTCCCCTACATTTATTCTGTTCTTATTTCTTTCTCTATAGAAATCAGATTTTAATACCAGGACAAGGTATTTAAGAAGGCATGCTCCAACTTCCATTGTTTTCTTTAGTAAAATTTAATTTGTACCTATAAAACACAATAAACATTTAAATGCTACATTTGGAAATATTTTGACATTTTATCTAAATAATGGCTAATGTAATCATGGTCATAGATGAATCAGGTTTTTATTGACTACAGAGCTCTATAGCTATGTTTATTTCTGAGCTATTTGTTTTTCTACAGAAATTTGCATACGGTGAAGAAAGAAGAAAGCAGGAAATATGGGCTTCTGAAGAGGATTTATGCCTAATCTTATGTCACTTTGTACTCTGTACTCTGTATTGTTTCTTTACCAACATTTCCAGTTTCTCTTAGGATATTCATGTGAGAACAGATTTATTTGTTGAGACTTGGCTGGTTCTAAGAGGCACAGCTAGGTGCCTGCTTTCCAGGGCAGAAGGAGCTATTTCTTGCCTCCTGGAATATGTTGGGTCTAGGGTTGGCTTCAGGTGGGGCTTGAGATTGGTGCTCAGATTGGTCCAGGGCATATGGACCTGGGCATGCCCTTTCAGTCACTAAATTTAAGTTCTGCTAAGCTCCATTCTATTTAGGACATCTTTTTGTGGTTTCAAAATTGCTGAGAATTTAAGTAGAAGGTAAACAAACCCATATATAAAACTTTATTGGTGATATTGGAAAGGGGAGCATATATGCCAGTCTTGAAAGCAAGCAGATACAATAATGTTCACAAATAAAGGGATACTTCAGTGTTCCTGCCATGGATGATTTAGGCTGCAGTAAAAGTGAACATGTAGAGGATAACACATGTGGGTACCAGTTAGAGGCACCCAAATCTTTGTAATATACATACCAAGTTTTTCTAGAATCTAACATCTGCCTAAGTAACAAATAATCACTCCATAGGTTAAGATGTGGAGGCAAATTGTTATGTCAATCCTGAATCCTGCTCTCATAGCATACTATATGGGTATCAGGTTTCCTTTTCATCTTTCTTCTGTTATGTCTGTTGTTTTCATTCTTTCACACTTTCAGTGCTTAAAGGGATGTCGTTCTCATCTTCTCCTTAATGCATATGTAGTACTCAAATACCTGGTGTTGTATCTATTAGCTTACTGCAGATTTTATATATCCTTTCTGAGGAGATATGCTTCTGAAATTTTATCTCTAATTGTGGTAATAATTGGCAAAGCAGTTCAATATCAACAAGAACTCTAGCCGAAATGCTACTACTACTACTCTGTCTGTCTCTGTCTCTGTCTCTGTCTCTGTCTATGTCTCTCTCTCTCTCTCTCTCTCTCTCTGTCTTTCTCTCTCTCTCTCTCTCTCTCTCTCTCTCTCTCTCACACACACACACACACACACACGCACACACACAAGCATTGAGGTTTTATTTCTTTGGACTCACTAATCAGCTTTATAAAGAAGTATTTTGGAGCTACATCCCGCAGATTCTGTTGTGTGTGCAAAACACCTGGGAGTCTTCTCAAATGTAGATGATCCTTATATCCATGATTCTGCATTCTCAAAGACATGCAGCGAGAGATCAACTGCAGGGAATGCAGAAGCTCCTGTTGCTCAGGCCACATGCTACACTTTAAGCAGCAAATCTCCAGTGGTGTTGGTGGATATAGCAGCATAAGCCTATTTAGGATATATATATATATATATAATATATATATATATATATATATATATATATATATATGCACTATATATATGCACTTAAATGTATATCTACATAAGCATATTAAAAATTAGTTCCTCGGGCTCATTAACACATATCAAGTGATTATTAGCTACTTGTCACTAGTAAGTTCAGCATCTAGCAGCACACAGCAAAATACTTCTGTAATTTCGGAAGCAACCATTGGCAAATTCCACTCTGGAAGATAGGAAGTTTAACTCTCTATTGGATACACTGCTGCAGATAATTCTAGAAACGTCAGGGTGGCTTCATTTGCCAGAGAAACGACTCATGTTTTAGAGGGTGCATTATCATTCACTAAGTAATTTTCTAATCTAAGCTGCCTGATGTTTCTCTTGAGTCCACTCTCTGCTGCTTGCATACCTCTGCCTGCCACTCCAACACAGCTCAAGGCATAAACAGTATAGTTCTTCATTTTACATGCTGGCCAAGCTCTCGCTTTGGACTTGTGACACATGGTCTTAATGAAAGCATTTGTGCTCTTTAGATTATTTTATTTTTAATCTATAATTCTTATGGAACAACAGACACTGTAGGAAAAAAATCAAATGTAGTCAGACTTTCCTTTGGCCACTAGTTCACAAATGACACAGAACCTTATTATTAATTATGAAAGCTTGGCCTTAGCTTAAGTTTGTCCCAATAGCTCTTATACCTTAAATTAACTCATTTATTTTAATCTGCCTTCTTTAGTGTGGTTCATTTCCTCATCTCTCCATACTGTCCATGCTGCTTCCTCCATGTCTGGCTTGTGACTCCGCATTTTTCTTCCCAGGGTTCTCTCTCTGGCTGGAAGTCCAGCCTGTACCTCCTACCTAGCTATTGGCCATTCAGATTTCAATTATACAAATCACAGCAATACATTTTCACACAGTGTACAAATATCCCACAACACCTAAAGCTTATAAAGTTCCTAATAATTGAATGAAAATGGTAACAGCAAATAAAAGCTTAGCAGTCAAGCATCCAAACACATTTTTATAAAGCTTCCTATACATATGGCCATCACGTAGGTTACCTGTTTTGGTAACATGTCAATCAACCCACAGTTAGTTCTTATTCTATTGGAGCCTATTATTAATTTTAATGACTTGGAGGGCAAGGCAAATGCTGCAAGTGATACTCTGCTGCTTCCAATTTAGCCTTCCTCTGGCGCCGCCTTGCTGGGTGTAAATGTCACTATATTACGCACAGTACTTGTGCCTGCTTCATGACCACAGGTGGAGTTGTGTAATTCAGCCATCTTACCCTCTGGATGCACTTCAGTATGGAAAGGACCTGCATGGTGATAAGCACCCGGCACACTTCTCAGTGTTCCTCTGTGACCAAGACACAGTTTGGACTTGGGCGCCACATAGTCTCCAGTGCCGTTTGTCCAGCGTCACATGAGTCTTCAGTATTTCTGTCTCCTGAGAGTTGGCATGACAAGTATACATTTGGCCTTCGCATGTGGTTATGTGAGCTCATTGGCCTGAATGAGGACACGGGGTGAATGCTCTCAAGTTTCCCCAAGGAAAGGTGAAGTGGAGATTGGCTGCCGGGTAATGTTAATAGCCTCAGCAAGATTCTGCCTCACACTGTGTTGGTACACAAAGAAGCCACTCAAAGATCAGCCAGGGTTTTGATTCTGTTGACAGGTTGCCCAGATATGCACTGAATAATCTCAGTGTAGAGGCACTAGGAATAATTGGCTTGGGAGTAAATTAATTACTTTTCTCTTTGCTGTGCCAAGTATAGGAGGGAAGCAACTTCAAGAACTTATTTTGGCTCACAGTTTTGAGGTGTCACAGTCCTCAACACTGGGCTGGGCAGGTGGGGTAGCCCCATCTATGATAGTAGGTATTTTTGATGTACTCCTGTTAACACTGGGTGGACAAGGTGAAGGGCTGGGGAAGGGGTTATATCTGCAAACACTCATACTTAATAACTTTTAACCATGTAATCCCTATCTCCTAAAAGCATCACAGCTTCCCAAATGAGTGTCCCAAGCTGTAGATGGAGCACTGAAAACATGAGCCTGTGGAGAATATTCTAGATTCCTACCAGGGTTTGCTGGAAAGGCAGATTTTGACACAACTCTCAGTGATATGAACTCCCTGGTGATCCCTGTGTAAATCTCCTCCCCCAGAGTGTGGGAAAGACCTCATAATTTGCTTCAGATGGATAGATCATGACAGCTGCACTGGGATATCATTTCTGTGATTATGTCACACAAGACTGTAGCTTCCCGTTTGCCAAAAGACGCTACTCTTTCTTTCACAGACTTTGAAGGAGTGGCAGTGCAGAGACATTCCAGTGGCAAGAAATCGAGGGCAGCTTCTCTTGACAACCAAGTGAAGAGCTTCAGCCTTCTGTCTAATGTCTTCCAAAAAAGGGACCATATCAATAGCCACAGGGGCTTAGAAGTGAGTTTTTCTCTAGTTGAGCCTGTGGGTGAAAAGTCTCCCCTGCCTCACTGCTTCATGGGAGCATTATAAGATACATTGAAGCAGGAAAGGAGCTAAGCCATGCAGAGTTCTAGTTAATAAATGCTGTGAGATGATGATAAATGTGTGTCTTGAGTTTTTAAGCCAGGTAATGTGTTTCTAAGTGGTAGATGAGGAATACAGGTGGGTTTTGGAAATGGGTTGATTGGTTACTAGTTAGCCCTGACTTAGGCAGTTGTTGATCAGTGGCACACCTATTTCCTAGGTGCCTGCCCCTGTGTGCTAGTTAGCTTTTTGCCAATCTGACACAAGCTGGGGTCATCTGGGAAGAAGGAAACTCAGGTGAAGAGATGCCTCCATTAGACTTCCCTGTAAGCAAGCCTTAAGCATGCCTGAGGGGTGTTCTCTTGACTGATGGATGATTTGGGGAAGCCCAGCCCACTATGGGCTGTGGCACCTCTGAGAAGGAGGTGAGGAGTTGTATAAGAAATCAGGCTTAGTGAACCATGGAGAATAAGCCAATAAGTGTCTGTTCTCCATTTTCTCTCCTTCAGTTTCATAGAGTTCCTGTCCTGACTTTTCTTCATGATGGAGTATAGACTGTAAGGCGAAATAAAACATTCTCTTCCAAAGTGGTTTCGGTCATGGAGTTTTATCACAACAATAGAAGGAAAATTGGAACACTGGCAAAGCTTACTGTGTTTGGGAGGAGAAAAGAGAATGGTGTCAGAGAGACACCTTCTATGTCACTGGACGGAGAGGAAAGATTAAGCTAAGCTTGGCTTGGTCCTTTTATCAGACTCACCAGATGCTGGGACACCCAAGTAAGTCCCTTACCATAGCACAAGTTAGAGAGAAGGGAAGGACCTTTCTTCTAACCAGTCTGTTCCAATATGTAGATGGAAATGAGTCAGTGTCCTTGAGTCACGTGATTGTCCAGAGACCAGACAAGTAAATTCACCTCCATGGAGAGGAGTGATATGGGGTAATGGGTTAAGAATGTTTAAAAGAAACAAAATAACAAAGAAACAAACTAATAACCAGAGGAAGAAAAAAATCACCTTTTTCCCCCAGTGAGAAACCTCCCATGTGAGAGACACTTCCATTAAAAAATAACTTCATGTATTGACTTGAACCCTCATGGCAACTTTTACTATCTGCATTCCATGCGAGTATCAGCAATCCAAAGAACAACGAAGATCCATCTCCTCCCTCAAGGAACTTATGGCCTAGGTGCCAGATCACATTTGACAGCAAACAACTAGAAGACTTCACTGCTGGTTTGAGATCTCCAAAGATTTATTTCTATAGGAGCAAGAGGTGAAACTTATCAGAGAAGGTCAGGGGGACGGACCTGTAGACGGATGATGATGATTCAGCTGAAACAGAGAGTGAGATGGAACTGTGGGCCACACCTGTTGAGAACCTCAGTTAACAGCACAAGACACTTGGGCACTGTGGGAGTGGTAGGAGCTTGACCTCACTTCCCTGGCTGGTGGATGAATTTCTTGTATCACTAGCTTCCAGCAGGCAGGGATCTGTATAAAGGTTGTTGGTTTTTGTTTATGTTTTTGCTTTTGCTGTTTCTTTTTTTTTTCCACCTGAGAGAACTTGTCAGGGCTGGCAGCTGTAGGTGGGATACCACCAGTATTTCTAGTGGCTTGATCAATAAGCCCTTTGAGGGGGACAGTTTAGAAAATAGAACCTGGATGTGGGGGTAAGGTGCCACATGGTATTGCAAAGCTTTATCTCTGCATGCTCTGCCCCCCCCCCCTTTAAATTTGCTCAAAGTAGAGGAGATGGTTCCAGAAGCTCAGGTTGATTATTTCCTCTGCCAGCTCACATCGGGCCCACACTTCAGCATCTGCTGTCTGTTGAAGTAGGAGCCTCTTCCTACTGAAATGTCTCTCTGTGGAAAGTGTTCTCAGGTGCTAAGGAGGGGAGGAGGAAGTGACTGGCTGTGAAACTGCAACTTTGCCTGGGGCAGTCAGCAAAGCAAGCATCCAGTAAGGTGCTTGTGGTGTGTGTGTGTGTGTGTGTGTGTGTGTGTGTGTGATTAAGACACTGTTGGAAGATTCCTCTCTCTGACACCCATAGGCCAGGGCACTGTTTTGGCTCATTAAAAGGTAGCAGTATGTATGGTGAGTTGAAGAACCAATGTCTGAACCCCGACTTAAGGCCCACTCCAGTGAGGGAACCCATATCTGACATATCATTTGGGGGAGGGCCTAGGCCCTCCTTGCTGTGTCTGGGCTGCAATGGTATCCCTCCTTAGGGAATGGGCTCCCGAAGTCCATTTGTGCTCTAGGGTTAAACACTGACTCCACTGTTAGAGGTCCCATAGACTGTCTTGGCCTCCTAGCTGGCACCCACATTCAGAGGGCTTGGTTCAGTCCAATGCTGTTTCCCCAGCTTCACAACTAGGGTCTCCATGCTCTCAGTATGTCAGGTCAACTGTTTCTGCAAGTTTCTCCAGCACTGTCTTGGCTCCTTTGCTCATCCCTCCTCCCTCTTTGAAACTGGATCCCAGGAGTATGGTTCAGTGCTGGGGGTGTCTGCTTCTGCTTTGATCAACTACTGGATGAAGGCTCTAGGAATGGTAACCAAGGTAGACATCAATCTCATTATAGGGGAAGAGCACCAAAGGCAATCTCTCCACCACTGCCTAAATTCTTAGCTGGGGTCATCCCTGTGGATCCCCTAACATTTCCCCTGTGCCAGACCTCTCTCCAAACCTGTACTGTCTCCCTCGATCAAGGCATCTCCTTTCTTGCCCTCCTCTATTCCTCCCCTGTCTCAGTCCTCTTGTTCTCCTCCCCCGTCCCCCTTCTCCTTTTCCCACCTCCGTTCCCCACCCAAGTGCTCCCAATTTTCTGGGGGGATCTTGTCCCCCTCCCCTTCTTCAAGGGACTATGCAATCTTCTCTTGGGGTCCTCCTTGTTTCCTAGCTCCTCTGGCAGTGTGGATTGTAGTTTGGCAATCCTTTGCTCTATGTCTAAGAATCATATATGAGTGAGTACATACCATGTTTGTCTTTTTGTGACTGGGTTACCTCACTTGGGATGGTTTTTCTAGTTCCACCCATTTGCCTGCAAATTTCAAGATTTCATTGTTTTTTTCCTCTGAGTAGTACTCCATTGTGTAAATGCACCACATTTTCTGTATCCATTCTTCAGTTGAGGGGCATCTATGTTGCTTCCAGGTTCTGGCTATTACAAATAATGCTGCTTTGAACATAGTTGAACAGATGTCCTTATTGTATGAATATGCATTCTTTGGGTATATGCACAAGAGAGGAATTGCTGGATCTTGAGGTAGACTGATTCCCATTTTCCTGAGAAACCATTATACTGATTTCCACAGTGGCTGTACAAGTTGGCACTCCCACAAGCAATGGAGGAGTGTTCCTCTGTCTCCCCATCCTCTCCAGCATAGAGTATCATTGGTGTTTTTGATTTTAGCCATTCTGACAGGAGCAAGATGGTATCTCAGAGTTGCTTTGATTTGCATTTCCCTGATGTCTAAGGATGTTGAACACTTTCTCAAGTGTCTTTCAGCCACTTTAGACTCCTCTGTTGAGAATTCTCTATTTAGTTCTGCACTCCACTTTTTAATTGCCTTGTTTGGTATTTTGGTGCCTCGCTTCTTGTGTTCTTTGTATATTTTGGTGATCAGCCCTCTGTCAGATGTGGGGTTGGTGAAGATCTTTTCCCAGTCTGTGAGCTGCCATTTTGTCTTGCTGACTGTGTCCTTTGCCTGCCCACTCTCTCCATATCTCTTCAATATCATACTTGAAGTTCTAGCTAGAGCAATAAGACAACAAAGGGAGATCAAGGGGATACAAATTGGAAAGGAAAAAGTCAGACTCTCACTATTTGCAGATGATATGATAGTTTACATAAGTGATCCCCAAAAAAACTTTACCAGGGAACTCCTACAGCTGATAAACACCTTCAGCAAAGTGGCAGGATACAAGATTAATAAAAAAAATCAGTAGTCTTACGATAGACAGATGATAAATTCGCTGAGAAAAAAGTCAGAGAAACATCACCCTTTACAATAGAAACAAACAGCATAAAATATCTTAGGGTAACACTAACCAAACAAGTGAAAGATCTGTATAGTAAGAACTTTGAGTCTTTAAAGAAAGAAATTGAAGAAGATAGCAAAAAATTTGAAATATCTACGGTGGTCTTGGATAGGTAGGATCAATACAGTAAAAATGGCAATCTTGCCAAAAGCAACCTACAGATTCAATGCAATTCCCATCAAAATCCCAACACAATTCTTCAAAGAACTTGAAAGAACAGTATTCAACTTCATATGGAAAAACAAAAAACACAGGATAGCCAAAACAGCCCTGTACAATAAAGGAACTTCTGGAGGCATCGCCATCCTTGACTTCAAGCTCTATTATGGAGCCATTGTCCTGAAAAAAAGCTTGGTATTGGCACAAAAGTAGACAGGCTGACTAATGGAATCGAATTGAAAATCCTGATATTAACCCACACACCTACGAACACCTGAAGAAAGCATCTTCAACCAATGGTTCTGGCATAAATGGATTCAGACATGTAGATGATTGCATATAGATCCGCATCTATCACCATGCACAAAACTTAAGTCCAAATGGATCAAAGACCTCAAGATAAATCCAGCCACACCGAATCGCCTACAAGAGAAGGTAGGTGTTACCCTGGAATGAATTGGTACAGGAGACTGCTTCCTGAACATAACACCAGTAGCACAGACATTGAGATGGACAAATAATAAATGGGACCTCCTGAAACTGAAAAGGGCTATCTCTTAAAGAAAACCAACTATCCCTGTCCCAGAAGCTAACAGCTACCAATAGATCCATGGCTAGGGCTTGGATTTTGTGTCCAACTCCCCTCTCCATGATGGGATTTGATCTGACTTAGGCTTGTACAGGTCTTGTGTGTGCTGTGACAACCACTGAGTTCATATGTACAGCTGCCCCACTGTGTTCATAAGAAACCGTTTCCCTTCTTCACATACCGCTACCAGCTCTTACACTCTTTCTGTCCCTTCTTCTATAATGATCCCTGAACCATCCTTTATTCTTTTTTTATTCAAATAAATCATATATTGATATTTTAAAAAAACAAATTTACTTCATAGATTTTTCCATAACAAGTTGAGCACAAAAAGAATGCTTCTAGACAAAGTATTTCCATGTGTAGTATAATTAACATCAAGTAATTCTAATCTTCATTTCAGTCTTTTCCTAAAATGGAGGAAACTACAAAAAGTCATGTTACTGAAGGTAACTGGAATTTAATATTTTTCTGTAATATATCTACAGGTTTCAGAAGGACTTTTTAAATATACTTGTCATTCTTGTATACCACAGCAAATCCTCATATGATCACCTCTGCTCCTATACTGGCCATGATATTTTTGCAATGGTTTATGTTTTCATTCTGCCCTGAAAATAATGATTCCCTCATTAATTCACCTTCAACTTACCTTTGTCAAATAAAAAAACACCTTCTTTCTTACCTCCGCTCCATAGAAAATAGCTAATAGCAAGGAGCCAGCTGACAAATGCTGCCCCCCCCCACATGCACATAACTTCCAAGCAAGTGCAAAGGCATTGCCAACACCTTGGACTCCTCTAGGCTATACGTCATAACACGAACAGCTATTCTCAAAGAAGCGCCTCCCTGCCCCAACAAGCTTGGCCATATCCCAGCAACAGCACTAGAAATTTGACTGGGGTTTTGCTTTCAGCTATATGGCAGAGGCCATAAGTTGGCTGCCTTGGACTTCACTATTATAACAGGGACACTTAACTGAAAGTGATGGGTAGCAACCCCTTCAGATGGCCACTCTGGAAGAGGCCATTACAGTCTCCAGTATCCTCTGTCCGTATGCTCAGTCATCATTCTTTTACGAGTTGAACCCTGCAATAGAGCTTCCAGTGAACATAAGTACAAAAGGCCTTGTTAAAACTGAATTTTGGATAAATAATAATCTGTGTTGTAAGCGTATCCCAAATATAGCATGCTACATACTTACCGTTTAGAAAAATGTGTTTAACTAAAATTCAAATTTCATTTACCCTATATTTGATCTTACAAGCTTACCCTGGGCTATTTGAGCTTGTAACTTTTGGTTGAAGAAAGCAGGCATGTGTGATGGAGGAAAACCTATAGGCCACCCAACAGTAACAGTTAAACAAACTATTTCTCAAATTGCTGCCGGAAGGAAACAGCATATATAAAACTGACCTTGATGGTTACCAATGGTGATACAAAGTCAGCGTCCCCCATTGTATTTCCTGAGATGTTCTCTAAGGTAGCTCCTCCAAAAGCATGAGTTTTACAATAAAACAAGTGTGGATAATATTTTACATTGTCTTACTTTCTTAAAGACTTATAACACTTATTAATTAAGGACACAGAAAAATCTCACAAGAAGAAACTTACTCACCCTTGTCTAAATCAGTGTTTTCTAAGTCCTATCTTGAACAGGTATCCTGCTCTTCCTCTGACAAAGTGACATCTCACTGAGTCTGTATTAAAAGCCCCATCCCAGTGCCCGGACACTCTCCTGCCTCAACCTGTGTCCCGGGCCATTCTGCTCTGCTGATAACACATACTTCTATTGTGGGGTTAAGGAGGAAAATGTATCCCCATAGGTAGTTCATACAAGTGGTCATTGGTATGTAATGTTGATTTGTTAAGGGAAAAAAAGACTTTTACATTGCTAAGAATTCTTATATAGAAATAAAACTTTTCAGTCACTTTTTGTTAAGTTTCCCAGCCCTAATTAAATATCAGACCAAATGTGTCACATTTTCTACACTCTACAAATATGTTAATGAACTGTGTAGATGGCTAGAAACTGGACTGTTGGCCTCATTTTCTCTTTCATCAACTGTCCATTTAGTCAGGGTAGAGCTTGATTTGTATAATAACTATAAGATATCACATCCCTTTTTTGTTTTCTAGTATAATACTTTATTTCAGTAACACCCTGTCATTGGCCAGCAGCTTTTTCATGTAGTGTCCTATTTAAGCTTTGAATAATGTGAGATCTGGTGACTCAGAGGGCTGGGTGAGCTGTAAAATCTCACCCAGCTACTAAGAATTGGACCAAAATTCAAACGTGGCATCTCTCATTTCAGATTCACTCCTTACAAAGGATTTTAATCACACTTAGGTTTTTTCCCCCTCCATAGGCCAAAAAGACACTTAAAGCACGTGGTTATAATGATTTCATTTTTTTTTGTTGTTCTTTGTTTGCCTATCAACACAGAGAAAATTGACTTTAATTCCATTACTGCTGAAATAAGTTTAAGTGAATGGAAGTTCCTTCTTGACCTAGAAAAACAAAACAAAACAGAAAACAGGAGACAGATTTATCCTTCACAGCATCTAGTCAACCCAAGGCTTTGCATAGAGTTTTCATTGTTTTTGTGAAATGTTGTGGACTGCTATGCTATTCAATTGAGTCACAACATTAGAATTTGGACTTTGAAATAAAGACAAACAGATAAGTCTTGGTGATATACAAAGGGTGGCCTCTTTTGCCTTGGATTCAAAGACAGGGATTTCTGTGTTGTTCAGTGATTAAGGGTGCCAAATGTAGCCAGGAACTATTTCAGCAATCATAGATGTTGTTTTTCCAATTGAGCCAATCTGCCAGACTGGCAGACAGAAAACTAACAGAAATATTAAATATAGACAGCTTCTATAGTTGAATCTTGTTTTTCCCTGTCTCTGCTGGAAGCCACTATAAAATAGTAGCTTGTATGGAGGTCATTAAACACACACACAGAGATACACACAGCCTGCTGTGTATTCACACTGTTAAATTAAGCTTTTGTGAACTCCAGAACTAGGTGCCAAAGCAGTTGTTGTTGATGTATGAAGGGATTGAAGTGGTCTTGTATTTATGATCCTCCAGTCAGACACTCACTGTTGGCTCCTTGTCACACTGGGGAGGACACCGTGCTCTGTTGACCCACACACCTCAGGGAATCATCTTAAGGGAAGGTCTATCCGTTCAGTTTCCAGTTTTATACTTTTGAGGTCTTGTGTGTTTGAGGGTTGTGGACTTGGGAATCTTAATGAATGCCTGATTTTATTTTCAGGGTTTATGCGCATGCTTGGCCAACAGCGATTCAACATTACACGCAAGTCTCCTGGACATGAATGTATCAGAGATGAATTTAGCCTCTGTAACCACAATTTATGCAGAGCAAAACGTTTCCCTCATTTCAGAGAAACGATGACGCAATTGGATTGCAACATGCACATGTGGCTTCCTCAGAGGCCCCTGCAATACAAAAGGGCCTTATACAGCCTATATGGCAGTGTTGTGCCCTGCTCTGTGAATTCTCTTCTACTCCGTACCCTAGGTTTTCTTTGAAATGTATTTCTAACTCTTTTGTTCTGTATTTCTTTGGTAGAAAAAGTTTGATGTAATGAAAGGAAAATTTTGGTAGGTTGGATAAATGCCCAATAAGAAAAAATTTTTCTCAATGATTTTTTTCTAGTCTATAGGACACACACACACACACACACACACACACACACACACACACACACACACACACACACGCACGCACGCACCCATGCACATTCACGTACACACCCATACAAACAGGGGCAGAGTTCCATCACAGCTGATTTTCTATGATTACTTGCACCTTTCTTTCCATCTGTGTAATTAGAAAATTGAAATGATGACATGTTTGGAAACCGGTGTTCTTTGAAATGTGGTGCTTTTAATATTAAAAGCAGTGCTCACTATTCATCTTTCGTATATGTTTGAAGAGTTTGAGATGTCTGAACTTATGAAAAGCGGTGAGTGATTTAAGAAGTAAGCAAGGACAACTCACTTCTAGAACTTGTTGCCTGTCCACAGAGTAAGACATGTGTCTGAATTGAAAAATAATAATAGATTCATTAGTGATAAAGAAGAAAATTTACATTTCTACCCAATTCATAGACTGTGTAAGGTGGCAAAAACCTTTAATGTCAGCACTTGGAAGGCAAAGGCAAGCAGGTTTCTGTGAGTTTGAGGCCAACCTCTACTATATATTGAGTTCTAGACCAGCAAGACCTACTCTGTCTCAAAAAAAGGAAGAACAAATTAACAAAAGAGAGGAAAGAAGAAGGATGAGAGAAAGATGACATCTCAAAATATACAGCAACCACAATAATTTCTGAGTAATTAAAACTTAACTTCTCAACCTGGACTTTCCACTATCAAGTTACAAGGCCACATTTTCCTTACATCCTGATGGACATTGATGGCTCAGTTATCCCATGCATGTGGGAAGTTTGCAATTATAGCCTTGCTTTTCTGTGTAGAAAATCCACATATATGGTACCCTGCACCTGCACTGTTTTGCATGCAGAACCCTGGATAGATGGCTCAAAACCTTGAGAATCTTCTTGAACTTCTTGTGTTCTTTTTTCTATATAGGCTTACTTGCCTATAGATTAGGCATGTAGACAATTCCCCACCCCCTACAGTTCTGCAGGACAGAAATCTGATGCAATGTCTCTCTAGGCTAAACTCAAGGTGATGGGAGCCTGCTCTCCTTTATGGAGAATGTTCTCTTGTGTTTTTTCCAGCTCCCAGATGTGTCCCACTTTCTTGCCTCTTGGCTGTCTTCCATCTTCAAAGTCAGCTATGGGATATCACATCTTTCTCACATTACATGGCTTTCATCATTGCATCTCCTCTGCTTTTGCTTCCTTTTCTGCTTCTTTATTTCACTTTAAAAAACAAAACAGCAACAATGAAGAGACCTCTCATGAATAATGCTCCCTCCCACAACCCATCCTGCAGGGTAAGGCCCTCTCTCATTTCATGATCAGCAGAACAAAATTAATCCCATCTGTAATCTCTACTCTTCCTTGGTATAAGACATTATGTATTTGAACATACATGGACAACTTTGGGGAAACATTATGTTGTCTACTATACCTTTCCCTCAACTCATGCTCAACGTACAACAGTTGGAGATTGTGTTATCCTGCTAGACAACATCGGTTAGCTCATGTCAGTAGAATCAAAGCTGATTCTTCTTGAATAAATACCCAGGAGTCATGCCCCATGCCAGAATGTCTTTGTTCAGTTGGCCTGCATAGACAAGGTTGTTTTATGCAGAGTCAAACCAGAACCAAAACATTTTCTCCAGGAGTCCCCAAAGAATGTCATAGAGGAACAGGGGCTCTTTTCTAGTGCGAGGGTTGTATTTCTTAAAGGGAAGACTAATGACATTCACAACATAGGATCTGCCTCTAGTTAGCAAACACGTTATTAGCATTTAAGTGGAAATTTACTGGCATATTTCTTTTAAAGGAGGGGACATAGAGGAGACTCCCACCCTCTGGGATTCTGTCATCACTCAGGCCCAACTGATTCTATCCATCAGTGGAAGGTGTATCTCATGAGCCCTGATTGAACCATTTTAGAAAGAATCCACACAGGCTTTCATCCTATAATAACCTTTCTGCTTCTGTCTTGAGCTATCCTTCCAAGTGCTCAAAAGTGTGCAATATCCCCCTTCTAGAGCACAGGATTCTAGCTGTGCTTCAAGCCAGGTATGATGTTTTCCCCTGTCTGCCTTACCTTGACATCTGACTGAGTTCTGAATGGAGGCTAAGTTATTATTGTTGATTGGTCTGGTCACTCCATTTTGGATTTTCTGTACCTCCTCCTCCTTCTTCTGTTTTTACCCCTTCCTCTGACCTTCACTCTTATGTTCTTGAGCCTCTTAGAGGCATGTAGAACTTTCTAACAGGTCTGTCCGATCTGGCTAGCTTACAATTCAGTCGTCTCTGGTTTTGTCTCCCACATTTCCTGGAGCTTGGGGCTTTGACTGGATGGTAGGCAGTGGTAAGACTTATTAATATAGAGGGAAATGGCTTATCTGGGAAAACAGGGTGACCTTTGATGGAAGCCAGCATTAGTAACTCACTGCAGACTTTTGTAAAGAATGTGAGGAGTGGGAGTTGAGTCACTCCTTCCTTTGCAGTTGGGTATCTGGAGCTCAGAGAAGAGCTGGGGGTGGAGGAATCCCAAACATTTTTAACTGAAGGGAATTTGTGACTGAGGAAAAAAAATGATTTTGAATACAGAAACTTAGCTTGAAAAGTTTCCCCTTAAATTGACAGGCTATTGCTATTTATTTATTTAATTTGTAAACGTTTAGGTGGAAATCACTGCTGGCTCTGTAGTCACAAGTGTTATTACTTGGACCTTTGTAAATGAAAAGCGAGGCAAAGGCACCAGAAAATCTAGGGCTGAGGACAGGACTCCTCTGAGATATTGTCTAAAACTTCAGCAGCATCGGGGACAGAGTTGGGCAGTGACAGTATCTTGCAGAAAAGCCTGAGGAGGACTGTGCTCATTTATCTAGCAGTAGTAGATCTTCACTGGCCAGTTCTTCTGAAAGAAATGTCTTCCACACATTTTCTCTGTTGTCTTTCTCAGCATAGAAAGTTCTGCTTCCTCTGCATTCAAGGTAGGAGAGGAGACGGGAGAGGAGGGGAGAATAGGAGAGGGAGCAGAGGAGGGGGACAGGGATGGGGATGGGGAGAGAGAGAGGATAGAAAAGGGAAGGGGGAGGGAGAGGGGTAGGGGAGAGAAGAGGAGAGGAGAAGGGTAGGAGAAGGAGAAGGGGAAGGATAGGGAGATAGAGAGTATGGCGGTAATGTGGCCCAGAAGACACTTGGAACCATGGGAGCGTAACTGAGAATGTGAGGGACTTCACTGAGTGTCTTAGCAGAGAAGGTACAAGGAGAACCAGAGAACAGTATACAATGCATGTTCCTAATTCATTCTTTAATCCTCAGCTCTGTAGACTCATAGGATGCTAGAGAGTGGTCTAGTCAGGAAAGTGAGAGAAATATCGTGTCTGCAGCATCCTACTCTCCATCTTCTAGTTCCTTATCTGAGAATGAATCTTTTAGAGTGGTCTGTGCTACACAGGGTCAGGAAGTATGAGTATGGCTTCTAGCTTCCACAATTATTCTGCATGTGACCCTAATCAACATATTTAGCTTTTGTATTCCTGTTTTATAAAATGAGAGTAGCGATATAAAATGAGGAATTTTTGAGGAAATATAAACATTAAGCATATTGCAGGACAAACATTTGTAAGGCCCATTAAAAGTTACTTATAATAATTAACGTTATTAATGTTTTCATGCTGAAATGATATGACTTGGGAGACATGCTGAGAGAAGGAACACTGTGCTGTGGCTTGATCTTGCTTCTTCTAAGAGTTAACTTGTGGATAAGAACAAGCTCCCTTTTCACGTTTCCAGGGACTGACTTAAGAGTTTCAGTGCTCTGCACCCTACAGTTTAAATATCTGACGCTTTTGTTTTGACTGTAAAGCTGTCCACACTCAGTTTTTAAAATGTCCCCTTGCATCCAGTTTGGCATTCCATGAATCTTAAGGCTGATTTCACACTCCATTGTATCAAAGGTTAGAGGTCAATTTAAAACATGGCAAGAGTAGACAGTTATAGCATTTGGCACCTTGATATTTTTATACATCGTAAAATATTTTAGAAACACTAACCTCAGCAGGGTTCTCACATTAGCTCTGGTTTGAATTATTCCTTCCAATATGGGTGGTAAGATTTAAGCTTGGAGGTAAAATGGACATATTCAAGTTCAGAAACTGAGCCACTTTTGAAATATGGGCAAATAGCTAAAATTTGGGCTTTCCTTTTCTTTTAAGTTCTATTTTATGTCTCTAGTCCTATTCCTATTCCTATTCCCCAGGATCAAACATATATTCTCTGAACTTTACATATATTCTATTTCTAGGAGGAATGGCATTAAAGTGTAACATTTATTTAACTTCACCCCCCCCATATTTTGTACATGGAGATCTTACTGATCAGGCAGGGAAGTTTGTTGTTGTAGGTATGTCAAAGGTGGCAACCATGGTTGCCTATGATCTCATTGCAATGAAGAGAGTTATAATGACGTCCCCAGGAAGCAGCTATAAGTACTAGGGATCCAGCAGGGGTGCTTTGAAGCCTGGTGCTAGAGCCAGGGTGGTTTATAACCCTCAATGAATTCTTGACTGTATCTTCTAGAGCAGCAGAGCTGTGGGTATTTACAAAGTGGAAAATATGTATAAGAATATTGGGAGAAGAAGGAAGGGAGGGAGGAAAAGAAGAGGAGAAGATGGACAAATAGACACATGCTATTTTTTTATTTTTATTTTTTAGCTTATATATGTGTATATATATATATATGTATATATTTATGTTTATATAAAAAGAGCAATAATGGCAATATGTTATGCATCACCCAAGCCTATCGCCTTGCACAAAACTTAAGTCAAAATGGATCAAAGATCTCAACATAAATCCAGCTACACTGAACCTATTAGAAGACAAAGTGGGAAATACCCTTGAATCAATCGGTACAGGAGACTGCTTCCTGAACATTACATCAGTAGCACAGACACTGAGGTCAACAATTGATAAATGGGACCTCCTGAAACTGAGAAGCTTCTGTAAGGCAAAGGAGACAGTCAGCAAGACGGTAACCCACAGACTGGGAAAAGATATTCACCAACCCCACATCTGACAGAGGACTGATCTCCAAAATATACAAAGAACTCAAGAAGCTAGTCCCCCAAACACCAAACAACCCAATTAAAAAGTGGGGTACAGAACTAAATAGACAATTCACAATAGAGGAATCTAAAATGGCTGAAAGACATGAGAAAGTGTTCAACATTCTTAGTCATCAGGGAAATGCAAATCAAAACAATTTTGATACACCATCTTACTCCTGTCAGAATGGCTAAAATCGAAAATACCAATGACAATTTATGCTGGAGAGGATGCAGAGAGAGAGGAACACTCCTCCACTGCTGGTGGGAGTGCCAACTTGTACAGACACATGCTATTTTCTAAGTGATTACTGAAAAAAATTCTTAGTAAAAACTGAGATATCCCCACAGCATTATTTGTAATAGCCAGAACCTGAAAGCAACCTAGATGCCCCTCAACTGAAGAATGGATAAAGAAAATGTGGTACATTTACACAATGGAGTACTACACATCAGGGAAAAAACCAATGGAATCTTGAAATTCACAGGCAAATGGATGGAACTAGAAGAAACCATCCTGAATGAGGTAACTCAGTCACAAAAAGATGAACATGGTATGTACTCACTCGTATATGGATTTTAGACATAGAGCAGAGGAGTGCCAGCCTACAATCCACACCGCCAGAGAAGCAAGGAAATAAGGAGGACCCTAAGAGAGACATACATGATTGCCTGGAGAAGGGGAAAAGGACAAGATCTCCTGAGCTAATTTGGATCATGGGGAGAGGGGATAAGGAGACAGTAGAAAGAGAGAGGGAGAAGAGGAGGGGAGAGGAGGACATGAGAGAGCAGGAAGATCAAGTCAGGGGAAGAACAGAGGAGAGCAAGAAAAGAGATACCATAATAGAGGGAGCCATTATAGGTTTAAAGAGAAATCTGGCACTAGAGAAATGTGCAGAGATCTATAAGGATGACACCAACTAACAATCTAAGCAATAGTGGAGAGGCTACCTTAAATGCCCTTCTCTGATAATGAGATTGATGGCTATCTTATATGCCATCCTAGAGCCTTCATCCGGTAGCTGATGGAAGCAGAAGCAGACACCCACAGGTAAACTCTGAGCTGACCTCCTGAAATCCAGTTGCAGAGAGGGATGAGTGATGAGCAAATGGGTCAAGACCAGGCTGGAGAAACCCACAGTGACATCTGACCTGAACAAGGGAGAGCTCATGGACCCCAGACTGCTAGCTGGGAAACCAGCATAGGACTGATCCAGACCCCTTGAAGTTGATGTCAGTTTGGAGGTCTGGGCAATCTATGGGGCCTCTGGTAATGGATCAGTATTTATCCTTAGTACAAGAATGGACTTTGTGAGCCCACTCCACATAGAGGGATACTCTCTCAGCCTAGACACACGGGAGAGGGTCCAGGCCCTGCTCCAAATGATATGACAGACTTTGAAGATTCCCCATGGAAGGCCTAGCCCTCCCCGGGGAGCAGAAAGGGGATGGGATGGGGGGGTTGGGGGGGTGCAGTGGAGCAAGGAAGGGAGAGGGAACTGGGATTGACATGTAAAACAAGCTTGTTTCTAATTTAAATAAAAAATTAAATTAAAGTAGAAAAGAATGTAAGCACCCGAGGTGACAGATCATCCACAGAAACAGGTTTTGTTCAGACTAATTAAGGCATTGCACACATGAATTTACTTGTTAGGACAGTCTGCACAAAACCTGCAGTAAGTTAGGCTAGACAAAATTACAGCACAGTGGAAGGCGTCAGGTGTCTATAGGTGCCTCTGAATTAAGCACAACTAGGATCAGTCAGTAGACTCGGTGTTTATTTTCTTTTGTTTTGAATACATGAGATTTGTACAGAGTAGTAGTGGGGGGCATATAAGAAAGAAAGTGATAGAAAATAAGGTGCATTCACTGAACTAAAACTCATATTCATCCATGAAATAATCAAAGAAACATTTTCCGTACTAAATGGTATGAATCTTTTATTTATTTATTTAGTTTTTCGAGACAGGGTTTCTCTGTGTAGCTTTGCAGCCTATCCTGGCATTCCCTCTGGAGATCAGACTGGCCTCGAACTCACAGAGATCCGCCTGCCTCTGCCTCCCGAGTGCTGGGATTAAAGGCTTAAGCCACCAACGCCTGGGAAATCTTTTATTTTTAAAGAACTATTTGAATTTCTGCTCAAGTAGTCAGTGAAACCTGTGTCCACTGAGAAAGAGAAACTTCCCGAACTTTGTTATGAAAGGAACCTCAATGATTCTAACACCTTCCACAGGAGACTTGATCATCCTTCGTGGATCATAAAAACTCAGTTACTCCCGAAAATAAAAAAAAAGAAAGCTGAGATACCACATTTCTTTCTTCTTATTATTACTTTTGTTGGGAATAAAAAAGCACCTCAACAATTGATTTTGAGTTTACCCATAGCTTCTTAGATGACAGGCAAGTCCGTTAAAGGCCAGCCTTTATATATACATAAATTCTTGACACATCTATGAAGCTAGACACCTTTTGACTGTGTCACCAATTTCTTGCCTTTTGAAAATTATTTTAAATTGTTTACCAGGGCTTTTAATTTTTTTCTATATCATTTGGTATGGGTTAGTTTTCCATTTTTTTTTTAATTTTAGGTTTTCCAAATATGTTCAGTTTATCAAAGTAACAAATTTCTTGCTAGCATAAAGGACAACACATCCTCAGGTCACTATGTGGCTCTTTCCATTTACTATTGGCTAAATCTACACAGAAAAGAATAGTGCAATCTTTCTTTGCTTAGCCTCCTGGCACAGTGAGTAAGGGCCCCATGCTTCCCAGCCAATGCTAGAATAGACAGCAGTGTTCAGTTTGGGCTCTTAGTCAAACATCAACCTCTGCAAATACAGTCTGAAATGTAATTTGGGATGGTGGTGTTGACATGACAAATTTACAATCCTGTTGTCCAATTCTCCAGTAAGGCATATCTCCAAGCATTAAAAATATCACTTAGAGACAAGAATTGGTGAGGTTACAAAATACAAACATGTCTCTCAAAAATCCTAGCCATATGTTCAAGAAATCCCCAGGTGTCCATCCAAGTAGAAGCATTATAACACGGGTCATCTATTGATGCCCTATTTTAGTGAATAGAGATTACTCTGGAGAACTCTAGATGTTTGCTTTAATGTGAGTTATGGTATGTGCCAACAGTGATGAACTGCATATCTAAGTAGCTCTGATATCCCTATCTTCATTCTTTGCAGATGCTTAAGTGTCTGCAGGGGTTCATGCATGTGTGTTTGTATATATGTAGAGACCAGGAGTTGATAACAAGTGTATATCTCAATCAAGGGTATTGTTCTCTGCCTGGCTGTTTTTTGTTTGTTTGTCTTTTGTTTTTTTTTTTTTCTTTTAAGAAACAGTATCTTATTGAATCTTCTACTTTGTGGATTTGCTGGCACATGCTATCATGCCTCTTGTTTTACATGAGCTCTGGGGTTTGAACACAGATCTCAGTGTTTGCTTATCAAATGCTTTAATTACTGAAACATTTTCTAAGCCCAATTCTAGCTACTTCTGAATAGTAAAATAAGTGAATATGTTTTATTTTTATTTTTCAGGGTGGTGGGCATTGAACCTCACACACGCTTTACCAATGCTATACCACTGAGTGTTAACTCCAGTTTTATACAAGGCATATCTTATTGGATATTATGTGTAATTAAGATACATCTAAATTTAGTTGGAAGTGCCATTCTAAGTGGAATATTGCATTGTGGTGACAGTGAGAATCTTTTCTCAGCATTCTCTGAGAAGATCTTGTAGTGGTCACTAAATTCATATTTTAAATTGCTTAGCTTTTAGCTATCTTCCAGAACTTTACCAGACACAGACAGACCTTACCAACAGAGTCACCTTTGTTGGTGATTTTGGATACTTCTAGGTAATACATAGTCTATCTTACGGATTTCCTCTGACATCACCAAGAAAGGAATAGGACTTTGAAGGGAGACCCTGAAAGCACTTGCTTTATGATAACCCCTGGTCCTCTGGATGGTTATCTGAAAATTGTCAAAGCATCCTGCTCGTGTAACCTGTTCTTAATCCTGTCTGTAATTCTTCGGGGTCAGGAGCCTGTAAAGTGAAGCTGAAAACGGAGGGGCAGACACAAGTTTAGAGGCTTAGAGATGTGGCTCTGTTTTCAAATTGCCTTGAGTCTCTTTTCTATTTTGAGGAGTTCAGTACCGTTTAATATTAATAAATCACTATTTTCTTTTTTCTACTATGGAGACATAATGTAAAAACAACAACAAAAACTCCAACATATTCCCCAGTGATTACTGAGTGGGCAATTGTAGACATTACCTTTCCTCTCATGGTCAGCTCACTCTGGGAAGAAGATGTCAAACAATCAGGCCGCCACTTCTTTTGTGTAGCTCTTTCTGAGTAACTCTTTCCATCACCAGGGGTGCCCATGGTGTCTTCAAAGTATTAGAGCAGTAGTTCTCAAAACATGGGTTATGACCCTGACCTTTTCACACAGAGGTCGCATATCAAATATCCTTCATGTCAGATTTTTACATTACAATTCATAACAGTAGCAAAATTACACTTATGAAATAGCAATGGAATAGTTTTATGGTTGGGGAGGTCACCAAAACATGAAGGACTGTTTTAAAAGGTTGCAGCGTTAGGGAGGTTGAGTACCACTGATAGAGCATAAAGGAACACTTAATCAGGTTTCTCAAAGTGTATCTTTGAAGGACAAGGTTCATCCTATACTTCTAAGCCATCAAAGACTGACACTTTTGTGAGGGAATAAACATGACTTTCCAGAAATAGAAATGTCCCACCCAGGTTACATTCCCAAGACTCCTAGTAGACTCTGGGAAAGTGAAGGCTGGCTCTTTCTCTCTAGCAGTACCCAATCTGTGGATGACAGGCAGATAATCCACAGCAAATGATAAGTGGGAAAGACCCAGGGAGGCATTTTATCCTAGATTTAGCACTGGAAGGAGGGTGACAGTGATGCCTCTGGTGGGACCAGATAAACAGTGATGATGGGACTAGGTGTCGGGTCTGTGAGGAGTTTCCAGGCTGAGAGGTAGGAGAGGGATTTCTGTGTCTGGATTTTCAGGATCATGACTTCCATTCCCTGTGCCACTCAGTGACCTACCAAAGCTCCCACAGTGGGTTACTTGTCAGTCAGGACTGGACACCAGGTGTTCAGACTTGAATTCCTTTGCTGGGTTGAATTTATTTCTCATCAATTCTTATGAGTTTGTCATCTGTGCCCTAAAATATACTGAGAAGGAGTTGAAGAAAGCAAGGATTTTGCCAGAGAAAAACTAAGGTATTAGCTAAAAGAGAACCAGAAATTGAAAGCAAAAGTCAAACAACAGTCATCCAAAAACCCCAAAGCCTTTATAATTTTCTATACAGATGGATGACTGGTAAGCTAACAGAATATAGGAAGATATCATTTTAGTTTATGTTTGATCAGTAAAGCAAGCAAAGACATCTATAATGAGGTTTAGAAATATTTGATTTAAAATGATTAAAGTTGAAGTGTTTCTAACTTCTTTCTTTGTTTGAAAGTATTAAGCATCTACCTGCTACAACACATGTAAAAGGAGAAGCTTCATTTGCATGGAAAGTTATCTCATGTAGGCTGCATCATCTTTAACAATGAGTGTTAAACAAGGGGTAAAAAAGCAGCTTGCTTGAAGTGTCTGTTCTGTCAAAGGAGGATGCATATTTTGGGCATGTGACATGCCATATTGAAGTTATAGTTTTCTCAGCTATTTTTAGTCATATTTACAGTAATCTAACCTCTTTCAGACTGTCTTTGTATGTGACTCAGATATTGCCAAGTGCTCCAAAATGGCTAAGAAAACAACAAAAGCATCATGCCTTATGGGTAGATACTTGCAGGGCAGCAGTTAAAGGGGATATATAGCCATTCTGTTCAAAGACAATTCAATCATTCGCTGGAAAGGGCATCCCTGGGATGGATAGAGAGACCACACACACACACACACACACACACACACACACACACACACACACACACACACACTTGATCAAAAAATTCTCAAAGATTGGATCTCAAGTATTATTGTGTTCCACTTGTGTTTTTACAAAGGCATGCATGGTGGTAATAACATGTGAACAGGATGATGCAACTTATGCCTGTGTGTGTGTGTGTGTGTGTGTGTGTGTGTGTGTGTGTGTGTGATTATGTCACAAGGGTAGGGACTTCATGAACTGAATTACTATTCATAATATAGAAGAAGAGATGGCAAGTAGCCCTTGGCACTTTCTGCCTTTAGAGAATGCAAGCAGTCCACTTGCCTATCAAATGAGAGTTTTCTCAGGGACCCTGGCCTTATTGGGGTTCTTGTTTTTGGACTTCCCAGACACAAGACTAGAAGAAATAAATTTCTATTGTTTAGAAGCCACCTATCTCTGTAGTCTTCCTCTGGAAGCCCACACCAATTGTGATAGGAAAGGAAGAGTTAGGTAGGTTCCTGGGGGACATCAAGAAGGCTAAATGCATATTATCTGGGCAGAGAAACTTTAATCAAACAGGAGAGAGAGAAACATGGTCTATACAACTGCCCCAGGTTCTGGGATGTGGAATGGTAGAGGATAAGGTTGGCAGTAGACAGAGCATCAACCAAGAACTTCATCTATCTGCAGGCCTCACAGGAAACCCAGGAGTTTTCAGTAGGGTGAGACCCAGTTCTGTGTTCAGATTAGCTCACTCCAATGGCTGGGTGAAAATAGATAGTGGGGTAATTTTAGTCTAAAGTTCTTATCAACCTTGCATATTTGGATTAGCTACACCTGTTTTGAATTCTTTGATGTCTGTGATCTGCAGCCAACAATCTTGTCCCAGTTTTGAATGAGTCATGCTAAATGGAGAGCAGCAGAGAAACTGCAGAGAGGGGAAGGTGAATGGGCTCAGCTGTCTGCTAGAAGAGTGGCTGGAGCCAGACGCTGTGTCTTCAGGCTCTTCTGTGACTAGGTGTCACAGCCAGGCCTAAGTTCATGTGCCCTTCCTCAGAAATGGATACTTTTATCTTCCCATAGCTTGGTTCTTTCCTTAAGGGCATCCCTGTTCACAGTGTGGACCCCAGTAAGAGCAGCATCAGAATCACTTAGGAATTTTATCGCAGAGCTACTGAGTCAGAAATTGCCTTTTTTCAAACTCCTAGGTAATTTATATGAGTATTAAAGACTTAGAAACACCATTTTAGAGCAATACTTTTCAAACTTGGTGCATGAGAGGGGTTGTCGGTGTGTGTGTGTGTGTGTGTGTGTGTGTGTGTGTCTGTGTGTGTCTGTGTGTGTGTATTTGTGTTGCCAGAGGCCAAAGTTGGATTTCTTCCTCAATTGTGGTCCACCTTGTCTTTTTAGACAGGATCTCTCACTGAACTTGGAGGTCACCCATTTTACTTGATCTGCCTGTCTCTGCTCTTTGGTACAATAGGATTACATGTAAGTGCTTTGGCTCCTGGATTTTTTCATGAATTCTGAGGATCTGTCATCAAGTCCTCCTGTTTGTATGGCAAGTACTTTATAAGTAGACTTGTCTTCTCTGACTCCTTTTCAAACATTTCAATTAAGATATTCCCACATGGTAAGAAAGACATTTTATATTGTGATCTTTGAGAAACACCACATTCTCTCTCTCTCTCTCTCTCTCTCTCTCTCTCTCTCTCTCTCTCTCTCTCTCTCTCTCTCAAACACACACACACAGAGCGACAGAGAGAGAAAGAGAGAGGATTTCCATTCTAAAAATATCAACATTCGCACCATCCATTTCATTATTTACTAATAATCTGTATGTGAGAACTTAGTTCCTAAAATCTCCAAGATATGTCAACTTTGTCACAAAATGCTGGAAATGTTCTCAGTTTATAGAAAAAAATAAGTTGAATTAAAAACAGTCTTTCAACCTAAAGATATTATTTTCCTACACATTTTCAGAAAGATCTTGTTTTTGGCATTACTTGATTTCTAGCAACAATTCCTAGTAAGTATAGTAATAATGAATATAGGAAGAAACACAGATGTTCATAGAGGAAGAAGTTGAGCTTAATAAAGGAAAATAAAATTAGGTCTGTGCTTCTGGTTGAAATCATGTATTATAGATTACTATTTGTTTTTCTTTGTTTTTAGAGACACCGTTTCACTCTTCATCCCTGGTTGGCTTGAGCTTACTATATAGCTAAGGCATGTCTGTAACTTGTGACAATGCTTCTGTCTCTGTTTCCTAAGTGCTGATACTATAGGTATTAACCAATACACTTGGCTACTTTTTACTCAGAAGTAATATTTCTTGATAGGAGAAAAGGCTGATTACACACTGTTATTAAATACATTAATAAATGTATTTCTCAAACTGATTGTTTTTTTTTTTTTTTTTGGTATAGTGCTGCCTGGCAGGGCGAAGGACGCTGTAACCTACTTGTTCTGTCCATTCCCACTCTACAGAAGGAAGGGAATGTAATAGTGAAGGGGAACGTGTCACTATACAAAGCAGATTTTTGTGGTTTGCCCGAGAGAAGTGGTGAGAGATGACTGGCAGGTGAATCACAATGCATACATGCCTGAAGATCTAGTGACTGTGGAACTGTGGTTTTCAAATGCCTTTGGTAGAAACATATATGCCTGCACACTCTGGGCTTAACCAAGTAGTCCACAACAATGTCCAGTGTAAATAATGAAGCCAAGCCAAAAGTAATTCATAAGTAGATGGCATTTGGAAACCATAACCATGTTAGGAACACATGTATAATCAAATGTACTTTCTGAAAATGTGTGAGCTGTGTTCCCTTAGAGTTCAGTAACCTTGTCAGCATTACATGCTCACCCTAAATTGGAATCATCTGCATGTTCCATAAAATAAGCATGTAGTTGGGGGCATGAATCTTGGTGAATTTTAGTGATTTTAGGATGTGTCCAATATATAGTCTTCAAAGGGATGTGAAAATGACATAATATGATTTGCTACACCATTGGAGTGGAGAACCTGTGCATTTTGGGGAAACCCAAGGTACACTAGTCTGATGGGGAAGTCCTTTTGTGTATATGTTTGTCTTATTGGTTGATAAATAAAGCACTGTTGGCCAATAGGAAAGCAAGATAGGTGGGGCCAGGAGTCAAGGAGGATTCTGGGAAATGTAGTAGAGACAGAGTCACCATGTGATTTCTGGGAAGAAAGGATGCACATGTCTGGTGTCCTCGATAAGGTAAGTCTTTATAAAATTTATAGATTAATGGTTATGGTTGATACTTTGGACAGAGCTAGCAAATGAGAATCCTAATCATTGGCCAGCAGCATTGTCACTAACATAAGACTCTGTGTGTTATTTGGGGGCCCTAACGTGGTGGCAGAAGCAGGGGCAGCTGGTGGTGCCTCCACAGCAGAACTCATGCGGCTGGCAGAAAGTTATTATTACATTAGTCTGGCTTTTAAGACCATGACTAGAGCATCATTAATGATCAACATCACACCTGGACATCGAATCACAGAAGTGATAGCCCACGGCATTTTAGGGCAACATATTTAAAAAGAAATACCTTCTGTGCTCTGAAGAATGTAGGTGAACCTACTTAGGCATGATTTGGAACTGAGAATGGATAATTCTACATGTCTTTATACCCAAGGCCTTGTCTGGGTGATGGACAGCTAAAAGGATGCTCAACTGATTTGTATTGGATACCTGGGAAACCTTTTGGAGCTAGAAAGGGTCTTGATTGGTAAGGAGCTTTACCCTGGGCAATGGGGAGTTAAACATGCCCATACAACTTAGTTTGTTTCATTTGTCTCAAACTTTTCCCCCTAGTTCTGAGGCAAGGAGTAGGCCCTTTGTCACCCCAGTCACCCCACAGGTATGGTGGGGATCTTTCCAGATCTATTGGCTTCCTCCTCACCTTCCTCATGTACATACAGGTTTCCAGATAAAGGGTATCCAATTAAGTTTGAATTTCAGACACACAAGAAATTCCTTTTTCATATCTGAAATACTACATGGGATAGTCTTACACAAATTTTATTATTTGTGTTGAGTTAAACATTAATTGGATGAATGTCCTATGTTTTCATTTGCTAAACTTGATACCTTAAACATTTGACTATGTTCCTATACACAGGTTTCCTTGTGACCTCGATATAATCTTAAGGAGCACAAATGTCAATGAGCAATAGAATAGCAATATGTATCCCAGAGAGGCCCAAAGTAAATATGCAAAATTCTTAATTGTCAAACTTTTGGTATATCCAAGGGATATAGAAAAGGGTACTGGAAAGAGAGATTTGAAAGATTAGGGGTAGCTAGTGGTGTGGTGCACACCTTTAATACCAGCGCTAGGAAGACAGAGGCAGGCAGATCTCTGTGATTTCAAGGCCAGCCTAGTCTACAGAGAGAGTGCCAGGATAGGATGCAAACTACACAGAGAAACCCTGACTCAATAAAACCAAAAAAAAAAAACAAAGAAAGAAAAGAAAAAGAAGAAGAAAAAGAAAAAGAAAAAGAAAAAGAAAAAGAAAGAAAGAAGAAAGGAAGATTGGGGTGGTGGAATGCAGGAGTCAAGAATGCCCAATATTGAAGTAAAAGACAATATGTTGAGAAGTGACTCACCCAGAGGAATTTGGAAACAGAAAAGTAGCATAGTTTTGTGTTAGATGCCATCAAATTGGCAACAGTTTGTGCATGAGGGTGAGTGTGTGTGTGTGTGTGTGTGTGTGTGTGTGTGTGTGTGTGTGTGTGTGTGTGTGTGTGCTTGAATTTAAAGCCGTGGTCATTTTTGATGATAAGCTTTGTAAAGCAGAACAACAGAGAAACTGGAGAACAGATTAAACTTGTGACCAGCCATAAGATGATTTATAGCTTAGCTACAACTATTAAAACTAATTTCCCGAGTGGTTTCACTAGGTTTTCCACACACTGAAGTATTGCACTGCATGGTGGCAGGCCTGTGTCCTTTCAGCAAATAGCACAAAATCACCAAGGTGTTTGATGACTGTGGGTTGGAGCTGTGATGGCGTTCTTTCTGTCTTATCCGTCTGCATCTACGGTAAATGATTGCCTTCCAGTTTCCTAGAGAAGCACGTGTAGATCTTCTCTTCCCTTCACAGGAGTGCTTTATTAAGTAGGGAAATACATGCAGACTGCTAAAGGACTGCAAATGAAGTGTAGCTGGAAGATACTCATCAGTGACATTCACATAAAGCCTAGGTGCTCAGCAGTTCCCGAGGACATACACCTAGCAGCCTGTAAATGATGCTTCTCTTAAATTGACTGTATTAGTTCACCCTCCATGATCTCTCTCTCTCTCTCTCTCTCTCTCTCTCTCTCTCTCTCTCTCTTTCCCTCATTCCCTCCCTCTTCTTCCTTCCTTCCCTCCTCCCTCTCTCTTTTGTATGTGTGTGATATTTTTTCTCTGCAAAGAGGTCATTTCTGCATTACTTATTTCAGAATCTTCCATCTTCCTAGAGAGAAATGCAGTGGGAATGGAGGAAATGTCACACAGGTGGAATTTCTCTAATGATTTGAAAAATGCTTCCCGCATTCATTTTGCTGGTTGTAAACAACTTGCCTTGTGATTTTGCAGCCCAGAACATGGTGACTGTCCCCTGCAGTTCAAAGCAGAGCCAGGGGCACAGCATTTGCTGCACAGAATTAGCTTCTCCACAAGACTCTTGTCCTCGACACCAATGAATAATCAGTATTCTACTGTCATCAGTCAGCCAGAAAGCCTACTGTAGCTCACACAAGCTGTCCTTCAGGTAGCAAGACAAACACATTAACACAAAAATGTTT
Organism: Cricetulus griseus; assembly: GCF_003668045.3. Taxonomy (NCBI): domain Eukaryota; kingdom Metazoa; phylum Chordata; class Mammalia; order Rodentia; family Cricetidae; genus Cricetulus; species Cricetulus griseus. The sequence goes on along the minus strand of NC_048595.1, from coordinate 434,389,475 downwards.
CTCTCCTTTTAGCTCTGTTTTCCTGATGTCAAGTCAGTCAGTTGAAAGGGAAGGGAAGCCTGGACTAGTTAGAGCACTAGTGCTTTGCAGACAAGGTTGTGGATGTTCCACAAGAGGCAGTTGCTTGTTCTAGGCTGTGTGTATGTAGCTTTCCCTGCCATATAATTGAGTTTCTAGCATAGGGGGCAAAAGAAAGTAACAAAGTGATTCTAGATGGTGAAGCATGCTGTACATGTGTAGATATATGCATCATGAATGGACCAGTGGTTGGATGTCCCTTCTGGAGTCTGATATCAGGACAGCTATCACACTGAATGATTGTTTCCACCCTGGTCAGCTCATCTATTGCAAATGGTGCAGAGTGAAGTGTTGAGCAAACATTCTCCCGTAATAATTGTGCATTTGGTTGATAAAATGCACAGATAAATTTGTGACTCACGGCGATGCTGGTGGTACAACAATTGACCTCGTCTCATATTTCTTCATGATTGCACCCCAAAATGCATGCGGGATGGATTCATTTCATGTCAGATTCTTTATATAATAGGAAACTATATTTGTAGAATTTTATTAAATCAAGCTGTGCACTGGATGGATGTTGGCATTTATTTAGTAACTACTGTGTGTCATGCATAGTTGTAAGCACTATGAATTTTCTAATTTCAATTCCCCAAGTGACCCCATTGTTGTGGCTTCTTTGAGAGTGACAGGGCTTGTTTTGACTCTTAGTGACTGTATCTAGGGAGACAGAATTCCAGGCTGTCAGTGGCCACCAAAGTCACCCTAAGCCAGTGGCTTCTGTTTGTCATCTCATACCCAAGAATATAAGAAAACATGGATGTGGAGAGAGAAAAATGAACATAGATTAATTAAGAGAATGTAAGAAAAGAAATCTGGGGAGTGGGAGGGATTTCCAGAGAGGACTAGTATCACAGTGTCTTACTGGATGGGCTTTTATAGGTCCTTCTGAGGGAATCAGGTGGTGGCTGAGGTAATCTTTATTTGGATTGGTCACTTTTGAATTCATTGCAAGTTGAACCAGGGAGGAGGCCACATGTTGTCTGCATGCTCCCTCTGCCCAACAGCAGGGTTCCTCATCCATCCAGGGGAAGGTTATGCATGTTACTTGACTAACTCAGGCTCATCCATGGGTTTTACTCTTATTGCCTAAAGAAGCTAAACTCCTGTCTCACCTTTATTCAGGTACGGTAGCAGTCTCCATTTGATGTGTGAAGAAATTGCCTGGGGAAAGCTAAATAACTCACCGTAAGGACTTAAGGATGAAGAGAAGCTTAGAATGCAGTTGAGGTGGCTTGATACTTGGTAATAAGCTAGGTGTAGTCACTGAACCATGTCAGTTACTCTACTAAAGCAGATTAAAACATCCTCCACACAAGGTATACAGATCTCTATCTGGTGAGTGTATTTATTTTACCTATCTTTATCAGAAAATAGGATAAGAAGCAATTTGCATTCATATGAGAAAAATGATAGTATGCATTTTTGTTATCTTTTTTTCAGGGCTATTTGGCTTTCTCAACCTTAGTCATAGTTCAGAGAGAAGTGAACCAGGGCTTTCTGAAGAATCTAGAATATTGGTCCTCTGTATTAGAGAGTTCCTGGTATCAGAATAAGTAGGTAACAAATGGCAAGTACTTGGAATCTTTAGTAAATAAATGTGTCCCAGAGGACAGGAAAGATGACCAAGTTTCAAGAGCCTGACACATCAATCAAGTTTGAATATGCTAGGAATGCCCTCTCAAGAAGAGAATGTGTATGGCTTTTTTCTGCTGCCACCACAAGGAAAGAATCACATTGGCTATTAGCTAGCTTCTTCTAGCATATGCTGCTTACATTTGAAAGTCCTGTTTGTTTCACTTGGTGGAAGGTATGGATGGACAGCAGCTCTTTGATCAGGGCTCAGCAGACAAAAATCCTTTAGCAAGTCCAGGCTGCTGTGCCAGTCACCCTGACATGTGCATCCTGTCACTCAGCAAAGAAGACACAAGGTAGAGTTGATTATAGAGCCCAGCAATGGGGTCACCACATAGTGGGTCTGGATTCAGGGACAAGATCTGCAGCTCTAGACACTGCTTTTTTTTTCTTTACCTAGTGTTGTCCTTGTGGGGCCAGGTAGAGACACCATGTGGCTGTGATCTACATTTGCTCTGAACCACCAGGAAGCTTTACTCGAAGTGCATGCACAGTAAAATGAAAGTGCTACTGGCAGGTTGTTGGGGAGAAGGGTGAAGGTAACTGCAGGGTAGGTCCCCTGATACTTCTTTTGTTCATAATGATGCTCTTGCTGCCTCTGTCTTACTGCACACCCATGCTTGCCTGCAAAGTCTCCCACAGTAGCTGCAGCCATCCATGATTCATGATCCATGCTGAAAAAGGACTGTGGTACTTGGGGCTTGTTTTTCAAACTGTGGTGGCGAGGTTAAATCTTCACAATGGTAAAGAAAGAGAAATAGGTGAAGTTAGAAATGGGATTAACTTTCATGTGTGTGGTATTAATATTATTATTATTGCATATATTAATAAAATTGTTAACTATAGACATCAAGAAGATGACAAAAATATACCTTGTACATTGTTAATATTGAAAACAGATATTTGAATTTCAACACAGACCACCTCTTCCATTTGGTATATCCTCTGCACAGCTGATTGACTTAGGTTGTGTTGTTAAATACATATTTTGAGGTTTGGAGATATTTTCTTTAGTATCCTTTTAATGTGCACACATTTAATGATTGATTGTAGTCAATCTGGTAAATAATATCTCAATTCTTTGTCAGTTAATCATATTTTAAGAATGAAGCTGGTACCAGAGAGAAAAGGATTACCAAGCTGAGGAAGCAAAGGAAACTCAAGGATTTGAACACTCCTCTTCCTCCATTAATACCTGAGAAAAATAAGAACAATACAAGGTAGATGCAAAGTAATAACTGTTTGATGTTATCACTGGGAATACCAAATGAGGGTGTTTACTCAAGGTAACTAACAATGATACGAAATATGATAATTCCTAAGTTGTCAAAAATCAAATAAATGGTGACTTCTATATACATGTATATGAAGGTGATGGTATTAAATTGGTTCACTCTCTTGGAAGAACAATTTGGTAATTTGAGGCAAGAACCCTATAATACACATCTTCCCCTTGACAAATTCATGATAATGTCCAGAAATTTATCTAAGGGACGTTGGTGGTATATGAAAATTAATATTGAATATTTACCTAGAGTATTGGAAAGCTACAGCCAAACCAGATGTCTGACAATAGAGGAATGGTTGGACAAATGACGTCTAGACAAATGATAGAGCAATACTATCAAATATGTATCCATTCCATAACATTTAACAACAGAAGATAATAAAGCAACAAACACGAATGTGCAGTGTCTTTGTGGTAGGGTACAGAGTCCTTTAGGTATATGTTAAGGAAAACATTGTACCTGGAACAAAAGCAGCCATGTAGACAAATGGAACAGAATATGGGCCCTAGAAATAAACCTATATAGCTATGGCCACCTAATTTTTTTTACTAACTTGTCAAACGTATACACTGGAAAAAAGGATGTATCTTCATCAAATGGTGCTGACAAAAATTGGTGTCCAAATGTAGAAGAATAAAAATTTATCCATATCTCTCACCTTGCAGAAAGAAAAAGATCCCAAGGAGATCTAAGACCTTAATTTGAAACCAGGAATGCTGAAATTGATAGGGGAAAACATAGGAACACACTTCAAGACATAGATAAAGGCAAGAACTTCTTGAACAGGATTTTAATAGTTCAGGAACTAACCCCAATAATTAACTAACTGAGATTGAAAAGTATGTGTACAGCAAAGGATATTATAAATAGGCAGCTTATAGGTTGGGAGAAAATCTATGACTGATGTGAATCAGACATGGATTGAATATCTAGACTGTAAAAACAACTATCAAAATTACACACAACACACACACACACACACACACACACACACACACACACACACACACACACACACCACAAAACACAACCAAAAACACCTAGCCAGCCAAACAAACCCTAAATTTTCCAATTAATAAACCAGTTCAACAGATACCCATATAGCTTTTAAATATTTATAAAAAGTGTTCAATATCCTTAGACATAAGAAAAATATAAACCTACTGCTTTAGGATTCCATCTCATCTGCTAGAATGGCTATCAGTAAGAAAAAAGGTAGAAAATGCTACCAAGGATGTGGGGAGGAGGGAGCACTTATCCACTTCTGGTGGAAAGGTGAACTAATGTAACCTTTATAGACATCAGTATGGAGCTTTATCAAAAACTAAGAGTACTTAATCCTACCCATGAAGGATGCACACTTAAGTGCCAGGTCACGCTTTAGAGCCCCATTATCATGCATTATCACACTGTCAATACCTGACTTGTGCAGGAAACAAATTTATATCAAACCAATGGAAAACATTTTTCTTCTCTCTGTCTCTCTGCCCCCTTCCTTCCCTCCCTCCTTTTCTCTATTCTCTCTCTGCTCCTTGCTTTGAGTTGTTATGTAAGATTTGGTCCTGCTTGTTCTTGGTTTAAGAACAAATAAACTATGATATGAACATGCTTGCCTGTGTGAGATGGCAGATTTATTTGATGTCATTGTTTCTTGGACAAAGGTACTCACAAAAGGAGTTCTTCCCTAATTTGGGGAGGCTTTGAGATGCCTTGTGGCTATTCTGAATGATACACTCACCATTGATTCACAACAAGAAAATGGCCTTTTTTCATAGTCCTTTCAATAATTTTACTAAGCATCTGGGCTCTGAGATCCCAAGGGTATATTTTGTACAAGACTGAAAAATGACTGCTGGTAATGCTAACAGCCTGCCACATTCAGAATACGTAACACAGATAATATGCATGACGATTTAATCCATTCATGGATGGATATTATTCTGAGATTGCAAACCAGCTGTTCTTCTATAAAGCAAGCTGGAGGAGCTGGGGCTGCAGTTAGAGGAATTCAGCTTTCATGTAATGAGATGGAGGTTGCTAGGGAGGTTTCTGTCTTCCCTGTGGAGATCTTTACTCAAAAGTCCAAATATTTTCAGCTGCCCTGTGATTCTCCAACTCTTTCAAGTAACAAAAGGAGCAAAATATGAACTTACATTTTAAATTCAGATGGAAATAATTTTATTCAATGCAGCAAGTTCTCAATGAGTAATGAAAACAAGGGGGTGGGGATGTCCATCCAAAAGATGTAAGCCTAGCCTAAACTGGTTTCCATGGGGCTGTGGAGGTCACTTCAAGTTTTGTGCTAACCCTCTGTCCTTGTAGTCTCTTGAAGATGTCTGAAAATGTTCTCTGCCTCAACCCCACTAGGGAATTAGTCCTGCTCCAAGGCTATACAGACAACAATACAAAACCCTACTTACACAGCAAACTGTTAATGTCAAACACTTTCTGGTTTACTTTCCAATTTGACATTCCAGCAAGTTTATTGTAACAGAATTATCCTAATATTTTTTATTGAGAAAAATGAGAATTCTCAAGCCACCTTATCCAAGGTTACCCATTTCCTAAATGACAACCTAAGGGAAAATCCAAAGTCGTTTGGATCTTCCTCAGGAAGTTTGATTTTCCTCTCCTGTTGAGTCTTTAACACTTCATCCCCTGCTTTGGCTACTACACAGCCTACCTGTGTGACTTTTTCTTTCTTTCTTTCTTTTTTCTTTTTTCTTTTTTCCTTTTTTTTTGCTACAAGAGAAAAGATCAGGCTATGCTTTCAAGAAAATAAGATGTTACTGATATCTCTGCATTGTATTGATCTCTGTATTGATGTGTGGCTTTCCCACTGACCAAATGTGTGGCTTTCCCACTGACCAAATGTGAGGCTTTGGATGGCCCTGCGGCATCCTCCTGCTCAGATTCCTCCTCTGTAACTGTGGAGTCATGATTCCAATTTCATAGAGCTGTTCAGGGAGAAAACTGAATTAATGAATGCCAGTGTTCTGAACAAAGTGCTTGGAGACAAATAATTGGGTTAAAATTTTGGTTAAATTTCCATTGGGTGTAGACCAGTATTGGCTCTCCTATGTGACAATAGGATAGTTATTGATTCCAGGCAAATCTTCTACAAATGTAACTCCTTTCAAGTTACTGGACTAATTAAAGTGTCTGGCCTCTAGGAGACTGTTCATTCAGTAGGAGGGGCTTAACATATCTACACATTTACTCATTCGGTACAATAAATACAAGAAGGGTGATCCACAAAGGTCAGAGAGGTTCCTCACAGCTGAAAGACTGTATATATTTTAGACATGCTGGAGTTCAGATATTTTTTTCTTACCTGCCATGTAGGCAGCTACGTGACTGCCATGTAGAAGGTGAAATTCACCAGATTGTGTGGAGGTTTAGGAATGGCAGGTTGGTCCTCCACCAGCTGCAACACCCAGGAGATCAGGTCCTGTACCTCCAGTGGGCAACACAATAGAGGCAGCACTTGGTAGAGAGTCCCCTATGCCATCCTGGGCAACACACTGGACCTGAAGGTGTAGGTATGTGAGAACCAATCCTGAGGACATGAAAGCAGGAGAACTGACCCACTCCTTGCTCAGTGCTGCAAAGGGTGAATTCATGAGGACAATGCAGGAAAGCTCACCCTGGTGGTAAGGACAAAGGAGAGCTATCGAGCTGACCAACCCTGTAACTATCCAGGCCCAGAACCAGGGATGTGTGTTGGACTATAACATCCACCCCATCTGTGATCTGCTGGAGCACGTGAAGGGACCAGATCCTGCAGATTCAAAGCTGCAGGATCTCTACAACACAGGCCAACAACAGGATATCCAAGAGGAGTCCCAGTGAGGGTCCAGCATCAGCAGTGTAGCAGAAAGCAGACCAGACCAATGACCTTCAGCAATGAACACTTGCAAGTAAAGCTATATGGAAAAAATACTTTATTGCACAGTTCACTGTGTCACACTACAGCTTCCACAACAAGACTGATTGCTGTGGAATAATCCTTCTGTACACTGTGAATATGTATTACTCTCATTGGTTAATAAAGAAGCTGATTGGCCTATAACAAAGCAGGATAAAGTTAGGCAGGACAATCAAAATGAGGATGCTGGGATGAGGAAGGGCAGAGTCAGAGGAGTCACCAGCCAGCCAGAAAATGAGTTGGGCATACAAAATGGTATAGAGGTAAAGCCATGAGCCTTGGGGCAGCACATAGATTAATAGAAATGAGGTAAGCTGTATCAACTAGCTAGTAACAAGCCTGAGCGAGTGATGGCATTTATAAGTAATATTAAGCCTTTGTGTTGGTTATTTGGGAACTGGCGGGCAAGAAAGGAACTGCCAACTACAATTGATTTTTTTCCTTCTCTCTTTTTCTCTTCAATTTTATTTTATGTTATTTTGGGGGTAAAGGTTGCAAGGGCAAAGGTGGGTATAAAGGGATGAGGAAATGAATAGAATGGAGATGCATGATGTGAAAGACACAAAGAATAAATAAAAAGGAGAAAAACAAATGGCACTTTGAAGTACAGGCAGGGTAGTGGGCAAATTTCCACACAACTTACTGAACAGCAAAGGAGGCATGAAAAGATATTCATGGAGAAAGTTCATGGAAGTGGATTTGTGGGTTGAGAGTCAATGAAGAAGAGATTAAAAAGGCAGATTTTGTCAAGATACCATAAATGAAAGTCTATGGACTTAGCTTTATGTGACCCAGCGGAACCCAGCAGAATGTCAGATATATTGGACTGATATGATATGGCTGGTTTGAAATGGAGGACCATATTTTTATGTTCTTAAGAAATATTTGGGGGGTGTTCTGGTCTCTAAATCTTCCTGTGTTGATCAATTTCATTTTATGTGCCAACTTGGTTGAGCCACTGGGTGACCAGATTGAATCTTTCCAGATGCATCTGTGAGGATGTTTCCAGGGGAAATTGTTATCTAAAATTTGTGTTATTGTACACAAGTTCTTTCCACTGTGGCTGGGCATCATCCAGTCCACTGAGGACCTGAACAGATCAAATAGGAAATGAAGAGTCTATCTTTTTCCCTTCTTTATCCTTGATGAGGAAGAGTATTCATCCTCTCTGGCTTTCATACTGAGGTTTCTACCATCAGTTCCCTGGTTCTCAGTGTCTGAACACTTCTGGATTTACAGCCACAAGTGGCAGATGATAGGACTTCCCAGTCTCACTAAGCACCAGAACCAATCCCCAGAATCTCTGTATTTCTTTCTTTATTTTTTCTCTTTCTCTACTGTCATCCACTCACCCATCCTGCCCACACACATCCACACCCACCCACACTCCCCCTCACAACTACCCACCCACCTATCCACCTACCCACCCACCCACCCATCCATCCATCTATCCACTCATCTATCATCTATATTTTTCTAGAGAACACCAAATTGATAGACTCTCTTAGCAACCAATATCTTCACAGTTGAGGATAGACTTTTGAGTCTGGGAATTGTTTACATCTGAAACAAACATACAAAAGAAAATAATTCTCCTTCAAGTAAGTCATGATATTTAAAGAAAAATAACTGGGAAACAATAGTATGCTAATTCTAGGACCATGAAGAGAGACACATAGATGACAGATGCATTTTAATATCTTCCCTAGAACCAACAAGCAGAGATTCAGCGCTGAAATGTACATCTTGCAAGTTCATGGTTTAAGAAGATAAGAAAAAGCCTGAAAGAGAAAAGCTGATAAATTCTGTTACGAATGAGTCGTGTCAACCAACTCAACTTGGATTCAGGCACAGATTAAAGGCTCGACAGCTAAAGACAAGTCATCCCAAGCTGTCACAGACACTAGGCAAGAGTAAAGGTGGTAGAGTGAAGATGCGGAGATGGTGGAAGTTAGGTTTGGATTTCAACAAGGAGTCATTAGAAATGATGGCAGTGATGGCTTGCATGTTGGTATGGCTGGCAATTATAAGAAATCAGAGAAAACAGAAAATAGGGCCCCTAGGAAGACTTTTACTTGTATCATTGCAGTGATAAAAATTACTGATGGAAAATTATAAACTTTTGTCCTAAAAAGGATGTACAACTTATGGGTTTCACTTGTGAACAACATGATTACATGTCTTAGAGTAGGGAATGAGATGAGTGGTTCTTTTTTCACAGAAAGAAACAGTGAGTTTTAATGAGCTGTTTCATTTATGTTAGAAATGAGTTCATTTTCATTTATTTTAGAAGTTTATAAATCACAGGTGTGAGGTGAGTCTAGAATAGAGGCATATTTCTGTTGATAACTGGAATCAATAAAACTATGTCCAGTTTGGGAACTGGATGGATCGGTGACTCTTTCTTGGGATAGGTAAGAGTGTCAGAAAAATCTGAGGGCAAACCTGAAGCACAAACCAAATTCTTGTACATAATCTGTGTAGTACATTCTGTGTGGTCAACTACTGTGATAACGCAACTGGACTCTGCTAACTTGTCTCGCTACAAATCAGTGCAGTAATATAACAAACCAAACCAAACCAAAAGAGAGAGACAGACAGAGACTGAAGTGACAAGAAATGTTTGTGCTTCCAGATCCGCTCCAGATTGGTTTCACTGGAAACTTTCATTGTCTTTATTTACATAAAGTAACAGCAGCTTGCAATACTATTTATTGGCTCATTACTCCTTAGAGATGGCTCAGTGCCACTTCACAAGGATGAGAACCTGATTCTGGATTCTTAGCATGCACACAAAAACATGCTAATGCTAGGGAGGCAGAGGGGAGGATCTGGGAACTTGCTGACCAATTAGTCTACTCAAAACATTGAGCCAGCTCCAGGTTCAGTGAGAGACTCTGCCTTCAAAAATAAGGTGGAGAGTGAATAATGTCAACTTTTGACCTCCACACACATATATGTGGGAGTGCTGGTTTTCCACTCTAGACATGCACATGTATACAACACACACACACACACACACACACACACACACACACACACACACACACACACACACACACACTTTTTTCCCTCAAATCCCTTCTGCCTGTACTTCCTATTGAAGCAAAGAGAATGATTTGAAAAAGTTGGTTGGCTGTTCCTATGAATTGGATCTCATTCATTATGACTGAAGGCACTATCAGTATAAACTGTGGAAACTGAGGCCCCTCTATTGGAAGAACCAGAAATCTTGTTGCAATGTGGATTTATAAGCAGTGGTTATTTTGTCAAGCCAATGCTGATGGTAAGCAATGCCTTTTAGCTGCATAAAAAGAAACAGATCCAAGGCTGGGAAGATGGCTATGAAGCAGCAGTGAAGAGCACTGGCAGCTCTTCCATAGGATTTAGATTTTATTCTCAGTACCCAGATGGCAGCTCACAACCATCTATAACTCCAGTCCCAGGGGATCCATCACTCTCTTCTGGCCTGTAAGCCCACTGCACGGATGTGGTGGGAATACACTTATACACATAAATAAAATTTCAAAAAGGAGAAACACTTCAGTTAAAAATTGTTAGAGACATACTAAAATAAAAAATGCTCTTGATTGAATTATGATTTGATAAGTTAAAACTTACAGTGACTATTTAATTATGATTTTTCCATTTTATATAATTAAGTTACATGGCTTAGTGCAAATAATCTAGGAAATCATGTTTTCTTTTAATTAGGAGAAAAATATCACTGAAATAATTCTGTAAAGATAAAATACTAATTTTGGTAAAAAAAAACATTAAAGTCTATGCAAGAACATTTTGATTGGAGGTGTTGGTAATACTGGTGTTTTTATCTGTTCTTTTGAGTTACATTTGACACCTAGATGACCTAATTGGCCTCTCCTTTGTTATTGAAAATGAAAACCACTATAGCTCCCTTTCTTTTTTTTACAAAGACTCTCTTGGTTTTTAAACTTCCCTGCTTTAATCTAAAGCTATCCAAAAGCTTTTCTTCTCATTATCCAATTCAACTTAGATTTGTGGAAGAGAATTTCTCTATCATTCTAGTCCTGTTTATAACAGTAAATTCTTTTTAAAATTTTCTAGCCTGTGTTTCCAAAGTTTTACAATTCAATAATAATACATCAGGGTTGAACACTAATTTCTAAGGGACAGAACCAAATAGTCAACACACCAACAAAAGGTGAGAGCTATTAAATACTCCAAGAAGCTAGCTGTTTGTCATTGATGTTTTGGTAATTGTGATTTATTTGGGGGGGAAGTTGCATTGTTCTGAGCTCATTCTGCTTTCAATACAGCTTGTTACTTTAGTTTGTAATATAAATCATGTCTGGACACTAAAGACTTCAGATCTTTTAGTCCCTAAGCCCCCTTCCCATTCCTCCTTTACTTTGTGTTTCCTTCTCAGGATACCTGAGGTAATAATTAAATGTATATTATTTCTCTGAAAAGAAATGTGGGCCAGAACATTATATCAGTTATAAGGATTCCTAGATGACAGGTGAGTTTCTGGTTCTGGCATTTCATCTTTTCTTCCTTCCTTCCTTTTGTATTCTCTTTAGTATTATTTTGCATCAGATCATCACTTAATAAAAAGACTGCTATTTTATTTTATAATTCTCACAATAAAACTGATCGTTCTCTTAGTCTGGATAATTAAACCACATAATCACAGAGGTTTGTTGCTAAAAATTCCTTAATTGGGAAGACATCGATACCATCTACCCATTCTTCTAAAGGTCCTAACAACAAACTGACGTGTTGTTCCACCTAATTTCCCTGGAAAAATCAATGAGCTCATTGGGTTTACTGTGAGAACAGTGAGTGAGGGGTTATAGATAGAAGTATGAGTGACCCTAGCATGGCCGATAGGAAGGTCTACACCAATCATGGGTGATGACTCACTTCCTCATGGCTGCACAGATGGAATGGCCTCCCATCATTCCTCCCACTACATCTCCAACCCCTCCCACATCCAGTTAGGAAAGAATTGCAGTCTACTTGTCCTAAGAGGTGGCTGGATACTCAGGTGAGTGTCCTATGACCCTCCTCACCCTCCTCTTCTGTGAGGGAAGGTAAACAGCCAACAGGTCCCACTGTGATGCTATTTCGAGAGCAGCTGAACAGAACTCCTAAAGATGGAGGCAGTTTGGGTCAGAGTATGATTCTGTACTGCATAGCTAGGGCATGACTTTCAGGAGCTGATTCTTTCTTTCCATGAACTGAAGTCAGGCTATCATGTTTGGTGTTAAGCACCTTTACCTGTTGAGCCATCGAACTGGTCCAAGTCATTCTATTTTTAATAGTCCCTTTCTCAGGGTACTTAACTCCTACATCTTTAATATTATTCACAGCTCTCATCCACTGCCATTTTTCCAAAGATGCCTTCTGGTATCATCTAAGGTTGTCTGATATTATCTCTGTCTATAGCACTTTGTTTTGTGTCTTTATATGACATCTCCTTTTTTTCTATTATGTCATGTTTCCTCTCAGTAGTAAGGGGATCTCAGTTGGGGAGAAACATTGCCTGCTTTGTTAGCTGTCATCCCTGAAGCACTGTCCAGGACTCCCTATTCAAAAGTCACTCAGCAGATGAGCATTACAGAAAACTCAACAGATGTGTAGAATTGGGGATGGAATATGAGTTTTCCTTACTACTTACTGTTTATATAATATTAAGCATATGATTTCATCCCATTCTCCATTTTTTTCCTTTGTAAATTTCTGTCAAGCATTATCATTTAAAATTTTTCTATGGGTTAACGTAGAAAAGTACAATAATGTTTTCTTTGAGAATTCTATTTAGTTAATATTTTTGATAGCAAGAAATCAGATTAAAATGCATTCCTTGATGAGTAGAATATTTTTAATCCTATCTTAGTTGACTCATTGTTTTGCTTTGCTCTGTAGATATAATTATCCTGATTTAAATGTTCTTCTAGTGACTAAGCTCTTCTGTTATAACTTTGAGTTGACATCATGCGATGGAGGATAAAGGTCACCTTTTGAAAGGATGACTGTCTCTGGCTGGCTGTGTGCTTTCAGAGTCTAATCAAATCTAGTGGTAGGCTGCTGAAGATGTATTAGAGAGAAGTTATGGAAGCTGTAGTCCATCCCTAATCACCAGTGGTTGTGGGCACCTTTCCTTAATCATTAAAATTCAAGGCTCAGACATAATGTCCTAAAACAAATAGCCACAATTAGCATATTTACATTAGTTTTTTTTTCTTGGTTTTTAGAGACAGGGTTTCTCTGTGTAGCTTTGGAGCCTATCCTGGCACTCGCTCTGGAGACTAGGCTGGCCTTGAACTCACAGAGATCCTCTGCTTCCCGAGTGCTGGGATTAAAGGTGTGCGCCAACAACGCCCGGCATTTGCATTAGTTTTTAATCCACCTTTATCTGTGTATGTTCTTAATATAGAAATGACTATATAAAAAGATTCATTTATTTAGTGTGTGTGTGTGTGTGTGTGTGTGTGTGTGTGTGTGTGTGTGTGTGTTAAGCACATGAGTGTAGTAGCCTACAAAGTGTTTGTTCCCCTGGAAATGAAGTTATAGGCAATTATGAGGTACCAGATAGAGGTACTGAGAACCAAACCTGGGTTTTTCTGCAAGAACAACAAGTGCTCTTAATCACTAAACCTTCTCTTCAAGCCACAACTGATTTTAACAGCACATTTTAGAACAAGGTAAGGCATCTGGACTTTCTTTTTCACTGCCCCATCTTGCTTTTCTCCTTTGTACTTATTAATTGATTGCCATCTAATATCATACATGAACTTATTTTTTATTGTTTTCTGTTTTCTGGTTCTTACCAGTATATTGTAAATTCCAAGCCAAAGACTCAAATGAGGGCCACACCAGAGATCATTCCTTTCATGTGTTGTTCTCTCTGCTGAATCCTTAGCACCCTGTCTGTAGCCTGCCTCTGTGTCTGGCACACTGTAAAATAAAGTAAATGTTTATGATTGAATAGAAGGATATTCCAGAAAATTTCGAGCACTTAATCTAGCCATTTAAAGCAAAATCAATAACTATTTCAGATCATTTTTTGCTATTGTTCAGCACACACATTTCTGTATCCTATAGCTTTTAGAATGAAACAATCCATAAGGTGGTATTTAAATTACCTTGAATAAAAGAAGAATATCTACTTTATGTGGAGGAGGGTATGTATTTTTAAAAATATCACAGTGCTTCAATGGAGGTATAGTCTAATGATTTTATGCAAATGCAGTCTTAACTTTTAAATCTTTTTAAACAAGACATTGTATTTTTTAATATAATGAACAAGTGGTTCATTGTACTTCTGTCCTTCATTGTGTCTTGCTTATGAAGTATGAGAAAAATATTTGCTTTGGTTTTTCCATGAGTTACAGTTTCCATCAATTTGATTTTTAAGGCTAATTTGAGCTTTGAGAGGCTAACCACCCCTTCCTCTCCTCATATGTTCTAAATTTAACTCAAGAGGAAGTACAAGTTAAGCAGAATTTCTTGATTTCCAGAAAATCAGATTAACAGTTGTTTAACTTTTCAAGCTGGATGAGAAAAGTCTGTGAGAGCCACCCCACCAAGGACAAGGACCTAGTAAGCAGCAAAAGGAACATTAAAGGGCAAATTTATGGCATTTAATAAAAATTTGAGTGACCTTTGCTCTCTACATGAAAGGGTCGCTGACCCCAAACTGGATATTGATACCAAGGAGAAAGAAAAAATGAATACACAGCCTCAGAAGAGTCAATTCTAAGTTAGTTAAACTGAAACCACCTGCTGGCCTCAATTATTTGACTTAAAAATAAATAAACCTAAAGCTTTAGAAATCCCAGATAACAGAAAGCCAGTCTGGGAGTTGAATGAGCTTAAAAGCAATAACTTCTCCTTTTGAAATGTATTCATTCATTCACTTACAGAACCCATTTATTCATTCACTCATTCACTGGACCTGTCATTTTTTTTCAGTACCTGGAAATAATTATAGCAGGATGACAAATGTCCTAATAAAAGTGTAGACAGTGACAGGGAGGATCTGGTTCATTTTGCCTGCAGACTTTAGAGATGGCTTTTGCCAGAGTGACAATTGAGTCACGCTATAAAGAATAAAGAGGATTTTTCAGCAGGATAATGTGGAAAGAACATATTGATTAAAAGGAAATGGTCTCTGTTCTTTCAGGGCAACTGGCATAAAAAAGAACAAGTCAAAACCCTCAGGTTTTGTTAGCTCTTGAAAAAGCTATGTCATTATCCTGCACTGTCAATTTAAAAGTTTTTAATAATAACTGTATTACTGCTTTTCATGCCTAGTGCAACTGAATCTCTGATGACCACAGTTTGATGACTAAGACCAGAGTACGAGGGAGACATATTTTCAAGGGGAGTCATTTGTTTGAATCACTATGGTGAAGAAATGTGTTCACTGACTGGCTAATTAAATAGCCAGAATTTTTTGAAAGCACTTCCAGAATGGCTGTTCATGTTGGTTGGTCCCCTGATGGGGAAAATGCTACCAATTTCCCATCACTGGAGTAAGAACGTCTAGATTAGTATCTTTCACTTTGTTCTACCTCCTGGGTATTTTGGCTATGACTTCATGAGAACTCCATGGTTGCTTGGTAGGAATATTTGTACAGTTAAGACAGCTTATATAATCTTTTGAAACAGATATTTGTCTGTGCCTTCATTCCCCATGACCTCTTGACTTCCTTCTTGACTGCATTCTTTTCTCACCACCTTCTTCCCATTGCCTCAGAGAATTCAAACTCTATTTCATTATTTGTGGTTGTTGTGTTTGAAGTCTTATTAACTCAGCATTATAGGTATTATAAATTAAAATTTAAAATCCAGTATTATTGTTTAACACTTCATGTAAATACACAATTATATATTGTGTAATATTCTAAGCAAATACAGTTATTTAAGTTTTAGATTATTAAAATATTTTTATTATGTGACAGTATTTATTAATGCTTTCTATTTTAATAATATTTTTATCTTCTGATAAGATCAAATTTGACTTAATGTTTCTGAATTATTATTAACAATAATAAAACTTAATGAAATAGAATGCTGATCTTTACACACACCTTACTCATATATATTAACACATAATTTTTAGTAAAAACAATACTACAAACTCTTTTTCTCCTATTGATATTTGTCATCCAATATTAAACATTTTTACTGTTCTGAACACATAAATTTGAAAACAATATAGCTCACATACTATGTACCTAATAGAGATTAAAATATAGACAAAATACTGCTAAAGACCATGTTTATAAAAGTACTAAGTGTCAACCACATTTAAAATGCATCTTGTTTAAGCTATCCCACTGTTGGGTCCATATTTAAATGATAGCATGAAGTTCTGGTTAATTTGAAATATAAGATTAAATTATCTGGCATTGTTTAGTTGGAAAATATGTACACTCTAAGTATAACTTGTTCTCATGGGTCTATATTCCATGGAATCATCAGGGTTTTTTGTACATAGTATGTAATAGGCAGGAATCACTTTATAAAAGTTTATTGTAATAATTTTTACAAATATTCATATATTTAATAATCAGACTAATCCTACAATGGAAGTACCCTTGATTTTCTCTGAAGAATATGTTCAATAAGCTAATGTAACTTCTCTTAATGCTGTAAAAATAATTAAAGGTTTATTTATTTTTATTTTTTGTGTTTGCTTGAATGCATGTATATGCATCATGTACATCACATGAGTCTAGGTTCCTGCAGAAGCCAAAATTGGGTGTAGGATTCTCTCAAACTGGAATTGCAGATGGATGTGAACTGCCATCTGGATCCTGGAAACTAAACCAGGGTCCTCTGTAAGAGTAAGTGCTCTTAACCACTGAGTTATTTCTCCAACCCTGCCTCTGTTATTTTTAATAAAACATCAGGTTGGAATATTCATTGACTAAATTATTATGTATTTGAGGACAATCTAGTGAGAGGCAAATAATTATTTATAGATTTGTAAGCACTAGGAAAATGCAGTCCTTTTGTAGTAACTAGTGTTCCATCTTGATTTCTTTGTCATCAGTTAGCTTCACTTGTCAACTTGACACACATGGGAAAAAGGAACCTTAATTGAGGAGTTGCTTCCATTAGGTTTGCCTGTGGATATGTCTGTGTCGGTATTTTCTTAATTGTTAATTAATATAGGTGAGCCCAACCCACTGTGGGCAATTCCATCAGTCCTGAATTCTATAAAGTAGTTGTGCAAATTGGAGAAGCAAAGTTGTAAGCAGAGTTCCACCATGATATATGCTTTGGTTCTTGCCTTGGCTTCTCTCAGTAACAGACGATAAGCTTTAAGTATTATAAACTGTTTGCTTCCTTGAATTGTTGTGGTGATATCTTGCTTGCACAAATAAAGCCAGTCTAAAGGGCAGAGAATGGAGCTTGCCACTTGCTAATCATAGAGGTCTGGAGGTCTGTATAGACAAACAGGGAGTGAGATAGCTGGGCAGAAACAGGATATAAGCATAGAGAAACAGGAACTCGCTCTCTTGTCTCTGCAGAGACACTAAGGAGGTAAAGTGTGGCAGTGGCTTGCTCCTTCTCTCTGATCTCTCATCATTTCCCTCTATATCTGACTCTGGGTTTTGATTATCTGGACCAATTAAGAATTTCTGTTTGCAAGTTGCTTTTGGCCATAGTATTTATGACAGCAACAGAAAGCAAACTAGACATCATACAAAATAGAAATAATGATAATACTTTCACTAGCTGATATACTCTTTATATTTTCCATGCTATAGCTTGAGGTTAAATGTTTATAAACTTCAAAGAAACTCTTGTAAAATAAAAGTTGCCACCAAGCATCCAGTTTGCATCTTCCTTCTTCTGCCTTTAAAATGTAGTCTTCATTGTTATTGCTGTTGTTGACAATGGAAATCAGTGAACACTTGTGTCCAAGTTAATATAAAATCATTTTCAAAACTTAATAGACACCTAGGGATTGAATTAGTGAATTATTAAATCAGATTTTAAAATTCCAACTGAACAAAAATTAATATTTTGGCATTTTGCTTTGCCAGAAGCAATCAATTTGATCTCTTCTTTCTATGCCAAAGCTTCTTATTATCATGTAATTGATCTATTTAGAAACTTTGGATGGTTTTGCCATTTACAATTTTAGCATAAGAGGTCATGGTTAGAGCTCAAACAAAGAATCTTATGCATACATTTATTTAGCCCAGTTTTTGTTTGACATCTTTAGTAAGCATTGTGACACAGAAAATAATAAAATAAGTTAATGCCTCTAAGTGATTGCAGATAGACCTTCCGCATGTTTCTAAGATGTGACAGGGTGTGTATAATGACACACAAGTGCTATTAAAAGAAAGAGAGGCTCCTCTAACCCAGAGTTTTCAAAGGTGAGACAATTCAGAGTAGAGTGTGCGATCTAGTCTAACACTGGTTGTACAGAGGGATTTTCCATCAAAGGCTTGGCATGTGCAAGAGATCAGAGTTTGGTACTGTGATACTATATTTGAATGATTGAAATAGTCAATAAGCTTGGTAACAGGGACTTAAAAGAAGTAGTTGGGTGATGCAAGATTAAAGATATACAATGAACTGTCTTGGGTACTTACCCACATGGTTTGAACTTCATCTATAGGGTGTCAATGGAGGATTTAGAACAGTAAAGAAAAATTACTTATTCTGGTGGTGGGAGTGGTCTTCTGTAATGATCTCGATGAACTTGGATGAGGCCTTCTGGGAAAGTACGGAAGAACTTACATAAAAGATTAGATTGTTTGGATTTGGTGACCTTTTGGTTGAGAGTAGAGAATTAAAAGGATATGTGTTTGAGTGGTTACGAGATTTAAGAGTGGTAATTAAGAAGAATTGTGGCGTCATTAGCTAGAATGGGTCAGAGGAAGGAAGCAGATGTGATCTGGAAAGTGTAAATATTACTGTCTAAGATTCAGGATAGTAAAATAAAATAAAATTAGGAATAGTAGTTTGCAATCTAAACATCTTAGATCAACCTTCAGCTGCACAGTTATTAGTTGCTTCCCCCTACATATTATTGGGTTCCAAGTGGGAATCCCCATGGGTCAGATCATGATTCAGATTTTGCTACTAGCAGATACACTTTGTCCTGAGGAGAGTAATTGCGTAATTGCTAGTAAGTATGTTGTCTTTTCTGGTGCTCTGAAATGATATCTATGGTCTTTGCAGAGATTTGCTTCATTGGTTAAGCCTAGTGGAACTCCAGGTAAGGGAGCTTTGGGTGTTTGTCCTAGCTAATATCATGAACAGATTCAGACAAATTTCAGTATAACATAGCAAGCATGGGGTGAGTTTAAGCAAGAACAGGGTTCTGAGCTCACATTATAATAAATAAATTAGGTTTCTAGAATTTGGGATACTCCACGATTAGAAATTTTTTTCTAAACATCTCTCTTTATTGTTTTCTCATATGTTAAATGAGCACCCAGAAGAGTGTTTGGCCATTGTAAAGATGATGTAAGTACTGTAAACTTGGACTATATGAGCAAATTCTCTTGTGTAAAAACAGAAATATCTCACTGAAAGTTAGAATTGAAATATTAATTTTTAATTTTTTCTTCAGAGGTAAAACAGAATGAAGAAGAAAATCACAAGCATGTTTTTAAGCTTTTATGGAGTTTGTTCTTTGGCCGTTTCATATTTGTATAATGTGCATTCTGATAATTGTATGTCCCTTAATTTCTCTATACCCCTATTGCCCTCCCAAATCCTGACAATTCCCTTCTGATATCCATGACTTTTGTTGTTAGTCTTGCATTGTGTTGTTTGCTTTGTTTTGTTTTAGTGACCCACTGAGTTTAACCAGGAGCATCTGTGGAACCACAGTTTGTAGCTACTCACTGAAGCGTGGAAGGATCCTCAATGGATACACAACTGAAAGCAACGACTGGTGAATCCCCAGTAAATCTGTCCCTAATCTGTGCTTGACTCTTAAGAAGCCTGGTCTTGTGTAGGTCCCCTGCAGGTAGCCATGGCTGCTGTGAGGCCATTATTCCAAGCCCAGAAGCCAGCACTTTCCAGTCCTCTTCTGTGTTCTCTACTAAACATTTTCTGCCTTACTCTACATTGTTCCCTGAACCTTCTAGAGGGTGGTACAACTTCTTTTAGGTTAAGTGTTCAACCACATAGGCTAACATTTTAAATATTTCTTGTGTCTTTCCATACTCTTATTGTTGTCTTCATTTATTTCTCTATTCAGGTAGGATTCAAGGTTTTTTCTATGAGGTACCTAGAAAGATAGTGGGTTTAAAATTTATAGGAAGAACTGAAAAATTTAACTGCTGCTGAGGAACGTGGTAAGAATGAATGATTTGGAGGATACATAGAACTGATGGAGTCATTAATATGTGTACTTTGAAATTGTTACCTAATATTGTTTCCTGGTTTCAAGATCACTTGGTGATATTGTCCAGCTGTGAGGGGTAGCTGAAGAAAAATGACAGTCAAGTTGGGCAACTTGATTTATCTGTATCTGGAATATGGTGTGGTAGAAAAAAAATCAAGAGAGTAAATAGTTTACAACAAATGCCAAGGAAGGTTTTAGTTGAGGAACCAAGGCAAATGAAAAACCAAACAGAAGAAAGTGAGGTGTCTGAAAAGTGGAGACATTTGGAAGTGTCTACAAGACTAGGAATCAGATGGTGTGGGGATAAAGAGTATTTGGTGGGACACCATGACATTAAAACTTATGCAACAAGATATTACATTTTATAGAACAGCTCTTATGAACTGACACATGAAGTTTCTGGGAGTCAATGAATATCTTAACTAGGTAATAAGTGAGGACCCCCTCCCAATGGACATGCATGTCATCAAAGCTGATGACAAAAGAACAGTTATGGTTCTTTCTCAATGAAGACTACGAATTATTTATTAGCAGATGTGAACAAAACAACATGATAAGCAGATATCAGTGGCGGGACAAATGTTAAGAAACTTAACAAGAAATAGTTGCTCTGGGGAGTAAAATAAACAGTGCTGGACACTCAGAAATGGACAGCAAGAGTGCATGTATTCATTTACTTTACTCTTTATCCCTGACTTACTTTTAGCCTTTTAAAAATTCAGAGTGAGGCTGTGAGGTGGTAGCCCATGCCTTTAATCTCAGCATTCATTTGAGAGGCAGAGGCAGCCAGATATCTGAAAGTTCAAGGCTAGCCTGGTGTACAGAGAGAGTTCTGGGACAGCCAGAGCTACACAGAAAAATCCTGTCTCAAAAAAAAAATTAAGAGAGGAAAAGTAGCCACTACTTGAGTAGAATATAAGAAAGGATTCAATCTTCTCTGGGATTTTGTGGTCTGTAGGTAGGCTGGTTATCCTTTGCATTACCACTAATATCCAATTATGAATGAGTATATACCAGGTTTGTCTTTCTGGGTCTGGGTTACCTCATTCAGGCTGGTTTTTCTTAGTTCCATCCATTTGCCTGCAAATTTTAAGATGCCATTGTTTTTACCACTGAGTAATACTGTTGCAGGGGAGGCCTGGCAGTGGGACCAGGACTTATCCAGGCTGCATGAACTGACTTTTTGGAGCCCATTCCCTATGGTGGGAATCCTTGCTCAACCATGGTACAGGAGGAAGGGCTTGGTCCTACCTCAACTTGGTATGCAGACTTTGTTGACTACCAAGGTAAGCCTTACCTCCTCTGAGGAGTGAATGGGGGAGCAAGGGAGGGGAAACTGGGTTTGGTATTTAAAATGAAAAAAAAATAAAAAATGATTCATTCTGTGAAAATGAAAGTTGCCTTAAAGTTAAATAAAGGAAAATCTGAATGGAAGGCCAACTAAGTAAAGGAAACATGTTGGGAACAAATGGGAGAAAGTACTAATAGTTTATTCTTGAATAAATATCCATGAGAGAATCCTTAAGAGGGCTGAGAAAGAGTACCCAACCAAATGGCTGACTGGTCAATGGTATGGGTTTAGACAAGAATTGGGGCTGGGTGGTGGCTGCAGATGCCTTTAATCCCAGCACTCTGGAAGCAGAGGCAGACAGATTTCTCTGAGTTCAAGGCCAGTCTAGTTTACAGAGTCAGTTCTAGGAAGGCTCCAAAGCCATAGAGAAACCATGTCTCAGAAAACCAAAAAAAAAAAAAAAGGAAAGGAAAAGAAAACAACATTGGTATATTATATTAATTAGGTTTCTCTAGAGTAACAGAACTTATAGAATGGATATCTCTCTCTCAAGTATGTATATATGTATGTATGTGGGGTTTATTAGAATGATTCACAGGCTGTGGTCCAAATCCAGCAATAGGTCACTATGAACTGAGATTCCAAAATCCAGTAGTTGCTCAGTCCATGAATCTGGAAGTCTCAGCAGGTCTTCAATATACAGTAGAATACCTAAGAAGTAGGCTTTAATGCCAGTGAGGGAATAGAGTTGCTAGCAAGCTGAAAGCAAACAGGTAATAAGCAAAAGTTTCCTTCTTCCATATCTTTATTTAGGCTTCCAACAGGAGGTGTGGTCCAAATTAAAGGTGTGCATTCAAGCCTCAATATCTAGCTAGAGTATATGTTCCTATTTCAAATTAAGGAAAAATCCAGCACAGGTGTGCCCTCCATGTTTGCATTTTAGTTATTCCAGAAATAGTGAAGTTGACAACCAAAAATAGCCATCAATGTTGGGATGTGCATTTCTTGTAGAAGCTAAAGATGGTAGGGATGAGATAGACAGTGACACCCAGAGTCTAAAATTTGTAGCAGAACTTCTGTGTCATTTCCATCCCCTATAGAACACTGTCCCAAAGACCAGGGAATGTTGTTATTCTGTATGTGGTCTGCTCAGCAATCTGCAGCCTTTGTTCATTATTACAAATAATCTTAAATAAAATGATGTTTGTATTTTGCAATGACAAAAGTTGTGTAAAACATAAAATAATTGCAATCTCCTTTTGCCATCAGTTGAATCCAATGAACTAAGTAGCTGCAAGGATAATCTGGAGTTCACTGGTATTTATATTCTCACTCTTCTGATTACGAATCTAGACTATTTTTTAGTCTTATACCTACAGATGATCAGGTGAATTTAGTCTACCAATGACATTGGTAAATCTATGTGTGTCATTATAGGCCTTGCCCACAAAACCTTAAATTCCCCTTCTAGTTCCTGTCAAGTTGAGGAGATAGCTCAATAGGCAAGAGCACTTGCAGAATAAGCAAAGAACCAGACTCCAAACCCCTACGCAAAGGGTCAGGCATGTCCTCCACATGAGTCCATGACTCTAGCACTATCAGGGACCACAGAATTGTTGGGACTTACCAACAGGCAGCTTAGCTCTAGGTGCAATGAGATATCCTGCTTCAAAGGAATAAGGTGAAGAATTGCATAAGGTGACACCTGATGACATCTTCCTTTAGCTTCTACACCTGATACATGGATATGCATACCCATAAGTGCACACATGTATATATGTAAAAAAAAATATGGAGACCTCTGAGGATCTAGCAGAGTTAAAGATGGGAGGAATTTAGAGCAGAGTTTTCTTCCCCACAATCTCGCCAGTTTCAGAGCAAAGTTGTATTTTACCAGCAGAGCACACACACACACACACACACACACACACACACACACACACACACACTAAAGCTTTCAAAAGGAGAGTCTAATTTGTTAATGAAACTCCATAAATACTGAACACAAAGTTACAATGTTATGTAAGGCATCTCAGTCAAGAACTCAGAATCAGCTGACATCATAGGTAGTATAGTAGTCTCTCATTAAGTTGACATTGAATTCATGGAAGATCTCAAGCATCCCTGGCTCCCTAAATGGAAAATGCCCATACCTTTTCTACTTCCATCACATCACTAGTTCTCTCTCAAAACCACAAGATATTGAAGTTTTGTTCTCTCTCTCTCTTCTCTTTTCTTTGGGGGTCCACCAACCAGCTCCCAAATAAATACATGGAGACTCATTTTTATGAATGCCTAACCTTAGGTTGACTTGTTTCTAGCCAGCTTTTCTTAACTCAAATTATCCTGTCTACTTTTTGCCTCTGAGCTTTTACCTTTATTCTATATTTCTTTCCTTCTTACTCTGAGGCTGGCTGTATTGCTGGGTGGCTGACCCCTGGCATCCTCCTCTCCTTATCTTTCTGGATCCTCCCTCTTCTCCTCTCTTATTTATTTTCTCTGCCTATCCCTCTATAGCCCAGCTACATAGCCCCACACCATAGCCCTTTCTTGCCTAGCTATTGACTGTTCAGTGTTCAGGTATTTTAGGCAGGCAAAGTAATATAACTTCACAAAGTTAAACTAATGCAACATAAAAAATACGACATATCTTTGAATCATTAAACAAATATTCCACAATATAAATGAATGTGATACGTCTTAAACTGATATTCTACAACAAGATATGATCTAAGATTTGTTTCTTCTTCTCAAATGACAGTCGAGAAAAAAGTAAAGATGATCACGTGGTGTTGACACTAGCCCCTTGCATGGTTGACTTGGGGGGAGCCTGAGAAAGTAAGCAATTCTGGTATATTACCTTTTACCGACTAAATTTTGAATTCACAAATTGACCAAATTCTTTCAAAATGTATCATCAACATTATAACCCTTAAATGTTGACTGAATAATATTTCTTGCTTATTCACAATCCTTCTGTAGCCTGTATTTATACTTTATACCTTGTTTTATAATCTTCAATTTTGTTCATCAGACCTTACATAGTATGAGCCCTGATTACTCCTGAATTTCTATATATTTCAGGTACCCATAGATTCACTGCTATAGCCATTGGCTTTATTTCAGTTCTCCAGGGACTGAATTGTGGTACTTAAAAGGTCCCTAAAGGCCTTCACTTCTGCTTAAAGCACTACTCCTTGTCTAGATCACCTCCTCTCATGGGATCAGCTCAAGTCATAGCTCCAATCTTGCTCTGACAGACTCTCACTTTTCAATACAAATTAATTTTCTGTTATTCTACCTTTAAAGAATTTTGTTTTTGCCCTTCATTATTTTTCCCCACAGTACACTTTTCCAAATATTCTGACTGTACATCATAAGTGGTTTTGTCTAAATATCAACTAAAAATATCTTGAAACCTCTACTGCAATGCAAACCCTCCTTTCTCCCCACTTTTGCATTCCTAGCTCATGGCCATATGCTCCCACTTTCCTGATACACTAGTAAACTGTAATCAGGCTACGTCTATTTCACTAAATTTTTCTTTTTGTTTATTTACAATTTTACCTCAGAATTCATGCTGCATGTGAGCAGAGAATTTTTCTTCATTTATTCCCCATTGTAGCACATTCTGCTTATCTTGATGGCTGTTAAGATGTAGGCATTTGGTGGCACTTGCCTTTAATCCCAGCACTCGGGAGGCAGAGGCAGGCAGATCTCTGTGAGTTCGAGGCCAGCCTGGTTTCCAGAGCGAGTGCCAGGATAGGCTCCAAAGCTACACAGAGAAACCCTGTCTCGAAAAACGAAACTAAAGAAAACAAAAGATGTAGGCATTTCGTAAACATCTATTAAATGAATGAAGAAATAACTTTAGTTCACATATTTGGGGAATTGATGAACAAGACACCTAGGTAATGGCCAACAGATTCTTGGGAACCCACTGTGGATAAATGGCCAGAAGAGGTTTCATGGAAGCACAATTTGATATTATAAACATAATCTGAAGAAAGTGAAGATGACAAGTTTAAGGAGCAACAAGTTCAACCTTTTTTACTTAAAAATAAATGGTTATTTTATTTTAAATTATATATATTCATGTGTGTCTGTGTGTGAACATGAGACAAATACAGGTGCTCTGGAGTTACAAGCATTTGTGAGTTACCTGAATAGGTGCTGGGAACCACACATGAGTTCTTTGTAAGAACATCATGTGTCTGTCTCCATTGAGCCACCTGCCCAGGTCAGCAAGTGCTTAAACTGTAAAGAAACAAACCCATTTCCATCTTGAGGACCTTAGTATGACATGGGTCCAGGGAGGGGAGGGAATGGCATTTGAGGAATGGCTGGAGAACAAATTATCAGTCCTGTGTGGGCCTTGTAGCTCTCAGCAGTGTTTCTGCAGTTTTCAGGAGAACAAAGATAAATACTTTATAAGCGGGAGAAAAATGTGCTGCAATTTACATTTGTGAAAGATTAGTCTCCTTGCAATGTACAGAACCATAACAAGGGAAGGAAGCAAAAAGATGGACAAAACATCTGTTGAGAAGTCACAACAATAATATGGGATTTTTGGCAGGGAGGGTTTCTAGCTGGTTATTTAAAAATAGACATTTTAGAAATATTCTTCAGATAAGAAACAATATTAGGTGATGGATTAGGTGAGATTAAGAATAAAGAGTCAAAAGTTTCTTTTACTTTTCAATATACTAATGCATAGTTTACCTCTTACTTATAGGCATACTACGGCAGTTTAGGGAACCATGACCACTTTAGGAGGTGTTTAAGGTAGGGCTAGGAACTTGGCTATTAACTTGTGCATTGTTTAAAGTCATAGGAATGCTGTGAACACCCAAGAAACAAGCATAGATACAAGTGAAGGAAGCTAATTGCAATCTTTTCAGTCTGGGAAGAAGAGAAATCACTGTCAAGGGAGAATGAGACCAACTGGCAACCAGGAAGTCAGAGAAAGGCCAAAGAAACTAAAGGGTTCTGAGAAGGGAGTGTTCTCCCCAGCTTCTCGGAATTTTAATATGAAGACAGACAAATGTTCATTGATTTTGGCAACAAGCAACTCACCGGGGACACTACCAAAAGCAGTTTCAGTGGAGACAAATGCTGGGGGTGAAATCAGAAGTGCAGGAAGTGAAGACTGAAGGGAAGGGAAGAAATACGGTGTGGTGGTTCCAGTGAGAAGGCTCCTTCCCGATACACTCACATTTGTGAACACTTGATTTCCAGGGGGTGGTGCTGTTTGGGGAGGTTTTGGGATCTTGAGCAGATGGAATCTTGCTTGAAGAAGGAAGGCTTAAATGATTTGTAGCTTTCTCCTACTTCCTGTTTTCCTTTCCTGTTTCCTGTATGGATGAAATGTAATCAGCAGCTTCCTGGTCCTGCCACCATGCTTTTCCTCACTGTTATTCCTCCCCCACTGTGGTAGACTCTATCCCTCTAAATCTGTGAACTGAAACGCACTCTTTCTTCTCCAAGCTGCTTCTGTGAGAGTCTTTTATCAAAATTAACTAAGACATGTTCATGAAGGAAAACAAAGAAATGTGGTAGTATCTGTGAGTGCGCAGTTTCAAGGGATTTATTTGTTCATTATTTGAATAGTGAAAAAGTAGAATATATTGTCATATATTCTGAAATATTAGGGAGAAAGACAGTGATAGATGGTAACATAATCAAGCAAGCCACATTATTGATATAGGATGAGTAGAAAAACATTCTTTGTCTATTGAAATGGGGCAGCATAGAAGAAAGAAACACATGCAGATTGCACTCAGGGTGTCGTTTCTCATCTCGATTGTACTCATTCACGCGTCTAGTGATATTTTGACTATTCCCATGGAGATATGAAAGCAGGTAGGCTACATCTTCTTCGTCTCCCAGAAGTCTATTTCAGGAATCATCTCATCATTGTGGCAAAAGGCAAAACAATAGACTAAATACTCAAACATTTCACTTACAGCATATTTGGTAAATTCTTATTAGCTAAACAAGTCTCTTGGTCAAAGTTTGATTCAGAATGTAGAACAAACAGGATGTGTGGCAAGGAGTGTGTATACAGAGAACAGGGAAGAACTGGGGTCATTATTTCAATATATCTGTTACAGAGCTGGTTTGAGAAGATGAGAGGCCCTGTCCAAGAAAATGAGGCAAATCCATCCCTTGAATGTGAGTGGGAGGTGATGATATAAATCAGCCTAAAATATTTAAAACACCTTTTATAAAGAGATAGGCCATTCATAGGAATGTTGTATGGATTTTGAGTGTCCCTATATTGTTGACCATCATGAATCTGATTCCAATCTATTTCATATATGATTATTTTTCTCAGCAGAGATCTGCTTTGAGAGTGAAAATACTGAAAAAAGGGTTAATTTGAAGATATGAATGCATTCTGGCAGTGTATGAAAAAAGAATGCAGTTAAGAAAGTTTCACCAATCACCTGGAATTAGCTACAATCACAGATAGTAAACTGAACACAAAAGAAAAGAAGGGTAGAAGGCGGCCCTGAGCACTCCAGGGTATAGTTGGTAATTGTGTATGTTTTAAGGTATGTAAGAGAAGAAGATTCCAAAGAAGGAAAGAGATGGGTGGGTTGTTATTCCCATTTCCAGAGACAACATCTAGTGGTGAACAATGGGATAGGCCTTGAGAAATAACAAATGTGTATTTTCTTGAGACCTACTTTATGTCCAGCACTATTCTTGGTGCTAAGAAGTCAGTGACAAACTTGTTTGGTTGGAATTCCTGCTCTCCCTTGCACAAACTGGGAAACCCTATCTGCCCTACTTCCCCAAACCCTGTTCCCACTGAGAAAACTCTGAACAAAGGAATGGCACCAAAGTGACTTCCCAGGGACCTAGTTTTTGGCCATGCTTGAGCACAGTAACAGCTCCTGGCTGGCACATCATCACTCATTGCCTAATGTCTATATAACTTCCCTGCCTTAAGCCTAAATGTGTAACTTCTCTGGCCCTCTTCTTTGGGATCAGTGAACTCACCTGAGAGCCACTACCAACAAAGCTGCATTTATATGTTCTTAATCTGGTCTGATCTTGCCTTTTGCATTGGCAGAAACAAATCAAAAATGTAGGTAAAACTATAATTCCATGATAGTAACAAGAAAGTGAATTGAAGAATATGTTACAGAATGATATCTACTAGAGAGTAAGAAAAGGCACAGTGGGTGTATAGAAAGTGTTAGTGGGAGAGGATCATAGTGGTAAGGTTGTTCACTTCAGATGAGGTCTTCATTGGTAGTCTCACTAAGCAGGTAGGGTTCATGAGGGGAAGGCACTAGAAACAAATGGCTATTAGACTCTGTGGAGGCAGGTCAGAAAGTTGAAGTTCCTGGTATTTGTTGCTTTGTCAAAATTTTGTGCAAAGACGAAGGATATGGCAAAAGGATTGAGCTGTGGGTTTGAAATGCTGTCAATAAAATCAATTAAAACATCTGTTTCCAGCCTGAGCTAAAGAACCAAAAATGTGCTTTTAATTTGCATATTATTTTTGGTCATGCTTTACTCAGCCACTGTCTGTTGCAGTCATTGGGTGGAAAATATTACTCAAATCCTATCAAAGTTTTCCTATTAAGTTTATGAATTTTGGGAACTGATACCCAACTTAATTTTTTTAATATTTATGGAAAAAAATCACGTAACTTGAACACCAGATGGTAAATCATTGAATAACCCAGAAGTATATGTAGCTCCATAATTGTACAACCCAGACAGAAAAAAGTATTTCACTTACCAAATAGAGACCCAATTTATGTTCTTAAATTAACTTAAAGGGCTATTAGCAGAGCATTTGAAACTGTTTTGCTTCATTTTCCTTTACTTGGGGAAAATGAATATGTTCACAAGATACCGAGATGGGGCAGAAAAACAAATTAAAGTGTGTCTTGCAATTTAAGTACTATATTAGAAAGTAGATTGTGGTAAATTTGAAAAGTTGAACTGACCATTAAGGACATTGCCTGGCCCCTCCACCAAAATAGGGTTTCTTTCTGTAGCCCTGGCTGTCCTGGTACTTGCTTTGTAGACCAGGCTGGGCTTGAATTTAGAGATTTGCCTGCCTCTGCCTCCTGAATGCCGGGGTTAAAAGCATGTGTCACCACTGCTGGCTGACAGTTTTTAGCATAACGTGAGAGAGTATCCACCCAATATGCTTGATGAAATGAAACATGAGCAACTTTCTCCAATCTATTTGGACTGAAGAGCAAATGTAAACCCAGCCAGACCCTACTTTTGCCTGAAAGCAGAGTCAGATTTTCATAACTTTGTACACATGCTGGAAATTTTCACAAAAATGAACTGAGGGGAAAAGAAATATTTGGAAAATTTACAGCATATATCTAGAAGGCATGGACCCAAGAGAGGCTTACTGATGAAGGGATGGCTGCTCCCCTGGTGAGGAGTCCACAGACATTGCCTCATAGGCCTACCTAAAAATAATAAGTATGGAAGGGAAGACTAGACAAACGAATTACAAAGAGGGGGAGAGTGCTTTGTGGTTAACTATTCCTGAAAGACCACATTAGATTAACCCAAGTGAATTCAATTTAACAGTCATAGGATTTTGAAGACTGTCTTACATCAAGGTTCAGAAATCCCTAACAGTGCACTGGAGCATATTCTAGGGATGTTTAGGGTTTCTTTTATCTTATAAATTATAAATAACATAGAGTCTCAGGGAATGCACTGAGCTAGGCAATAGGAGCGGCAAGGGGAAAACACAGACACTACATTTTAAGAAGCTTTTTCCTCTCAAATCATCTAAGGTTTTTTTCTTCTGTCATAGTACATTCAAAATTAAAGGACTTTCCTATTTTGGATTAAAAAACATGAGGCTGTGGTTGCACCAGGTTATCCAAGGTTTGACCTATGAGGGCCGAGTGTCAGATTATTTAAAAGATGGTGATTATGGCTGGGTAAACAATCCATGCTTGTAAGCGGGTGCATATCTCATTTTATAAGGTATCAGTTGTTGCTTTTTAAAGCAAAGGACAAAGATAGATTTGGAACTCGGCAGAGTTAAATGTTATTAACTTTTGTTACTGTTATTCCTACCTCCCTCTTTGTACATTCTAAGACACCCCGTCCATGCCCTGAGGTGGAGGTCTTTAAAATATCATTCTGATCACATTACTCTTAAGATGTAAATGTTGTTCTCTGATTTCTGTGAATTTATTTCAGACCTTAGCAAGGCACTTGATGTTGTCTATAACTTTGCCAATTTTTTCCTTTTAAAGTTTGCCTCTCAATGTGTCTCTGGGCATGTGTTCTATTCTATAATGGCAATTTGGTTTATATAAGGTTATTTACTGACGTAGTATTTCTGAATCATGTGTATAATGAACATGAGTTACTATGGGTAAAGTATGTGAGGATTGGGGTAAGGAGGAAGGTGTCTAAATACTTTGAAGCTCAGCTAAATTTTGTCATGGGAAAATATTTGTTAGCCATAAATGATGGCTGAATATTTTTTTAAAACATAAAGTCAGGCATTTGGGCTTTTATATGAAATTTAGCAAGTATTTAATAATCCCAATTAGGACAAAGCAAAGCTTATTGTGTGTTGAATATGGTCCATGGATTATCAATTTGAGACCTCTTCTCCCAGTTCTGATTGTGATCTATGCTCCTCTATCAATTGTCAACAGCCTTTCTTTGGTAAATATTACTGTTACCATCCTACTCTATCAGGAATAGTTCTTGTCCTTCAGCATAGAGTGCAAGGGCCAGGATGGAATTTCTCTTGCTTATCTGCTGAATGGCCCTATGAGCACCAGTTCTATATGTAGAAATATCAGCAGTTCTTGCTGCCTGTATGCTTGTTGATTCTTACAAAACATTTGTCTTACTGTTCTTGAGTGTATCTTAATTAATCTTTTGAGGGTCATGACTTTATAGTAGAGATTGCATTTTTACATATGTGTCGTTTTCTGAGAATTTTTCTACATGGATGTTGTATTTGCATTATTTCCATCCCCCACTCTTCCCACTTCAACTCCTCCCATGTCTTCCCACTCCCTCTCAGCCTTATGAATTCTTTTTCACTAATTGTTAAATATTTATGAAGATGTAGACATGTATCCACAAAGACTACCTGCCAAGTCTATTTAGTGTTGTTCAGTGGTATTTATGTTGAAGAATGACCACTAGGGATTATATATACATATTGGCAGTTGATACATCTCTCCCTTTAAGGATCAGGAAACATAGTGAAGATTGTTAGAGCCAGAGGACCATGGCATCTGCAACCATAAGTTACTTTTACGTATGACAGGGAGCTCTATCCATGAAATCTTACCAATATGGTCACCTAAACAAGACTTGCACTCTGACAACTACAGTTGACATGCTGACATGGATATAGATTGGAGAAAGTTCTCAAAACTCCACTCCTGGAAGAAGAACTGCAGGCAATTAATGGCTGCTCATTGAGGAAGAATCAGTCTTCCACAGGGACAAGCTCCCTGATAGGTTTGAACTATAAAAAGTTGAATTGCAATGGCTGTCATGTTATCTTAACTCTTACTCAAAATTAAGTAAATGAAATATATATATATATATATATATATATTTGTCAAAATTATTTTTAAATATATGTAAAAATGCTTTCCTTTGCTCATTGGATTACCATTGAATTAGTATTTTTTTTTTTTTTGGTTTTTTCAAGACAGGGTTTCTCTGTGTAGCTTTGGAGCCTATCCTGGCACTCACTCTATAGACCAGGCTGACCTCAAACTCACAGAGCTCCGTCTGCCTCTGCCTCCCAAGTACTGGGATTAAAAGCATGCACCACCATTGGATTATTTTTAGAGATAAAAACAATGTTTACTAATGAAGTCAGTTTTATTCTCTTAATTCTGAAAGAATGCACCTTACTATAAAATTTGCATGTAGTTGATTTGCAATGGTATATTTCTAAAGCTTTTTTCCCTTCAGGGATTATATGTAATGCACAGTCTGTAAGGTAAAGGGTGTTTTGGTGTAATTGCCTTGGTGTTGATGAGGAAAACATTGTTTTAAAATACCCTGGAGGAGAGCAGCCTGTTTATTCATCTCCACTTTTGGCTGATTAGGCAAGTGCTAAAAGACCTTAGGTTTATATTATAAAGATACTAAGTTCTCAAGTTGCCTAGAAGAAATGAAATTACAAAGACTTCTCCAAGCAAGTATTTGGAAGGTTTCACACTTAATTAAGTTTATAATTGTGGACAGACAAAAAATAATCAAAGGAACTGTAGCATCAAAATATTATTTTAGCAAAAACTGTATTCAAGACAGATATAACTATACATTTAAATACATTATTGAAAAATTTAAACCTCTTTTTATTCTAAGCAATAACAGAACATATCATTATAAATCACATTATGCAAAGAAGATAGGTTTTTGACATATGTTAGAGATGTTCATGCTGAGATGAAGGAGCTGATCAACCCTATAATATTTCCTTTCTACTGCAGGAGGTATCATCTATGCAGCATTTAGTCTGTGTGCCATAACAAGCTCTTTTTTAGACAAGATTTGCAGGGGCTGTTTCCAGGGACTAATGCCACTTGTTAAAATAAAGAGGGGAATTCTGAATATATGAAAGCATTTATTGTCCTTACAACTGGTGGGTCTATGCACCAAACCTGTAGATGTAAGCCACTACATAGGACTACAACATTCAGAAGATAATGGATGATAACCTCTTTTGTCCAAAGCATTACTATGCTCAAGTACATTTGAGCTTGACAAGCCTGACATTTTTTTCTATTATGGAAAAGTGCAATCACTTTTCATGCTTCAATGATGAAAAGTTTGAAACAAAGGAAAATTAATCTTTACCAAATCCCTACTATATCCTACTCATTGCTGGCTTGAGGAACCAAATGAAAATTCATCATAACATTGTCTCCTTTTACTTTCAAACAGAGAAGCAAATTCATTTTTAAAAAAAAAGAAAAAGGAAAATCGGGGTAATGATTTTTTTTTATTAATCCACAAAGATAAAACCAGGCAAAGGAATCGGTGCTTCCACTGGAAAACCAGAGAAACTGACAGAAGCTAGGCCCTCCTGGATGCATAAGGATGTGTGTGAACCATTCATGCCCAGAAAGATAATGGGGACAGAATTCTGAAGAACAAAGCCTACGGGCTTGGTCTTGAAGTTGGTCTGCTTCTGGGAAGGGTTAGAAATTTGGTATGGCTATGTGAGGTGGGTGGCTCATAGTACAGTGAATGTTTTGTGCCCACTGAGGATTGCTACATTTTATCCTGGAGAGAAATATTCTTTTTGTCATTTAATAGCTCTCAAAAGGCAGAGATTTAGCAACAAAGATTATGGCTACCTAAGCATGCTATTTAAATATGACTCTTTCTAAATATTAGGTGCAGGTGTGAGTTTAATTCTTACATTTTGGTTTTGTTGAAAGAAGTCTGCTATGTCAATACCTAGGGGTCTGGTGATGCCAAATACTGGTCGCAGCATCAGTATCCAATGAGCATCAGCACATTTTCACATCTGTGGAGTCTGTTTCTAGGGTACCATTCTGCAGTTTCACTTCTCCAGACACATGGTCTCTTCCAATATTTTTGTAGCCAGTATGGCAGACATGATCACTGAATTATAAGATATCAATATCTGTCGATAGATCCCACATCAGTCAAAGATCAAAGACTTAATAAACAAGATAGTTAAGGGTCATGTTAAGACAAATAGTTATTGTCTTAATGTCTTTCAAATGCAGTGCCTGAGATAGGCCAATACTAATCCATCTCCTTAATGGTAACTGAAGCTGTGAAGGAAAAAGTTATTTTTGCTCTTATACCAGATTGAGAATCACGAGAGAAGGCACACTGCAGAGATTCTGCAGCAAGATGGAGGGAGAAAGGTCTAGCTATATTCTAGGCCTTCAGTGCTTGTCATAGATTCAGTTAGAGAATGCTCTTCCTTTCTAACATTTCTAGCTTAGCATGGTGGACCACCGACTTCCTCTTTAGATGGGGTTTAGGGAGTTGGATCCTTGGTAGTACCAAATCTGAATATTTGAAAGTATCCCCCTTATTCTTAAAAAGTTTAGTTGTTAAATATAGAATTCTGTTGTATAGATTAATTTATTATAATGAAATGAAGTACTGTCTGTACTCCAAGCTATCTTCTTTCTTTGAGCTAAAACACAGTTTTATGTCATTTGACCAATGAACTCAATGATTTATGCAGTCTTAGTTCTGTTTCCTGATGCTTTAATAAAACAATGACAAAAATAAATGGAGAAATTGACTGTTTTGGCTACAGCTTCAGGCTAGAGTTCATCACTGTAAGGAAGTCAAGGCAAGAAACTGAAGCAACTAGTCAGTCTGCAACCAAGAGGAGAGAGAGAAATGGAAGGAGGGAAGAAGGGAAGAAGAGAGGTAAGGAGAGAGAAAGGAGAACGAATAAATGGATACCCTGCCTAGGAGCAGTACCACCTACAGTGGGTTGGTCTTTCTACATCAATAAAGGTAATGAAGGCAGTTACCTCAAAGATATAAGCTGGTCTAGACAAATCCTCCTCGAGTCTTTCTTTCCAGGTGATACTATACTGCAGTAAGTTGGCAAACTGTCGAAGATTCCAGTGACAATGTGAAAGATGACATATTATTATTACGAAAGAGACTGGGTGTGGTCTCTACAGAGTGAGGTTAGCAATCCTTAAAAAGCAAGTGGGTTTTGAGATATGCTATAAGAAATTTAAGTGGATAGTGAACTTAATTGGACTTAAAACTTAACTAGAAAACTTGAGGCACATTTTTATGGTGTGATTAAAAAATGGAATAGCCTGGGATGCATGAGCTAATTAGGATGCATGCCGATTTTAAAGACTGTGTGAAACTTTTGTACTGTGTATTTGCTGAATACAGGCTAGTCTCCATTCCAGCTTCTAAGTATTCCTTGAAATGCTTACAATTCTGCCCATCGCTGTCCCCTTTATTACCCTGAGAATGTATACCTCTTGCCCACCCACAGGCTTCATTGACCAAAGCAGAAATTCTAGGTTTTTACTGAGAACAGAATTGGGCCCATGAGTTTAGCAAACACATATTTTTCCTATTAAAGTGATGGTGACTTGTTTTAAAATTTAAACAAGGGCTCTGTTTTACATGGCTATCATTTAACTATTTTCTGGCATTTTAATAACTGTTATTTATGGAATTCCTTTCATACTACAACTTCAACATCTCCCAAGAAAGCTTATGATTCTCTGAGTCTAAAGCCCATTTGACCCTGCTAACTCTTTTTCTCTCAGGGCATTTAAAATGGCTCTCACTTTTTGTTTTCTGTGTGAGGGAAGGGGCTGTTGCTGTTACTGTTGGATTCTGCTTAGTGGCAGGAAGATATGTGAGGTTTATTAAAGGCAGGGGTGACTCAGATGGCTCAACTTTGACCCTAAAACTAAGCAGCTCCCACAGGAGAACTGGTTTAGTGGATAATATAGTGACTAGTGAATTCCTTGTGTAATTCTTTTGCTGTTAAATCAACATGTGACTCTGGGGCTTGTGCTCTTTCCCAATAAATTCTGTTCCAACTTAGCTGTTAATCATTATATAGAATCTTAACATATGCATAATTATGATTAAAAGGTTGAATCACTGCCAATGTTTGAAGAAAGTCTGAAAGTGGAGGGGCAGTGTTTGTGAATAGTGGGAATGGCATCTACTAGCAATGGGGCTATGTGATGGGATAAACATGTTGGAAACAAGGAGTTGAAAAGCATCATCTTTGCCAGGAGAGAAAAATGCACATTTAAACGCGGGTGATAGAGAGTGAATAATCTGAGACGTGAAAAAGACAAGGTCATCAGGTTGCCAGGAAAATGATCCTGGGAATTCTTCACTATTTTAAATGAGATATCTCTTTAAGATGTAGAGTTTAATCATCTAGGCAGAATGAGAAAGAAATCAAGTCTCCAGGGCTTTGGTGGAAATTTGGCAGTTCCTGTACATGGATTCTTCCACTGAGACTGGACAGACATGAAAGTCCTCCAGATCTACAGCTCCATTAGGAAAGATTGCCAGAGGAGAGCTGCTTTAAGCAAGCAAACAACTCCTATAAGAGCTCATTTTAATCTACAAGATACACTATCTACTTCTATTTAAAAGGAGAAGATTCAGATGTCACATAAGATTGGCCTCCTAGGGAAAGCACTAGTGAAGAGACAGGAAATCTTTTATTCACACTAATTTATATGTAATTTGTCAACAGATCCATGGCAAACAAGTTGGAATGAGGTTTACAGCCCCTAGCATGCTGCCACAGTCTCAAAACTTGAAGTTTCCCCTGCATAAGTGCTTGCATTTCCAGAGATAAAAGGGTTTGTATTACTTTTTTCTATCATAAAAGGTGTTAATGTGTGTAGAAACATTAAAATCTGGATTATGAATAGTCAAATCTTATGAAAAATAAGACTACAGGGCATCAGAAAACATTGAAGATTCATATAGAAAGGAAGTAGGAGAGAAATAGGAGACATTTTATGAATCAAGCAGTTGGCCCTTCATGGGAACCTTATATACTGATAAAATCCTATGTTAAACTGAATTTAGGCTAGGGATTAACAGAGTAGCTAATGGATCAAAGCCAGGTGAACACCAGTTTTGTCAATAAAGTTTTATTTGTGAAAGCCATGTTCATCTGTCAATGGTGCTTTCCTATTATTCTGGTAGAACATAATAATTGCTGCAGAGAATATATGACCTGTATGCCCAAGGCATTTATTATCTATCCAGTCTCTGAATAAGGTTACCGATACTTGCTTTGGACAGTTGAAGGCTGTAATACTTACAAGAATTGTTAAGGACAAGCATATAATACATCACTATGAGCAGGAATCCACATATTCTTTACGAATTTTTGAAGTTAAGATGAATTTCAAAAGTAGGTTTGAGTGGAAAATAAAGAGAGGAAAAATCTTTTCTAAGGGCTCAGGTATATGGAAGAGGACTGGCCAACCTGGGACTTGGGTGCTGCCCTTCAATGTCCTTTAGGTGTGCTAGTGTACA
Source organism: Cricetulus griseus (assembly GCF_003668045.3). Lineage (NCBI taxonomy): Eukaryota > Metazoa > Chordata > Mammalia > Rodentia > Cricetidae > Cricetulus > Cricetulus griseus. The sequence continues at coordinate 434,351,835 of NC_048595.1, read as the reverse complement.
CAATCTCAGATCTGCTTTCTGACCAGTAGACAGCCCTTTGCCTTCATGCCAGACATAAACATTGGCTCCCTCGTTTCTCACCAGAAGTGAGGGCCTCCCAAAGTGACGGTTTCAAGCCAATTAGCCCAATTTGTTCTACAAGAGGATTTGGTTGCTGGAATTCACAGAAAACTAGGACCTTATTTAAAAAATTAAGAGCTTGCTGCAGATGAAATTTCATGATAAAATACCCATCACCGATGCACACGAAAGGCATAAAATTCATAGCTTGAGGGAGTATCACCAACTGTTGTCATGAGAGCATGGGATGTGAGGTAGGCATGAAGGAATGGGTGAAATGTTGGTAATGGGAGAAGGGTGGGCTGTGCACTCCTGTGAAATTGTCAGTAATTTTTCTTTTCTCAGAACATAGCTGAACAACAGCTGCCCAGCTTCCTACAGAAACCAGTCTTTGTCCACAGGGACTGAAGACATGGTCCAGGCTTTATCCTCTCAGATTAAGCAACTTCAGACCTTGACGATACAGTGCCCATGCAACACAGTTCTCACCATTGTTCATTCAGGAATTTGTATTTGTCATATCAGATTTCCTTCCAGTGTTATTACAATGTAAAGCCACAGGAAATATTTTGAAATTTACACATTGACAAAGAAGGGTATGCTATTCATAAATCCATTGAAATGGAATTCACATGGAATGAATTAAGGCAAAAGCATTAGTAAACTTCATTTCAATAAACTAAGGAAATTGAGGTGTGAAAACAATTTTCCAGAACAACAATTAGTGACAGCTTAGTTGCTAAATTGGGTCTATTGGCTCTAAGCTCAGAATGCTGATATATAATTAACATACATACACACACACACACACACACACACACACACACACACACACACACACAATGCTATTTTAAATTCCGTGTGGTAGTGCATATTTGGCATCCCAGGACTCAGGAGGTAGAGGCAAGAAGATCACCCACACATGTGTTCAAAGCTTAGTCTAAACAGTGAGTTCCCAGCTGTTCAAGGGCTACATAATTAGGCCTTGTCTCAGAATGATTTTAAAATCATTTGTAAAGTTACCTGAAAGTGATTTTATTGAAATATACTTAAGCTGTTTCTGTGTGTGGTTGGTAAATTGTTGGTGTTTTGAGTTCTAAAAGGTGGAAGTGACCACCATTCTTGCTTTGGCATAGAAAGTCCTGTATTCCACTGCTGGACCCTTTGTCATTCTTTCAACTATTGCAGTTTGGTTGATAAATTGTCTAGGCATCCTCCCAAAGGTCATCCTCTGTTGTCTCCCTACAACTCTCCAATTTTCCTGCACATGATCACTTGGCTGGGTTAAGGCCAATGCAGCCAGTGCTTACAAGGAACACTGGCTAGCAGGAAGGCTGGTGTCTCTGCCTTATCACTTGGAAACTCTTTTGATGTCACTCTTATTGGTTTGACTTTATCCACAGTCACACATTCTCTAGGAGGCTGCTCTTGCAGTCTTGTGGCTTTGACCATGCCTGCTGCCTATCCGGAGTCACCCTGTGCCTTCTTTGGCTCTGGAAGTGCTGACTTAGCCTTCTGGCCGCATCTGTGTCTCTAGTCTTGCCATCACTTGGCAAATTCTCCCCATAGTGGCCTTCTCTGTATTTCCTGAGAGCACCCCAGTCCCTCTCACTCCTGCTCTGCCTACAATGTTCCCTCTACCTTTTTATCCACATAAGATTGACCTGTGGGCACCAGTTCTATCCCCACTTGATAGGCCAGCTTTTCCTGACCAGCCATGCTATGAGAATTTTAAGGTACCTATCAAGACCTTGTCTCTGGATCTCACAGCCTCGTTTATTTGGTGGAACCAGCAAAAGGGCTTTCATGAAGAGTGAGGTTTCACACATGTACTTGGGGTCCCACCTAATCCTTATTTGCTAACCTAACCAGGAAAAACCTAAACAGGGTTGGGCTCTCTTGGGAAAAAGGTGGGGTGGCTTTGTAGTAGATTCAGTGCAAGGGAGATTCTCTGTTGCTGTCTTGGAAGCTGGAGAGTGCAATGCAACAGAGATTACGGATGGCATCAAGGAGTGGACCATGGTCTGCAGATGCAGCCCATGCACTAGTCTCTGTGTGTTACTAAAGTAAAACACCATGCTGGTGGCTTATCCAAAAGACACTGGATTTCTCACATCTCTGGAAAGGGGACATTCTGGATGACGGTTTCTGGTCAGGGATCTCCTCCTTGTTTGAAGACGGCTGTCTTCTCACCGTGTCCTTTCTTCTTAGCGCCCACAGCGTGACTCTGTCTTCAAGTCTTTTTATCATCACCAATCACATCACAGTAGAATCTCTTCCTTATTATCTCATTAAACTGTAATTATCTCCAAAAAAACATTCTTTACAGTCTCAACATAAGAATTAAGAGAAACTAAACTCAAAACCATAGCATTCATCAAGGGCACAGCTTTAGGCTTATTGCAAAGAATAAATTATTTTTTCCTCAACAATCAAAATTTTGGAATGGACCCCCCATCCCCTACTGACTCCACACTAGAAGTGCTAATTTAGAAACTAACCTAGATTCTGAATTCCTGGGGGGAAATAATCTAGTCCTACTCCTGCCTATCTGACCTTCTAGAGCTTGAAAGAATACCAGGATGCTGTGAAAGCTGCTAAAGTTGATATTAAGAATGAGAAAACTTCCATGCCCAGGGGCTAGCTCATATTCCTCTCTGAGTCATGACAAAATCGTATACCATTCTTTTTGGCAGTCACATTCAGTTTGTAATTGCATATTATTTGATGGGCTGGATGGTACTGGCCAAAAATTCATGGCCACTGGGATGTCAGAATGTGTTCCAGTGCAGACTTAGAGACCTTGTAGACATAATTTTAATATGACTTAATGCAATAACTGGCATCTTCATGACAACAGAAAGCACACAAACGTGCAGAAAGAAGGTGCTATGAGGAAGGAGATGGCACTAGGCAGAGTTCTTCTGGAGAACGTTCAGAGGAATATGTCTGGTTGATTCTTGGTTTTAGATATCTGCTCTCTAGAATTATGGCAGAACAACTTTCTGTTATTTTAAAATAGCAATTTATGACTTTTTTTTTTATCATGACCTACCTAAGAAATACGATACTGACTGTTTGCTGTCTGTCTGTTTCTGGGATCTTTCTGTCAAATCACAGGATACAGGGTCATGTCTATTTTAGCTCATCATGATGTCTTCCTAGGCTTTTAAATGTGTAACATAAAGTCAATGCTTAAGAAATGAATCTTTTGGTTTTGTTTTTTAGAGACTAGGTTTTTCTGTGTAGCAGTGGCTGTCCCAGAACTCATTCTGTAGACCAAGCTGGCCTCAAACTCATAGATCCACTTTCCTTTGCCTCTGCCTCCTTAGTGTTGGAATTGAAGACATTCACCACCACCTTATGACCCAGAGACCTAGTATAGAACCAAATACAACCGGATGGGGAAAAAGTCAATGTATGATGCCTAATGATACTCTGCTACACTCATAGATTGGTGCCTGGTCCATTTGTCATCAGAGAAACTTCATCCAGCTGTGATGGAAACAGATGCAGATCCACAGCCAAACGTTAGGCGGAGCTCAGGGAATCCTGAAAAAGAGTGGGAGAAACGATTTTAGGAGCTGAGGTGGGTGGGGGGTCAGGGACACCACAAGAAAAGTCTAGAGTCAACTAACCTGGGCTCATAGGGCTCACAGAGAATGAACTGACAACCAGGGAGCCTGCATGGGACTGACCTAGGCCCTCTGCTCATATGTTACAGTTGCGTAGCTTGGTCCTCTTGTGGTATTCCTAACAGTAGGAACAGGGACTGTCTGTGACTCCTTTTCTGTCTTTTGAGAACCTACTCCCCATACTGGGTCACTTTACCTAGCCTTAAAACATTAGGGAGGTGCTTAGTTTCACTGCAACTTGATATACTATGCTTTGTTAATATTAATGGGAGACCTGCCCATTCCTAAACAGAAATGGAAGAGAAGCGGATTTCAGAGTGGGAACAGAGGTTGAGTGTTGGGAGAGGGGCTGTGAGGAGAGGAGGGGGGGGAAACTGTGGCCAGGATAGAAACTCAATATATAAATAAACTTATAAGGAAAAAGAAGAAAAGAAATGAATCATTGCCAATGCAAGTATGCTTTGATGAATGGAAAGGTGAGTGAGAACTATGCATTTGGCTCATAAAGGAATGGGCATTTAGGGATAATAAGGCATTGGTTTAGTTTAAGGCTAATGAGTCCATAGACTGTGTGTTCAGAGACCCTAAACTCCTCACAGTCCTTTATCTTCCATAGAAATAGCAATGTGCTTTTGTTTCCACTCAAGGTCAGAAACAGGTCTTAATAAAAACATAACTATTTTCATGGATATCTAAGGTAATCAGAAGGTCCATAGATAAAGGTGGTGATAATAGCAGAAGCTGAGAAGGGACATCCCACAGCCAAACAGGCTAACTTATATTCTTCCTGTCAGTCAAAACCAATCATAAGTGAACTGACAAAAGATCTGTTCTTTGTCGTGGTGCAGCTTGTTTTCTGGTATAACAACATCTTTGACTCTGAGGCAAGAATCTGCATCTGGCTGTACAAAGTGGGGCTTCAGGTCATGCAGAGGGACCTCATAGGAGCCAAACTCAAAATACAGAGTTTTAAAATTTCTTAGACATATGAGAAGAAACTAGTATGTTTCTTTTGGTGAGAATATGAGGAATGAGGACATAATTCTTGAAAATCCTATTCTTATACAGAGGGAAAAACCTGTCTGGAAATGAAAAAAAAAAGATCTACATGAGAGTACCAGAGCTAAGGGTAAGAGCGGCAAGACAGCCACAATGACGGCCATGGTGAACTGAGTTTGGACAGCCACAATGATGGCGATGGTGAACTAGACCTTCCTCCCCTTAGCCCATCCCCTTTCAATTGTTTCTTCCTCCCCACTTTTCTTCCTTCTCTTCCTTTCCATTTTCCTTCCCTTTTTGGCTAGGACAAATCTGGATTGTAGTTTTTCTTTTTTGGAGTGTAAACAATACTGGCCAGCTAATTTGAGGGAGAGAGAGTGGTCCATAGTTGAATGTGGAGACTGATGGAGTACATGGCTGCAGCACACAGGGAGCCTTTGCCTAGAGAGGTTCTCCACTGTTATGGCCCCTGCTGCTTGTGTTGAATCCCGGGTAGTCTCTACCATGCTTCTTTGTCCTATCTCCTTGCTGTTTCTGTGTCTGTTTTGACAGTCACTCTCATTCTTGGGAAAGTTGCAAACACTTTTCACTGTCACTCTGAAAAAGTGGGAACCTTGGAGAGAGAGGTGACATCTGTCAGTGCAGCATCTTTGAGAGACTAGCTTGCAAGCTGGTGAGACCCTTCAAATTGTTTCTCTGAGGGCACAGAGCTTTGTGAAGGTCTGTTTTATTTACCTTGTAAAGCACTCAAAGCACGAAAGCACAGATGCTTACCCTGTGTGCAGACAGCACCTGTCTGGAGCAGCCTGTGTTATAAGCTGGGCTTTCGTGAGGCCCCAGGCATCAGCTGTCATTGTAAGCACCTCTTGCCCCTTGCTTTGGAAAATGTGACTTTTTTAAAGCTAAGACCATGTCCCCTGCCATGGCTGAGCTAAGAATAAAGATCTTGAGAGACTGAGTTTCTCAGTGTTACTTTGTTTATCCTGAGCTAGCTCTTGGTTGACATTTCTTTCTCTGCTCTTGACATAACAGCTGGGCACCTTAGGAAATTGCTGATCAAATGGAGTGGAGCTGTTTGAGAAGAATGCAGAACACTGCCTATATGAACCTCCATACATACATTCAACACAAGACTAAGTCCAAATTCCTTCCTGTGAATGTGGGACTTTTAAGTGGCTGCCCAATTGGCTACCAGTGCTGCATGGTGTCAGTGTTTTATTACAATACTATCCCTTGTCTGCCTTGATAGAACTGCTTAGTTTTTCAGCCCAAAGATAGCAGCTGCCTTCTAGTTTACAGGAAAACTACATTTCTATTAGCAAATTGCTAAATCTCTCATGAAGAAATGTCAGGATTACAAGCCTAAGGCTCTTGACATCCACTTATTTACAAACTTTCTTTTGAAAATAGTGTGCTGATCATGTTCCCAGGGAGCCATGAAAACATGTAGCATGGTTTAGAAGATATTCTTGAGGACTCTGGAGGCAATTCCAGGAAAAAAGCTCAGAGAAAAGCAATAGAACTTAGGCACCTGAAAAAATATATCAGGATCACTATAGGAAAGAGAAGAAAACCAAGTCCATGGAAAGAGACACCTCAGTATTAAGAACCAAAGAGTTCAGAGAACAGAGCTATAGAGATAGACAGGACAGTATCACATTGCTGCAGTAACCAGACTAAAGAGCTGGAGTTTCCTTTTGTAAATAAGGCAAACAAAGACTTAAATTATAACAGTAGAGAAAGAATAAACAGAGGGCAAAAGAATAAAAAGTGAAAATTGAATACTCATAATAATAAAACAAATGTAATATCCAAGAATGTTAGTTGTCAATAAATGTGGAGTGGATTAATCTTGAGTAATAAAAGGAAAAGGATCCCAGTAGAACTTGATAGTATTTGAAGGCATTAATTGCAACACACAGTAGAATAGTATCCAGCCACCAAAAAGAATGAAATCCTATCACCTGCAAGAATGTCAATGGATGGAATTGAGATAATTGTATGTATTGGTTACTTTTCTCATTGTTGTTACCAGATACCTGACAAGAAACACCTAAAGGGAAGAAGGGTTTATTTTAGCTTGCTGTACAGTCCACCATGACAGGGATGATGTCACTACAGGGGCATGGTTCTGTGTTCTTTCATTTTGACAAACCAGGAGACTGAAAAACTGAGATACTATCTTTCTTTTGGCTTTCTCATTTCCCCCTTCCTATGGGATGGTGCTACCCACATTCAGGGCATCTCTTCCCTGTTTCGGTCATCCTCTCTTGAAATGGCCTTGTGGACATGCTCAAATGTGTGCCTCACTGATGCCCTTGGGATTTCTCAATCCATTTGAGTTGACAATGAAGATTCACCAGTGCACTATGCTAAGTGAAACAGCCAGGTGCAGAAAAAAAAAGGACCATGTGATCTTACTCACCAGCAGGATATACAAACATGATGAGCTTATGAAACTCAGTGTCAAGTGAGAAGAACAAAATCAATAACAATAAACTGTGTATTTCAAAAAGCTGGAATAGAAGATTTTGAATGTGTTCACTCTATAGAAAAAATGATGAATATTTGAGAAGATAAATATGTTTATCTTGATTTGAACATTATACTATACATTTATGTATTAAAACACCAAACAGAACCCTGTGGATATGTACAATTTTTATTTTTGTTTATTAGTTTAAATTAAATTAAATATAAAATAATCCAGAAGAAAGCAAGTTTCCTTTGCTTCAGTAAATAACCATACCCACCTGTGCCTATCAGATATATTTAAATTCAGTGACACAGATACACACACACACACACACACACACACACACACACACACACACACACACACGGCATAAAAGTAGGAAGAGGCTGAATTTGCTGTGAAGAATAATGGTTTCATTAGAAGGAGGGGTATGTAATAGGATGACTGGAATGAAAGACTAAAATTCATTATAACTATGGAACTCTCAAAAGATGAGGTACAAATATTTTTTTAATTACAGGCATACATAATATGTGTGAACATGTCAAAGATACCCACCTACAATGGAGTGACATAAATATAGTAACTATGATTTTCTTCTACATCTTATTCAATTATTCAATCCCAATTTTGTGTAGTAAGCATATATTGTTTTGTATTTGAAACTATAAGGTTTCTTTTTCAAATCATGCCTTAACATGGAAATTACTTACAGAAGTAAGGAAAACCCTCAATTTCTCACCTTTTATGCTTTACCTTTCTTCCCTCCCTCTCCCTTCCAGTCTTCTGTTGCCCTTTTATGACAGTTTGCCACACTGGGTAAAATCCAAGAATTCTTGCACAAACAGGAGTTGTCATGAAGAAACTTTTATGGACAAAGATTATTGTTTTTCAAAGGTCATTAAGGCACTGTTTGAAGGGGAGAGTTGAACATGCCAGTCACGTCAGCTCTACCCGAATCCTTTTTACATTCATTTCCCCCTTTGAAGTGTGCTGATGACATGGGTAGTCAATCTGGGCTCAAATGTCTCAGAGCTATACCCTCTCCCAGACTTACCTTCAGAGCAGTTTTCCATGTGCTGGCAGGATCTGATCACATTTGTTTTAATTTAAACAGAACTTGCATACATGGTGTTATTATTATTTTAAACCCAGCTTCACATTTGGGTTCCTTGCCCTCTTAGGAAATTGGAATGGAAACTTCAGTTCCATTAACAACACTTTTTTAGTTTCCTATAGCAGTCAGAGGAAAAACTCTAACTCCTAAAAGTTGCATAAATATTGTACAGTGAAAGCATTTTTCTACACCTCTTTGACGTGACTTACTTAAGGATTTTGTTTTTGTTGCTAATTCTTCTTTATGCTAAGGAGCAAGGGTGCCTAAGACAATAAGAAACATTGAGAGAAGCTTCACTCCTTGGGCCGACTCAAGGAAAACACAGCATCTTACTGTGTAATCGCTTTTTCTTCTGTAAATGGAGATGTTTATTTGCGTAAATTCTCTCTGGTTGTTCTGGAAGGATTAAATAGCCAATGTCTGGAAGCAACATGAGCAATTCTGAAAACGGGGTTATGTGAATCTGTGATTTTCTTTCTCTGAAGGATTTATTGCTTCAGCATTGGCGTTTGCTTGTGTTATGTGTACACAGCTAGGAGTGACGCGCTTGTCTCGGGGCAGGAATTTGTTGACTTAACAAACACATATGCAGTGCTTACTATGTGCCAAGCTCCAGTCTCAACTCTTGACAGGCTTTAACTCATTTAATCTTTGCACTAACCCCATTGGAATAGATGCTCTTATTATTTTCATTTTAGAAGGCCCCCAGGGATAGCTAAGTAATTCACTCTAAATATTATAAATACTAAATAAAAGAGCCAAGATTTAAAAGCAGGTTACCTGTGTCTAGGTCCTATAATGATTTACATGAGTCTCTAGGTCCTTAATGAGAGTAACCCCCATTTTGCATTCCTGTGTCTGGTTTGCTTTAAGCCCAGCCTAACCCACAATGCATATTTCTCAATTGCTAGCCAATGCTTATCCTGCTGAAGAAATGGATACTAATGAATCCCTGGTAAGAGATTCTTCATCTCCATTCCTTCAGTGAACTACAATAAGTCTCCATACCACATTCCCCTGATCATATGGTGTATAGGTTGAGAACTACTAGGGACAGAAGAGTGAGTCCCTCTTCTACATCCAGAAGACCATCATCTCAGCATACAGCTATGTGCACTGCGGAAAACTTCTAAAACTACAGATGCTGTTCTAAGAATTTGAAATCTATGGCATTAGTAGATTCTCTACAATGCCAATACACAAGATTCATGTGATCTTCCTCAAGCTCTTATCTCAGGTTTTGGGCTTCAAGGATATGAGCTTAGCTGTAGATGTCATTCATGATTGATCTAAGTTAGTGAAATAAAGCTGAAATTCTAGGTAAGAGGAACCAATTTCAAAAATGGCACTTTGTTTCCTATCACAAATGTTTGGGTGATCATGTTTTATTTACTTGCTTTTTCTGACATCAAGTAATCCAAATGCTAAATACCTACATTTTTAATCCAACAAGAGGAAAATCTCAAAGTGTCTGTCATGATTAAGCCATTTCATTTCTCTATGAATACATGAGTAAAATTAAATAACACTAACCTCAAAATTGCCTAAAAAGCTCAGAATAAAGCAGTCTCTTGAGATAACTGCTGTCTGTGAGAGTAAAAGAAAGTATGAAAACATCATCTGTCTAGGCTGGAACTGCCTGGGTGGGAGGATAGTCTTGGAATTTTGGTGACACTTTACAAGTGAGATTATTGTTTAATAAACTCTTTCATAACATCTTAACACTCTGCACTCAATCAATAATTTTTGCAATCCATTTAAGGAATAAGCATTATTATTCTGTAATCCAAAGGAAAACAGATATAAGTGCCAAATTTGCGAAGTAGTTGTGAAAATTAGGCAGAGTAAGTAAGAATGATAATGCCCATATCTAAAACAAGACACAGGAGAGACAGAATGAGGAGGCATTCTAAAAATGTCTTCTTGGTAATGGGCTATTCTTCCAGTTTTCATTTTTAAAGACTGAGAAAATTATGAAATGCTTCTAGCTAAATTTATATCTTTCCTTTCCTTATTTTTCAGTGGGGCATCTGGTTTGTGCAGGTCACTGAGAATATCAACCAGAAGCTTCTGAGGTAGAGGGGCAGGGTGATGTGCTCTCTGGCTGTGTTGGGAGCCTGGTCCAAACATTGTATTTACAGATGAGATTTCAAGTCTTCTCAATTGCTCTCTGTGGACCTTTCCTTGAAGTTCAACAGCACATTTATCTCATGAGTTTCAGCTTACGGGCAGAGGAGTGCTTCTCTCCCAGTTTCCTGGATATCGATCTTATATCCTCTTGCTCCTTCATCCCTCTCTTGTCTTTTTATTTGAGCTGGACCCCCTTTGAACAACATGTATTACGGCTGCCCTGTTTAAACTATATAGAAGATTGTTTTCCTGAATTGAATGCAAGCTTCATTCCCATAGACTTTCAGATGTGGACTTGGGTAATTGTCATGTCCAAACACATGGCTGGGGCAAGGGATTGCTGTCCTAAAAGATGAAGGCAGTTACTTGTCTGGGATTTATGATGGTAGGATTCCCATAGCTACTAAGCTGGCACCTTTACAGTGATATCTTTCAATCTTCTTGATATTTTTGAGCAACTAAGGAGATTTTAAACATGAATGGATATGAACTCTCCATGAAAACTCGGAGTACATTTCAAATGCTTGTGCTTGACAGGGTGGTTATTTTGAAAATTTATGCACATAATGTTTATCAGTACCTCCAAAGTAATGTGGGAAAATTCTTACTTGTAAACAGGAAATGCCTAAAAGAGGATATTTTTGATGAAGCTACTTTGTGGAAAGCCAGTATTATGTTTCCATAACATGTTTAAACATCCTTATGTAGCATTCCACAACTTATGATCATTTCTATTACTATATAAACAAAAGTTAAATCTGAATAGGAATAGAACTTTCTTTTCCTTTTCCCAGGGAGAGGCCTTCTATTTGGTAATCACTTTACTTAGGGATGTTGTACATAACCTCTGATACAAATATGAAGATGGTTGTCTAGGTAACTACTAGGGCTGATGTCATTACCAAGGCATCATTGTAGCACAGCTGAGTGTCTTCACTTCCTTATATTTTCATCAGAACTGGTTATGAGATAGTGGCTTTAGAAGGTGGCTGCAAAGCTGCCTTCTTCAAGAACACCTGGCATGGATTCCAGCACAGACCTCACATGCCAATCATTGCTCACAATATGCTTTTACTATCCTATCAGTTCACATCTGGAGATCATATTTCATGTTTAAAAAGCCTTCTGCATGTTTCACAGTAGTCTGCATTTGTGGAATACTTGGTTGTTTATGAAGCTCAACCAACTCATAACTCCTTTAGATTTCACAATGTCCTTGGGATATTGTAGAAGAGAGAAGCTAAAGACCAGAGCTGATCCTTCCCAGGTTTCACAGAGAAGAGACTACTTTATTTCCTAGTGAGTTCTTATTAGAACCCAGGACTTCTGATTCATTTTTTTTTTGCAAGAAGTCATGGGCCAGTACAAAAATGCCTTACTTAAGGCACCTGTGGTTACTCTGCCTACAGTATATAGTATCTGCCCAAAACAAATTAAGGGATGAAAGATGTGTTGTAGCTCAGGATTTTTGAGTGGTCAATCCATCATAGTGGGGAAGGCATAGCTGAGTATCTCAGTTCATGGGAGAGGGAACGTTTGGTGGACACCATTTAAAGTGCAATGAACCAGGGAGCAGAGGAAGTGAAACAGGAACCAGACTGGCCTTTGGAGACCAACTTTCACTAAAGAGGGACCATTTCCCACAGGATCCTTGGCTTAAATATTCAAAGTGTAAGCCTGTAGGGTAATTTGAGGTTCAAACCATAAAATATCCACACATCTTGTAGAATTGTGCAATGGAAGGAGACTATGAAGAGAAGTTGTGATATATACTCCCCCCATGATAGCACAGGGCTAAGTGCAAAGCAGGGCAGTGTGTCCTTTTCTGCATTAAGTCATTTCAGTTCCATGAAACACATCTAAACGACCCCAGCAGAGAGGGCACTGAGTTGACTTAGAACTGGGCCACCCACCTGTTCTTCTAAATATAAGCAAATTTGCAACCTGAGCCATTGGCACTCACTAAAAAATAAGCAAGTGAAATCTGGGGCTGGTGCCTGCTCCAGCCTGGCCCAGAGCTTCCAAATGCATGAGCCAAGGAGGCCTTGGGTATTTGGCACTGCAGAACAGTGGTCACCGTGACCTCTCACAGTGCAGAGTTTGATTGCCATCCTTCTTGTGCTTATTGTTATTTTTAAGTATGCTTAGCTTGCTCTCCTGATTCAGCTTGTCCACAGCTTGTTGAATGTTCCAGGTCCTCTTGGTTCATGGATGTGCAAATAGCTTGAATTTCTGTGTTTAGAGAAAGCTTTCCCTGAGGGAAAATGTTATGCTTCACAGCACTCAATCTATGTTTTGATTATGTATGGGGAAAGCAGTATCATTCTAAACTTGAGAGTCCTTGAATATCAGAGTGCAACTGTTTCTTGATAATGCTCATACTTCTTTCTCTTTTTCTCAGAGGGAGATAGGCCATGGTGAAGCTCTTGGGAGCATTCCATACTACCCTTAACAGATGACATGCTGCAGATTGTGGCGATTCACATGACATAGTATACGGGTTGTCATACCACACATGGTAGTCCTGGGGCAGTCTGGGAGAATTGGTTGATCTGGTTGGCCAATGTTCTTCAAATAGTGCAAATAAATGTTCATGAATTCTCAGTGTATTATTTCTAGATGCCAAGAGTTGACAGGGATGTTTCTTAACTCTCTTTTGAAATAGCTGTTAAGTCTCTTTTTTCTTATGCAATTGAGAAAAATTGGGATGATGAAGCTTTTCATTTTCTAGCAAATTTGCAAAGAAAAAGAAAACTTCATGTAATGACACACAATGAAAGTATTAACAGAGTCTTGGGAGAAGACTTATATGGCATTGCTCCACAGTAACCTGGGAATTTGATGAAACTTCACTAATAAATTTTGGTGATAAATCTTTAATTACCATGAAGTGCTAACTATTTGTGTACATGCACACATATAGTAAATGTATATGTATGTGTGTACATGTGAATACTCTTGTATGTATACGCATGTAGTATGGAGCTCAGAATTCATTTTTGGCTTCTTCCTCAATTACTTTTCTTCCCTTAATTTAAAAGAAAATTATTTTCCCTTTATTTTTTAAGTTTTGGGCCTTTTTTGATATTGGGAGATTTTTGCTTTCTTTTTTCTTTTTCTTTTCTTTTGGATTTTGTTGATTTGTTATTCATTTTAGTTTGTGTTTTGGTACAGGCTTGCTATGTAACTCTGGATGGCCTGGAATTCTCTGTGTAGATTAGGCTGGTCTCAAACTCACAGTGAACAGAAATGTAGACCCTTGATGTTAGGTGAAATTGCATATTCTTTGTAGTAAGGATTTTACACATTTAGAAGAAATTCCTTTGCCATTTTATTGGGTCTTAGGAGATGAAAACACTTTATGACCAGGCTAGAAGTGACCATGTGCTTAGAATTCTTTATTTTGTAGCTAGAATGACCAAGACTATGATCCAGAGGTCATTGGGTTGGGGAAACAGCTCAGTAACAGAGCACATAACCTTGCATGACAAGACCCCGAATTCTATCTACAGCAACACAAAAAGAAAGAAGAGTGGGCCTGTGAGGGGAGCGGCAATGAGTCACTCTGCAATGATGACAGTGCATCACTGGGGATACATTTCACACAGGATCAGAGGCTTTAAACAAGTGGCATGAGCAGGTCATCCAAGTGATCCTGCCTCCCTCCGAACCTCATTTACCTAAGTATCTCTCTTTAAGTTTTCAGTCACATTCACACTGTACTATAGGACAAGTTTCCTGGCTTATCTGGGTATATTTGTTCAAACTATAAATGAAAGGCTTCCTTATAGTTCACTCAGGGGTCACCTTTTGAGTCAATGGAGAGTTAAAGCCTTTGCAGTTATGAATCTATGTACTATACACAGCGGAATGAGTAGTAGCCAGAGTTGGGAAGTAGTTGTAACAGTCCCTTTGCCTGTTTTTATGGTGAAATACCCCAATCAAAGCAACTTCAATGAGATAGGGTTTGTTCTGCCTCATCGTCCAAGGACACAGTCCATCATGGTGGGGAAGTCTTGGAAACCTGAGCTCAAGGCAGCCATGAATTATACTACCTATGTTATGCTTTGAGAGAATGAATGAGTCCAGTGTAGTGGCAGAAACTCTCTAGCTACCATCCTTCCACAGTATTCAGGTGGTGGCTATTGTATGTTCTTATTGTTCCTGGCCAGTCATGGAGTAGGGCAGGTAGACTTGAGCTGGAACTTTTCTGCCTCACAGGAAGTTCCTTTGATTTCTTTGCTCTAGAGCTCATCTTTCATCTGGCAAGGTCTTTACTACCTGAGCTACTTTGCACTCTTGAGTCTTCTGCCCAGGTCTTTACCCTTACTGTTCTCAGAGTGTCAGGTTAGCAATAAAGACAGGAAAAGCCCCTGTGCTCAATGCTCCCTGCTTACCCCTTACCCTGCAGAGACATCTTTCCTAATTCTTCTTCCATTTTGGCACCCCTTTGCTGAGACCAGATGTAACAGTAGATCAAACCTTGTCTTTAAAAGTATGCTGTTACTTCTGCTGCCCCTTATTCAGGTCTCCTACTCATTTCTATCTGCTGGCATGGATAGCTGCAAGCAAGAGGGGCCTCAAGCATGCAACCAGAGCCCTGATACTGAGCCTACACTATTAGCAGCTCAGTCCTTGGTGTTCTGTCTTTATGCTACTTTCCTAGGGGTCCACAAATCATTACATGCTTGGGTGCTTCAGTTGTATAAATTGCTTGACTCACAAACCTGGAGGATGGAAGTGAGCTTCTGGGTAATGCAAAGGTTATCAATAGAGACTTCTTTTCTGAGACTGTGAGAGAGACTAGATTCTACCCAAGTGTTATTCCTGGCTTCTAGCAATTGTTTACATGGTTAAATGTTTCACCAAGAATTCTGCCTTCCTGTTCAGGTGTCATTGTGTCCAATTTTCCACTTCTCATAAGGACCCAAGTCACATTGAAATTGAACCCATCCTCATGACCTCTTTGTAATTTAACAGATGATCTCTTCAATGAAGATCATACTCAGAGGTACTGAGTGTTAGGGTTTTGATACATGAATTTCACTGCACGTTGGTTAGCATAATTATTTATTCCAAAGCAGCTAGTATCTGAAAATTCCAAAGAGACTTCATTTTCACTGGATCCCACAAAATTATTCAGAGCTCCTCTCTCTGGCAAACTCATTTTAGGCTTTGTAAAAAAAAAAGTTAGGAACTTAGAGTAGTGCTTTATCTTTGAAAAATAATTAATGAAGAAATTTCTCAGGGAGGTTTGGTTGGTCAAGACTGGTCCATCTATCTCTAACCAATTCCTCTATCCAAAAAGGGGCAAGGTCTTTATATAGTCCCCATCAGTGCTTGAGATTCCATAGTGACATTAGCTGTTCCCAGCAAAGGCAGCCGATAATTCATTCCAATCTGGCTATTTGTATAGGACACAGTCTGTTCTCAGCTTTCCTTGTCATTCTGTGGTCACAAAGGGCTTCTGCTGGTCATGACTTTTCTGTGACTTGAAAATCTAAAGATAGCAACTAGAAACATGCCAGCAAAGTCCTTTGTTATTAATGTAATAGTAATTTTTAAAAACTTGACATATTTTAACATCATTATTAATTTTAACCTATTTTTTCTTTCTTTTGAAGAGGTTAATATTTAATACATATAACTTCTGCTAGTAGTTGTTTATGACTGAAATAGCATTTCTTACATTGTCTCATTCATGATTGGTTATTTATGTCTGGGATGGGCAAATTGTATCCTTCTGCCCCCAAATTATCTGAGACCTAACTCCCAGTAGGTATGAATGCAAATGTATTTTAGGAATAGGGTCTTCATTGGGGTGGTTTAATCAAAATGAAGTCCTTCTGGTGGGCCTCAATCAGAGTAAGTGAGGTTTGTATAAGAAGAGATATCCTATTAAATGGTCTTACCATAAAAACAGGACAGAACAAGGCACCAAAGCACACAAGAAAACCCTTAGAGAGAGGAAGACATGTTTATTACTTCAGTTGTAATCATGGATGAATGCATAGGTCCAGACTCATCTAGTTACACACATTAAACATGATGGTTTTAATATGTTAACCATGCTTCAGAGACACTATTTAAAATAAAGGACACAAGCTATGTAGAAGGAAGGTCAGGTTAGGACATTCGAAGAGTGGAGCATCCGTCAGTTAAGAAGAGGCACCTCACAAGAAAGTCTCCCTTGCAGTCTCCCGTCCTTAATAGTCCAGGTTTAGAACCAAGTGAGGATAAATCTCTGCCATTTAAGCCATCCAGTCTATGTTCCTTTGTTACAGAAAGGCTAACAAATTTACACCATGTCTATGTGTTGGTGTTTATGTTTTATTTTTTTAAAGGTAATTGAATGCATGGGTTATTTTTCCTTCAGAAAATGTAACTGGTTGAAATACCTTCTAAGACTTCCTATGTTTGATAATATCTTTCTGTTTCTCTCCTGTCAAATTCCAATAAATTTCTCATTTCACAGCTATTTTTCATCAAAACTCTGTGAATATTGCTTCATTGCCTCCTGACATTTTATGTTATGAAAAGAATATTAATATAACATGAAGGTTTTATCTTGCTGATAATCTCTTTATTTTTCTGCCTTCATCTTGTAGATTTTTGTTTCTTTTATCTTTAAAATACAAATATATTGCATTTGTTGGTGTTCTCCAGAGAATTAAAACCAGTAGTGTGTGTGTGTGTGTGTGTGTGTGTGTGTGAGAGAGAGAGAGAGAGAGAGAGAGAGAGAGAGAGAGAGAGAGAGAGAGAGAGAGAGAGAGAGAGACTGGCTCATGTTTACAAGGTCTGCATTTGGCAGAACAGGGAGACTGGTGGAATTAAGGATTGAGAATCTGGTAGACTAGTGTTTATGCCATAGTACAAAATCCTAAGGACCAGGAAGACGAGTGTCTGGAAGAATGAGAACATTGATGTGCCAGCAGAGAGAGCAGGGAGATCAGTACCAAGTAACTGGATGGAGCCTACCCCCATTAAGACCATCTGCTTTCCTTAATCTATTACATCAAATGCTAATCTCTCTCAGAAACACTGTCATCCATTTGGAAATAATGCATTAACAACTACCAGGGCATCAAACTGCCATAACATTAACCACCCTAAACATAATAAGAATGTATGGTTCTTGTTCTTTCCATCTTTTCAACTGTGAGTCCCTTTGAAACCTCCCACTTGTATGCCATTCAAGATGTTTTCTTATTACTTTGAATGTTGTTTCCCTCTTCCTCCTTTTGAAACTGCTGCCATGGGTATTGTTGTCCCATAATATTTTTTCCAAATCTCTTTTTGTTTCTCATAATTTTCATATACTTAATTCATGTTCCAATGTCAGTTGCATGTTTTTTTTTGTCAATAGATTAGGGTTCCCATTGATTCTCATGAAACATTGACTGTTCTGTTTGCAGTTCTAAGTGTGGACATGGGTTTTCTATCCATACCATTGGTGACTGTTTCTTAGTGCTACCCTACTGTTCATCTTCTAACTTTTTCCCATGTATTTACCCTGTTACTGCAAGAAGTTTGAATTGTGGTGAAATTGAGAGATAACTTAGAGCCTTTCCTAGTCTAATTGTGAATTATCTTCTCTGTCTCACCCCCAAATCTATCTTTACTGGTACAATGCTGTTGAACATCAAAGTCAGTACAGGTGAATTCTAGCAGATCCTTTGTGGTGCCTACTTAGCCATTTCAGGCTCAAGGGAGGAGGAAAGGACATTTCAACACTCATTCTCCTGGATTTGCTGATTGTGGGATGTGAGACAGAGAGATGGGGGTGGTGGGTGGTGGATCATGCTGCCAGTTTGCTGAAAAGTCTGATAAGCTTTATTTCTCCTCTTTGTTGAGACAGCTAAACAATTCTTCCAGATTCTGCCCCCTCCTCTTATCCATGAAGGAGGCAGAGAAATTGCCTGTTGTTGTTTATTTGTTTTGCTTTGCTTTTGTTTGTATGTGTAGCATATTAAATCATTATGCTTTGGGATGGTGGGTAGATATCTCCCTGGTTCCCATTTCTTGAACAAGATCCTTCCAATTTTACATTTCTTTCCATTGTTCAAACACAGATCCTCAGTACCACTATAAGAAATCTTTCCCAAGCTTTATCTTAGTGAGAATATTTACATTGAAAGTCATTTTCTCTTTACTAATAACAAGTCTAAGAAATCTTACCAACACTCTAATAATATTAGTCATAGTGATAACATATATGGTGAGATGAGAATGACTTATTGTGTGGTTTCAGATGTATCTGTTTCTAATCCCATGAAGTTCCTTACCATCTGTGAGCCCTCAAGAAAACCAGGAAGAGTCCCCGAGTCTCAGCATTGCCAGAATTAAGACAGAATTAAGAATATATCCCAGGGGATGGGATAGGGGGTTACGGGGGGGGGTGGCAGGGGAAGAGGGGAAGGAGAGGAAACTGGGATTAACATGTAAAACAATAATAAAAATAGCAAAAAAGAATATATCCCTTCCAGTATATTACTAGGAATTTAATAAGTATTTATATAACACATTGTTTACTCTTCAAATATATACTTGTGTCCTTATGTGAATTTATATATTCATATGTTGTATGTAATACACAATCTTATATGCAGTGCTCTAAACACACTGCTACATTCAGGTGCTGCTTGATCTATATGATTATCTACATTTCAAGAAAATCATCCTACTGTGAGGCATAAGTGTATTTGATGTGCACAGCCTAGGAAATGTCAGAGCTCAGCAACACAGTCACTATGGAGCATGGGTTGTTTATCTTCAAGATGGGATAGCAAGCTGCACTCACAGCTTCCACCCAGCACCACAGGAGGATCTTACTGTATATTGCTAGCCAAGATAAATACTGGTACTTGAAGTATGCTTTGTGAGCTTTTTAATCTGAAGCATAGGAAGCACACTGGATTTTTTGTATGTATATTGAAAATAAAGGGGTGAAACAGTGCAGCTGTTGAGTGATGGAGCCAAAAAATGAACTAAGACAGGATGATTTGGTTTGTAAACACCTGCCTTGCTGCCTCTCTCATGACATCACCCACCAAACACTTGTGCACTTGTGTGTGTGTGTGTGTGTGTGTGTGTGTGTGTGTGTGTGTGTGTGTGTGTATCTTTCAGATGTTAAATGTTCCCAGTGACAAAGGAGCTACTAATGTACTTTTGTGTAATCATATACACCAAGAATGTATTAAAAATAACAAAAAACCCTGTTATTACTATAGATATACATTTAAAATAATTGTCTTGGACATGAGTATGTATATTAATGAAATCATAGTTCAAATAGAAGGAATGGTAGAAACAAGCTTTGGAGAGAGAAAGAATTGTCCAGTAAATACATGACTTTGGGTTATTCTTATTGTCTCCATAAAGACAACAAGAAAGGATATAACATATTGCTACAATTAGTTTTCAAATGTTGTCTAGGAATTGAGCATTGATTTTTTTCAGTGGCTTGCTATTTCTTTCACTAAGTGAAAGTTCATTGCTTGACATTTATGATAGGCTGAATTCTCTTGAAAGTATTTTTTTTTTCGTAGAACTTCATTCCTGTTTCTATTTCTCTGTCTTCCCAATTCCTTCTTCTTCATTCTAATGCTTCCTTTTAAAACTTTTCTTATATGCTGCTGTTTTTAGAACTGTGGGAGTGCTTCCTTTAAGCCATTTGGCTATAAAATTAATAGGTAACAATTGGTATTTGTACTTGTGATAACTTTTTCTTAATTTTACAACTTCATTTCATAGAGTATATTTGCATAGAAATTTTAATTGCTTTAAAAATATTTTTGTCAGTGATATTATTGTGAATTTTCTAGTAAATACATGTATGTGAATTTTGGTATAAGCTAATCATGAAGCAAAAGAAAAGATTGCACCATTTGACCCCAAAGTTTACTCATTGAAATGTTCTTAGAGAGCTAATTATGACATGCTAATAATTTTCGGAATAAATTTATAAAAGGTTTCATCAAATGGCTGTTAACCACATAATTTCAAAAAGCAGTATGATAGGTTATGGTACAGTACAATGAAATGCTAATTCATAACCATAATTGTTGAAGTGTGAAACATGGAGGCGAATTAGTATATGTAGAAACACAAATTCTGTGGAAAAGATAAATATGTTTATACATAGACAAGTCACATGCATGCATCCAAGTGTTGGGAGTGCATTTTTAGTGTTTTGTAATGTACCAAACCCAGGACTTTGCACGTGCTTAGTAAATACTCTACCACTGACCTACACCCCAGCTCAATGAGTGATTTTAAAAAGTTGATACTAGTGAATATGCTACCACTTTAAAATATAGTATTTAATAATGTCTGAGAATTTCTACAATATATTTTGATCATTTTTATTCCCACTCTAACTCCTTTCAGATTCACCCTCACATCTCCACCCTTTTCCAATTTTATGTCCTGCTTTCTTTTTTATATATAACCCACTGAGTCCAATTTGTGCTATCCACACACTCATGAGTGTGAAGCTTGATCAACCTACCAGGGGCCTCACCCTTAAATAAAACTAACTTTCTCTATCCCAGAAGTCATCACCTGTCAATAGGCTTCTCATTCAGGGTGGGGACTTGCGAGCTGCTCTTCTACTGGAATGTTGACTGGCTTGACCTTGTACAGGCAGGTAACCACAGTGGCTGTGAGTTCGTGAGTGCATCAGCCCTGTTATGCCTATAAGACACCATCTCTCTCCAATCCTCTCTGACCTCTGGATTTTAACATTTTTTTTCTGTTCCCTTTGCCAAGATGATTCCCTGAGCACTCCCCTATGCCACTAAAATATAAACTACAGCTTTAAATTCACATATAAATTACTAAGACAATATGGAAATTTTCATATATGCCATGTCAGCAGTGATACCTTATTATGTGGCCTTCTGATTTGTGATCATCTCTCCAATTATTTGGTTCTTCTTTTTAGTTGTATCTTGAAATAAGTCCCAGTTATTTCTTATGAAGCTTGATTTGAATTTTGCTAAGTACTCCTCCTTAGATCATTTGCATCTTGAACTCATGTTATCCCAGATGTTGTTAGTTTTGTGGTTAGGGATAAAAACTTGTGGAGAAATTATCTTACAATCTTATAATAAAACCTTAGCTTTTCAGCAGGCTCTTGTTTCTTGTCTGGGATATTCCTGAGGATTTTTCAAGTCCTCTCCCTTCCACCCTAAGGTGAGACAGGGAAAAGCTAGTGAGAGCCATCTGGACTACAGAGGAGGGGATGTCCTTTCCAGCTGGGCTAATGTGTTCATCATGTAGCTGAATGTTTGTTTTTGAGCAAAATCACCCTACTTCTTCCTCCTCTGGTTCTTGGCAATCACTGTTATGCTCTCCTTCTGAGTCCACATAAATGAAATCATGCAGGATCTGATGTTTTGTGCTTGTTTTAAGTCAGTTAGTATAATGTCCTATCCTTCAGGTTGATCTAAATTGTCACATAGAGTGAGATTTCCTTCTTTGTTAGTAGTTGAATTATATACTTTTTGTGCAGATTGGTGTGTGTGTGTGTGTGTGTGTGTGTGTGTGTGTGTGTGTGTGTGTATGTGTGTGTGTGTCGTGTGTGTGTGTGTGTGTGTGTGTGTGTGTGTGTGTGTGTGTGTTGGTGTTAAATTCCAATACGTAGTCACAAAATGGTCAGGATATACTTATTACGTAAAATGCCTTACTTAACAGAGCTCCCTAGCCAATCGGCAGGAAAACAAGCAAGTCGAAGCAGCAGTGAAAAAAGGGGGCTACCATGTCCATTCCCCATGTCCATTCCCCAACTCTTTAAACTCCCACTGTCACCCTGACATCACCTGGACCACACCCTAGAGGGCATGGTCAGGCACACCTGTAGCCAGCCCTTAGGAGGTACGCTTACGGTGTCTCCGTGTGTGTGTGTGTGTGTGTGTGTGTGTGCATACTCACACATGAACATATGTGTGCATATATGTGTATGGCATTATTGGGTTGTTAGTGTAATTCCTGTATATAGCACTTGTCAACATGTGTCCTTGATCCCTAGTGCTACCAAAAATACATATTGTATATCCCAGTTTCTTTGTCATTGACCCACTGAGAAAGCCTTAGATTGCCTCTATAGTGAATAGCATAATAATAAATATAGGCAGACATTCTTTTAAGATATTCATCTCATTTCCTTTAGAATACTAGGAAGGGGGAATCATAGGCCATGTGGTAGTTCTAGCTTTAACTCTTTGGTCAATTCTATTTTGTTTTCAATGATGAATATACTAAGATGTATCACAACTGGCAGTGTTTTCTCTGCCTTTCATTCTCAATAACCTTGGTTATCTCTTGTCTTTTTACTTACATTCTTCTGAAAGGATGCAAAGTCTCTTATTATTGTGGTTTTGATTTAGATTTCCTTGCTACGTAGTGACCTGTTAACACCTTTACATTCACCTGCTAGTCACTTGTGTGTCTTCTTCAAAATAATTCCCCTAATTTCTTTTGCTAATTCTAACATTTAGTTATTTTATATTTCTTTGGAGTTGAGTTCTTTATGTAGTTTGGATATTAACCTTTTGCCATACATATTATTTGCAAATATTTCACCCCATTCCACAGATTGACATTTTAATTTGTTGATTGTTTTAGGACAGTTACTTTCATCTTTGAATTAACAATAGCAATGGTGATACTTATATAGAAGTTAGGAGTTTTCAAAATCTCTCTTTTATTGTGAGGGGTATAATACAAAAAGACTTCAGATTTATATTCCAGTAACACAAATACTTTTTATATGACTTATTTAAACATAGCCACCATGATAAATCTTTTTCTATATCACATTTACTATCCAATATAACTGTATTAAATAGCTATAACATTTATTCTCATTTTACAGTTGGGTAACAAAGGAACATCAAAAATATGTCACCTTTCCTCTGGTTTTATGGCTATTAAAATGACAGAGAGGAAAGTAGATCCCCTCACCACTTTTTTCTCTCTCTCCCTTTTCCCCTCTTCCTTCTCCTCCCTCTGTACTGTCTTTCATCATCTAAACATTTCTTATGACAAACAAATGTGTAAGCTTTATACAGATACCAACAGTGGACCAATAATCTGTCAGGTCTCTGCACTATATTTCATATGGCTTTAGAAATTTTTCTTAACTGTTGTCTTCAAATGAAATGTAGTTGGATTAAAACCACATCAAAGGGTTGGTGAAGTTATTCATCAGGTAGAAGTGCTTGCCACCAAGTTTAAACAACCCAAACTTGATTCTTGGAGCCCACATGGTGCATGACAACTAAACCCTAAATGTTGTCCTCTGGCTTCCACACCTGTGTTGTCACACATGACTATACACATAAACAAACAAATGAATGTAATTGAAAATAAGAACAATTAACTTCAAGACAATAACACACACGAATGAGGAAACCATAGACAAAGAAGGAGTCGGGTGAGTTCACAGTGTCACCCATCTTTAACTTTGGGCAACTTCTGACACAGCTGCCTATGGACAGATGTGTAGGTCAATTGAGGCAATGTCCTGAGCAGTAGCCCTTGTTTCTTGTGCCCTAGGCAGCTCTGCAACTGTTTTAGAAGATACAGGTCATGGAACTGCTCTGGGGTTGGGTTTCATAGTCCTACATGTAAAAAAGGCAACATGGTCAATTCTACAACTCACATCACTCATAGGATATAAAACTAAGCCAGTAACTTACGAGAAATGCATCTATTTTTAGGACTGGGAATGAGAAAGCATTCCTCCATAGTTCTTCTCAGAGAGACCTTTGTGTGATATCAAGAAAACTGTTCTCAACAATATCGAGTGGCAAAAACCACTGGTATCATAGGGTGAGGTTAATGGGATGACAGCTGAAAAGTAATCTAGTAGTACGGTGACCTCAGAAATGTCTCCAGGCAGTAATCCTGGATCAGTCATGTCCTTTCTTGCACTGTTTATCTCCAGGTCACATCTGGAGAAAAGAGACTTAAATTTTACCCACTAAGTCTGTACATTTTATCAAGCATGATCAAAGATAGTGATTAATTGGAAGTAAATGCCTGTAAGTTCATAAGAAGTAAATACAAAATCAGATTTAATAACATGGGGAAATATTTAATGAGGAATGTAGTGCCAGTAAGAACAATAGAAAGTTAAAAATGGCAGCAAGCTGACTATTTTGCCCTTGTCCTGTGAGAAACACACAGAAATTATTGCATAAATTCTTCCATCATTCATCTGACGATCAATCTGCTTCCTTCCTGGTCATAAATACAAGAGGCCCTATACAGTAATAGGGAGATATTTGAACATTCATGTTTATTATGGCTCAATTCACAGCAGCTAGGAAGCAGAATCAAGCAATATGTCCATGACCTGACAGGGGAATGAAGACAATGTGGTGTGTCTGCACAGTGGAATATTACTTAGTTGCAAAGAAAAGTGAAATCACAATTTTCCGAAATACTTTTGGAACTGGAAAATATTATACCAGGTACGTTTGATCAAACCCAGAAGGACAAATGGCACATGTTCTCTCTCGTACATACATGGATCCTCACTTTGAATCTTTTGTTTTGTTTTGTATGTTTAACCTGGACTGCATGTAGATGCTGAGAAACTAGAAACATGACTGGACACTTTAAGAAGGGTTGATAGCAAGATACGGATAAAACAAACCTAGTGAGGGCAAATACTGGGGATAGAAATATTCAGGCATGAAGAGGGTAGAGGATGGGAAGTCGGGTGCTGATCTTAACAAAAACAAAGGGTGCATGATAAATCCATATGGAAAGGTTAGGTCTTCTGACTCAAGAAAAAGTAAATTAAAGGAGATTGTAGAACAAAAGTGGCATGAAACAAATGTTGCAATTGCAGGTACAGGTAGGGACAGAAGAATTTGGGACAAGAGAGTAGAGGGGGTGGGTCAGCCAAAACTAAAGATACATGAAGAAGCAAAGAAAAACCTCTTCTTTACACTGATCATCTTTCAAAGGGAATGCTAGCATTTGATTCAGTCTCGCCCCACCTCTCCCTGAGTGTCCCAAGAAGACTTGATAATCAAAGGCCATTTATTGAATAGGCATGTGAAAGATGCTGGTAAGTCAGTGCAACACAGAGTCGTGAATGAGGAACTGATATTCAACTTCTACTGAACTGGGAGTATCTAGTGGTCGACAAGTGGGCTCAGTATCATACACGTGATGTGACCAAGGGTATGACACATCCCATGAGCAACCCAGCTGCAAGCTGTTCCGCTCCATGTCCTCTCCAGTTAAAAAAAAAAGCTATCAGAAATCAGTGTAGAAATCTTACTTAATATGTGTTAGAGTTGAGGACTGGCTCACTTAGAACATGGAAAATTTCAAATAATGCGTTTTGCCCATTTCTTTTCTCCATTTCTCTTGTCTCCTTCCATCTTTATTTCCAAAAAGTTCCTTGTCCCTCCAAGTGAATTGCAGGGACATTTCCTGTCCTCAAACACTTCCCATGTTGCAAGTTCTTCAGCCCTTTATTATATGCAGAATTTGCCTCTCTGAAATTCTTTCAGTGCTCAGCAAAACTTCCTCTTGTTAGTAGCATCCAACTTCCTTCAAATGTATTAAAGGATTAGACAGATTTAATAATTCAAAGAGAGCTTTATTAAAATGATTAAATGTTGTTAATAATTAATGTGTTAACAAAAATTAACATTTTCTGATAATAGGACTGGCCTAGAAATGGCACATTGTAAAGTTCTCTCATATGCATCAACTATATAACATTTGCTTTGTAGATGATGAAAACAAATTAGCACAAAGGCAGTCCAAGTAAGACCCTATTCCAATAATCTTTCCATTTTTGGCTTCTAAGTAGAAACAACTTGGTGTTCTTGATTCAGGGAAGATAAACACTTTGATACTTTCTGATGGTGACTGGGAATAAGTTTCCTGGATGTCACAAGGAGAGTAAAGAATATACTGAATAATACATTGGAGCCATTTTAAATAAGATTGTACAGGACAATATTGGGAAGGTTTTATTATCATTAATTTCTGTACCCAGCCTGTGTTCTCTCTTTTCACATTTTCCTCATAAAATCTTAAGTTACCTTTTTTCCATTTGCTGAAATCTAATGTGATGACCCTGAAAGACAATCACATTAGTACCCATTTATATAATTTTATTTTGATTAGTGTTAAGAACTGGTGATTTCAGCACTCTTTAGAACTAATGTTTAAGTAGATATTATCATTATCACTATTAACATGTTAAGTGAAGCTCATCTTAGCATTTCCCAGAAATTTTGTCTTGCTGCAAATGATCAGCTACTATATTCTGGTTCCCAACAGATTTTTGTATTCTGTGAGAAGCTATGGATGAGTCTTTCCTATGGCCAAGGATCCTTTTACATTTTAGTTCTACATTCTTTAATTCTATTCCCATACCCAGAGCATTTGAGATCATCAAGATTTGTTTATTTAATATTAACCTACCCTTGATCAGGAAACTAACAGTGAAGATATTAGACCAAGAATTTATATTCACTTAATCAGAATAAACAAATGGTCCAATAGGATGAAGAAATGACCTCTGCTATTGGAGAACTCTTCCCATCAGTGTAGTTACTATGGGGACCTCCTTGCTCTCATTTTGGGAAATCCACGGACAAGTTTATAGTCCCAAAATTATTGAAAAGAACATAGGCTTGCTAATGATAAATGACTGAAGGTGAGCCAATCTTCAAAATTATCCCATTTCATAAGTCCTAAACTGTGTTGGATAATCACAAGTAGAGTACATAGTTCTACCCATGAAGTGAGGGCTAGAGTTACAAAAGGCCAGACCAAACCAAAACCACATAGAACCTATGACAGTTGTTACTTTTCTGAATCCTCGGTCTGTGGATATTCTCCAGGAGTGTTTCCATTCAGCAGAGTTATTGGTTTACCACACATTTAACTTAGAAGAAAAGTATTCTTTTAAGTTCCTAGATTCAATCAGATTATTTTTATAGAGACATGCTGTTAAAGACATTTAACATGGCTCCTTCCACCAACTTTTAGGTCCCTACTCATAACCCATCACTCCTTTCAACAAGCTTGAGGCCATATGTACTTCTCTGCTTTTGACAACTTGCTGAAGTCAGCAGTCACCTTTGTAAGCATGCTTCAATTAAACAGCTCCACAGAAAACAGCTGCGGAAGATTCATCAATCACAGGATATCTATTATTGGAATTAAAACACCTCCTAACTGTGGCATAGATTTGCATTGATTGCTCTGGGCTGTGTCACTCTGCCTGCATTCTGATTTTGGATTGGGAGCTCATACATTTGGACTGATATCCTTTTTTTCTAGGTGTCTACTTCTGTGTTGCAGAGACATGGGGTATTAGATGTAAGATGTTGACCTGGCTTGTTGTGGAGTCATTAAATTTAATAAAATGGCTAACAATTCTTCAACAATTAGAAACTGATGTGCATGATCTGGCAAAAGCATTTTATACTAATTCAGTGTCTGAGACTAGATGAAAAATGCTTGTCACACTAAAATATAGTGTTTAGAAACAAAGAAGGACAATGTTTCAGATTAGGACGTTTGAGCTTAGTAATCATGATGATATTTACAGGGATGGGAGCCAACCTGTGTCCTTGCACAGATGAAGAAGGAGAAGCAGTTTATGCAAAAGATAGTCTTATAGCTTACTTGTTTGTCATTGTGACATATGTTCCAAAGTCCTCTGGGGAGTTCTACTGTTCCAAACCATACAAATAATAATTAGTGATAATAAACAGCATTTATTAACTACATATCACAATGTTTAATTCTTGATGCTTATTTTAAATCACTGACTCTTTCTAGAAATTAGCACTATCACTATTTCTCAAATGTAAAATATACATTTAGGGTGAGCTTAATTTGTCAGTATGTGTTATTCACAATTTGTTAGCCCATCCATGAGGGTTGGAAAATAAGAAACAGACATCCAGGCCTTTTAATTTGCATGTAAAGATATTTTGATACTAAGATCCCCTCTATAATACTTCCCATTTAATCTTTATATTTCCTGAGGCTCTTTTTGCCTTGAGTGTCTCAGACTTAACATTATTATTATCTTTTTTTAACACATCGTCAGCTTTGAGGCATGCTGGTTACATGTTCCCTATTTGAGATTTGTGTGGTATTCGTTTCTCATCATGCTTGGGTAAGTACCATTCTCATTATTTCAGACTGAGGACACACACCCATTCAACATAACCTGTCTCTACTGTTGATTATTTCGATCTTATGTCTGAGATGCCTCTTTTTTTCTTTCTTTGCTTTTTAGAACTCTCTATGCAAAACTACTGCTTTGCAAATCTTCTTTCTCAGAAGGAAATCAGTATCTTCAGCTCATACATAAGGAAGGGAGAGCTATGCTTTTCTTTTTTAGCAACAGATTCACAAATCATTTCAAATTCTGCATGAGAGATGGTTTTCTCCCCTCGCTATCAATTCCTTTATATGCTAACATCAGTATGGAGACATTCACATGTATTTTACACTCTGGGTTATAATCCAGGTTATAATACATATATACAGTATGATATATATATATATATATATATATATATATATATATATATATATATCATACTCACCAGAGCCACTCACAGCACCTTCTGTTGGTCCTGTATGTCTTTGAGATGTGCTTAACACTGAATGCTTGGTGAATGCTTAGCACCGGTATCACTCTGATTTTCATTACTGCAAAGAAATATCTCACTCCAGGTATTTTATAAAGAAAAATGACTTGTTTTGGTGCAAAGTTCTGATTGAAGGGTTGAGGCTGATGAAAGATTTCTTCCCTTCAAGATTAGAAAGGCATGAACATCATGAGATAGGAGATGAGAAGCTTGTGTGTACACAAGTACATGTGTGTACTCTGGTCTTTGTCTTCTTACAAAGCCACTATGATTCTGTCATGACTTTGTTGTTGTCATTTTGACACTCCCTGAATTTAATCAGGACTGTCTGTATGACAATGTATTTGGAACTATTCCTGAGTCTGGTCAAATCCTCTGTAGGTACACAAGTGAAGACAGTGCTCCACCAGTAGCCAGCATCTCAACAGAGATGGGTAGAACCCTGTAAGTTCCTTCCTCAGCTGTGCTTGACTGTTGATTAGGCTAGTCTGGTGTTAGCCTATTAAAGGCAGTCACAGCTGCTATGAAGTCATGATTGCATTGATTGTGTCATGCCCTTAATCTCCTTTTCCAAGCCATGCTTTCGAATGAGAGGTCAAATAAAATGCAGAGCTCTTAGAAAGTGGTCAAGGGGAGGTAAGACAACAGTGAAGTAAGAGCATGGTCTGAGCATTGACCTGTGTGAGCTGAACCTTCTCTCTCGGCACTCTTGGGCTTCCATGTCTGGCTGTGTGTGATAGACATAAAGGGGCATGCTAACAGAGCATCAACTAGAGGCCACTGTTGATTGGCTTCTTTGAGTTTCTATAGAAAATCAAACTTACCAGAAGAAGAGCAACTTCTTAAATTCCTTCCCAAATAATAGTAGAGAGAGAATGCTAATCTGGGTGGGACAGACGAGTCCTGAATTAGCAATATCAGTAATGGATATGCTCCTTGTGAAGGGGAAAGCTTCATAGGCTGGGAAGCATCATGTTCTATTTTAAAACTCCATGGACATATCCATCAGGCAATTTGACAGGTAAATTAAGTAGTGTTGAAGCTTCCAAGGAACTTGACTCATATTTCTACCAGGCAGCAACAAATTACAGCCCATCCCACCCACTGGGTGTCCCCTTCAGGAGCTGAACTGGCACTCAAACCAACTTCCTAGCCAAGTCATTGAGAGCCACCCACAGCTGCTGCCACTTCTCCTGAAGGTGGCTATTCCTGGATCAGGCAGGCTTTTCTTCTTACACAATGCACCAAAAAAGCAATTCATTCATTCCTATTGCTTGGTAGAAAGCTGGGGTACTTATAATTCATAGTTTGGTCTGTACAGATTCCTTCTGGGGACAGAGACATGAAATGGCTGACTTTCCATTACTTGTACTATAATTGGAGAGAAAAAATGGCTCCAGTTAAAGTGCATGGAGTTATAGATGAGAACTACAGAGGTCATCATACTATACAGAAATATTCTAAAGCCTGCAGGATGAAGTAAATGAACTAATTGCTCCATCTGCTAATCACTAAGCAGAGTACCAAGCCCCATTGGTCACTTGTGACCTCCTATACAATAAATAAAATCCTATATCCTATCTACGTATTTTGATGTGCCGGTGTTTAATTAAATTACTACCTAAGGACAGCATGCTGCTCGTCATTTTGAAGACACAAATATCAATAATATATAACTTATTTTAGCTATAAGACTAGCCCCTAATCTAAGCACCATAGCCTGTTGTAAGCCCTACCAGTTAGTTACCTGTGACTAGGTTGTCACAGGTGAGTGGATTAATGGTTGGGATGTTTCTTCCCCTTTACTTTGTTTTCAGTTGATATTGAATGTCATGTATGTGCTAGACCCTCTTCAGGGACCTCTCCATGGAGCTGTGGGCATTCCCACTGTGCATCTTCTTAAAGACCATCTTTCTGTTCATATAAAACCCTCCTGGTAGAATTGCATCTCATGTGGAAGAGGTATGTGGAACTTAGGTCTTAAATAGAGGCTCTGAAGGAGCCTTCTTGGTTTGAATAGGAATATGTCTCTTACAGTTGTGAGATTATTAGCTAATGATCTAGGGTATGAAGACAAAAACATAAATATAGACATTCATTCATTGGATAATTGTCTTTACAACTCCTTAGGAAACTTAAAATATTTCCAAACTTTACTTAAAAGGCCTTTAAACATTAATAGAAATACAGATTAACTAAATAATGAATACTTACTGTATTGTTTTTCTCTAAAAATAACAGAAAGCTACGTTTAGATTTTTAAAGAAGTTCCAAATGCATATATTTTCTGAATATTCATTGCTCAGTTTTCCCTAACATGGTCCTCTTACATTACTGAGATACGTCTGTTAAAACTAACAAATTACCAGTGGTGTGTTACTAACAACAGAATTCCCAATTTTCTTTTGTATTTTTCTGGTATTTTCACCAATAAACTATCCGCCTTTATGTTGTTACTCTGGTTTCTTGTCAAGGACTACAAATTAATTAACTAACTTGATTTGTAGTGATTGCCACATCTAACTTGAGGTATTTTTGTGAAAGAGGCAACAGTTTGCTATTATCTATGGCTTTAGATGTAGACCAGAATTGCCCAAAGTCACTCTCTGTAGAATGCCTAACAGGGTGATGTTCCCTACCTCTATTCTTTGAACCACACCACTAGCCTTTTTTCATTCTGCATGCCATTTTCTTATCACATTCCCTTTGTAGTCATCTTTCCCAATCCAATGGTTAAGGACAATTTTTCCTAGAAATGTTTCCTACCTTCCTATATTGGGTCAATATCTGTGTTCACTTTTTTGTGAACATGTTCCCTCTCAAGTGTGTCAATGTGATTTTTTTTCATTTTTGAGGTTGTTTTATTGATGTATGTCTTTTTTAGATAATAATCTCCATAGAGGAGGGGACAATGCCTCTTCATGACCTCCAGTGTCCCTCTGTGCCATGAACAGAGTAAGTATTGATAACTATCTTTTGAATAATTTAATGATTATACATCTTTGGCATTATAGATCTATTAAATGCATGCCTTACTCTTTGCCTTGAATATTTGGTTTGCCTAGCATATTTGGTTTGCCTAGCCAGCATCCTTAACCCTGAGTCCTTTCCTAAGCACTTGTCCCATTTTAATGTAAAAACCTAAACTTTAGTCTGTGAATATAGTGTTCATTGGATGTATAGTTGTTCAAGAAGTGATGTCTGCTTGTGGGGAACAGATACCTGTCTTTGCAAACAGTAGAATCAACAGAACTATTCCAACAAGTGCAGAGGGTAAGGTACATGAGCAGAGAAAGGACTCAGAGGGGAAAACAGTAATAATCCCATGGTTTATCAACAACAGGATGTCACATCTCATTCTTTTGTAAGCATGGTTGTTTGTTGTATTAGCGCCATTATCAACTAAAGTCTTTTTTTTCTCTTTTTTCTCCATTTTTAATTTAAATTAGAAACAAGATTGTTTTACATGTCAATCCCAGTTCCCTCTCCCTCCCCTCCTCCCATGCCCCCACTAACACCCTACAAATCCCATACCATTTCTGCTCCCCAGGGAGAGTGAGGCCTTCCATGGGGGGGGGAGGTCTAAAAGTCTATTTTTAGTTGACACAGACTCAAACCAAACCAACTCAAACAAAGTGAAATACTTGGCCAATAAGTAAAAAAAAAATGAATCAGATGAAATATAGCCCAAACAGCAATTAAAATGTATAGAAAATGGAAATTGAAGGAATGGTTCCTGATAATCATTCTTTGGGATTTAATTGGTCCTGGGTCTATTACTGTCTGTAATGAAGTAGACTGAAAAATAAGAGAAAAGTTGTGATGGACTTTTGTAGGAACTGGGTCAATATTGAAGCAAAGCACCAATGCCCCAAACTCCTTAGTTTTAAAGAATTACCTAAGAAGAGTTTGTTTTTAGAGTGTTTACATTGATTTCTTTTGGAAAATTCAAAATTAGTCCAAACTTGAGTTCAGTAAAGGTTTTAATTAGCATTTTAAAAACATAGCCATGTTATAAGAGAAAGAAGCTTGTAGAGAATTCCACCTGTGTGTTAATGACTGATTTTAGAAACTTTGACATCTCCTATTCTACCACCAGGGATAAGCCCCAGCCCTTATCTGTCAGGCTCTTAATCTGAGCACCCAGCACTGGAAGATAGGATCTCTCTCTTTGGATGTTTTTGAGGTAGCATGAAACCTGGACTGGGAATGGAGGACTGATGATTGTGGTCCTAGTGGGGTTCTGAGTCATCACAGCACAGCTTACCTGACAGTCAATGTGCCAAAACCCCCAGAGCAGCTCCTGTTTCCACATTAGAGAAAACACGAATGTTTACCAGTTGCCTTTTGCTTTCTAGAACATTTGGATATATCCTATATATTCAGTTCCTAGGTCCCCTTGTCATGTGACTGAAATATTCCTCCTTGCATGTACATACATCTCAGTATGTCAGAGTGAATCCTACTGTCTCCATTATGGAAAGAACTTCCTTGGCCATTCTAATAATTATACAGAATTAGAGAGAGAGGCATGTTGTTAATATTTTCATTTATATTCATTCCTCCTTTTGGATTCTTTTGGATTCTGATTCTTATCAGATCCTATCACTGGTCTGTAAACTGTGACTTGAGTCTCCATTATATCCTATACTTAACCCAGCACACACAACAAAGTTTCTGATCGAATGGATTTTCTTTGGAGTTTATAAACACATTTCTTTCCAGGTGTAGTGAAATTCTACAAGGCAGGTTGGTGGAAAACCATGCTGGGGCAATGACCTTGTGGCATGATTATCTGTCCTCTAGTTTGGATAGAAACTGGGCTTTCGATACTACTACCACACTTTCTTCCTTCTTGTAGAAAACAAATGAAGGCTGCTGTGAAAGGAGGCTTGTGAAAAGAATGCATATGTCATGTTCTAAAATATGCAGTGCCATGAGTCATGAGGATTGACACACAGACAGAATCTATGTAAATGAATTAGTGATCAAAGATAAACTTGTTAGGAACACAGACTTCCCCTGGCATCACTCTATACATTCTTGAGATTGTCACTGCATTATTCATGGAAAGAAAGTGTTTATGGGTCTTGGTGTTCATATAGATTTTTATAGCCTACCATAGTCTTTGGTGGTACCTTAAGGGCATGATTTAGAACATTTTGTGATAATACAATTTGACATACACTATTTAAAGTAATGAGTTCAGGAATCAGCTTGCTGAGTTTCAAAACTCAAGTGCTGACTAGTTATAGAAACTCACCAAGCCTCAGTTTTAAGGGGCCAGTCCTGAAGTGACTAAACAGAACAGCACAGAGGCTTCTATTAATTATAAACTGTTTGTCTGATGGCCTAGGCTTCTTACTAGCTAGCTGTCTCTTAATTATTAACCCATAACTACTAATCCATGTATTTCTATATACCCTCATCTTACTGGAGAATGCCCAGCATCTTATCTTCCTATATGATGTTTCTCTGGCCTCTCCTATATGTCTCCTCTCCCCAAAATTCTTGTTGTTTGGTATCTCTGCCTATACTTCCTGCCTGTCTACTGACCAATCAGTGTTTTATTCATTAACCAATAAGAGAAACATATGGACAGAAGGACATTCTCCATCATACTACCTCATAGATCTTGATTAGAAATAGATCTTCCTACTTCAAATAAGAAAGAAATCGCTTATAGGCCATGCCCCTCCATTTTGGGTTTTATTTAATTCCAAGTTTAAATGTCAACCAAAAATAGCCATAACATCTACCTTATGTGTGTGTTTGCTATGTTACAACATTTTACACTGGTTTAATTACATGAAAGGCTTTCTTAAAGTTTCTTAGTAGATATTCATTTATTCAAGTGTGTGTGTGTGTGTGTGTGTGTGTGTGTGTGTGTGTGTGTGTGTGTGAAGACATGGTATCACCAGCCTAGATCATGGTATTCATATCAGTCTGGCATTCAACTCATAGAAATTCACCTATTTCTAGCCCTGGAGTACTGTGTTTACAAGCTTGTGCCACAACACCTAGCCATTGTTGTCTTTTACATTACTCAAGACATGGCTTGGTACCCAGCAGGAACTCAATGTGTGATCAATAGCCTGTAATAAGTGTCACATTTTATCAACTGACTCCATCACCACTCCCCAAACAAGTGGTCTGTCTCCATCTGAATTCTGAGAAAAGCATGGTTCTTACTTTACACAAAGAAATTCTTCTACACTAGACTCTATTCTAGATATTTGAAGGGGCTATTTCACATTTTTGCCTCTTCCCTGCCTCGTTGTTCCATCCCAGAGTCATCCTGAATCAGCTTATAGTGGTGAACTGACCAATAGACATGCCAGAGAAGCCTGCTGAGGGGAACATGCTGTTTATTCCAGCCTAAGTCATCTACCTAAATTCTCCTGAGTATTTGGCTGGTGGATGTCTTTATGGTGGATGTTACCTAGCTGATACTGATTAGGACATGAAGAGTCTTAAAGGTACCTATGTGGAATCTCTCTAGTGTGCACTGAAATGGTTCTACTTTGGTAGATCCTGCCTGCCTCATCGGCTTCATCCCTTTCCCCTATTTACTCCAGTTAGTCTTCCCCAAAATTGTACTTATACTTTACAAATAGATCATTCCATTTCAGTCTTGGGCTTACATCTGTTTCTTTTTTTTTCTTTTTTTCTTTTTTTTTTTAGGAAAGTTTCCCTAGTGCCACTACAAATAAATTTTCTCTTATATTTTGGTTCTCATTTTATTATAATTATCACCTTGGAAAATGTATTTAGTATCACTAAGGAAAAGGTAGGAAATGCTTCTTTGGGTGCCCATGATACTATGGTTTCATTTCTCTGATACAGAATGCTGGTGTCTATTTTTTTGCCTTTGTTTCTTGGGCTCATGTTCTTAGAGGCCCAAGAATGTGTCTGTGTTTTGTGAGCTAAAACTATGTACCTAATAGGAAGCTTCATGTCTGGCTTATTATATACTCAGCCAACAGCTGTCATAGACGTGAATATAGATATTGGGTTCATGGGCAGATTTGAAAGCAATCATAGTGTGAGGATCAGAACCAAGAAAAGAACTGGTAAAAAGCAGAGTGTGAGTGGTTCATTTGCAAGTTGAGAATGACCAAAGTGCATGGAAGTGTTTGCACTGTATAGATAGATCTCCTGGACAAGTTTTCAATGAAACATCAGACTCTATCAGGATAGTAGAACAAAATCCAAATTCATAGTTTACAATGAACCCCCTGAAAGGAGCAGTGCAAAAGGCAAATGAGGGAACATGAATTATGACTCAATTTATTTCCTACATAGGTCTTAAAAAGGAGGAAGTAAATTGTTATTTTAAAATTTTCTTTATAGCCACTTCTAATTATTAGTAATTATTTTAGACATGGAATATACAGATATAAAACCAACAAAAGACAAGGAAATACCTTTTTTAAAAAAATGTGAATATATGTTTTCTTACTACCATCCTAAATACAAATGTTGGCTACTTAAAAAATGTAGTCTGTGGTCAGTGAGAGTTTCAGGAAAAATAAAGCATTTGAATCAGTTAGACCATGGTATGCAACAAACTGGTGGAACCAGAGTTGGATGACTAGGGTCTGTTTGGTCTCATACATACCACTGCATTAGAATTGAAACCTTGGGAACTCCATTTAAGATTACCCGACTTTTGTTTCCTACAGAATTCGGCCTGGCAAAGTTTTCATTTTTGACTTTCTGGTTGAACTTACCCTTTAGAACTTTTAACTAAGAGCATTCCCTGGAAGTTGTGAGTGCCTGAGCTGGCCCTGAGGGTAGACAAGAGGTGAAATTCACTTGTGGCAACTTGCAGCGCCTTTGGTGGTTTTCACTGTGGTGCCCTCTCTCTGACCTCTTTCCTCACACATTCCACTGGGCTGTGCAGAATCTGCATGGCTGTAATGAATACAAGTTGAAGGGGAAGTTAAATCCATGTAACCTTTAAAACCTAGGGGAGATTTACCATCGTGTGCCCTTTGGAATGCACACTGTTCACACAGTCAGCAAACTGCAGGTCGGTCTATAGCTGGTATTCAGCATAAAGCACATTGTCACACTGACAGGCTAAGTTGATACAGTGATGCTGAAATATTAACATAAATATATATCAGTGCTGGTCCTGACAGACATACGCACTGGAAGAGTTAACATCAGTTTTTGAGTTAGCAGTTATTTACCCATATGTTACAAATGGCAGTTTTTCTGAAGTACAATCATCTGGAACTTGCTGCTACAGTTTTTTGTTTTTTGTTTTTTGTTTTGTTTTTTTTTTTACTACAAAGTAACATGCTTAATACTGGCAGCCTTTGATTTCTGGTATGCAGTATCAAGAAGAGAAAGGGTTTCTGTCTTTTTTCTTGCTTATAAGAATTTATTTTCCTTATTTTAAAGTACATATATGTGTCTTCAAGGTGAGTATGTGTACATGGGTTCAGGTGCCTGGAACTGGGAGGGGCATTGACTCCCTGGAGCTGGAGTTACAGATGTCGAGGAGGTAGCCTACTCTGACACTCACCTCTGTTAACAAAGATTTTTTTGACCCACCAGGTCCCATGACCTCTTTAGCCCCAAATAAACACCTAGACACTATATTAGTTATAAAATTGATGGCTGATGATTAGGGTGTCTTATGGGCTAGCTCTGTCATAATTATTACCCCATAACTACTAACGTATGGATTTCTACAAGGTCTTATCTTACTGGAGAACATCTGGCACATCCTGTCTTTCCAGTCTGCTATATCATTCTCCTTTTGGTGGGCTCCCTCTGCCTCCCTTTTCCAGAATTCTCCTCATTTCCTCATCCCGGCTATCTTCCTGCTTCTATTTTCCAAACAGTGTTTTATTCATCAACCAATAATATACAGAAGGACACCCCCCATCACACCTCATATGTAAAATTCTGGAACATATGAAGGGGCCAGACCTGCAGCTCCAAAGTTACAGGATCTCTACACAAAGTAACAATAGAATATCCAAGAGGAGTACCAGTGAAAGGCCAGTATCAAGGGTATAGCAGAATACATAGGCCTCCAACCACACTAATGACTCATATCATTGAACACTGACAAGATGTGTGGACTCACTGGGCCACACTACAGCTTCCATGCTGAAATTTTATTGATTGGTTGGTTGGTTTTGTTTGTTTGTTTTACTTTTCAATTTTGTCTTGGTGGGGAGGTTGCAAGGGCAGAGGGTGGAAGCAAGGGGATGGGGAGATGAGTGGGATTGGGATGCATGATGTGAAATTCACAAAGAATCAATAAAAATTAAAATGAAAAGAGATGTCTAGGAACTAGAAATACATCTCAGGATGGAGGGTCTTGTATTTCAGTAGGAAGCTTCCATCTTAAAATGTTTGCTGTCTTCTTGCTATTGTGTATCTGAGCTCTTTGAGGGGTGGTGGTACAACAGAGCACACCTGGCCACCATTCAGGGCTACTCCACTGGACACCACACTGTGGGCTTCACACCATGTCACCATGTCATACTATTCTCTCAGTCCTTCACACCCTTTTGGCATCCCCTTTAGAAAACCCTCACCAGGAGTATACTTCCTTGAGCCTTGTCTTTCCTTTACACTGAGTTTTAACTCTGACAGCCTTTTTACCAAAGAGCTGAGTCCATATCATGCAAACTGTGCCGCTGGCACCAATCATTCATACCCAAGAGCTTCTGAAATCCCTCTCTTAGTTCTGGTGACTGTCTTCCTCGG
Source organism: Cricetulus griseus (assembly GCF_003668045.3). NCBI lineage: Eukaryota > Metazoa > Chordata > Mammalia > Rodentia > Cricetidae > Cricetulus > Cricetulus griseus. The sequence goes on along the minus strand of NC_048595.1, from coordinate 434,313,030 downwards.
GTCAAGTATTTACAGTTGCGTTTTTACAATTGTTAATAGAAACAGTGCTTAAATTAGATATAGGTATCTGGTTGCAGAAAAGGATTGGATAGGTCAGCATAGGAGCAGTGTATACTTTAGCAGGTTTTCCATCTTCAGACTCAGCAAGAGATTTAAAGTTACCATCTGTGAGACTTACTGGTGTCTGTGGCAGCCCCCTCCTAGCATGCCTTTCCAGTTTAATAATACCCCATGCTTCCCCATTTACTTCCCTATCTAATCTCTACTACTTCATCTACAAATTGCAGTAGGCTTTTCTTTATGTTTATTCATGGTGCTCCCACCCTGAAATGCATTTTCTGGGTTTCTGCTTATTAAAATTCATTCAAATGACAGGACTCAGGGCAGACGTCTTCAGGAGATATGAGCAAGCACTCCCATATGTCTCAGTCAGAAGTCATTATTTCTTTCTTTATGGTACATTGTGTATTGCTCACATTTCTAAAAGATAATCAATCTCATCAGTTGCTGTTACTTGTGGTCTGTATACATGTATGTATAAAATATACACATGCATATATGTATATAACATGTATTTATCTCATATTCATTTATTTAATATTGTCGACTCCTGCAAGGCCTTAAAAACAGGGGTCTTTCGGTCCACTAAGACAATAGAGAATTTGTGGATGGAAACTGAGAATATTATTTTGTGTAACACAAGATTATTCATTGAACTGGGGAAATGTATTAGTTGGTGGAGCTTCTTGAGCATGAGATTCTGCCTCTGAGCCTCCAGAGCACACATATAAATTTAGGATGTGATGTATATTCTATTAACTCCAATGCTGGGAAGGTAAGTCAGGTGGATCCTTGGTGGTTGCTGGCTAGTCAGACCAGGATACTTGTAAGTACTAATACAACAACAACAGCAGCAGCAACAACAATAACAACAGCAACAACAACAAAACTCCACTTTTTCTTCTCTCAAGTCACACATTTCACCATGCTATTGAAAAACAAAGTGCAGTATCTTGGGATGTTTGAAAAGAAATCAAAGCAACTAAAGCAAATCACTGACATTTTATGTAGTGTAGGGAGTCCATTCATTTATACTTACTATTAAATTTACACTAGAACTGGATCATAATATGTATGTTTGGTAAGAAACTTTCCACATTTCAAAACACATGAGGATATATAAGGTAGAGATCATATTAATGTTAATTAATATTAAGATATTAAAATACCACATCAATAAATACTGATTTCCAAACAATTTTATTAGTTTAATGGTATTTTAGCATCATACTGTTATGTATTTGATAAATCTCTTATCATTAGCCACTGTGAATACTGTGATGAAGAATATCTTAGTGTCATGTATGCTTTATGTTTTAAATATATTTGCATATATATTTGTATATTAATGTTAATATCCCTTTAAAATGACTTTCAAAAAGTAGAATGGATAAAGAAAAATATATGCATTCAAATTTTTATTTGTCTGGAATATTTAATTTGTCTGGAAGAATACTTCCATTTCTACCAACAGTGTGTGATAGAAGCTTTTATTTTTTGTTTTAACATTTCTCACACTGAGTGTCTTGTTTTCATTTTCACTACTGTTAAGCTGAAAAGCAAATATTGGTGCCTGATGATTTTAATGAGAATTTGATTGTTCATGTGGTTTAGTGCCTTTCTGTTCAATTAGAGTGCAAGTAAGACTTTTGTATAAAGGCTTATTTGCAGTCACCTTTTAAAGATTTTTAGTTTGTATAAGTTATTTGTGTAGTCATATCAGTGAATATTGAATACATATTTTGGGTGCTTTCTACAAGTCAACCCCTTATTTGATATTTCCTGTGTTCTCACAGTTTAAAATGTTTTAAAATAAATATGCAATTCATTCATATACTCTGAGTTTGATATAATGAATAGAAATTCTTTCTCATTTCATTTCAAGATTAAGAAATATAAAGTAATATTGCTTAAGTTGCTATCTAGATTAGTTTTTCCATATATTTTGGATTCATTTTGAGGTTTTGGTAAAGAATGATGTAAGGAACCTCTTTATGTTTCTCTCACATGACTAACCTTCACAACTTAAGATCACTTCCCCTCATTTCAAAATGCCTTTTAGTGCAAAGAATTTAATGATCTCTATAGGAAAATCTATTAGTATCTTACTTTATACTTTCAACTCTGAATTAAAACTTTATCCTAAACTATTGTACTTACTTTATAAACACATATTTTTGTTTTGTATCAATAATTCAAGACGTGGTATGAAAAAGAAATGAACATTTTTTGTTTGCTAAATCTCACACATCCTAATTTTTATTATTTGTGTGTTTATTCATTTACTTATTTATTGAGACAGGGTCTCCTGTTCCCTGGTCTGGTCTCTAACACACTATGTAGTTAAGGATGTCCTTGAATTCATGACCCTCCTGCCTTCTCTCATGTGCTGGGATTTTAGGTGTATGTCATCAAGTCTAGCTACCACTTGTACAGATCTTCTAAGTTTTACTACTGTCACCACAGAATGATTAGTAAATACGTGTATATTAGTTGATGGATAACTGTGACATTATTAGCAGCCAATGCATCTTTGATTGGGATTGAAAATCAGCCTGTTTTTGTCTATGACATTCACTATTCAAGAAGAACAGCAGGTTAGCTTCAGAACAACACACACTTGCATGGTCTAGGTAAAGCGTTCACCATAGGAGCATGAAGACTGGAGTCTGATCCCCAAAACCCATGTAGAGATCCAGGCATGGAAGAGTGAGCCTACAATCCCAGTACTTGGGAATTGGCCATAGATCCCTAGAGCTTGCTGGCCAGGTAGTCTAGCCTAAATCAATGGCCTTTAGGTTCAATGAGAGACCCTGTCTCAAAAATATGATGGAATGGGATTGAAGAAGTCCTCTAATGTTCAGCTCTGTCCTCTATGAACACACACATGAACCTGACTACAGACATACACACAAAATCTATACATCATAAAAATAACACAAACTACCACTAAAAATTCAGAAGGTATCAAGAAGACTTACCCATCTGCATACCATTCTCTTTAGGCTTCTTTGTGATAGGCAACTCTTTTTGGTGACAACTGGTTTAAATAAAAGAGAAAACCATTGGGTGAGAATATATTCTGCAAGTAAAATAAAATATAGGATACCACATAGTCTAATTTTAGCATGTATTTCCTGGAACAAATGTTAATTATGAACATTATTAATTATTGCTTTCCTGGCCAACTAAGGAATTTAAAAGATTTATTAAAAATGTCTTATACATAATGTGTTTTGATAATATTCTTTCCCTTTGTACAACTCCTCCCACATTTTTTCCACCTCCCTACATACCCAATTTCATGTTTCTTCTTTTTATATTTCTCTCTAAAAACCATAAAACAAAAAACAAAGGTTAAAACAAACAGTGCCAATACAATAAAAAAATGTACAAACAAAAAGCAAGCACACACACACACACACACACACACACACACACACACACACACACACACACACTATGGAGCCTATTTTTGTTTCAGCTCCTCATGGGAATGGGGCTTCCACAGAGCATGGTTGATATCCATGTTTGATATTGTCCATTGAAGAAAACTGATTTTTCCTTTCCTAGCAGGTATAATTTTCAAATAGCTTCTTGGTTAGGGTAAGGCTTTATGGCTATTTCCCCTTCTCAGTGCTGAGATTTTATCTGGTTTCAATGTGTTTGGGTCTTGTGTGTGCTGTCACAGTCTCGGTGCATAATATGGGTATGAGCTCTGTTGCATCTGGAAGAAGCTATGTCCTTGGAGTCATCTACCACTTCTGACTCTTACAATCTTTCTGCCTCCTCTTCCACTTAAATTCCTGCACCTCAAGGGGAGGGCTATGATAGAGACATCACTTTTAAACAGTGCCTGAACATATTTCTTAGAGAATATCAGAGAATTTTGAAGTCGGTATTCTATCACAAATTTATACCCACAGCCTTATTTCTCAGAAAAAAAAAATCTATAGGATGTTAAGTTCCCTGTTGGAATGGCAGCACTTGTTAATTAATAATCACATATTTGTTTATTGTCTGGTCAATATGTGACTCTGAGTGTGATCTATGGTATCCACATTTTGTTTGAAAGTTTTGGCAAAGTCTGTTTTCTCCAGACAGCGTCTAGTCACTATCAGTGACAAACACAAGCCAGAAATGTAATGCCTATGGAGCCAACTTTCAGGGAAGGGTGGATTCCTATCTTGTTGTCACACTACACAAAGATTAACAGCCATTGGAAGGATGATGACACCAGCATGAGAAATCGCTGTGTCCACTCTAGGCTTGACTTGCTGTCCATCACCTCAGTACATATGATTTCTAAGCATCAGCCTTACCCTTCCTGCCCACGGCCATTACCTACTTAGCAATACCAATTGCTTCTCCCTGTTTGGAAAACCTTGATTAAATGATATCCCCTCCCGGTTACTTTATCAAGTGGATTATTGACAGCTTTGTGTTAACTGACTGCCGGTGTTTCTTTGGCAAACTGCCAGGCAGATGGGACAGCAGCTGTTTCTTAAGATGGGGAAAAAAGAATTGCAAAGTGATACAGTCTTGAAGGCCTTTTCGAGATGACAGATCATTAGCTGACCCTGAAATCCTTGTGTGTGTGTGGCATCCCTTTGGAGTCTCAAAAAGACCGACAATTGCATGGCAGAGGTCATTGATTGCCTCATGCAAAATCTTCACAGCTTGTAGGAAACAGGTGCACTATGGACTCTGTAGAAGTGGCTAGGTGGAAGAAGTGAGTGCTTTTGGCTTATTTCTCACAGAGCAGGACTGCCACAGGTGACAGAACCACAGAACTTACATGGGACTTGATTTTCTACTTCCTTGAGCTGAAATCACATCAAGAGTCCATTGAACATACTGGAGCTCTACACAACACAGTGGCTGATTCTTACTTAAAAACTCATTAGAAACAGTTTTTTGGCCATGGTAATAAAAAATATTTCATTTGTGTTTTTTGCTTCCCTTTCAAAATACCATTAGATTTCTCTCCTTCTCACATGAAACTACCTTTCAATTTGAAACTGGAGATAGATAGTTTAGCAGCATGTTGAGGGGGAAAAACTTTAGATTAATCAATATCATTTCATTATAAGATCGATATTTATACTTAGTGAGTTAAAAGAAAAATTCATAATGTTGAGTGTGTAGGGAAGAGATGTGGGTCCTTGAGGAGTTGGGAGAGAGGATGAATACAGTCAAAATGCATTGAACAAAACTCTCAAAGAATAAACACAATATTGAAAAAATATTATTTATTTTCCTGATACTTCCCTTCACTTTAAAAAGAAAATTTTATTACTATCTATTAATTATACATAATGATGGGTTTTATTATGACAATTCATGTGTAAGTAATATATTTCAATCACATTCATGCAAAGCTAGCAATGAGAAAATGTCATATGACATTAAATGAAGGTGGAAAATACACATAACCACTTAAACCACCTTCAACTGCAGGGCTTAGTAGAATGAACTGTATCAGTATTAGCATACAACCAATCTTAAGAGCTTTCTCAATTTGCAAAACTCAAACTCCATATCCGTTCAAAGCAACTCCTTTCCCTTCTCACTGCAGGTTCTTGCCACCATCATTTCACTTTAAAGTGCTGTGATTTTCCTTTTTAGACATGTCGCATAACCAGAAGTTCAGAATACCTGTCATTTCATCTTGCTATTTTCACTTAAGATAGTGTTCTAAGAGGTCATACATGTTGGAGCATTTGTGAATTTCCTTCCTTTTCAAAGCTGCAGGAACATGCCATTGTGAACATGCATATTTTGTTTAGCTTTTGACACTTGGTTCATATCATTTTGGATACAGAAAATGATATCACGTTTTACAATGTTGATATTGTTGAGTAGTGGGAATTCTTTGCAAGTTCTTGGTATTACCCACTTATCTTGTATGTAATTTGCAAATTTATTTGTTGCTCCTTGGGTTGCTGTTCCCACTGTGTATGTGGAACACACTTGTTCACAAAAGTCCCTTTTGGCTATGACCTTATGCTTACACTACCAGCATCTCAGGCAAGATGTGCCTGCTGATGTAATAGTGGCACAACCGGTAGTAATGCAAATGTTTTCTAACCATGAATATTGTAAGCAGAGGCAAATGCTGTGGATGAGGTCATGGGCCACAGGAAACTACTACTTTGCTTCATCAAATGAATATTATATATCTGTCAGGATATTTTATTGATGTATCTATTGGGACTGAGCACCACAATTCTGTATTTTGATTGGTTGTGGTTTCCTGTAGTGGTCTCTGTCTGATGCAAAGAAAAGTTTCCTTGACAAAACTACTGCTATCTGTGGGGTATAAGGACAAAAGCTTATATATTTTTGTTGTTGTTGTTTTGGTTTGGTTTGGTTTTTTGAGACAGAGTTTCTCTGTATAGCTTTGGAGCCTATCCTGGCAATTGCTCTGGAGGCCAGGCTGCCCTCTAACTCATAGAGATCTGCCTGGCTCTGCCTCCCAAGTGCTGGGATTAAAGGTATGCACCACCAAAGCCTGGCTGAAACCTTATATTTGTATGTATACTTGTATGTTGCCACTATTTTCAGCCAGACATGTCTTCAGGAAAGAATTTTTTCTTGCAGTGGGCAATAGTTACTGTGGATATAACTGCTTGACATGGTTGAGAGTAAGTGTCTGTTGCTGTGGTCTATATTGTTGTTGAAGCTTAGTGAGCCACTGCTTAACCCTAAATGGGTGAAAATAATACAGATACCTTATAAAGCTCAATGCAGAAAAGGGAATATTGAAGAAAAGGGGACTGAAAAAATGTAGGCACTATAGTGGAGGGGAGAAGGTTGGATAGCTGTTTCTTCTGAATGAGAAATGATCATTGGGACTTAAATTAGAGCAGCTATGATCACATGCATGATACCCTCAAGATTACAGACCTACTACCCCTTATTGTGGGAAAGAAAAAAGTTAATAAGGCTGTCAAGGTCTTGAAGCTCCCATAGGTGATATAAGTGGTAAATGATGAGTGACTTCTGAAATACAGTGTTATACTAGGGTATCTTGAGAGGTGTAATTTTTCTCTATCATCCATGCTGTGGGGGAGATTTTCAGTGATGTAGCTGCCTATAAGTTGCCCAGGAGAATTCCTTGTGCTATAGTTTTACCTTTGAGTTATTTATGTTCCTGAAAGAATTTCCAATAAACCCATTGGAATACCATGCTAGACTTGGATGAAACCCTCTATTTGGTCTGTGCTTCTCTCTCTAGCTATGATGAATAGAGATACACATCACTTTATTTCTCCCAGGAAAAGTCACACAACAACTTTCTGGTGGAAAGAATTTGTATCAGAGGGTGTGACCAGATAGCAATGCTTCTTGGTGTGTGTTTAGGTTTTTGTTTGTTTGTTTGGTTGGTTGGTTGCTTTTTTTTCTATTGGGAAGTTGATTAAGGGAGATAAATCTGTGGCAAACTGCTTGGCAATGATAGCATATGTGTGCCAGGGGAAGAATGTGGTGCGTGGTATAGAATTTATAATCTAGGATGATTAGAAATTCAGATAGTAAATTTCACAAACTGGCTCCATTCCAACACTCCTGAATGTGAGCCTGAATCCAAATTGCATTGTTAAAGAGAAAAGAACAGCAAAACTGTGAAATGTACAATTAATGAACTCCCCAAATACAGGGATGAAAATTGTCTCTAAATGAAATAGATAAAGGCTTGCTAAATGAAATTCTATCTTGTACTCTGAAAGTCATGGGTCCAGAAGGCCTCCTACACCAAATATGCTTGGGATTTTTCTTAGCAAATGTGTATCACATCAGACAAAAATAGTTACATGTAAAACAAATGGATAAAAAAATAGAAATGAACAGATGGTATGTCAGGGTAATAATATCCAATTGTATCATATTATACATGAGCTATTATTGTATCTCAGGACAGCCTCTGGCCAAAGATTTAAACATAGTAGAATAAAGTCTTACCCTACCTCCTTATTTTAAGAAAATTGCAAGTCAGTGAAACAACTTGTCATACTTGTGACACAGAACACCTACTCCCACAGCGTATTTCCTAGTTATCTCCTGGAAAGTGTAAGCAACCTGTTAGTCCTTGGTCAGATTGGAATGTCCAAGCACTGCTGCTATGGTCTTAAATCACAGGGCTGACCATTTTAGGGGCTTCTGAGCAATACATGAACAGCACTTTCACTTTCTTGGTCTTTAGGGAAGCCAAGGATTTTGCCTCCTCTACAGCAGTATGCGTTTGTGGTGTCTTTTCTCATGTACTGGAGTTGGTGGTGGGAACTGCTTAAAACTACTTTCTTATCCCTCTCAGATGTTCTCACTGAATCTGAAATAGATGTGTAATCTGCAATCACTTAACAGTCTTTAAAAGCACTTCTGTTCGAACTTCACACCATGATTTTGCATTTAGTTTATGCCCTTTCACCAATGCAGAGCCAATAGCAGAGATACACCACTTGAACATCAAATTCATTTCGATATCTCCACAACATCTCAGTCAACTCAGGGCCTTCTTGATAAAAGTTCTCCACATTCTTGGGGAGGGGAAGGGGAGAAGTGCTGAAATGTCCATGCATGAAAAGTGGTTTACATTAATAAAACATTGAAGGACACTGACTATTTATGGCTGAATCCAAATGCCAGTAAGTGTTGAATGATAAAATTTAAGGGATTGCAATTAAAGAATGGGTAAACAGCAGCAGTGATCTTAAGGCACAGAAAATTCTTTGCACATAAGTATATTTGCTTTGAACGTTCCAGTAGACAGCAGAACCACTGCCTCATCCTGAATTGGGACTGTGAAAGATGCTTCTAGACTGTGTTAGTCAGGGTTCTCTAGAGTCATAGAACTAATGGAAATTCATTTGTTTGTGTGTGTGTGTGTGTGTGTGTGTGTGTGTGTGTGTGTGTGTGTGTGTGTGTGTGTGTGTTGTTTGTGTATTAGGGTAATTTATAGTGACTTACAGACTGTTATCCAAATAATCCAGCAATTGCAAGCTGTGAATAGAAAGTCCAAGAATCTAATAATTGTTGAGCTCTCTAAGGCTGGGTGTCTCAGCGGTCCTCTGAATAGTCTGGAATCCTGAAGAAATAGGCTTCAACGCCAATGAAGGAATAGATGTCTAGCAAGATGAGGACAAGCAGAGAAAGAGCAAAAGCTTCATTCTTCTATGTCCTCATATAGACTTACAGAAGAAAGTATGGCCCATATTAAAGGTATGTTTCCCTGCCTCAAGATTTGGATTAAAGGCCTGTGTCTTCCAGCCTTAAGTTTGAGTCAAAAGTGTGTGTCTTCCTACCTCAAAATTCCTGACGAGAAGTGGATTAACCTAATTCAAGCCAAGCAGAAAATCTCCCCAATGTGTGTCCTCCATTTCTGGATGGTAGTTCATCTGAGGTATAGTCTACTTGACAACTAAGAATAGCCATCATACAGACTGCTTCAAATGGCCCCTGAGAAGAAAAATCACCACTGACTGAAATGATGCTATAAAGCATGCATCTTTTGTCTTTAAAGAGATTTCTGTTTAGAACAGGAAAAACTAGTCCATATATTAGGCATTGACCCATTAATAGTGGAAAGCACAAAGTAAGTGGCCTCTCAATTAATGGTGTTTAGGGAAAACAGGCTACTAATGTCTCTAAGCAAATTTTTCACTAGTAACAATATCTTACTTAACTCTTAATTTTTTCCAAGTAATTCTAAATTGAAAATTCCAAGTAAGTTGGTGCTTATGTTGTCTATTCTTTGGAAACTGTGATGTCAAATAACAACTAGTAAAAAAGTAATCCTTTCATGGAGTGTCGTATGCTCTGTAGAAACTGTAGGTAACTGTTGGTTCACTGATTTTGCCTCATATGATTATGTATCATTCATCTACGGAACACTGCGGGGAATTTATTCTGGAAGACATCATCCTTTCATTTTCTTATTAAAGGAGAGAAATTCTCTTCTGTATTTAAAGTGAAAACTGCAAGAGAATTTCTCATCTTCCTTAACAGTTATGCCCTGGAAATAGTCCTGACTGCCTGGAAAGGGAGACGGGACAAGCAGGTGAATTTAAGCTATCTGATGAAGATTTGATTCTAAATTGTGAAACAAGTAGAGAACTTCTTCCTGTGTGCTAACTTTTAATATAGCATAGGATCATATCACTAAATTTAAAAGTATGAACATAATCTAGGCATGGTGGCTCATACTCTTCATTCCAGTGTGTGGTAGACTGGGGCAGAGAGATTTTTGGATTTGGAGTCTGTGTGGGTTATGTAGTGATATCCAGAAAAGCTTGGGCTACACAATGAGCCCTTATCTCAAAAAAACAAACTAAACCAAACAACAAGCAAAAACAAAAACAAACAAACAAAAACTATGAACATATTTGAAATGTACTGAGACCTTGGAGTTTGAAATACTTGGTTCATAATTATTACAATCCATGACAACATGGGTAAATGTGACAAATCAATATGACTTTATTGATGTCCTTTTCTCTTATTGGGCTTGATTCTAGGTCCAAGGGCTTGATAATAGCATATATATAGCTATCAGTAAATAATCTCCAATAGTTTTTTCTTTTTGTTTGATCTTGATATGGTAGTTAACATAGCTCAATTGGCTTCATGCTTTCTCAGCGCTAAGGATAGCCTTGAGTTCCTGATACACCGGCTTCAATGGCTGCATGTAACCATGATCAGCTTAGTGGCTGTATTTCTTGATGTAACTAGCAGATAGCAGATTCAACTCTTGTTGCTACATAGCATTTTTGTTGTTTGTTTTTGCCCTAGGGAGTGGAGAGAGATAGAGTAAAATAAATTTGCTTGTGTTATGAATAATAGAATGTATTTAAGATTCCTCTATGAGTGAAATCTACCTCCCCTTGACTTCCATCGGAAGAGTTGACATGTCAGCTCTAATGGAGGAAAGCAGCATGTGGACCTTTCCCAGCTGTCTTTTGCTTACTGTAGAGGTTGGGTCTCTGATTTTAGCTGTCCACTGGCCTGGAATAAACCATCTGAGTGCCTTTCCAGGGGGAAACCCATGAGGCTCTGCCCTCTAAAACCAATGAACAAACAAAACACATTTAGTTATAGCAAATGATACCCACAAAGACTCATTCAAAAAGATTTTTTAATAAGGAACCAGATGAGTCTTAAAAACTAAATGCTTACTTTTTCGTAGGGATTGAAGTTAGAAAGGAGTCTGCATGAGTATCCTTCTTTATATGTCTAATTCCCTGAGTTATTAGATGATTTTTGGAAAGGAATTCTTTAGACATGTTCACTGGGTCATTGAGAAAAGCTCTATGTTTAACAATGAAAGAACTTTATCTGCAGAGAAGGGGGGCAGGGGAGTCGGGGAGGGAGAGGGAACTGGGATTGACATGTAAAAGAAGCTTGTTTCTAATTTAAATTTTTTAAAAAAGGGAAAAAATTAAGGAACTTTACTTCTCTAAGTAATCTTGAGGATTTTAACATACCAATCTTACCTACAGCTTTCTAAGTTTGAGATAGAGTACTATTAACTTTTTAAGAGCAAGTGTGAATAAAGGTTGAAAGTGCTTCTCAGCTTTTTTATTTTCTATTTCTTTTACTTATTTAGCTTATGAATGACTTGATTACTATGCCATGACATATTCATTTGCCATCAACAAAAGTTTCACTTCAGCAACATAGAAAGATGTCTATACAGCTCACCGGATGCTTATTTGCTGTCCCTTTTTTCTTGGATGTTCCTCCTTTGTTTCTTACCTCAAGATTAACTAAACTAAATATGTAAAAAATATGGTTCAACATAGGTAGGAATGTAGGCATATGTGAACTACGCCCTTCTACAACAAGGAGAAACACTACAAATAACAAAAATAAGTATAAATCAACCTGCCTTGTGTAAAAAGAAACTAACATTTCTCTGATAATTGTACAAGAATTCTTGATCCTTATCATTGAGTGACAGGTGGAGTAGAGCTGAAAGTTCCCAACAGAAAAACATGATTAAAAAACCTTAGGCTTATGAATTATTATAATTCATGTAAATGATATATTCATTATTAAATGCCAACATCAATACCAGCTTGAATAAATTTTAGGGTATTGAAATATCATAAGTTAGCTGACTAAGTCATAGTACATATAAAAAGTTCTAATATCAATACCTAATTAAATATATTTTAGGTTTATACAATTATATAATGCTTGTATAGCATTAACTTATAATAAGAATAAGGATGGTTTGATCACTTGCTCTTACTGCTAAAGTATTAAATTAATAGCCTTCATTAGACTGGAAATTCTGAATATAGAATTTCCACATCACTGTTCTAAATCTTGTATTGAGAAAGTAAATTTAAAATGTAAAATAGAACACTGAAATGTGGATGAGAAAGTGAAAAATGCCCACAGTATATGATAGAGTGTAAAAGGTGCTTTGATGCCTTCTGAGTGAATTGATAAATATTCTCTGAAGTTTTACTAGTAATGGATGAATTTCATAAGAAAATGTCAGAGTAAAACAGTTGAAACAGTTGCTGGATAGTTATGTGAAAATCAGTCAAAAGGCATGAGGCTCAAGAAACACTGAACCATTTGAGATAGAAGGAAGGAAAACCATTGTGATGGGAGTCAAGAGAAGACAATTGTAACTGAGACTGCCAGGAGGAAGCTGTACTTTCTTATTCTACACTATATAAAGGTTTTTGTGCTTTTGCATATATGTTGTGACCACCTTAAAGGGACTTGGAAATTGCTTACTTGGTACCAAATATCTAAACATATTTAAGTTTGTCTTGACTCTGGAAAATGACTGTTATGGTTAGATATTAAACACATTTTATTGGATATCTTAACCAATGGGTGCAGAGAAAGGAAGATCAAAGATGAAATGGACAGTATTCCGTGGTTTGTGTGTGTGTTTTTTATAGTAGCATAGTCTCATCTTTGTTTCCTAGTTTTGTTGGTTTGTTCATTTGTTTTAATATTTTGTGTTCATTCTGCAAAGAAGTGGTCCAGTCCAGTCCAGTCTGTTTGGAAGATAACGTAGAAGCTGATGGGATGTGGGCATTGGACTTTCGTGCTGCCCACATATCACTTGCCTTGGTTAGTATAGTTGGCTTAAGCTTTCCTACTGGGAATGAAGATACAAGGTTGAATTTGTCTCAAAGAAATTAGGTATTTGTCTCCCCCTAACATCCTTACAGAAGCATTATCTGAAATGAAGGTCAATAGTTTATTTTCTTCTCATATACATAATCATTTATGCTTTATTTATAAACATTCTTATAATGGAATTTTGGAAAACTTAATGATTGCTTTGTGGTTATGTAAGTGTGATACAGAAGCACCAGTAGATCAGCTTACTGGCCATTTCTCATCTCAGTTTCCTTGGGTCAGAAGTTCAGGCAGTGTGGCCTAGAGTCTCACTGGATAGCTCCATTTATTTGTGGGGACTCTAGAATGGACTGCCTCTCAGCCTAATTTGGCTGTTGTTTGAAATTTGGTACATGTTGAGGTTCCTGTTTTCCCAGTGGCTATTTGCTGAATGAAGGTCATTTTTAGTCTTTGGAAGTCATCTGCATTCAAAGGCTGTGATTCTTCCTTCAAGACTACAGGGAATGCCCAGAAGTCTTCACACTCAATGTTTCTGATTCGCTGTCCTTCACTTCTGCTTCTCCTCTTCTTCCTCTACAACAACATACCTCTTCTGACTCAATCATAAAAGTTCTCTGCTTTTACAGAAAAAGATGACCAGATTAGGATCACAATGTCTCTGTCTTAAGATTCACCATCTTAACTACATCAGCAAAGTTCTTCCAAAGGATGAGGAGATAGCTTGGTGAGTAAGTGTGCTTGTTGCACAAGTGTGTGAGTCTGAGTTCAAATCTTTGTTAACCAAATAAAAAACAGGCAGGACTAATATTGCCTATGACTCAGCATTGATGGTGGACAGAGATAGACAGATCCATTATCAGATGCCTAATTAAAAGGGAAAGCTTCAGTTCAGTGAGAGACCCTGTAGAAAAAGAGAGCAGGGAACTTGATGTCTGCCTCTGGCTACCATGCACACACTAGCACATACATACATGCACAAGCAAGTATACCTTTCAGATACCCTAAATACACACACACACACACACACACACACACACACACACACACACACACAAGATGAAGGAATTGATAATTTTATTTTTGCCATTAATTTTAATTTAAGGAGCCACATAACTTTAGTAGCTACCATATTGATCGCACGGACACATATTATTTATTAATTACAGAAGGATTTATTGATCATATGGAGCTAAAGAAATAAAAATATCTGCTATTTTGCTGTTTACAGTTTAGTAGAGAGTATATAAGTCTTCTATGGAAATGTCAGATTGCAAATTACTGGGTCTTACCAAGTGAGTTTTGACTCAACAGTTTAACATTGCCATCATTTCTAAAAGCAGGCATAAAGCTTAGCAATTAAAGGAGTGTAACTTTTTCCTAAAAATCTTTCTTGGGAAGAATATGGTCAATGGCCTGTGGTCTATAGACTGACTGAACACCCCAGGTGCAGTGGACAATTCTCAATTCATTCATCCCTTGAATGTTGGTTTTCACTTGTACCATGACCATCAATTTGCTAAGCAGCCATGGACTCTAATATCACTTTCTTCATCAGCGTGTAGGATTTCACCTTGTCATAGTTTGTTAAGTTTGCCATCATGAAAAAACTTGGAGTACTTAAGACTGCATGGCTTAAATCATGGAAATATATTTTCACATAGTCTTGAAGATGAAAACAGTAGGTTGGGCTTCCTAAGACATCTATCTCTCTTGCCTTAAAATCTTCTCTAGGTCCACATGGGCATTCATTCTTCAATCTGCTTACATCCCCAGTGGTTCTGAAAAGTTTATGAATGAATGCCCTGCTATCAGAAAGACACCACTTATATTAGGAAGGATCCTACTAACTTCATGCAAATTACCTCTCTAAGGATTCATCTATGAATGTGATGGCATTTCAGAGCCCTGGGAGTTAAGAGTTCATAGGTGAACTGGGAAGAAACAACATTTAACTCATATCAAGTATTAAGTCAGTGTGGTGCTTTATAACCTTGCCCAAAATTAGGATCACTAATTCCTAGCCACCACATAAGAGAATCATTGAGTCTTTAAGTGGATTTGGAGCATGGACTGAGAGTTAAGCATTTTAAAGTTCCCCAGATGGATATGAAAGGTGATAAATCAGTTGGGGAACTATTGTTCTATACACATCCTACCCAGACTGGCACATGTTCACCATTTATGACTCATCCAAAGCATTGTGTTTGTATTTACAGACATTCTAAGCATTAATCTACTTTCAATTAACTTTACACAGACCCCCTCCTCAATTTTGAGGACTTTTTGAAAAGTAAGATGAAATTGGACAAGAACTAATTCTTCCAGTGGTAGCTCCAGCATCTTCAGGTGGGGCAGCATTGCTCTGGCTGTGCACTGCTGAGGAGGCGCTCTTATGTAGTTCAGATTGCCTTGACTAAGTAAACCAGGAAATTATAACACTATATTCTGGTGTGTGTGTGTGTGTGTGTGTGTGTGTGTGTGTGTGTGTGTGTGTGTTGTGTGTGTGTGTGTGTGTGTATAAATGATATCATACTGTTAGTTTAAATGAATTACAGAAACTTCATTTTATTGATCTTTTATATGCTGCACTTTTATTGAGAATGGCAATGGAGACTCACATAAAGACAACAAAGCAACAAATTATTGTAAAATAAAGGCAATTATTAGAATCATGATGTGACTTGGATTCTTAGTGTCCCTTTTAAAATAGAAAGGATTGAAATACTTTAGTGTAGGATGTAGGGTCCAAGTACAGGGTGGCTGTTACCCTGCAATTCCTGCCACTAGAGTCCCTGTATCTCAACTGCCCAACACTTTTCACCATGATCATACACATGCTTTCATCTCTTTGTAAAGTCCTTTCTCTCTTAATGACCATTTTATTTAAATGCTTTCTGGGATTTAGGGTCTATTCTATACTCCCATATTATTTACACTCTTGCATTATAGCTTTTGAAAATATGCTTACATTGCTCAAATGATCAAAGCTGTCATCTACCATCCCTCACCTCTTAGCTCGTTTATTTTCATCTCAATATTACTTTTAATTGCCCTTGGGACTTCCTCCTTGACTAGGCATTACTTTAAAGCACAATAATGTCTGGATGACCAGTGGTAAAATGTTTGAGACTTTGTTTTTGCATTAATCAGAAATGTATATGTGGAAGCACATTGAGAACTGCTAGGAGGAGGGGCTCCAAATAGGTGATGTATGGTTTTGGCATGCTGATATAAATCACTGTTAAGACCTTTTTTGCTTTTCCACTGTGAGAAGACAAGGTGACAGAACAGCTATCTATGAACCAAGAAGTCAGACCTCATCCGACACTGAATATGAAGGCGCCTTGATTGTGAACTTCTCACTCTCTAGAACCATAAGCAGTAGATTTCTCAGGTTTGTGAGCCACACAAGCCATGGGGTTACGGCATTCTGGACTAAGTAAGCCAGAAGACTAGAGTCATTCTAATATATATCTTTATGTACATTATATATGTTTGCATATAAAGCTCTACTGGTATCATATTGTTAGTTTGAATGAATTATAGAAACTTTATTGATCTTTACTATAAATTTCATAGATATAACCATATCTATGTGTGTATATACACTTAAAATCAAACAGTGCTGTATTTTTTCTTCAACCATCACACTTCATTTAGAAACCTTAAGAGAACTGAGAAGTATGTTCAAGGAGAGTACACATGCACATTCATGTATATGTTACCTGAAGTAAGACATTTATCATTATTCAGACTTTTCATTTGACATTAAGTAAATATGTTTTATTTGCAGTAAGATTATTTATGAACGTATTTTTCCCACTGTTTTAAGAGACAGTCTGTGGAAGTGGCAATAAATCATGAGAATGATTGTGGAATTCTCAGTGCATTTAAGCCTTCTCATTCTAAGCTGTGATTTATTACCATGGGAACTTGATGGCATTGTTTGTTTGCTGCACATTATTAGCTGTTTTATTCCTGTTTGTCCATATGCTTGGCTGTACTGTCTTTGACACTGGTTTCCTTGGTTAAGAAGGCTCCTCTTAGGAAAAAAATGCACAGAAACAGTAACACAAGCAGAAGGTCTTCATACATCTCATGATGAAATGCCTTGTGTGCCTGTGCCAAAACAGTTCAGGTGACAAGCTTTTCTCTTTTGTGACATGAAAAATTGAGTAAATGCATAATAGATGTTGGGTTTTCACCAAGGCTCTGTTGACATTTGGGATAAGTCATCACAGAAACAGAGAGGATGGTCTTGTGCACTGGATGATGCTAAGAAACATCTTTTCTACAAAGAGACACCGGTGGTGTGTCCTTCTATACTACAACTGTTGCAATAATCAAATTGTCTCTGGAAATTCCTAAGTGTCTCCTGAGGATAGGCTATGTGCTCTGGCTAAGATTTGCTGATGTAAAAATGGGGCATCTGAAATTTGTTCTCGCCCTCTCTCTTCTCTGCTTTAATGTTTCATTTATCCCATGATGGACTGGTACACATAAGTAGGATATTTTCCATATCCATCATTCACCTCTTGACAGATATTCCATTTTTGATTCTTCTATTCAGTTGAACGGTTTTCACTATCTGGATATGTGCTTGGCTCACATACAAAGATGTGTTCATTCATCAGGGAAGCCATCCTCACCAGTGAAGAACGCTGCTTGGCTCCAGCTCCTGAATCAGCTGGCCAGTTTTGGAGAAAGGAGCAGACAGTATCCTAACATCTGGGCAAACTGGTCCTTTTGAGAGACAGGCTTCTAATACAGCCAGCTGTGCAACTTGCCTCTTCTGTGGGTTGAGGGGAGTGGTAGAAGCGTGTTGAAAGTGCATGGACCACCTATAATCATGTTTCAAGTAATTTAGTTCAGAATGAACAGAAAATACAAGAATAAACAGAAAAGGGGGCAGGTTTTTTGAAAGAATCTGCAGAAATGATTTAATTGGCATGTGGTGTAAGGGTAGATGGAATCTAGATATTTTTGATGCCATGGCAAGGAAAGATGTTAACTCTACTACATCTCAATACTTATTTGTTGAATGGATACATAAATTGATGGATAGATGGATTAGTTGCAAAACTAGAGCTGGATTATGACAGTTGTTTTTCTAATAATTAATTTCAATGACTAAAACCTCTGATACTGAAAGACCCCCCCGAAGAGGTACTTTCGTAGAGGGAGACCCACACCCAGGAATCAGCAAGGCCACGAACTTGGATGCAAAAACAAGAGGCTTTATTGGAGACGCGGGTACCCGGGGCGACTTAGCTTCTGTGTGGCTAAGCGCCCGAGCCAAGGGAAAGGGGTCCTTATATAGGGAAAAAGGCGCAAGCTAGGAGCAGGGATTCTATTGGATAATTCTAATGAGGCATTGTACAGAGCTATTCCCATTGGTCAATGTATATGAGGCGCTATACAGGGTTATTCAAATGAGGCAAAGTACAGAGTTATTCAAATGAGGTGAAACATAGAGTCTTTCAAATGAGGCAAAATACAGAATTATTTCTATTGGATGGTTCAAATGAGACACAGAGCCATTCCAGATCAGCATATTCTCAAGGTCTGGTGTCTGGTGTCTGGTACAGCAGACTCAATTCCCCCCCCTTCCTGATGGCTGACCTTGGGGGCGGAGACCTTGGGACGGAGTGTTTCTCTTCGGGCGGGGGCTCAGGGGCAGGGCTCCAGGCCGGCTCACTTGGTGTTTGTTCTCGTGCCGACCCACCTGGTGCTCGCCCTCGTGCCGGCCCACCTGGTGCTTGTTCTCGGGCCGGGCGTGCGGCGGGTGGCGGGGGAAGGCCGCTGGGGGTGGGGATCGGGGAAACCGCCGACAGGAGGAAGAGGAGACAAACTTGAGAAAGAAAGGGCTAAGGGGCAGGGGTCTTTTAATACTGAAGTTAACAATTTGATTTGACACTATATCATCTATCTATAATCTATCTATATATTCATCTATCTATCTATCTATCATCTATCAATTTATCAACCATAATCATATATATATATATATATATATATATATATATATTATATATATGGTTTTATACATACATGCAGATATACACATATATACTCTGGGTATACTCTGGGTAGAAAACATGATTCAGACCAACACTAGCATTATTAAAAAGCATGTTGGATGAGATAATCAGCATTTGTTGGGTAAATAAAGAAAAGATTAGACTGATATGAATGATTGAGCTCTTTGGCTGGCTTTCGGCTGGTGGGAACCTGTTAGTGAAATGAGTCTTTCCTCAGCAACAGTGAGATCCTTAATATAATTCCTAGTAAGGACTGGCTTGGACATGAGCAGTTGGGATATTTAGTAGCACCAGTGATGGACAACTAGAAACTGCAGACCTTGTACTCCAGAGCACAGTTAATTATTTAAAGATGTAGAGACTGGTGCATGGAGATGATAAATTGCTGAGGATCAGATGTGTAGTGGCTTAAGGAGAAATGTCCCCCACGGTCTCATTTAAACACTTGGTCCCAGTTGGTGGCATTGTTTGTGGCAGATTTAGCTGACACAACCTTGCTGGAGGAAGGTGTATCACTGGGGGCTGATTTGAGAGTTCATAGTCTCACCTTACTTCCATTTTGCCCTTTCTGCTTCATGCCTCTGGCTAAAGACACATATTCTGAGTTTCTTGTGATGGCCTCCATGCAGCTCTGTTGCCCTGCCTCCTTACCAAGATGGAATCTTATTCCTCTGGAATGAAGTCTAAATAAACTCTTTCTTCTCTGTGTTGGTTGTTGTATGTTATCACAGCAACAGAAAAATAAGTCATACAGGAAGTGAATGTGGTAAGCAAACTTCAGGGTTTTACCTTGTTCTGGAAATATTCTCAATAAATCCCTAACCTCTTTGGTGTCTACTGCAAAGCACTGCTAGAAGTGAATATGTAATTGAGGCACTCAGCCTCATGTAAGAACCAGCCCATAACTATTATCTGCTCTCATTTCTCAAGAGTTTAGCAGCGTTGATCAGTTAAGTCCCTTTCCTCATGTAACTCAAGCTCTCCCTGTATTAGCCATCAGCTGAGAGTTCTTTTGCTCAGTTTAGACAGAAATCATGAGAAGGCAAAATGCAGCTCCCTTTGGGTGTTTCCAGCAGTTCTCAGAGCTAGCTGCTCTCAACAGCTTAGTATCAGCAGCTTACCTTGCAGGAGCTCTCACTGCTAACAGCTGTCTCTGCCAGCATCTCAGCCTGCTCCTTTAAGATAGAAATCACAAAAGAGGCTAAATAAAAGCATCAGAATGAGGCTATGTAGGGGTTTACACTGCAAGGTAAAGAAGGCAATATGAAGGACAGGGTTCCTACTGGCTTTTTAGTTGTGTCGCCCCCCCCCATAACATGTATCTTTGGCATAGTATGTATTGTTGGCATTCTCTTTTACGTGTTTAGTAGAAGGAATAATGAAGCTTGAAATGTAGACTATTTTCCTGATACTTCTACACAGGAAGTCCATCGTTATATTGAAAGCTGTCATATTATGATATTCTGAGGCTATCCCATCAATTAGATGCTTTCTCTAGTGATGCAACAAAGTCGAACTCAACTGTGCCATCTTAATTAATTAATTAACTAATTAATTAGCTAATTAATTAACTGTCACATAGTGATCAGTTGGGTTCTCAGAGGACCACTAAACAAACACAACCCTTTGCTGCATATAGTTCTTACTCTTTAAAAAATATTTTATTTTTTTCATGTTATGTGTATTGATGTTTTGCCTGCATGTATGTCTGTGCACCACATGTGTGTGTTGATTGTGGAGACCAGAAGAAGACATCAGATCTCTTTGGCCTGGGATTATGAATGGTTGTTATCTGCCATGTAGGTGCTCTTCCATGGCTATGGTTTAGGGAGCCAACAGGCAGCATGGGGGCATATTTTGTCCTACTCAAAAGCAGAGGAGGCCAGCAATATGTATTGTTTCAGGGATGTTAGAAGAAATGTATGTTTTCCTAGACTTGCTTCTAGTTTTACTCAAAAAAAAATAACTAACTACAAATGCATGTATGGTCTATAGTGCAAGTTCCCTCAGAAGAGGGTGGACCGTCATCCATTAGCATAAGAATGCTGTAAGTTTCTTGACCTCAGATAGCAAGGGAGCTAGGAATCTGGATGTGGTAGAAGCTGAGAATGCCAGAGCATGTGTTCGAATCAAAGGAAAAATTACAGATAATCTTGGCTAGACTCAGCAGGGCTCAAAACAAAACAAAAGGCATGGATGTGGGAAAGGAGACTGTAGGAGGAAAGGGTAGATAACAAGGATGCGATGGTGAGACATAAATGAAATAATATGCAATCTTACAGTATTCAGAATGTGTATGTGTGCATGCATGCATGTTCGTGCACATTGGAACACACGTATACAGATACAAATGTGAAATGGTCAAAGAAAAAGTTCCATAAAAGTTACTGGAAAAAAAGAGAAGTGTGTTTCTCAAACCTTTTTGGACCTCAAGTGAGTTTGAATTTTATCTTCTCCAGAATAGTAGTGATACAGAGCAATGTGAAATGCAAAGCCAAACTTGTTGGCTTTCTTGTTAACTTGTGAGCCAATTGCATGGCCTTAAGGACATAGTTTCTTGTGTCAAAAATGATTAATGTGCTCATCTGTCAGCCAGTAGGATCAGACAGACTTCAATTAGCTTTCCATCTCTGAAACAGTAAGGCCTGTTCATGACTTTGTAAGTAAGACAGATCAAACTCGAGCTCAGACTGAAGTCCTAAACTGTGTCCTACCCTGCAGCTGTTGTCCTTCTTTACAGTCCAGGCTTCTTTTCATGATATGAAGGGATTCGGTTACAGACTCTAATGTTCTTTTAAAAATTAATGTATCTGTTGATTATTTTATCTTGTATTAAAACAATATTTCCTGGTCACACTCAACCCCTCACCTTCTCTTAGCCTTCTACTACATCCACCAGCCCTGCCTCCTCTAAGTCCATACTTCAGTTTCGTGACCTTTTGTCATTGGTTTTGCTTTGTGACCTATTGGGTTTAACCAGGTTGTGTGGACATGGGTCTGGAGCTGTGCACTGGAGCGCGGGAACACAAATGGCTACATCACTGAAGATAATTTCTTCCCCTACAGCACTCCTCAAATCCTAATGTGTGCAGAGATAGGCCTCATGAAACACTTTATTGTCTATGATTGAATATTTTCATGGTTCAGTCTGGTGTATTCCCTATGTAGACAGCTATACCTGCTGTGAGATGATCAGTGCCATGCCATGCCTGTATGACAGGGCCATGTGGCCCTGCTTCCCTTCCTCTGGCTACTGCATTCCTTTGGCTTCATGGACAGGATCACATGGGTATTTCATTTGTAGACACACACTCAACAGTCACTTGCTCTCCAGAACTTGACTAGTCCTGGGTTTTTTCATCAACCGCCATTCACTATAAAAGGAAGCTTCTTTGATTAAGGCTATGGGTAATACCATTCCTAGGTTGCTATAGACCTATTGCTTGTCTCTGCTGCAATGTAGATACTGGTGTTCTTTATTACTACCTGTTTCCACCATTCTGATTCAGTAATAGATTTTACAGTAAGACAGGCTTTCAACTTCTATCAGTGCACTGAGACAAATATTAGCACAGTTTACATTTTATAAAGGTAGTTTTCTAGGATCTCTTCTTGTATTTTTTTTAGCAGCTAGATAAGAAGATACGAAAATATCCACAGAAGTCATAAGATCTATAAAAGACGGGAGTAGGCTCAAGATTGCTTTAATAATTCAGTTACTCTGTATATCTTTGCCTCCCATGTAAGGTTTTTTCATATGGAAATTTAGGCATATCTGCTGAGAGAAATTATAAGATCCAGCCTTATAAAGGTTTGCAAATTATCCATAGTCCCTATTTTCAAAGTAGGGATTATGTGTGTTTTTACCATGTTCATTTATTTATTTGAGAATCCACAGAAATATTTTCATAATCTGCGTCATTATTAGTGTGTGTGTGTGTGTGTGTGTGTGTGTGTGTGTGTGTGTGTGTGTGTGTGTGTGTGGTGTGTGTGTGTGTGTGTGTGTGTGTATGTGTGGTGGTGTGTGTGTGTGTGTGTGTGTGTGTAGTGTGTGTGTGTGTGTGTGTGTGTGTGTGTGTGTGTGTGTGTGTGTTATTCAGGTATATGTGCACTTGTGTAGAGTCAGGATGTTGTGTAACTGGGTGTCTGCTTTCCTCACCTTATTGTTTTAAACCTTACTGTTGTTAGTGTGCCTGTATGTGTGTACCTGCATGTATGTAAGTTCACCATATGCTTGTGTGGCAAGTATGTTACTAATTAATCCACCTCTGCATCCTAATCCTCACTATTTTCCGAAAGATTGAAGAAGTACTGTTTTATTCTTTTTCTTCCACTTTCACCAGAGGTTAAAATTCTTTATGAAAAATGAGGTTCCAAGTAGACAAAAGCTCAGTGTGTGTGTATGTGTTTCCCAAAATCTGCAATTTGAATTCTTGTGGAGACCACTTGTGAAAGTTAGATTTTTAGCGCTGTCATGTTCAAGCTCAATTTATCAGCTAGCAAATTCCTTTGTGTCAGCCAAGTCTCTAGCAGCCAGTTCCTACACTCTCTGTTTTATTACTTCCATCCATTTAGTTATTTTTCGTTCATCTGACCCTAGAAGAAATATCCTCCAGTCATAGATTTTCTTAGCATCTATGATGAAAAGTTTGATGATCTAGTTGTTTGCTGCCATGTATGGGAGAAGCTTGTCATGATAGGAAGTCATCTTGTCACAAGGTTTGATTTAAAACAAAACAAAACAAAACAAAAACTAGATTTAAAATCTGAGTACTGAGATATACAAATCAACAGCATCTCCTTGGCCTTCAGTAAAAGTAGAAAAGTAAACAGCAGTTTGTTATATTCTCGGAAAATATGGCTTAGCTCACATATACTTATCATTCAGTGTTGAGTGTGCACCCAGCATAGTGGATAACTTTATTTATTGTTTTGTGTCCCTAAAATTCTCACTTGTATCTCTTTGCTTGTTTAATACCCAGCCAGTGACCAAATGCATGCAGGTCTTGGCGGTTCATATTCTGCTGAAGGTCTCTTATGACAAATATGCTGTTTATCTGTGTGTTTTGTTATTTCCTTAAGGAAATGCCTTTGGAAAGAAAAGAGACAAGGGGGAATGTGCTTTTCAAAATTATCTCAGAGCAGGTTGAATTCTCCATCAAGTTCCAGGAAAACCACAGGCACATACCACCTGATACAATGGCATCATGTGCTTGGGTAAGACTCATTGAATAAGAAGGAATGGTTTTCACCAGGAAGACTCATTCCCATCATAAGAAAATGCTGGATGGCTTAAAGTTGAGAAGATCTTCATTCACTGAAGAAAGCGTAAAATTTATAACATAGGTAGAGCCATTTTCCTTGTGAAATCTCCATAGAGATACATCTCTTTGTGCTACAGCTTTTCAGGGGGTGGGGGGAACTTAAGGTGTTCCTTAACTTCGGATACAAAACCTCTTTCTGCCTCTTTTTCAAATGGTCATATTTCCTGTGTATCCTTTTCTGTCCAAATTTTCATAAATTAAAATTACATGAATCCCAGTCTCATCAGACCAGACACCACCCTCCATAATGATGTCTTCACAAGATTATTATCCTTTGCAGATATGATCAAATTGTCCAAATTTGTTCAGATAAGGTGAATATAGTCATAGGCATTGGGGTTAAGGATGAAGGCTTCTTTTGGAGGATAGAATTCAATCTATAGAGTGAGTGGGAAAGAAAGGGAGGTCAAACAGAGGAAACGAAGGAAAGAAGTTGACGGACAGGGATGAAGTTTATTCTACTTCATGATTAGAATTTTTTAGTAACAGAGTGTCAATATACTTAATGATGGGGTCATTGGCAGGTCACATGGGGTTTTGAGAATGGAAATTTATAAGTGACACCATCAAAAAGGACGAACAGTGACTAGAATGAGAGTTAGAGGCCATAAAGCTGTGTATGTGTGTGACTGGTATTTACACATGTGCAAAGCAGCCCTACTTTGTTTGCATTGAGGCAAGCTTCTCTGTTTCTTCTAGTCTTTTAATCACTCCTGTCCTTTTTCATTGTTGGGCAGATAAGAATCTCTCGTTGTAGTGATAACAGGCTCATCCTCTGAGAAGCTAAATACTCTATATGGTATTCAGGGAACATATGGATGCACTGACATTGAATACCAGTCTTCTGGAATAATAATAAATGTGATGGAGAAGCAGACCCTCTGCCCTACTGTGTGGTGGTGATGAAGCAGACCCTATGACCTACTGTGTGGTGATAAGGCAGACACTGTGCCTTACTGTGTGATGGTGATGAAGCAGCCTTTCTCAGGTGAAGAAGACCTATTACCCTACTTGCTTTTCTCACTGTTAGGCTGCACACTAGCTGGATAGAAATGGCTCAGTGTCAAACTTGATAATATGTCACATATGATAATAAATAACTTACATTGTCTAATTCTAAGAGAATTCACAAAGAGCTCAGAGCCTCTTCAGAATCCTTGTGCCTAATTTGTATTGTTTATGCCTCATGAAATGTAAGTAATATTGACTATTGCTATAAACATTTTGCATATCATTTCACACGTAAGAAATAAACATTTTTTTGGACATGGCAGTTCACACCTATAATCTCAGCAGTGTTGGAGGCTGAGGTGGGAGTATTAGCATATGTCTGAGACCATTCTGAGCTACATAGTGGGTTCCAGGCAGTCGGCACTAACAAGTGGGTACTTCAATCAGAAGTAAAAATAAAACCAACAAGACTCCTCTCCCATTGCATAACATAGCTTGCCCTCTCTTTAGGTGATAATGTATAATAATCTAATATTTGAAACTACAAAAGTAGGTTCCACAGGGAACCCAAAGTAAATGAATTCTTAAGATTTATCACAGGGCTGGGTGATGGTGGCTCATGCCTTTTGTCCCAGCACTAGGGGAGCAGAGGCAGGTGGATCTCTGTGAGCCAGTTCCTGAACAGCCTCCAAAACCACAGAGAAACACTGTCTCTAAAAACATACATACAAACAAACAAACAAACAAAAATATCACAGGGACTTGAGTCTTCATTTCCACCTCACTCCTTTCACAATCTTCTCGGCTTCCCAGAGTCCTGTTATCATTTTGCAAAGCGAGCAAGTTAGATCAGTGACCTCCACATGTCCTACCAACTCTTTTCTTTTTTTCTTCAGTTGATCTATATTTATTCAGATTCATTTTTTGCAGATTTTTTATTTGAATTAGAAACAAGATTGTTTTACATGACAATCCCAGTTCCCTTCTCCCTCCCATCCTCCCTACCACCCCTCCCAACTAAAACCATATCTATCACATATCTTTTCTGCTCCCCCTGGATGGTGATGCCTTCCATAGGGGGTCATCAGAGTCTATTGTATCCTTTGGGATAGGGCCTAGGCCCACCCCTGTGTGTCTTGGCTTAGGGAGTATTCCTCTCAGTGCACCAGGATTTGATGTTTTCCCAGCTTTCGGAAAGGAGTCTCTGGAGCAAGAAGAAAGGGTGACTAAGACAATGGTAAGAATGCATTCTGGGTACTGGTGGAGGTAATGGCTCCGGCAGCACACTCTTGATTTGCGTCACCCTTTCAGAGACTTTCAGGAGAACCCATCAAGATTGAATTGAATTTTATCTTGGGTTTAAGCATGTTATGTGTAGTGAGCTACTTCTCAGCTGCTCTCAGCATCTTTAGCCTAAGGATTTTCCTTAGCCTCAGAATTAATGTGTGCATTGAATCCTAAGCAAGACACAAGTTAAAGTACAAAAGTTCTGGAAGAAGAGGGTCGAATTCAGACATTCACCTCTCTCCTTCCTTAAAGACGTCTGAGATGTGCTCTGAGCTCACAATTGATTCTTAAGTAGTTATTGAAATTGCCTCCTTTTTGTGCTCCTACGACATTCAAAACAAAACAAACCCCACCCCATTTCTCAAATGAAGTGCTATACCAACAGTATGAAAAGCAGCTTATTTTAGAGAGTCAAATAGCAATTTTCTCTTCAGACAATAAGCTTACCACGTCAGTTTTCCCAAGTGACAATAAACATACAAAATGACTTCCTTCTTCCAATTTTAAAGTTAAGTATGTTTGCTAAAGAGCAGGTTATATGAGATGAAAAATATATGCTGCCTACAAACTGAAGTGGTGATTATTTCAGTTCATCATAATATTATGGAGGAAAGATAGATATCATTATAATTCAGCAGGGACAGCTAAGTCTCTAGTTGAGACTGGAGACAAACAACTACTTGGGGGCATAGTAAATTCTTAGCATTCTTTTAGGTTGCCAGCCAATGAGCACCATAAGTCACTTCCAGATAGTGTAAACATTTTAACATAGTTTTCATGCTCCAATCTACCCCTTATGAATCCAGATAAATCAGGCAGATTTTCTTGTTGAATGACAATAATAAACATCTCCTTAATATCTTACTGTGTATATATTTTCATATAAACATTCATTTTGACCTAAGAAAACACTGAAAAGAGGGTACAGGATGGGAGCTAAAACTCAGATTGCTAAAGTCATAAGATTAGGGTACAGTTAGGTCTCCAGTCTTTAGAGTCAGCATGAAATCCCTGTCATATATTAATCCTATCATTATTTGTTGCCTAAAAATAGAGAGAGACATCCAAAATAGAGACTTTGATGTGATCAAAGAATAGAACCCAGGACAATTGAAAAACTCAAATATTGTATGCTTATTGAATGCTTACTATGGTCATATATAAAGAGATAACATTGAGTAAAGTGCCAAAATTCCTCCTTTATATAATAGGAGTGGACAGGGTGGTAAAGATAAATAATAAATGAAATAAGCAAATTATATGACATAAGAAACAATGATCATTGTGAGAAGAAAATAAGAATGGGGAGTGCTGGCTGCCTTGTTGTTTTATTTAGTTTTGTAGTTATATTTTGATGTGTATTCTTGTTGAGTTGCCCAAGCTGCACTCAAATTCCTGGGCTCAAACAACCACACTGCCTCAGCCTCTGGTATAACTGGGACTGGGGGCACAGCCCCCTATACCCCGTGTTGCTACAGTTGTAAAGGTGTCCCTCAAGAAAGAACTTGTTCATAATGTAACATTTTGAAAATTATTTGATACAAAACAATGAGATAAAAAGAGCAAGCAAGGTGTAATTAGAGCATTGTTGGGAAGGAAACATAATGGAATGCTATCAGAGCTGTCTAGGTCATGACACACAATGTAGACACAGAAGGATGAGCCATGCTTGTAGACCTGATTGGCAGAACCTGAAGAGGAAGGAGGCAAGCTCTGGACCAATTCCTGGGATTGAAGAGGTGACAGTGAAACACTGGAGGGACAAGATAAAGGAATGTTCCATTTTCTTGGAAGACATATTGGCCCTTTATTCTCCACGTTGGGACAGAGATGGCCCTGACTTTATATCTTTCTTTCACTAAAGCCATTTTTGTCCCTCTCACTCTGTTATATATTCCTCCTAATTTGATAGAGAAAGACTAAGGACTTAATAACCAGGAAGTAGAGTTCAATCAGAGCTGATACTCACTGCTCACATTAAAACATGAGTTTTTTTTCCCATGAGAATATATGTTCAATATTGTTTATCACTACTCATGTAAACACAATGCTCTTTGAAAATTTTATAAATAGGTAAGTTTGCATCATAAGCAACTGATTTCTCTACATGGTTGATAGGTTTAATCTTTAATGATAAAATCAAAAAACATCTTTGTTCTTTTGTTTTGATCTAATGAACCATGTTGTTCGACTGAAATTCTGGCTACCATGGTCAATTTGCTTATGACCCATGTGACTATAAGCTATGGGAAGAAATGTAATGAAATTAAGCGTTTCATCTACAGTCAGTTTGGATAATATGGAGAGAAGTCACTATATTTTGTCTATAATATTTCCCAATAGTATTGAATGAAATATGAAACAAAACCATCTATTCCTGCTTACTTTTACCTCCAAAGGTATATATCATATTAGGCTAGCTTGCCATAAGCAGTGCTGTCACAGTGAATCAACCATCAGGCTTATCCTCATGCTTTTGAAATATTGCAGTGAATACCTGACTTTAAAATGCTACAGATGGTATATCCTTTTGGTTAGTCTTACTTAAAAGAAAATATATATGTTTTAGCTAAAGCTCAAAGCCAGTTTCTCTCATCTCATCTCAGACTTTTCAAGTCATTCCAGCACTTCAAATACTTGCTGCTGTAGAAATAAACAGGATTATGGTCTGGTTTATAAATATCAGAAGGATTTAATTCTGGGTTTAAGTTACATATAGAGGAGAAGTGATACTTTTGAAATTGAGAATTTGTGTAATTTTAGGAATCCACATACTTATAGATAATCTAAGTGGAAAGACATTCAGTATTCATCAATGTTATGCTACAGGGCACATAGATCTACTAAATATCAATTCAGTAGGCAATTGTCTGTTTGTGCCTAAAGAACTGGAAACATGTCTTTCCATGTATAACATGAGAGCCACATTAGACTTGGATGAAAAAAAAGTTACAGAGGACAAGAACTAACTAGAAATAAATATGTTAACCCTACTATCTCTATAGAGGTGAATAGCTTTGTCATTAACCAGCCTTTAGCCCAAACCTTATATTCTCCTAATGTATTCTCAAAGATTCTTAGACAAGGTTAGAGATAAATGTGGTATTTATATAAAAGCATTGCTACAAAGAAACACACTTACAATTTTTATTTAATTACTTATACACTTATAACATAATTTTATTTATTTTCTTATTTAATATTTTACTTACTTATTTACTGTTACTATATTTTTACTGGGTTTGAATTTGGTTGTGTGAACAGAGTTTAGTTAGCTGGATGTGTTGGTTTAGAGCTGACAAAGCTGTTTATTTATCTCAGGTTCCTTGGAGACTTACCCATTTTAGGGCTGAAAGTTCCCTGACCTGGAACTTGCTTTATTCCTGGGCAGACTAAGAAGATGGTAACTCAGTTCTTTGCCCTGAATTTCTCTTCACATCTCTAGTCACTTTCTTTTGTGACTATTTTCTCTGGAGTAACTCCTGAAAACTCACATTTAAAACATATAATTATCTTTCAGTGTATATTATTCAAGAATGTTAAGTTTTTAAGCTAAGTTTTTGAGCTGCAGATTAACAGATCATCGTGCACTGTTATTAATATGTGATGGTGGGGATAACTCATTCATGTTCCCTCTGTTTAACTGGACTTTAGGTTAGAATCTAGAATGCACAGCTATTTGAAAAAAAAATACTCAAGGAATGTGCTTATTTTACTCTTTCCAACGATTGCTGAGTTCCATGAACCAAGTGTCACAGACTACACTTTGAGTAAAGGGGAAATATTTTTAAGGTTTTTTTTTTTTGTGTGTGTATGCTGTGTATGCATATTTCAGGGAAATATTCATAGATTTGTATCAGATTCCAAAGCAAAATTGTGAGAACAAAATATTTATGAACTATTTAGTAGAAAGCTTGGAACACTTAGTTTGCATTAGCTTGGTTCCGCATTCTGTTAGGTGTAACTAAATTCCTATCTCTGACTCCTCTTTAATATTACAGATTAGTGAGTGACCCAAACTAGGATTTTATCAGCCCAACTTGATTTACATTGAGTAACATCCACTTCTTCCACTAAATACTGGGCAAGCTTTAAATTGTGCAAGAAAATTGAGTTTAGGATTTGGGGGTGTAGTACAGAGATACAGTAGTTGCCTATCATGCTCAAGTGCTCAAGGCTAATTTCCAAGTGCTATAAAAAATAAAAGTAAAAATAGGAGAATGAATGAAAGAAAGAAAAATTTGCTTCCAGGATATGAAAACTGTGCGTTTTAGAGGGCATTTGGGTGTCAATATTTTCAGAAATAATTATTAATATTAATGCTACTGTGAGCAGCAGTGAAAGTGTACTGGAGGATAAGCAAAAGGTCTGCTCCAAGTTGCACAGAAAATATAAATGGGATCGGATCAGTATAAATGAAAACTGATCACAGTCAAATCCACATGAAAAATGTTTGGCAATCATGCCAGAATCTCCCAATTGGCTTATAAATCTGAGTAGCATGATGCCCCTTCAAAAGTCCACAGTATTATGAAACATGTGGACTTGAAGATCTCAGCTCCAAAAAGGAAGTATATGCCACCACCAAGAGAGAGACTTTAAATTACTGAGACCAAATTGGCCAACCTGGTAAATCCAAATGGCATGCCTTTGTAGACCCATCTTTCTCCAGTTGTGCTTTTTTTGGATCTCAGGAATGCTGGATTTTTACATGATCTTTACTTTTTTTCTTCACTCTGTGTCTTTGTGCTTGAGCATTCTCTTCTCAGCTCAGCTATCCACTTATCCTAAAATCCCCTTCTATCCCGCTTATCCTTAGCTCCTTAGCTTCCCTTTCGTTCATAGTCAACATCACCAAGTGCTGCCTCATCACTCTCTTGACTTTTATTCTCCAAAACCTCCATGCTAATGTCAGTCATGAACACCATGCTGTAAAGGTCTCAGAGCACAGTTTTGTTATCTCAATCAAGCCCATTGGTTTGATTATCTTAAAAATAACAACTTGCTTTGAATCAGCTGACATGAGAGATGACAGACAATTGTTCATCTAACTGATGACTCCCAGCTAGTGTCTTCTGTTAACTCCTTGTTTCCCATTCAATCTCCAGATGTTATTTTTATCATTGGCCTTTCTTGATGCTGGCTCTAGTTAGTCTCCTATCTCTCTCTCAATTAGATCCATGTGCTAAATAATCTTAGAAGAACCTCAAAGTCAACAACTTCAAAATCAGTCTAACTCTTCTTGTCTACCAGACTACTGTTTTCTAATGATTTGTCATCTCAGTAAATGATACCATCAGCCAGCGTTCTGTTCATTACAGCAGCCTACTTATCACCCTGGGTGCTTAATCACCTTTCCTATCTACCCCTGGTTATTCATCATCCTTTCAATTTTATGAACATTATTTCCTATCTTAGTTAGGGTTTACTATTGCTGTGAGGAGACACAATGACCACAGCAACTCTTATAAAGAAAACATTTAATTGAGGGGGCTCACTTATAGTTCAGAGGTTCAGTTAATCATGGCAGGGAGCATGGCAGCATGTAGACAGGCATGATGCTGGAGAATTAACCATTTATCCTATATCTTGAAGACAACAGGAAGTCAACTGACAATCACAACAAGGAAAGTTTAAGAAAAAGAAACCTCAAAGTCTGCCCCCACAGTGATACGCTTCTTCCAATAAGGTCACACCTACTTCAACAAGGCCACACCTCCTAATAGTGTCACACCCTTTGGGAGCTGTTTTCTTTTAAACCCCCGTAATTCCATACTTAGCATACATTAGCAGTGTGGAGCTCTAGGTTTCTTCTTACACACCATTGCTCCTTTAGCATCTGCATTTATTTCTTCCTTTTACCAAGCATCCACAGTTGTCTTTACAAACATATTATTTTCCATTTCTTTCCTAATATCAATCAGTGGTCTCTCATCATTCCTAAAATAACCTCCAAAAGTCCTTAGCATTGATTAGAAGCCTTAAATTTGTGTGTTTGTTACTTATCCATTTACCTTCTTTCTTACCATTCTCAACCTCCTTCTCTGGTATAGTCATCATGGACTACTTTAACTTTCTCAGTTACCAGTGTTTCTTCATATTCAGACATTCCTGCCCATCTGACCTGCTTCTTACCTGTTCTACTAACATAGCTAAGGAGCCCCTCCATTCTCATCTTACAGTAATTTCCTTTGAACCATTAGACTCACTGTATAGCTTGTCCATAATATTTTAAACAACTGCCTTATATGCAATTACTTGTTTAATTAAAGACAGTGTTGGCAGCAAAATGAGACAATGCATTATCTCAGTCACAGCTGTAACAGTTGTTATTTGTTAAATGAAAGAAGATACTCCAATTAAATATCTTTTTTGTAATCACTTATTTTTCTTGTTACAAAAAAGATCACCCTGGAAACTAATATAACAAGAGTAATACTTGTCAAAAAATCTATTCATGTGGCAGACTAAGGAATTCCCAGTTCTTTGTAACTATCGATGAAGTTTATTTTTAACATGCATATGTAACTGGCTCTATGGCAGCTTACTTACAGTTTTGCAAATAATGCAAATAGCATTCCAAACAAACAGTGCTGTGCCTATGTGATTTTGAGATCTCCTAAATAAGCAAATAGCATCAGCAAAGAGCTTGAGCACAAACTGTATAGAAATATAGAACATATAACAAGAATTTGCAAGAGAAAATTACATAAGAGTGACCAGGGGAAAGACAATCAGAAGTGGGCCGTGATCACTCCTTTAGAATCTAAGAACAGAGTAAAGCCACTGTCAACATCAGAACAATGGTCAGGGAAGGTTACAATGGTATGATAACCCTGTATAAGTCTCAGTCAGAGAGAGGCACATTGCACATAATACTGGGATATAGAAAAAGGCCAAATCTGACCCAGTACAGCAAGACTGGAAGGTACCTGGCAGTGGACTATACAAGGCATGCATGCTTCTTTCCTTCATTCACATTGCTGTCTCTTACTCTCTAATCTTGATCAGATGTCTGGCATTTATATAGCCCAACAAAGTACAAAGAAAGGAGAATAAAAGTCAGTGAAGTAAGTAACTTCAGAGAATATTTTGCATGCACCCTAAAGACAGCTGGCTCCTTGTCTTAACATGTCTTTTGTTTCATTGTGTGTTCCAAATAGCCTGTTTTCTCATTACTACAACTTGATATTTTTCATTTTTTAATACTATACATGAGTAGAAAGCTAAGATTACTACACACTTTAAAGTACAACTTATAAAATGTGACTTTTCTTATGGAAACTTCTTTTAGAATACAATTTTAAAGAGATATAGAAAGAATTGCCAGTGAATATTTTGAAGATATGACCAATATTGAACCAGCATCATCACAGACAATGGAAAATCATCATTGCACCTTTGATATCACATGTATTGTGCCTATAGACATTTTAAGATAGAATGAAATTAATTTGGATGTCATAAGACTGTAAAGCAGCAAGAAATAAACAGAGGTAGATAATTGTCAATAAAAGAAGTTGTAACTGGAGTATAAAATTTTACCTCAGAGTCCATTCAAATATGATAAATCAAAGGAAATCAAATTTCAATTAATTTGAAGCTAGATTACTAGAATTGTCAACCGAAATTCCTGGATATTTAATCAAAAAAGCATTAGCAATAATTAATAGTCTGTAGTGTTAAGTCATATGATAATAACATGCATTGATTTCTAATAACAAAACAGTGGAATGTTAATAAACAAAGGTTCCTCAACCCTATAATTTTTAAAAATAAATGAACATATCTCTATATATTAATATATATGAATTATATTAGCACATTTATGGTTTGTGTCACTTATTTCCTCAAAAAAACCTAATCTTTTTAAATGTCATTCATTTAGTTGGCAGAATGATAGCAATTCTGAAAGAAATACACAATTCTTGAAATTTTATTTGTGTCAACATGCACATTTCAGCTAGAATTACTCTTTTTGATAAGGTTCTTTCTGAAAGTAATTTTTAGTCTTTTACTTAGTACACATACACATAATTCTTTGTCACTATCATACACAGCCTCATCTCTTCAGTAATCATTTTGAATATAGTCAGATGCTGTGGTGAATAAGCTGTCTCTCTAAGGCTTTTTTTTTTTTAAGTTAAAAATAGCCTAGCCATTATTTACTTCTTGGCACTTTTTTTTTTACTATTTTAGAAATGCTCTGTAGATATGTTTTCGCTTTCAATTTTCACATCTTAAATTCTATCAAATATAATAGGAGCTGAGAGGCCTAAGTGGACATGTTTTGGCACAATATTTTTCAAACCTCCACTTCTGAGTATCTTTAACATTTTGACACTGGATTTTAAACATTTGTTATGATATGTTAAAGACTTAATGAAAACATGCATAAACCTATTTTTGATATAACTGTCTTCTCTTGATGTTATATATTATATTTTTGTTCAAGGGAGTGATATAAACATCATCAAGGTCCTAGATTCTAATGGGATATCTATATTTAGACTTATGATAAGTTATAAGATAATGTTTTGAAGTTGTTTAAATATTTCTATGAAAAAAAGTATCCTAAAATAAATTCAAAAATTATTCAACACCCATAAAAAGCTTGCCTTTTGTCTTTATAGTTCTGGGTTTTAATTTAGTAGAACAAACAGGAATCCTTAATTTGATAAACTTCTAGATGGCAATAGCTTGTTAGACTAAAAATGATCTCCATTGAAGGAAAATTAATGAAGCTAAAAGAAACAGAAGAACAGAATCAGGCATACAGATAGAAAGAGAGTGAGAGAGATAGAGAGGAAGAGAGAGACAGAGATAGAAAAAGACAAAGAGAGAGACATACACTGAGAAAGAGATCATGAATTATAACTCCCAAGTATAGCTCACATCAAAAGGAGCCCAGTGCTAGGGCAGTAATTAACATTCCAATATGCTGGGAGACTTTCCCTGGTTCCCTAATTGGCCACACCTGTCAGTAGACAGCAATGGCAGGTGACACTGACCTGGGTCATGTATGAGCTGAGAATGATAAAGGACAGGAACAAAGTCCTCCCTCGCTGGCTTGGCGAACACCTCCCCCCAACATCACCATGGTTTTGCATCTGTTTACAGAGGAGTATGTTAGCGGGAAAGAAAGAAGTCTGAAGTTAGGGCCAAACATGAGTCAGAGGTGTGGCCCCAGGAATGGTTCCTCTGCTCAGATGTCAGCTCAACATTTGCTCAGGGCAGGTGGTCTAAAAGATTTGGCTTACCGGGTATTTTTCCAGTCCTTGATGGAACTGGAGAAGTTGCCAAAAATATGACAAGAGTCTGAACAGCTGATCAACTGCTCTCTGCATGGCGAGAACTAGACCATTCCCCATCACAGAGCCTACTCTCCATCCCTCCCCTGTGAACATTTAGCTGTCTTGCTGATCTCTGTGAAGTACATGGGCTTCAATGAGATAATATGAACAACAGTGTGTTAAGGACTCTCGAGAACAGCAGAAGCATGGAGTGTAGTGTTAAAAAGCTATTACTAGTCATCTTGAAGGCATTTATCCAGAAGACTGAAGAAGCCAAGAAGCATAGGTCCACCAGAAAGTGAATTAAACCATTTGAAATGCTGACCATTTTCTATTCCCAGATGTGATAGGTTTTTCTGTACCATAAAGATTTGGTTTGTACTGTAGATCTTAAACAGGAGAAGTATCTGTAGTATACTTAGCAACAATGCCTTGAACACATTCTTCAAGATTCAGATAGTGCATGTCCACCAGCCTGGTCACTATGAAGAAAGGAGTTAGCAACGTGTGGAAACTCTGTGTGTCCTCACTGGTATGGAACATGGTGACAGCAGTGAAAGCCTTTGGGTCAGCTGTGACACTCCCTCCCTCAGCTCATCTGTCATCTGCCCATTTGACATTTATTGAGCATCTGTTATACCAGACACATCCTTGGCTCTAAATACAAGTCCTACCACATCCTCCTAGAATTCTGATGCCAGTTGCAGGCAGGTAGGAAATAAGTAAATACCATATTTACAATGGTACAATATAAATGTGTGCATTTAAAGTGTCTGTCATGACATTTGTTATGACAAGACAATTAGAATGTATAAACATAAAAATATCTTAGTTGTATTAATAAAAATTCAGCATGAGACCATACATTATTTAAAAATTCTGATCTTTCATTTTCTCATTTATAAATAGGGAACAAATTTGGCTATTTTCCTCAAAAGTTTGTTGGGAGGAATGGAGGTGGTAGTTATCATAAAGCATTTAGCAGATAGGTAGGTACAAAGAAAATGCTTGGTGTCAACATTATAAATTACTGTTATTAATTATTTTGTTTCTTATCATAGTGCAGACAGAAAAGCAGAGCAAAACCCTGTGACTAAATGATGATATAACTTTCTTCTCTGGAATTTTGTGAATGATTCAAAAGAGAATATCAACTGTTGAGTATCAGAGTTGCATTAATGGATGTATATTTTATTTCTTCATGTACCCAACACACAGAGAGAGAGAGAGAGACAGAGAGAGAGAGAGAGAGACAGAGACAGAGACAGAGACAGAGGAGGGAAGAAGAAGAAAAGAAGAAGAAGAAGAAGAAGAAGAAGAAGAAGAAGAAGAAGAAGAAGAAGAAGAAGAAGAAGAAGGCAACTTAAAAACGCCTGTGCAATCAGCCGGGCGTTGGTGGCGCACGCCTTTAATCCCAGAACTCGGGAGGCAGAGGCAGGTGGATCTCTGTGAGTTCGAGACCAGCCTGGTCTACAAGAGCTAGTTCCAGGACAGCCTCCAAAGCCACAGGGAAACCCTGTCTCGAAAAACTGAGAACCCAGCACATCTTTTTCTTCATCAGACAGTGATACCCCCCCCCCACATACACACAGGTGTTCCTCCCTCCTCAGGCTAGTATAGTAGAATCCAGACTCCTTTCTGAATTCACCTAGGTATCATTCATCCTTAGTGGGGACTGTTTTGCTTTATCAAAAATTGCAAGTAAACATTTCTGGAGGTTTGAAAGAAAATGGACTCCAAAGGGAGTGGCACTATTAGGAGATGTGGCCTTGTTGGTGTAGATGTGTTCTTGTTGAAGAAAGTGTGTCACTGTGAAGGTGAACTTTGAAGTCCCATATATGCTCAAGCCATGCCCAGTGAGACAGACCACTTCCTGTTGCCTGTGAGTCAAGATGTAAGAACTTTCAGCTCCTTTCCTAGCACCATGTCCCACCATGATGATAATGGACTAAACCTTTGACCTTTAGGGCATAATTAAATGTTTTCTTTTATAAGAGTTACTGTGGTCATGGTATCTCTTCAGAGCAATAGAAACCCTAAGACAACATTCTTCAACAAATTTGTTTATTCATGAAGAAAACTTTGTAGAAAGCAACATGCCCTCTACATGCTGTCATACCCAGTTTCTCTAGAAAGGTCCAATCCTACCACTATTAACAATTTCTCCAGGCACTTGACTATACTACATAGAGACACCACAAGAAACTTTGGAATCCTTCTGAAAATGGTCTTCGATGCACCAGGTTGCGAATTTGAAACTATCAAGGTTTAGGAGGGCTCAAAAGGTAAAGGTGACCTTTACCTATTTGTGCTTTTTATGTTCTTAGTTCTAGCTCTAGTCACACAACTACTGCACCAGCCCTGCCTACAAGTATAGCTCTAGACTCTCATCCAAGCAGCTTCATTTGCAAGAGATGAACCTTATTCTAGGAGGTCCACGACTGGTCAAAATGTAGAAAATAGGCACCCACAGAGGACCCAGCACCAACAGTGCTTATACAACCCAACCTCTACACCCACAGTGCAGAGAAAAATCTCTACAGAGGGGGCCAAAAAGTTTGTTAGAGTCCCAGAACCAGGATGTCTGCTGCCAGATAGCTACTGACTAAATATATGATCATATTTTAACAAATAAATTAAATAAGCAATCACAAGATTTTTCTGTGTAGCCTTTAAACTTCTTGCAGTAATGGAGGCTACTCTTTCATCCTGAGACTCCTTGGCAATCTCTAAGATTCTGCTTGATATCAGTGCTGGGTACCAACCCAGGGGCCTTCTATAAGTAAGGCAAATACACTATCAGGAAGCTAAGTCCACAGTAGCCTCTATGTTTTTATTTCAATGCCAGCAACCCATTTTCAGGGATCCTCAACCCAATAGGTGTGTGTGTGTGTGTGTGTGTGTGTGTGTGTGTGTATGTGTGTGTGTATGTGCATGTGAGATTTCACCCCTTCTCTTTGTGTGTGTGTTGTTGATGGGGGAGGTCCTTCTGTGTGTATGTTTATCTTATTGGTTGTTCAATAAAACACTGTTCAGCCAATGAGGCAGAAAGATAGGTGGGACTAGGAGTTGAGGAGGATTCTGGGAAATGTAGTAAAGGAGTCTTGTGATCCAGCCAGGAACTGACATAGCAGGCAGACTCAGAATATAAACAGGAAATCACTCTCTTGCTCTTGCTCTTCCTCCTGCTCTCTGCTCTGAAGCCGCCATGTGATCCCAGGAAGATGACGCCAGCGGAAGGAGTCCTCTGTAAGTCTTATAAAATATATAGATTTATGATAATTAAGACTGAGCTAGCATATAAGATAACCTAGTCAATTGGCCAGCAGCATTGTAAACTAATATAAGTCTCTGTGTATTATTTGAGACCCTAACACAGCATGTGGAACTTGGGAGGAACTCAGGCAGCTTGGCAGAAAGCGCCCACATGGCAGCAGGTCTCAGGTGGCTGGCAGAAAGATTTATCATTACATGTTCCCACACTGGTGTTATCAGGGCATGCCTATATGTGTAGAAGTCAGAGGACAGACAAACTTGGGTGTTGGTCCTTGCCTTCTCCTATGTTGTCTGTTTCATACACCAGGCTAGCTCATTTCCTAACTTTGGGGCATTCTCCTGTTTCTTCCTTCTACCAACTCCCAGAAGCTCTGGAGATACTCATGTCGAGCATTAAGCATATTTGGGTACTTGAACTTACCGAGGATTTGAACTTAGGTCTTCATACTTGTATGGCCATAACTTTTACCCACTGAGCTATTTCCCAAGCCATTTAATTTTTAAGTTTCCTAAAGCCTCTTTATTCATAATGTCGATGACTCCTAAGGAAGTTTCTTACTCTACTTTTTAAAAAAATTCAGAAAGGAATTGACATTGCTATCTGCATCCCTTATCTTCTATTGAGGAAGGACAGTCCCAGATTAGCACTTGAAGTGAAGATGTTCTCAAGGGCAGTTTGGTAAATGCATTGGCCATGGTATTTACCTTTTACAGATGAAGCAAGGAAGACTCCTTTTATGGACAGCTTGTGCTATGTTTCTGACACATTTATTTTCAATTGATTGCATATTAGATATTAGGTGTTCAATCCACATTTTCTGCTAAAATGTGTAATGTCTGAGCAGACCTCAGAGAAGTGTGTTATAATTGTTTAACCTGTATTTTGTTCCCTTTCTCCTTGATAAATGTCAGAATGTAAATTGGCAACATTTAAGAACCCTGTAAAGCTATTTTCCCAGTTGCTCAGTACTGGTTTTGTTTATGCTGGTTTTAAAGCAATGTCAGACATTAACGAAATGTTCTCTGCTGTAAGATGTACAAACATGGCAAAGAGAAGATTGTTTTATACTTTGTGAATTTCAATCTGTGTCACAGTGAATGCAACCAGAAAAACAGGAACGTATCTCTAAATGGAGCCTTAATTTTTTTTTTTTTGCAAAACAGATTTTTTTCATATTTCTCATTCAGTTAATAACAATTATTGAGGGCTCAACAAATACACAACAAAATTGCCTCTGATGTTCACAGGACATTATTTCATGAATAAAATAATAGACCAGGAAGGCTGTATTCTAGCTCATCCTTTCCACTTGTGAGTGGGAAGCATTTGGCAAGAGAAGCAAAGCAGACTTTCAGTTTTCCCAACTGGAAAATGACAGAATAATAACTATGTTAGATGCTAGCTCTAGGGATTGAAAGAGAGAAGTTATAGAAACTGGTTTATAAATGCTACAGCGTAAGCAATCATAGGACAA
Source organism: Cricetulus griseus (assembly GCF_003668045.3). Taxonomy (NCBI): domain Eukaryota; kingdom Metazoa; phylum Chordata; class Mammalia; order Rodentia; family Cricetidae; genus Cricetulus; species Cricetulus griseus. The sequence goes on along the minus strand of NC_048595.1, from coordinate 434,272,216 downwards.
CACCACAACACTCATAAGCAATGCAGCACATATGAATTCCTACTGGAGTTTGTACTTAATTTTTATCATTTTATACTTTGATCTGGTGCAATTACATGGTAAGATTTACTTCTTTTTAAAAAGAAAAGTCAGTTATTATAATGAAGTCACAAGTAAAAAGCATTTAGATTCAGGAAGTCACTCCCATACTTGCCCAATACCAAACTCTAAACATCTCAGTGAGCTTCAGTACAGATGGAATGGCCATTTTACCCCCTTATGTTCTCCTTACCACTGAAGTCATAGAGCTTTGCTTAGGGTTTTACATGTTTACTATCAACCATGTTTTTATGTGTTTACCATAAAGTGAACAGACAGTTTACTAAAGAAGAAGCACAAATAGCTAATGGCTATTATTTTTTAAATCCATACCCTTTGTCATCAATACTACTTTGAAATACCAGGTCACCTCAGTCAGAATGGAAGTCATCAGAGACCAGAGACTAAATATTGGAGAGGTTATAGGGAACAAAGACACATTGGCTTGTTTCTTAAGAATATTCTGGGTCATTTGTGACCCACATAGATTTTCATTACAGAATTAATTGATGCAACTTCTTGAAGATACTTTGAGTTTTAATTTTTATTATATATTTCAGATGGATTTTGTTGGAGTAGACTTGTAAAATTCGGTTACATAAACATGTAAATATTTATTCTAACTCATTTTGGGTCCACAGTCTAAGGACTGCCAAATTTCCTCTCTTGTATTTATAACCATTTCAGGTCTTAATTTGTTTAAACTAAAGACTCCAGTGTCTCAGAACCATGGTTTTTTATTTGCCATGCATACTATATATGCATTAGTTTTCAAAAGGTGAAATTTATGTGTATATAAACACATATAACTCTGTATGAGACATTTGCAATTTCTAAAATCAAGTGGACAATTCTGCCCTGCAATGTTTCAGGAACTGAAAATGAAAGTTTCACTAAAGAACTTCTTCATATTTTAAAATAACCTTAATTTCTTTGTGTGTGAATCCTTTATAATTAAGTCATTTCTGGTATAAGGAAAAAGTGTGAAATGGAAATATATAATTCTGTCACCACAGTTAGCAGACATGCTATCATTACAAGTTTTTACATTCCTGAAGAAAGTAATAAATATCCCTACCAAGGACTGGCCTTGTCGCCTGTCCAACTTTAGCTGGAAAACAGAAGCATACAGAAGGCCTAGTGTTGAGGCCTTGTGGTGTGGCCCTTGATGTTTATCCTTGGCTTCTAGAAATGGATTCACGGACATAAGGCTTCTCTTATATCCACAATTCTTATTATTTTAAGTCGAAGGGGATGCTGTTTGCAGTGCTGTGATTTCCAAGTTGACTTTGGGTTTGGAAGATAATTTAATTTTCATTGGATAATTTTTTATTATCTATTTAATTGCCAGTAAGGGGCATAATTAAACTTATGATCATCCATATTGGTTCCTTTTTTTCCCTCTGTCTCTCCATGCAGCTTAGTGGAAGGTCATTATTTAGTTACTTATTCTTAACTTCGGTAAGCTTCTCATATTTTTTGAGATTATAATATACCACATCACAATATACAACACTCCTATATACCACTCCCCACAATCCTTCAAATTAATGGTCTCTTTTTTCACCAATTGTTATTGCATAAATATATGCATATACAGATATACATACATGTATTTTCCTAAACATAAGCTTTTTAGTCTGTATAATGTTACTGGTATGTATGTTTTCAGGGATGGTCATCTGTCATTAGACAATCAACTGTTGTGCTCATCCCTGAGGTGAGCCCCACCTCCACTGCTCCCAGCTTTCCTCAGTTGCCTGTAGAAATTTGTGTAGGGTTACTGCCTCATGGGCTTGCTTATGTCCTATTGATTCTTGCCCCCCTATGGTGTCTTAGCGTTGAATCATCAAACACAATTCACATACTTGTAGCCCAGAGTTGAGTGTTACATTTTTACCATTCTTTCTTTTTCATGTATAATTAATTAATTTAGTTATTTAGTTTGTAACCCACCTAAGTTTCCCCTTCCTCCTGTTCTCCCAGTCCCTCCCACCCCCTCTGTTTGCATTCTCCAATCAACTCCTCTTACAGTCTGTTCAGGAAAGGACAGGTCTCCAATGAATCTCAACAAAACATAGCATATCAAGTTGCAGTAAGACCAAGCACCTCCCCTTGTATTAAGGCTGGGCAAGGTGACACAGTACAAGGTATGAAGTCCCAAAAGCTAGTAAGAGAGTCAGAGGACATTCCCATTAGTCCTTAAAGCCTTGCTTTGTTAAAGCACTGCATAGTGCTCTGATAGATGAACTTCCCAGGGTAGATTAAGGAACGTTGTTTCTCAGCAAAGAAAAGTTGGTGAGAAGCAGATTAGAGTGAAGTATATGTTGAATATACAATCAATAGACCTCTTTGGGTTCAGAATGTGGGTGACTTGGCTGGCTGTCTTTTCCCCATCAGAGCCCAGCTTTGTTCTCTGTATTTGCTTTTTATTCCCTCAGAAGAAATGAGTTAAAATCTTTGAAACTCTTATAATCACATGATAAACAAATCTAAATTAGCAGTGTATCTGAAACCTATGAATCATAAGGTTAAAAAAATAGTTGCCAAGCGGAACACTTGTAGGACTGTGTGTTTCCCACCATCTCCTAATGAATTCACTTGATCATGCCTGTGAGTGATTTGCAGAGAGAGAAAATATTTGTGCTTGAACTTCGGCTAGTTTTCTTCATGGCTTTGTTTTTATACTCATAAAAGACTACACTTAATTCATTCAATTCAGATGATTTCAGACATTGTATCTGTAAGCAATATTAATTTTATTTGAATTGCAAACGACCACATAATCTCATTTTTTTAACTTCAAGACTGGGGACCTTTGGGTCCCAAAATCCAAACAGATATCCAACATGAAAAATATTTACTGTCTTAATCTAAGATTTTTAGTCGCTGAACTTTTTTGATAGTAACATTTTTTCTTGTAATAATTAAAACTCATTTTCTGTAAGGCTCATTTAGAGAGCATTTGTGTATATGGTCAGTTGTGAAAGCCCCTGAATTCCTATACTGTAAAATCTAGAGGAGGCAGAAGAGTGTTTTAAGATAAATATCTGGGCTTCCATACATAGCAAGATGGAGCCAAATAGAATAGATTTACTTACCAGTCTTTTTCTTTACAAAATTTATTTACTCTTATTTTATGTGTATGAGCATTTTGTGTGTACTGTGTATGCAGTGCCCAAGGAGATGGGAAGATGGTGTCAGATCTCATGGAAGTGGAATTACAAATGGCCGTGAATGGCACATGTTTGTTAAGAATGAAACCTAGGTCCTCTGCAAATGCTTTTAACCACTAAGCCATCTCAACAGTCTTAAATATAAATATGAACCTGTTTAAAAAACAAGCAAATAAGTGGTGAAATTCAATCATACCCAAGAAAGAGGACATAAGCCTTGCTATGTAATTGCTTTTGCTTATCCTTTGAGAGTTTCTATGCCATCAGAAGAAGTGAAGAGAAGGAAATGACTAGTGGACGTGGCATTGAAGATGGGAAGGGACATGCACATAAGGCTTTTTTTTTCAGTTTTAGAAGTCTATTTAAAAGATAACAATGTAAGCAAAAATAAGAATACACTGATTTATAACATGTGTAAAAGGAAGCTGTGCAAAAAACATAAAAAACTCAGAGACTAAATGAACACTGCTCAGCTGTATGTAAAGGATGCACTGTTATTATAAGATAGATTGCTACAGGGAGCCAGTATGGGTTTAAAGAGAATTATGGCCCTAGGGAAATATCCAGAGATCTACAAGTTTGATCCCAACTAACATTCTAAGCAATAGTTTAGAGGCTAGCCTAAATGCCCTTCTCCAATAATGAGACTGATGACTACTTTATTTGCCATCCTAGAGCCTTCATCCAGTAGCTGATAGAAGCAGAAGCAGACACCCACAGCTAAACACTGAGCTCTGGAATCCAGTTGCAGAGAGGGAGGAGTGATAAGCAAAGAGGTGAAGACCAGGCTGGAGAAACCCACAGAAACAGCTGACCCAAACAAGGGGGAGATCATGGACCCCAGACTGATAGCTGGAAAGCCAGCATAGGACTGTTCCAGACCCCCTGAATGAGGAGGTCAGTTTAGAGGTCTGGGCAATCTATGGGGCCTCTGGTAGTGGATCAGTATTTATCCCTAGTACATGAATGGATGTTGGGAGCCCGTTCCACATACTTTCTCAGCCTAGACACATAGGGGAGGGTCTAGGCCCTGATCCAAATGATGTGAGGGACTTTGATGATCCCCATGGAAGGCCTCACCCTCCCTGGGGAACAGGAATAGGGATAGGGGGTGGGGGCAGGGGAGTAGGGGAGGAAGAGGGAACTGGAATTGACATGTTAAAGAAGCTTCTTTCTAATTTAAAATTGGTCTAATTAGAATGATAAAGTAATATATATATATATATATATATATATATATATATATATATGTGGGGGGGGTGCATGCCTTTAATCCCAGCACTTGGGAGGCAGAGGCAGGCAGATCTCTGTGAGTTCGAGGCCAGCCTGGTCTCCAGAGTGAGTTACAGGATACGCTCCAAAGCTACACAGAGAAACCCGTCTCAAAAAAACCAAAAAAAAAAAAAAAATGAGTATGAGTACTACACACATATGTACACACATACCATACACATACATATGCACACACAATATACATATGTATATACATACACATGAACACACTATGCTCATACATGATCACACACATATACATGGCATGTGTCAAATAAAGTCACACAATAATCCTAAGGAACAGAGAACAAAAGAAAAGGGAACAAAACTTATATGGAGTAAAGGGGTAAAAGGATCAATATTATAGATTTAAACCTAATCATGAGGACATCTCATTACTTGTTAATGGCTTAAACATTTTAGCTAAATGATAGATTTATCCATGTGTCAGAGTAAAACAAATAAACAAGAGTTTATCTAGAAGAAAGAGGTAATAAATTAATGCTACAAGTATTTTAAAATTAAAGGGAAGCTAGAAAGATGTCTTATTTAGGGTTTCTATGACTATGTAGTGACACCATGACCACAGAAACTCTTGTGAAGGAAAACATTTAATTGAGGTGGTAACTTACAGCTTCAGAGGTTCAGCCCATCAACACCGTGATGGGAAACATGGCAGCATTAGGCAGACTTGCTGATGGATGGAGGAGTAGCTGAGAGTTTTACATCTTGCAGGCAACAGGAAGTCATTGAGACAGTGGATGGTATCTTGAGCATAGAAAACCTCAAAGTCCATCCCCCACAGTGACACACTCCCTCCAGCAAGGAGTAACCTACCCCAACAAAGACAAACCTTTTAATAGTACCATTCCCTGTGAGATTATGGAGGCCAAGTACATTCAAACTACCACATTCCTCTTAGGCCCCCATAAACTTATAACAATATCATAATGCAAAATGTATTTAGTCCAACTTCAAAAGTGCCCATAGTCTATCACAGTCTCAACTATATTTTAAAATCTAAAGTTCAAAGTCTCTTCTGATACTTGTGTAACACACATCTTTCTTTTAAGGGCTTGCCATTGCTTTTTGAGTCTGCGTTTCACAGAATGAAGATTCCAGATCTGCCCTTTGCTTCTGTCAATGGTGCACTTGTTGTGATTCCCAGCACTTTGGATGCTTATAGCAACATTGATTCACTTCAGTAACTTGAATGTGTCATGCTCCTTTGTGTCTATGACCTGTGTACAAGCTCTTTCTTGTGTCTGAAACATCCTGCCCCCTCTGGCCATCCCCTACTCAAATTTAAGTTCTTCCATGAAACCCCATTCCTTCTGGGAATTACACCATATCACTCTTTAATGACCTTGAATAAAATCCATAAACACACACACACACACACACACACACACACACACACACACACACGCACACCCCAGCAACAACAAAAATAACAAAACAATATCACTACACCCATCCTTCTAGGTAGAAAGCAGGTACCCATTCAGTCTATCATTCTTGGTGGAATTATATGGTCCTCACATACAGAATTACAGAAAGTATACCTTGACTAATGATTAAGAGATCATAGTCTAGAGTGGGGAGCATCCTGTTGTTGTTTTTCTGAATGTCCATGCTGTCTAACTGCCTTCAAATATTTAAGCTGTGCTCACAGATTGGTGCTATTTTCAACCTTGGTTAGAGAAACTTATTACAGCATGCAGCGGTTAATACAATGAGTCATCACTGCTCAGGAAGCCCAGAATAAATGATTATTGAGTGCTCAATCCTAAGAAGAACTTCTAAACCACCCCTTTCCCCAAGGCTTAGAGAATATTGCCAAAGAAATGGCAAAGGGGATTTTAATAGTTACCAGAGGATAAGGGAAAATGCTATAAAACATTGTCTTCTTGACAGGACATGGCTGCTGCACTCGTGAAATTACAGCAGCTGTGGTTATCTACACAAGGCCTGCATAAGATCGAGCCAGTCAACATTCCAACGGTGGATGGAAGAGAGGATCATAGGCCTCACCTCTAGCTGAGGAACTATTGAGGGCAGATAATGGCTGAAGGAAGGTAATTTACTTTTCTTTAATGACACAGACATTGGTCAGTTGCCCACACTCTAGTAACACCCTGCCCATGCCCATGAAAGCATCCCTAATTAAAATCTGGAGGGGCATAAAGTTTAAGAAGACTTGAAGATATGAAGGGAATTGGATGGGAAGAAAAAATAGTGGCCCAGTAGTGTTAGGGGAATAAGAAAAGGGAATGGGCAATGAATATGATCAAAATGCAATAGATATGGATGAATTTGTCAACTCCAAAGGATAAAGGAAGTAATAAAATGTACATTGAAAGTATAATTACAGATATGATATTGGTTCTTTTAATTTTCAAGAGAAGAATTTAACTCTTTCCTCTCAGTATGAATTATGGGAAAAAGTGAATGACTTAGAGTTGCGATTGGGATGCTTGGGTACTGTGTTAGCAGTCTATGTGATCTGTTGTGAGTTTTTCAACAATTTACCCCCACTTCAGTTTTTCTTTATTAAAAATGGGACCAATAAGAATATTTTCCTTATTTCTTTTACACATTAGGGAAGAGTTAAGGGATGCATAAGGAAGTGTCTTATTTTTGATTATAAAAAGAAACAAATAATTAGGACAAGACTGCTTCTAGGTATGGTGGAGGAGATGGTTTATTGTAGATATGGAGGGAGGACATAGCCAGAAGCAGATCCATCTGGGAGAGTTTAGTGTGACCATGACCCTGAGCTGGGCCATGTGAGAAGTGGGGAGGGGAGAGCCAGGAGACTAGGAGACCAAGAGACCAGTAAGGGAAATGGTCAAAGGTACCTGTGTAGTCAAAATGGCTGGATTATATAGGAAAGAGGTACAGGGAAAGGGCAGCCCAACGTCTGGGCTGGAGATTTCAGGGTAGAGGGCAGGGTATGTCAGTCAAACCCTGTGACAAGTAGGGATGCTAGGAGAACCTGATGCCAGGTGTACTACATTAAATAGGCACATCATTCAGCCATTGTCCTGGGTTTGAGACATAACAATGTTTAGGTGAGAAAGAGCTACACAGAGATCACTTCTTTTGCTGATCATAATTTCAATGGAAATTTCTCCAGCCACGTTGGCTGGCAGTGGTGTTGACGTTGGTGTTGATGCTGGTTTGGTTGGTTGACACATCTAGAGCTTTATCAACATCTCTCAGCAGGCAACACTAAACAATGGAGAAGCTAAGTTAAAAAAAAATCTCACTTTGGATACACAGACACTTTGTGTTGTATTCTCAGACCCTAATCCCACCCCTCCTCTCAGGACAATCTGGAGACAGTGACATCTCAGTGTTTATGATTCTTATAACTATGAAAACATAACAATCAAAACCCATTGCAAGCACACTTATTTGGGAATTAAACTACCAGACCTTCTGCCTCACTCTCCATTGGATACCACTGGGCTTTTGTATCATGAAAACAGCACTCAAAATTTGGCAGAGAATAAGCCCCAATATACGTGGAATAAAAATCATTTTAAATAGAGTTTTAAAAGACATTATTTATTTTAAAAATCCATTTAGAAAATAGTGACGTTTGACTAATTAAAACCCAAGCTTCTCAGAAAAATGAAGCTTCGACATTGTCTCTCTACTGATTGTCAAGCACTCTCTTTAAGTAAGGTGTGCTGGGCTCATTGATTTGCATGCAGTCTTCTGGTTTCTGTCACCAGAGAGTCTGTCTTACAATCAGGATGTGCATGTGGTCTGACAGGACCCATCTGCTGTGGGGATAGCTAAGTGCCCCATGCCTCGCTGGTAAAACTCAGTTAAATCTTTGTTGTTTTTTATGTCATAGAATTTAAATTATTTATAGCAGTTATGGCTCATTGATTATCAGAGAGAATTTTTTTATGACACAAGGATTTACTGTCACCATTTTCCAGATTATGAATAAATGCAAAACAAGATGACAATTACTTCTTATTAACATGAACTTTCTGATTTTGTGATCCTAATTAGTTGGACTGTGGTCCCTTCATTAGTTATTTATGTATTCACCTTCATTCCCCACTTCATTTTAGAAAGGGTTTGTGATGTTGCCATTTCGTTAAGAAAAGTGCAAGAGCAACGATATGAGCAATGTCAAGTCTTCAGAAATTGGTGACCTTGGAACAATAGCCGTGGAACATCACAGGACTAAAGGAAACCATGTCAAACTACTGGTCTATAATAAAGGAACTGGGTCAGAAGTCAGATCATGGGTGTCACCTGCCTTGCAAAGGCTGGTCCATGTGCCAACTCTTTTTGTGCCATTCATGGATATTCACACTATCTGCATCACTCTACTTAATATATATTCATATGGAGCCTACTGTGTGATAGTCATTCTTCTAAATACTGGGGGCGGGGGGCACAAAATCAGAGATGGTGACTTTCTGAATAATTTACATACTAATGGGATGATTCAAGCAGTTAGAATGCCAAATTATTTTCCAGGGACTCTGAAGGGGAATGTAAATTGAGAGAGCTGCAGCCCTGAACAAAAGACATCAGCAGAGAAGGGGTGGGGAAAATACTACCTCAAGTTGCTCTGTCTGTGTTTATTGTTAAATATTTTTCAAATTAGAAAGTGAGGTTATGATAGCATATTAATATGAGACTCACATTTTAAAATTGCATTTTTAAATATATTTCCTAGAAGTCTACTCTATGTTAGATGGCAGAGAAATGGAAAATAGAAAGAAAAATTGGTTGTTGTACATTTAAAAATTCAAATAGAGAAAATATTCAGAGCTGATTTCATGATAGAGAAAATGGAGATTATTTTGTCTGCCACTCCCCACTCAAAATGAGTCACCAGGCAACTCACAAAGTTGGCCAGAACTTTGCTGTCTCAAACCACTCTGTCCAAAGAAGATTCACTGAGGGGGCAAGTTGGCAATTTCATGAATTTTAGTATGATATTTCCCCCTTTCTATTCTCATGAGTATATCTAGGATTTCCCATGGTAATTCTTAATCTCTGTTCACCTGGTCTAATCACTAAGACATCATAAGTGTAATGGATTATCAATGCAATGATGCCCTGATGCCATAAAGCTTCCTGTGGTCTAGATCATGATACAGGACTAGAGATAAGAAATATGGCTGCATTTCTGCTCATGCCAGAAGGTCTTTAGAGCAAGAAAGGTGTAGGGAGATATCAAATTGTGGGTGCTAAAGGATTTGTTGACTTGCAGTAATGATCCACCTGGCCAATAGATGCAATTTGATTTCACTACCTGATTAAGTCTGCAGCAATGTACAGTGATTTTTCTGATTCCTACATATCTTCTGCAAAGGCCAAATCCATGTGTTGAATGTGGACATAGTAGGATTAGGATCACCCCATCATATCTTTCAAAATCCAAGAAGATGAGAGTTGATTGCTGTTTAGTTTTGTAGTTGGTAGGGACAATTCTACACTCTGTCACGTAGCCCTTTTCACTGTATTTTCCATGTAGTTATTAAAGTGCTGCTGCATGTTCTTTCCAGGCTGACAGTGAAGATGTGATAGAAACAGATGTGCTAAAGATCCACTTGATGCCCCATGTCAACTGAATGAGCTTGGAGATCAGTGGCAGCATCATGAGGTGCTCCAGTGCCTGGTACTCATAGCTGGCTCAGAGTGTAAAGAGAAATATAACTATTGCTTTACTATTGCCTTCCAAATAGCACTTCATAATCATGAAAACATTCTCTTTTCATATTATCTTAAATAATTAATATTTTGCACTCAATTTAGATCTACAACCAGGAATGGATTTCTGTATCTTGTTTAAGACAATACTTGTCCCATCTTGATATTTATTTGGTTCCACTTGCTGTTAAAAAAGAATACTCTTCCCCTAGACACATGGCTTTGACATCCATATAATAAGAGTGGTATCCACTATGTATACAGGTAATCTACTCTACATGCCATGGGTAGCATAGAACTTGTTTACTATACTTTAATAACTCTTGAAGTCTAGTATTAGAAGTCTAGCAAAATTATTGTCCTTTGTCTTTTGGTACTTAGCCTTTTTGTATATATTTTAGAATTCTTTTGAAAGTCACTGCGAAACATGTTGTTGAAATTTTGACATGGCTGCATCAAATCTATAGGACAACCTGTTGAGAACTGATATTTTTTTGAATACTGAAAACTCTGTGATTCATGAATGTGGCGTGTTCCACGGTTTATCTAGGTTTATCTAAGTTTTCTGCAATGTCTCCCAATATAATTATGCAATAAACTGTTTAGAATACACACATATGTTGTTGGATATATTGTTCTTAGGAACGTAGTATTTTAATTACTTATAAATTACTTATTTTAATGGTTTTGGTACTGGGGTGTTCTGCATGAGATGTCATCTGTAGTTCAGGGCATTTGAATATTTGGGCCTCAGTTGGTGAGCTTAGGTGGTGTGGTCTTGGAGGAAGTCTATCATTGTACACAGTCTTTAAAAATTTACAAACTTGCTGATTTCTGGTTTCCTTTCTCTGCTTTGTACTTGTGGTTCAAGATGTGAGTTCCCAGCTTCCTTCTTTTGCCTCCATGTCTTCATTCCACCTTCATGGACTCTAACTTCTGGAGCTGTACACCCACATAAACCATTCTTCCTGTAAGTTGCATTAATCTTGGCATTTTATCACAGCAATGGAAATGTAACCAACACAGGTACAGTGCTGAAATTCTACAAATACATTGCTCATTCTCTCCTTTCCTAGGCTGAAATAGAAATGGAATGTGGTGAGTTTTCTATATACTCAATTATGCCTTATAAAAAGGACTATATGAAGATGGAGGTTTCTGTCCCACCTGGTCCTGCAGCTTTTTAGCCCCAAAATATGGTATGAATTATTAAGCTGTTTGGTCAATGGTTTAGGCTTCTTATTGGCTAGCTCTCTCTATAATCATTAACCTGTTTCTATTAATCTATGTATTGTCATGAGGCTGTGGCTCACAGGCCATAGTGTGTCTGGAAGATTTCTCAGTGGAACAGGAAATTTTAAACTGTTTGCCTTTATTGGCAGTTTGTCAGTCATTTTTCTGTGTCCTACAGAATGTCCAGCAAACTCTTCCATGAAGCAGGAATGCTGCAGGACTGTCCCATGTTGTTTTGCCAAGTTCAGCAGTCACTTTCCTGTGAGTCCTGCATGTCCAGTTTATACAGCATACAGTCAAACAGTCCAGGTCAGAACAGTTTCTTGCCTAGAGGGCTATTTCTGCCATGTTGAAGGCAAACTCCATGATGAGTTTCTTTGTTGCCCATCTTCCTCTATGGAATAATTGGGGTTGCCAAGAGCAGTTGTGTCTCACTGTCATGAAAAGCCCTAATAAACCATTTTAAATGCTCTATTGTGTACATCTTTGAGAAGTTTGAAGAATATCTATCCATCTCAAATGCATCTCTGTATATCTAAAAAACCTGACTAGCATAAGTTTTGACTATTATAGGTGACTATTTATAATCTGTATTTTATTACACATTCCATTTTTAAAAGAGCTGTATAAACACTATACCTAAACAAGAGTAGAAATATACATATAAAAATTGACCTTATATTTTTGTCAATAAATCAAAATCCCATGCCAATGCAAAGTATATATTTCTGTATCAACTATATGCTTCTTTACAAATTTTAAATTTTCATTATTTAAATTTGTGTGCTTTCTAAGGCCTCCAGTAAACACTGGACTTAACAAAATGGTCTTAGATAGTATTATCTCTTCCATAATGTTATTTACAAGTTTCATTATGGAGTCTCTTTATCTTGTCAACAAAACTTCTTTCTCTAGTCATTATTGATATTATTTGTAAGCTAATGGATGCTATTTGCTTTTCCTGAAAACATGGAGATAATTACATGACTTTAATTTTTTTCTAAAATGTAGTAATTCACATTAATTGATTTAAAAATCATAGTTACCTCAAATTTCTTAAATAGATCCAATATGGAAAACACATTGCTTTCATTTTAATTGCAATTATTTAATTTGACATGTATATATATATCTGTTTTAATTTATAAGAGTGATGGGTTTTAGGCTCTGCTATGATCTGAAGGCTACAGATACAGAAAGTGTGCTATTGGGAAGTTAAATAAAAAACCCAAGCCATATAGTGAAAGAGTGACTCCAAATGAGATTCAATACAATTAAATTACTAAATAGCAAATGCTAATCATAGTGTTTCAGAAAATGTTATAAATAAAAACAAACTTCATGAACATCACTTAGTAAAAGTACATTTATGAGACTAAATAAGTTATAACAGCTGTAGCATGGTTGGGAGTTTTACTCTTATACATTGGTGATATTTTCCCCCTCATCTCTCAAAACCCTGAACAATCTACCCTCTGTCTTCCACTTTTGCTTATTGTCTTTTCAAATTCACACACACTCATTATTGTCAGGCAAGATAACCATTGTATAATATTCTAAAACCATTTTATTTAAGCTTCCTAAAGCTAGGCACACTCCCCTGCCTGACCTTATTAGGTTCCCTTTCCTCTGCCAGCCAGTATCCCCCTTGGACATTTGCCTGGTCCACTTCCTCCTTCCCTTCAGGAAAGCCATTTTACTAGAGAGCACTTCCTTAGCCAGAACACCTTCTCCTTTAAGAGGCCATCACATAGACCCAGAGCCAAGTACCTGTTTTCCTACTGGTCACAGCCTCTTCTCCTCTATCTGAAGAAAAATCTGACATATTAGAGACTTTTTCCTTCAAGTATTTGTTTCATGAATCGACACATAACTGAATGAATTTACAAGTGTCAGTAGTCATTTTATTTCTCAGAAATACTTGCTAATTTTTGCTCCTAACATCTATCTTACTACTACCTCTGTTGATCTAACTATGAAGAAAGAAGAACTGGATGTCTTCGTACTTATCTTCTTTTTATAGCAATCACTGCAGAAAGTGTTGATAGATTTTTTTTTATCACATCTTGAGATGCATGCTCGTCACACCCAAGGTAACTTGGAGGTAATCATTTACCATATTTTAAATTTATATTGTTTGCTGTGGTGCATTAAGTTTACAGTGCTCACTTTGTATGCAATATGCTTGAAAATGAACTATTATCACAGATATTAAAGCAGCCTTGCAGCATCATCTATAATGCATGCCTCTTGTATATACTCGTCTGCATCCTTCACAGCCAGTCTATTTGTACACAGGGCAATACATTTAAAACAAAAATGGCATCCTGTATAAAAATGGAGCATCCATCTACCAAAGTGATTTCTAGGGCCCAAGAAATAATTGTAATTTATGAGCTACACTTGTGATCATCATGAATGTTAAGCAGAGTACATACTCTTGGTGGCATGACTTTGATTTTTAATTATAGGTCAACTCAGCTTAATTCTATAGCACAGCAAAAAGTACAGTGAACACACCTTTGAATGTCAAACTCACTCTTACAGGGTAGGTATGCAACTCTGAGCAACTGCTTGGCTTCCTATGTCCTTTGTTTTCCTACCTTGGATCACAGAATTTCATTATTAAAAATGTATTACTATTGTGTGTGTGTGTGTGTGTGTGTGTGTGTGTGTGTGTGTGTGTGTGTGATGTATGTGTATGAGTATAGGGCACATGTGTGGCATGGTGAACATGTCAAGGTCAGAGGACAACTTTTAGGAGTCAGTTCTCTCCCTCCACTGTGGGTGTCAAGGAGGACTGACCTTATAGTATCACACTTAGTCTACAATGTTGAGGTTTTGTAATATGCCAAAGCATCTCACTGTTCATCACTAGATTTTCAATCAGCTTTAAACTTGCAAAGCTGAAGGGTTCCATGTTATCATTCATTTAGGGAACCATTTTGGGGGCTGAGAACTTAGGGAGAAATTTTTCTAGTCAGAATTGTTATTTGCGATTTTCTGGTAAAAACACTGTGAGTGGAAGGAATGAGATAGACTTAAGTCATACATCTTATCTTTTGTTAAATTTTCACACCATTCTTGTTTTTAAAAGATACACCAGTGTCCTATATTCATCTATCTGGATCCTAGAGAGGTTAGTGTAAGAAAGGTTCTATTTTTACTGCCTCTTTCTGTACCTCTCAGTGCAGAATCTTAGTGTCTCTTGCATGCCATTACTCTCTATTTAGGTGTCTCCTGGACCTCTAGGAGTCTTCTCAGGAGCAGAAAAGGAAGTTAGTCAGGGTTTTATGATCCCAAGAGGAAAAGTATGTATTTCTTAGCTGACACAGGATGGTGCATTCAGAAATAACATCGGATGATACTAAGAATAGGGTGGGGATTTGTGGAAAAGAAGATGGGGGTTTAGTCTGTAGGACAGCACATTTAACTTCTATGGATGCTATGTCTGTTCTGTCTAGGAAGAACATAGGTGGGAGGAAAGCTGAAGTGAAAAACAGCATGCTATATTTAGGATAGATCCCTTGACTTACTGCCAAGGGCTCCCTTACTAGTTCAAAATCCTCCTAGGCTGTTGCTTTTTACCTAAGCGTCAGACCTCTCTTGATCTTTCATAGAATTCCTGTCAGTTAGGACCTGCTGACTGACTAGATATGCTCAGTCAGGTGACAATCAGATTCTAGATCTATATGGAAAATACCAGTAACTAGCATACTCATGAAATAATGTCCTAATCAAAATTTGTGATGCCTATCTTTAGGACTTTAAAAGTCATGCAAATACTCTACAGATTTTGACTTTTAGTTAAAGGTTAAACCTGAAGTGATTGAGGATGGGAAATGTTTTTCCTAACAAAAAACAAACAAAAATTATCCATAGTACTTCTTCCTTCACTATATGCATGTTTTATGTGCATGTTGATTGGCCCATGAACCCTAGAATTTCTCTTATCACAGAGATGATGTCATATTCTTCTTAAGTGTCCTTCTTGGGTCAGCAGGTTAGGACCACCAAACTAGTTTCAACTTATCCAACAAAATAGAACATATGCTCAGAAGAACAGAGAGAGAAATAACTGGGGACTGAATATAAAACAATGATTAGGCAAATTTCATACTGCTTTAAAGACTCAAAGATCTTATCATATGTACCAAGAGCACATTTCTTTCCCCTTAGAGGAGATGAGCAAATCCTTTCTCATGTTACATGTGTGTGGCAAGACTAGTTACTGAAGCCTGACAAAATACTTGCTTCAGCCATGATGACAAAAACAAATGCCTGCATTTGGAAAACTTCCATTAGGGAAACCAGTAGTATTAATAAATGGAACTCATTGTACTATTAAAATGTATTCAATGGGAAGTGTTTATTGTAGGATAATGCTCTATGTAGTATTGTCTACAAGCTTGAAAAAGAAGGGAAAGCCCAATTTTTATTTTTAATTTCTTTGTAAAATAGCTTTTGTGTCTTAGTTATTCTGTGAATTATTGGTATAATTCATTGTGTTTGTGGCTTTTGCTATTTGTTTTAAAGGGAAAATTAGTTTACCTCTTCTTTGTCTTTTATTCAGTTCATTGAATGGCTTTTCTGGTGTATTATTGCTTCAGGTCCTTGATTAATAAGCCCTTTGTTTTAATTACTTGCTTCCAATATTTAGTTCTGTATTTGATATTAACTTGTTAGTTGTTAGTGTAATTTAGGGGTCATGCTTTTGAAAAATACCCAACTTTGGTAGCAAAGTTGAGAATAAGATATATGAATCTGTAATTTTTACTTTGCTGATTTTTTTTTGCTGATTTTTCCAGGAAAAATACCCTGTCAGTTTGACTATGATCACATACTGGATGTTTTCAGTTTGGTACTATAAGAAATCCCTAAAATTTCTGTGATTCTGTGGAGAAAATATATAGTTTCAGGAGCTGCCTGTATCAGCTAATTTTATTTATTTGCTTGCAGTGGAAATGTTTATAATAAGGCTAAATAAACCAATAAAGAGTCTCACGAAGTAAAATGTTTTAGAGTTGGCTATGAAGGCAAAACTTGAAATTCCAAGAAATGAACATTATTTTTTGATGCTGTTGGCTTGTAGTGCATTTGTGTGAATGGCTGAGGGCCAATGACATTAACGTCACAGGCAAAATTGCTTTAGCACAGGAAGACTTGGAGTTGTACCAGAATATATAGAAGTCTTGGGATCATGAGGCACAGAGAGATCTAGAGCCAATGATCTTCCGAGGAGACTCTCAAGACTCAGAGAAAACAGCAAGAGAAAATGTCTTCTCTACAACAAAGACAGAAGTCAATTACATTCTATAATGCACAGTAGTATTACCCCAGGTAAAATTGAATAGTAATAAGTGTATCTTGGGCTTACTATTTGCCGGGTATTTACATATCCTAACTCTTTAAATCTTCATATTAATCCTCAAGTATCCCGAAGCTGGTCAAATCGGGGTTCATCAATACTATGTGGCCAAGGCAAGAAGGTAAGGAGAAGAAACAACAGTATATCCTGCCCCAGAGTCTTGTGTGCTCCTGTGAAAATGTGGGAAGGGGGATGATTGCAGCACCCCAACTCTGGGGAGAGCCTGACCAGCTTTACTAGAACTTATTCTGGATCCCCTCATACCTAGTTAGCTTAGTTCTCTGGGGCACAGCAAGGGAGGAGGAAGAGCAGACAGGAAGAACATGTGTGCAGGAGCCAAACAGAAAAAAGAGGGCTTTGTCAAGAGCAGGAGAGTGTGCATTTTCAAATAATAAACCTGAGGAAATCCAGTGAGATCAGTGCTAAACATTTTCCCATAACCTAGGATAATGGCTCCCCATCACACTGGTTTGTACCATATAAACTAGAGTGATTATAGTCAACCCCACTGACATTTTGGAATAGGTAATTTGGGCTTGTGCATGGTGTCCTGGCCACCGTAAGTTGCTGACCACCATTTCTGGCTTCTCACCAAATACTGCCTAATACCCACTGGGGGACAACCAGCAATCTATATTGTTGTGACTTAGGTAGCTTGAAGGGAATTCTTTTTTGATTGTCATATTTTTGTTGTTATGTAACATTTTTAAATTTAAATTAGAAACAAGCTTGTTTTACATGTCAATCCCAGTTCCCTCTCCCTCTCCCTCCCCTCCTCCCCTGACCCACCAATGCCCAATTGCATCCTCCCCAGGGAGGGTGAGGTCTTCCATGAGGGATCTTCGAAGTCTGTCATACCATTTGGAGCAAGGTCTAGACCCTCCCCCATATGTCTAGGCTGACAGAATATCCCTCTATGTGGAGAAGGGGATTTTTTAAATTTAAATAATATTAATAAAATTCCTGTGAATACCTTTGTTTAAGGGTATGGAGCTTTTATTGGATTAAGGTCTCTTTATTTCCAAGCACAGCCGGGTGAAACACAGGCCAGAGCTAGGTTAAGAACCCAGCCAGCGCAGCCAGAACAAAGAGACAGCCGTCCCCACGTGCAGTCCTTTAAGAAGCCCCCTTTACGTCATCCCGGCTTTCCTTCACCCCGCCCTTATGGGCGAGTCCCCAGGTCCACCTGGTACCTGCCCCAGGACTATTGGGCGGGGCTAGGGTGACTCCCTACAAGCTTTGATGTCTAAAACAAACTGGATGCTAACACAATGACATTGTATAATTTCCAGGAATGACTTCATAGGGATATATTTAAGTAGAATGGAAGTTATTTCTCACATTAGAAATTAGGGCTCATATAGATATAAGGAAAATAGTAATAAAACTATTGATTTTCATCGGTTTCCAAAATATTAGCATTATGGCTAATGATATGCCTGATAGTTCACTAGCCAGAGAGAACATTTAACATTGTCTTATTCTTCACTTAGCAAAGCCGTGAGCACACAGGCTGCGTAAGTAGGAAGGGAAAGCATAACATAAGATATTTACACTAAACATTGCCTCTCTCTGTGAATCTGGAATGAGGGAGTTTACTGTCAGGGAGACCTTTCCGCTCCCAACTGTAAAATCCAGGCCTCCTTCACTATGATCCCACTGGCCGTTTACCCTTCTTTTGATATGTCTATTATAAAGCTAGTATCTCATATTTCACTCTTCTCATCTATATTTTGTCTGTGAGGAAAAAAGACTACCTTTATGATATCACAATACTCATACTTTTTCTAGGTTCTAAAAAAAGAATATTTTGGGGGTCACTTATGTATACTATTTATATTATCTGCAAATACCAAAAGTCTGACTTCTTCCTTTCCAGTTGTGTCCTCTTTTTGTCATCTTATTGCTCTGGCTAGAACTTTGAGTACTATATTGAATATATATGGAGAGAATGGATAGCCTTGTCTTGTTTCTGATTTAATGGAATCACTTTGAGTTTCTTTTCATTTAATTTGATACTTGCTATCACCTTGCTATAAATTGCCTCTATTATATTTAGGTGTGCTCCTTGTATCCTGAACTCTCCAAGACCCAGGGATTGACAAGGTTGACCCCAGTTAGCACTCCTAGCAATAGTGGAAAGGTTGCCTGAACTGACATTTCCCTGTAACCAGATTGGTGACTACCATAACTGTCATCATAGAACCTACATCCAGTAACTGATGAAAGTAGATGCAAAGATCCACAGCCAAGCACCAGGCTGAGCTAAGGAGTCCCATTGAAGAGAGGGAGGAAGGATTATACGAGCAAGGGGCAAGGTCATAATGGGGAAATCCATAGAGACAACTGACCTAGTTCCTGGGAACACAGGCACTCTAGACCCACACCTGAGGAGCCTGTATGGGACCCAACCACGCCCTCTGCATGTGGACAACAGTTGTGTAGCTTCGTGTGTTGAGGAGGCCCTGGCAGTGAGACCAGGTTATATCCCTGGTGCATGAGATGACTTTCTGGAGCCCATTCTCTATGGTGGGATGCTTTGCTCAGCATTGTTGCAGAGGAGAGGGGCTTGGTCCTTCCTCAACTTAATGTGCTAGGCTTTGTTGACTCCCCATGGGAGGCTTTACACTTTGTGAGAAGTGAATGGGGAGGCTGAATTGAATGGGAGGTTGGGGCATAACAGGAGAAGGGAAGGGAAGAGAAAATGTGGTTGGTATGTAAAGTGAGTAAAAAGTTAAACAAATAGAATATTTTGTTCATGTTTGGGACTCTAACTTTTGAGCACACCAGGCTGTTGTTATGTGCCTGATGGTCACTGGACTCACAGTACAGAGAAAGAATTACAGAGCCACTGCTCTTCTAGATGACTGTCCTGTCTTCTCTCTGCACATGCTGCAGAATGACAAGGCCCTTCTATTCCCTGCTTAGTCTTGGCTCTCCAAGGTCTAACATGGTAATTGGCCAATAAGAGGCTCTTAATAAACATAGTTGTTGAATGATGAAATAGAGTAGTAGATTGGCCAGATACTGGAATATTGAAATACTGGAAAATTTCAAAATGAGTTTCATATGCAGCACAGCCAATTGACAGCCTTTTGCCAAGCAGAGTACACAGCCTTATGCATAGAGAGCAGCCACAGGAAGACTTGGGCAAGACTGGCAGCACTGCTTGCTGTTAGCTTCCTGACCCTCTGAAGTAACTTAACTTTACTAAGCATAAATGTCCATATTTGTAATATATTCATGCTGATAGGTTTGCCCTTGTAGGATTGCTTTGGGCTTTACGTGAAATAATGCAGGAACATTAACTTAATGGTGCTTGGTTCTGAAGAGGTGCTCAGTAATTCTGAATGAGAAGGGTTGGTCTTTGTAATCCTTCCTTCCCATTTTTGTCTAAAGGGAAAGATGTGTGAGCTAGCTCCATGTGCTTAGAGAGATTATCATACAGAGAGTTAATCCAGGTAACTCTACCATGTTGTCAACCTCTAAGCTATATGTATCCCCACTACTGCTACTTTCCTCCTTTGCTGTATGTGTGTGTGCAGGGGTGGAACATGTGATCTGGACCAAGAAGGTCATATTTGTATGTGTGACTGATGACATAAAAACCCAGAGTCTCATCCACAGGCCAGGCAATCTGGATCCACACAAAACAAGGCAAAAACAGTCTTTTGATGTTACCCCCATTGTGCAGGTATACATTTTGAAAAGAATCTAAGAAATAAGAAATGATATTTTTAAAAAAGTTGATCAGTAACTATTAACTATAGGTGAAGAATGCAAGAAGTACCAATACCCAATTATTTTATTTTAGTGACTATTCTCAAAATGCTTAACCATGTCTGCAGAAGTTTATTGGGATTCTTAACAGGCTTTAGATCTTTAAAATATTTTTAAATAATAATGGGTTTACAGAGCTTGTGCTCTAAATTTGGTTGTTAGTTGCTTTGTCATATAATAGAATGATAAAAATAAATTGAAGAATTTCCTTGGAGTCAATCATCGATCATCT
This sequence comes from Cricetulus griseus, assembly GCF_003668045.3. Lineage (NCBI taxonomy): Eukaryota > Metazoa > Chordata > Mammalia > Rodentia > Cricetidae > Cricetulus > Cricetulus griseus. The sequence continues at coordinate 434,251,386 of NC_048595.1, read as the reverse complement.
GCTTATAACTGGGAGACAGATGACTCATTTTGGTTCATATTGCTGATTGGCTGTTGAGGATAATTGCTTTTTGATTGGTTTGGGAAAATTGGAATGTGAGATTCCAAGGTGAGATTTATAACCTGGGGAAAATTTTTATTAAGCCTTAAACAACAACAAAAAATGTGCTTATAAAGTGAATTTTAATTATGTTCCACTGGGGTAAAACCACATTCATATTTCATGATTAAATATAAACCATTTAGAATTATGAAATTTCTAATGATTAAATATTCATGGTTTTTGTAAACAATAAAACTGCAAAATAATAGGGAGTGTTAGGACTGAGGAGAATATTCTCCGTTGCTGTTTGTTCTGACTGCTGACTCTAACTTCAAAATCACAAATAAATTCCAGAATAATAATAATTGATGAATCAAGATATACTGATTCCTGTGCCATCTATTTCTTTACTGATCCTTTACTTGATGGTCATCCCAGCCCTCTGGGAAAAACATCATTGTTCCTCTTCCTCAACAGATTAGATGCTGTGCCACAGAGAGGTTGAGTAATCAGTTTAGAACCAGAACTGGTAAAGGGAAGTTGGCTTTCCCAGGTCTATCTGGGTCAGTGGACATTAGATTAACTGTTAGATGTTGTGATACCCAATTCACATTGATTAGCAAAGTCAATTTGTATTTAAGACAGAAAAGCATACTTGTGCAATTCATTTTGGGAAATCAGAACCTAAAGGTAAAGATGAAGAAGAAAGCAGATTCTGGCTTGTGATCTATTTGTCTCCATGGGGCCTACCTTGGAAAATTACCCTGACATACTGGAATGCATCTCAAACCAGTTCTCTGCAAGTGTGCATTTTAACTGGGGAATCCCAACTGTCTTAGGGTTTCTACTTCTGTGAAGAGACAGCATAACTACAGCCACTTATAAAAGAAACATTTGGTTGGGGTGGCTTATTTAGTTTCAGAGGTTCAGTGAATTATCATAAGGGAGAGGATCAGGGTGGTGTATGGGCAGACATGGTGCAGGAAAAGTAGCTGAGAGTCCTCCATCATGGGAAACTTGAGCAAAAGAGACCTCAAAGCCCACCTCTACTCTTCCTTCAACAAGGCTATACCTACTTCAACAAGTCCACACCTCCTAATTGTGCCATTCTCTATGAGCTTACGGGGCTAATTACATTCAAACTACTACACCAACTTTTAAGCAAAAATAAATGAAAGAAAAATGGAAAAATGTTAAGGTCTGCTCTCTTCTGTTCTACCCAATGTACTAGTCCCTCATAAACTCTATTTGGGGAAACTATTTTTCAATATTCATCACTAAAGTTAGAATCACTTTGCTGCTTGTTCACCGAGGCATCTCCTGTAAATGCTCACTCTCTTTCATTACAAGTCCACCAAAACTTGAGGGAAGCTTGCTTTTGTTCTCTCTCCCTCTAAATGACTTTGATTTTTGCTTTTGGGACCTCATTGGAGTACTAGGCAGTGTGAAAGTCTTCTGCAGTTACTACCCTCTTTCCAAAGGAGTTATTCTTCTCTCTAAAGTCTCTTAAATTAAAAACATCCCCAAGTTAAATATTTTAGCTACAGCTCCCAAACTAGTCTGAAATTCTTGCTTCTTGGTACTCTGTAGCCAATCAGAGATGTTCATATTCTCATCCTTCTAGAATGTCAAGGGAGATGAGCAATAGGTTGTTTGAGGGATAAAGAAAATATGGGGGTAGGAAGATGGATGACTGGGTCAAGTGCTTGCCTTACATTGTAAGGAGTTTATATCTCCAGAGGCTAGTATCTGTAATCCAGAGCTTCTGTGGTGAGACGAGGGATGGAATACAGGAGAATCCCCCTGAAGTTCACAGGCCAGCTCACCTCACACTCACAGTGGCGAATAGTCAGAGACCCTGACAAAACCAAAAAGAAGGTATGTGCTCACACATATGTAAACACGCCCATGTCTACATACACGAATCACACATGTAGACATATGCAAGCAAATAGAAGATTATTATAGCAAACAAGAAGTGATGATGAGAGCTATAGAATTTTGCCATGGTTTCAAAAGAAAGATTAAATTTGTGTGGGTAGGGATCCCAGTATCATGTTGTGAATAATGCATAGTTTAGTTAATATAATTCTATTTGGAATCCCCATTCTGATAACCTTTTTGATATTTTCAATTTCTGCTTCATTTCCTTCCCCTAAATTTTAGTGGAATGGTGATCAGTATCACTAAAACAAATATGAAAGAACTTTTCAAATGTTTCTCATAGTTCTGTGTGATACCTCTAAACATGTCTTGCCATCCTAGTACCTTTGCAGTCCTCTGTGTCTTTACTGTGGCCCCTTCTCCATCCTGCATTCATTAATACTGCCTAGTTCTTGGCTGGTAGCAGAAATATTTGCTTTCACTTCCACTGGGAGGAAATAAAAGGCCAGGGATAACTTTCTTTTGAGTAAATATACTTTCAAATTCTGTTAAATCTCTCAGTATTCTTTAGGTGACAAATACTGTCAAACTGTTTGATTGAATGGAATTGTGATTTCTTGATAAGACAGGAAGGAAAAAGAGCTGTTATGAAATGCATGCCATTGTTTCTTTAGAAAGGGTCAGCCATAGAAATGTGCCAGCTTTCCTTAACTCAAGAGTACTGGGGACTCTTCGGCGATGATGACAGAGGCTAGCCACTCACCCATGCTTTTTCCGGCAAGACACAAAGCATCCCTGGTAGTCTGACATCTTAGTTTGAACTACGACTGTTCATTTATACGTACATGCTTCAATAAAGAAAAAAACTTGGAGAATTAAACTCAGCAATAGGTAAGTTCATTGAGTGGGATGAGATTTGAATATTTGTGGGGGATTTTACTCCCTCTCACCATCTCTCTCTAACCTCCCATACTCAGTATCATGGCTGTGGTTAACTGTCCACTTCCTCTACCTGAATTACAAGTTTCTAACTGATGGCCTTGAGTGCTATGAAAAGGCAAGAACACCTTTCTATTTTGCAAAGGAGAACAATGTGGTTCCTTTGCAGAGGCCTCACTATGGTTTCTATGGAATGTAAACATGTGACTAGTGACTAGTAGTGAAGTGACTAATATCACTTTCAAGTATTCCTGGCACAGATTTGCTCCTGGAAGATGTAGCCTCATTAGGATGGAATCCCGAGGATTTACGTATCTGAAGTGCCCTTGAAGAGGTTAAAAAAAGGCACAGGAGGAGACAAACTTGGAGCACAGAAAGCATGACCCTTTTGAAAGCCCTTTTTATGGAACCCCTGACTTGCTGACCCTACACTTGTACTGTTTTCAGCCTCCCTTCTAACCTCACCTCTGCCTTTCAGCGGCAGCTGAGACAGAGGATTCTAAATAAGAACACCCAACCACCTCATAATAAGTGGGCCTTGGGAATCCAGGTGACAAATGGCAGTCTCACATCGACACAATTGTGAAAGTACTCATTTAAAATTCCATCTCTCATTTAAACTGTGTGCATTTGGTGCTTTTTTGAGCAACACTTTCCCATAGCACAGTCTAAATATGAACAAATTGTGCTTTAATTAAAATAAGGTTTTTACATGAAGCAGAATTGTTCTTTATTCTTTGACCACAATTATTAGCATATTATTATCTGGACATTTGCGCATAAGTTAAATAAAGAATTTTTGTATGCATATATCATAATATGATACATACATTTATCAGTACACATTTATACAACCATATGCAATATACACAAATGCACAGAGAGTAATGGGAAATAAACGACTGCTGTCCTCATTAGCTTTAATAATTGACAGCCCTTGAGCTCCCAGGAGCCCACATTTATTTTTACTGTTTCTCCTTGGACACAGGAGTTACCTTGGATAACCTGTTCCAGAGTTTTATTACCTGCTTTCCAAATTGTACAAATTACTCTGAAGTGTAAGCCACAATGGAAGTTATCCAGGCTCACATTCTTGGCTGTGCCACACAATAGCTTAGTTGTTTGCCAAGTTTCTTCATTGTTCAGAGTAGTTTTTATAAAAATGTCCGGCTTTGCCAGGATTGGGTACTGGCAAGATGGTGTCTCCTTTACCTTTATTGCTGCCAACTACTAAGATAATTGGAAAGGACAGGAAGAGATTTGTATCAATTGAATAGTGTATCTCTGTTCAGGACAGTTCTTATTATCCTAAAGATATAATTAATTTGTACCCATGGAGGCTCCATCTGAAATGTATCACTGGAGAGTGAAGGAAAGAACCAAGACTTATGGGGACTTGCTGACAGGAAACGTTGCTGCTGTTGACTTCTCTTCTTACTTGGGTAAATCTTTCCATGCCTCAGTGGCTTCATCACAAATGTCACTGAAAAATCACTTGGAATTTCATGAGGCCCCCATAGCATTTAAACACATTGTTGTGTAATTGAAAGAATGCAAGTAACATTCACTCTATGGTTATCATCTATTTTAACTTTAGTACAATGATACATCAGGATAGCAGGAAGAGAAATTATGTAATGGACACAGGGGCATGGGGAGGTGGGAGGTGTAGAAAGGCTTCCGTTTGAGGAGGCCAGCATCTACTTACATCAGTCATCATATTAATTGGTTAAAAAAGAAAGTTTATGAAAATATCAACAGAGCAGTCGTGGAGTATGCCTTCAATCCCAGCACTTTTGAGGCAGAGGCAGGCAGATCTCTGTGAGTTCAAGGCTAGACTGGTCTACAGAGTGAGTTCCGGACAACCAGATCTGCACAGAGAAACCCTCTCTTGAAAAACAAATGAAGGAAAAAAAGAGAGAGGGGGGAGTAAGGAAGGGAGGAGGGAAAGAGGAAGGAAGAAAGAAAAGAAGGAAAGAAAGAAATAAGGAAGGAAGGATGGACGGAAGAAAGGATGAAAGGAAGGAAAGAAATAAGGACAGAAGGATGAAAGGAGGAAGGAAGATTACCATTAAAGGCCATTAAAGAAGAACAATACAGGAACCCAACTGTCACCACAATTACTTAACAACCTTCCAGTTCCCTAGGAAAGAAGAAAACAGAGAGAGACAGGAGGATGATGAGAAATGGAGGAAAATTACCATTTTAATAGCTTCAGTATAAATCAAAAGATAACCAATTATATGTTATAGGCATGTTAGAAGAAGTACCGAGTTCTAAGAGACTAACAAAAACTTGTCAGTAAGTCTCCATTTTTATTCCATTTGCAAACATTCATTTGGAATGGAGTAAAAACATATTCAAAATATCTAGCACAGTGACAAGAAATTCATGAGGCTTTTATGAGCAAAATTCCAAAAATGTCCTTGAAAGACATAAAATTCAACTTAAAACAGAAAACATTTATGTTAATTTCTTGAACAGTTGGATTAATTCAATCATCATAAATTACAGATACAAGGATTTTTGTTTCTTCCTAGTACCTGAACAAATGATTGGAAAGTTAATTTGGAAAAGCCTAACATCTGAAAAAGGGGACCAAGAATATATTGAAATGCAGGGTGAATAGCTAGACCAGGGGGTGCACACTTGTAATCCCACAATTCAAGAGGCTGAGCATGAGGACTGAAGATGTGAGGCCAACTACAGAAATACAGCAAGTTCTTTTCAAAGAAAGGGAGAAAGGAAAGAGAAGGAAAGGAAGGGAGGGAGGGAGGGAGGGAGGGAGGGAGGGAGGGAGGGAGGGAGGGAGGGAGGGAGGAAGATAGGCAAAGAGAAAAAGCAAGAGGGAGGAAAGGAGGGGAGAAAGAGAGGGAGAAAGTCTAGCAATGTTACCAAAAGAAAGTGGTTCTGAAATAAATACAAGGAGTTAGAAGTTAAAGTGAATTTTGTACTACTATTCTGCACCCTGAGTACTTACTCTTATTCACCAAATCTCATTTCACTGGCCTAGTTCCTGTTCACCCCACACCAATTACTTTGTGATTACATAAACAAATAATAATCACTGGAAAACTTGTAGTTCTTGCAACCCTGTTCAAAAAGGACCTATTTTTCTTGACATGAATAATCTGTGACATTGATGCAAATACATACCACTTTTAAATGTCAAAGGTGTTAATTCATTAGTCATCATCTCTTGAAAAATCCAATTATCTCACTATTAATTGCACGACTTAAGCTTTTTATGTATTTTTAGAGCATTATACAAAGGTAACATATTTGTAGACAAATGAGAATATAACACACCTTTATTCTAACTTGATGTTATCCTTCTGGTTTTCATCATTGCTAATTCGATGACCTAAAACTTGATCTAATTCTTTACATTTTATATTTAATTACTGATTTAAAAAGGTTGGCTCGCAATTCTGAGCTTCTTGGATGTCCTTTTGTGAATTATACATCTGTGGGGTTTTTTAGAAACCAACTTTTCAAAAACTTAATTACATACTATGGATATTAGGCTTTTGTTTTCCAGGAACATTGCAAATATTTTCCTGTGTTGACCCTTGATTTTACTCATCTCTCAACATAGAAAAGTATTAATTCTGTGAAGTGGGGTCTATCAGTCTGTCCTCTGAGTCTGACATGTTCAGAGAAGCCTTCTCCAATCTCTCCACTTAGACTTTGGCAGATGCTATCTAAAATTAGCTGATTTCTCTGGAGTTGTGATAACTTTGTTCTAGACAGATGAGGGGGAAACTACACAGGGTGTTTGCCCACTGGGACTGTCATTTCTGACCAAAAAAGTATTTTTTCTAGTAATACCAACTTATGGATTGTCCCTATCCTATTGTCCATAACGTTACATGACACCACACCTACATGTGGAAAGAGATGTTATGGAGGGTAGTATTTTAACTAGGCAAACTGCCATTTTGTATAAAATGTGGTTTCAGACAATGAGGAAGACTTTCTGAGTGTGATGGATGTAGATAGCCACAGAGATCTGTAATTCACTCAAGATGGCAGTTTGTCTCCTTGAACTAGAAATTTCTTAAGCTTACTGGCAATTTTTAGATTTTATCATCTGTATCTCTACAGAAAATGCCTTTGATTTATTTGTATATAGGCTTGCATGTGTTGGGTTTAAGTTATTAGCTAAATGATTAAGTGTAAAAAGCTGTTCCTTTCCCCATCCCTATTTTTGAAAGCCAACACTCTCAGGTAATGGTCCATGGTGATTTGCAATCCTTCTTGGCCACATTCCCTGAACTGAAACAAACACTCTGAAAGTACACAACCCTCCCCTGGGAAGGTGTGCCACACAGCCATCACACAGCCATCATGAGTCCTAACCACAATCTCAGGAATAATGATGGCGCTGTCATCAGGAGGTCAGGAAGGAAGCTGGAGAGTCTCTGAAGTCTGAGCTAAGCTAAAACTGACAACAGACACACATGTTCATTCCAATCTCTCTCTCTCTCTCTCTCTCTCTCTCTCTCTCTCTCTCTCTCTCAATCTCAAAAAGGAAACACTTTGAGAAATGTGTCACCATTTGTTTCTATAAAATATCCTATCACCTTCTAAGAATTTTCCATTTTGCTATTTGATAACTGGCAAGTTTCACATTGCACAGGTGGTCCATTCCACTACAAATAGTTTCCAGTGCCAAAATAGTTTCGGTATCATTTCTCAAATGAAGCCTGTGGTGTTCCACTACATTAAAGGTGTGCATTCCCAGGCCATCTGGACCCCCACTAGCCTGTGCACACTGGGGTGGGTCAGGATGTGTACTGAATTCCTGTTAAAGGGGAGGCATTATCCTGGACAAGTTCATACTATTCATACTCTGCTTGCCTGTAATGACCCTGCTAGCATAGCACACAAGTGGAATTTTAGATACAGCCTCTAAATTCAGACATATGACTTGAACCTGCTGGCTTCCCATTTTCCCTAAGCTGATTGGGTTGGACTAGGTGACAATCTTCTTCAATCACTTAATGTATGCCACATTGCCATACTGACCACAGTGAAATAACCCTCATGTCTTGCACTTTTAGTCTACATTTTCTCTTCTTTATATTGCATTGGAAATACTTGGATCTTTACAATACTGAATATTTAAAGACAGGCTATAATTCCATATATATACATATATAGCCAATAATTTATAACTTCTAATAAAGACATATTACATTTATTTTCTTAAATTTTAATCCCATGAATGATTGGGAAAAACATGTCAATTTAGATATCGTCTAGATTTTGAATTTCTCTTTCTGTTTAACCATACTGATGTGCAGAAGCACACTGGCCTCTTCAATACTGACCTCTGTCAGGTGTAATGGGAAATATGCTAAGATTAGTGCTTTCTCTGGAAACTCTTGTGGGCTTTTTTATGTACATACTCATGTCACAGATGGATAGTCATGTTTCTCTTCTTTATATGTAATCACATGACTGTTTTCAAATTCCCATCTTCTTGCTTTGCCTGGAGATTTGCCAGCGCTTTTGAATAATATTAGTGCTGAGTGTCCTTTGCCTGGTCTCAATATCAAGAAGAATGTTTGAAAATATTTTATTAATGAGTGTGATATTTGCTTAGGTTTTTAAAAGACACTCTATATTAGAACCAGAATGACCCATTATCTTTCTCACATCCAGACATTCCAAAATAATCTAATCAGCTTTATAAAAAATCTTTCCCACTCAGATTTGACTTGGTCGTCATGATCATCGGGCATACTTTGGAATTTCAGTATGAAAATTCAAAGAAATAAAATATAAATGAAAGACATGCATTTTCAGATTTCAAAGGCCAATTGATTGGTTTGCAAGGTGGTTTTAAAAATCCACTCCACAACATATTACTGTGAAATTTTACAATGTCAGAAATAGAGATCTTAAGTATTTACAAAGGAGGAAAGCAAGCAGACAAAGCAAGGAGTATATTTAAGTTCAAAGTCAGTCTTGAGATTTCTCCAGAAAACCAAAGGAAATAATGATGCCAAATATAAAATAAATCAATTCAAACTCTTTAAGTAAAACTATTATTTGCTATGTTGTAATCTGACAAATACCAAGAAGGTGTGATGGTAAAATAGATACTTTTGCAAACATTAGACAACCAGTTTCCAAAAATTCATTCCATTCCATGAGTCCTTGCCTACCATTCTGCTATCTTCCATGATGCATTTTCCCTTTCTTTTCCCCCCAAATTATTGAATTGGTACCTCAGATGCAGCATTCTTTTGTCCAACACAGTTTAAAATTATTTACTAAAAAATAAGGTACTAGAATGCCAATAAGCCTTATTATTATAATCCACATATTCAAACAGATTGCAATAAGTATGATCTAAAACAACCTCAGAGAAACTGAATGCAAACATTAATAGTTAACAGCATTGATTATTAGGGAAATGCACATCGAAATCATCTATAACATTACCTTCTTCAAGGAAGAATGACAGCTAAAGAAATGACAATAGATGAGTGTTGAAGACAAGGTGAAAGGGGAACTTCAGAGCAGCATGAAACAGTGCTTGCCAGCCTGATTTGTTTTTATTTGACATTTTCTGTCTATCAGCTGTGCTGTAGTGTGTGTATTAGCTTGTTTTCTATCACTATGAAATACTCTATGATGAAGAACAACTTGGAGAAAAAAGGGTTTATTTGCCTTACATGTCTCCCTCACAATCCATCATTGATGAAAATGGAGGCAGGAACTGAAGCAGAGGCCATGGAAAAATACTGCATATTAGTTTGCTCTCCATGACTGGTAACTTCCCTTCTATATAACCCAGGACCATCATTTTCACCCAACATTTTGTTTTGAGTCTCTTTGCTATTATATATGGAAACCTACTCAGCAGTGGTGGTCTCTGCAAAGAGTAGTGCGGTGTGAGTCTGCCTCATCATATAATGCCTGAGATGAACATGCTCAATGCATGAGAGCAAGCTGGCAGGAATTGTTTCCCTTCATTTCTGTGGAAACCCTCTCCTCATCACTATGTGTTGACTGCTGTTGCCGCTGCATTCAGAAATCTTGCACCTTATTTTTGTATTAATTTGAGAGCTCATTTCAGAGGCAATGTTCTAGGGTTAAAAATAAAATGAGTTAAACCAACCTCTTTAAAGTGATAAATGGAGCACTAGGGGGATGACTCAGTGGGTGCAAACGCTTTCTGCATAAGCTTACCATCCTGAATTCAATCTCTGAATGAGCAGAGAACAAACTCCTAGAGTTGTCCTCTGGTCTCCTGCACATATGTGCTACAGCATAAATGCCTACCTGCATAAATTACACACACAGGTAAGGATAATACCAACAATTTAGTTGAAACACCTTAAGTTATAAATGCAACCTGTGAGATAGCTTAGTGATTTAAGGTACTCACAAGTGTGGCCACTCAGGCTTGATCTCTAGAACTCATACGAAGGAAGCAAATAAATGACTCCCAATCTGTGTCCTCTGACTTCTGCTATGTACTCTGATTTGTGTGATGATATACTTATTCAAATGCGCACGCACGCACACACACACACACACACACACACACACACACACACACACACACACACGCTAAATGGTTCATTTCTAGAAACTTATTGAATTAACATCATTGTGCAGTAATAATTTTGCATACATATTCACCTTCCTTCCCTCTAAATTTTATATACTTTTGGGTCATCTAAAAATATTATAGATAGGCCCTCTGCCCTCTGGCTGCCACTTGAGGTGAGTCTGGGTGCTGCTCTGCCCTCAACCTCCCCATCATCCCCTGCTCGATTCCTCCTGAGCCTCCCCCTGGACAAGAGTGGCCCTTCCCAGACCCGAAAGCCCACCCTGAATCCGGAGGCACCTCATTCTTGGTTCCCCCACTGCTCTCTGCCCTCCACCTGGCACCTGATAGAGTTAGAGACCCCACCTGCACCAACTGGAAGAAGGGATTGGAAGACGACAGAATAAGAACACACTCAAGGGGCTGGAGAGATGGCTCAAGGTTTAAGAGCACTGACTGTTCTTCTAGAGGTTCTGAGTTCAATTCCCAGCAACCACATGGTGGCTCACAAGCATCTGTAATGTGATTTGGTGCCCTCTTCTGGCAAGCACTGTATACATGATAAATAAATAAATAAGTAAATAAATAAATCTTTAAACACACACACACACACACACACACACACACTCACACTCAACAACAGATAGACCAATATGACATCACCAGAATCTAGGGACTCCATACCAGCAAGATCTGAAAAGCCCAAAGCAGAGGATGCAGAAGAAATGGACCTTATAATGTATGTTATGAAGATGATAGAGACCATTAAAGAGGAAACAAGAAAATCCCTTAAAGAAATAGAAGAAAAAACAAGCAAAAATATTACATGAAATGGAGGAAAGGACAAATCAAAAAATTCAAGAAATAAACAAATCTCTTAAAGAATCTAAAAAAAATCTGAGAAAAAAACAACCAAACAAGTTAAGGAAACAATTCAAACAGTACACGTTTTGAAAGCAGAATTAGAAACAATAAGGAAAACACAGAATTAGGGGATGCTGGAAATAGAAAATCTGGGTAAACGATCAGGAACCTCTGATGTAAGCATAACCAATAGAATACAAGAGATGAAAAAGAGAATCTCAGGTGTTCAAGGCTCATTAGAGGATATACAGTCATCAAGCAAAGAAAATCTCAAGTCCAACAAGTCCCTAACACAAAATATCCAGGAAATATGGGACACCATGAAAAGACCAAACCTAAGAATAATAGGTATAGAAGAAGGTGAAGAAATTCAGCTCAAAGGTACAGAAAACATATTCAACAAAATCATAGAAGAAAACTTCCCCAACCTACAGAAGGATATGCCTATGGAAGTACAAGAAGCTTACAGAACACCAAATAGATTGGACCACAAAAAGAAGTAACCTTGCTAAATAATAATAAAAACGCCAAACTTACAGACTAAAGAAAAACATTAAGAGCAGCAAAAGAAAAAGGCCAAGTAACATATGAAGGTAGACCTATCCAAATTACACCCGACTTCTCAGTGGAGACTTTGAAAGCCAGAAGATCCTGGATAGATGTTCTACAAATGCTAAGGGAACATGGATGCCTGCCCAGACTACTGTATCCAGCAAAACTTTCAATTACTATAGTTGGAGAAAACAAAATATTCCATGGCAAAACCAGATTTATGCAATACATGTCCACAAATCCAGCCCTACAGAAATTACTGAAAGGAAAACTCCAACACAACAAAGATAACTATGCTCAAAAAACCATAGGCAATAGATAATCCCACTTTGCCAAACACCAAAAGAAAAGTGGGGAAATCCACACACAATAACAACACCAACAACAAATCAAAAACAAACAAGAATCAATAATCAATGGTCATTAATATCCCTTAATGTCAATGGTCTTAACTTGCCTATAAAAAGATACAGGCTAACAGAATGGACACAAAGACAGAATCCATCCTTCTGCTGCATACAAGAAACACATCTCAACTTCAAAGACAGATGGCACCTCAGAGTAAATGGTTTGGAAAAGATTTTCCAATCAAATAGACCCAAGAAACAAGCTGATGTAGCAATCCTAATATCTTACAAATTAGACTTCAAACTAAAGTTAATCAAAAGAGATGAAGAAGGGCATTTCATACTTACGACAGGAAAAGTCCATCAAGATGAAGTCTCAATCCTGAACATCTATGTCCCAAATACAAAGGCACCAACATTTGTAAAAGAAACATTACTAAAGCTCAAATCATACATGAAACCTCACTGAATTATAGTAAGAGACTTAAACACCCTGTTCTCACGACTAGATAGGACCACCAGGCAGAAACTTAACAAAGAAACAAGACATCTAGCAGAAGTTATGACCCAACTGGGTTTAACAGATATCTATAGAACATTCCATCCAAACACAAAAGAATATACCTTCTTCTCTGCACCACATGGAACCTTCTCTAAAATTGACCACATACTCGGCAACGCAGAAAACCTACAGAGATACAAAAATATTGGAATAACCCCCTGTATCTTATTAGACCACCATGCTTTAAAGTTAGAATTCAACAACAAGACAAATTGCAGGAACCCTACAAGCTCATGGAAATTAAATAATGTGCAATATTACCATTTCTGGGTCAAGGAAGAAATAAAAAAAAAGAAATTAAAGACTTCCTAGAATTTAATGAGAATGAAGACACAATATACTCAAACCTATGGGACACTTTGAAAGCAGTGCTAAGAGGAGAGTTCATAGCACTAAGTGCTCACATGAAGAAACTGGAGAATACTCATATTAGAGAATTAACAGCCAATTGACAGCTCTAGAACAAAAGGAAGTAAACTCTCCCTGGAGGAGTAGACACCAGGAAATAATCAAACTGAGGGCTGAAATCAATAAAGTAGAAACTAGGAAAACACTACAAAGACTCAATGAAACAATGAGTTGGTTCTTCAAGAAAGTCAACAAGATAGACAAACCTTTATCCAAACTAACCAGAAGGCAGAGACAGAGTATGCTAATGAACAAAATCAGAAATGAAAAGGGGGACATATTAAAGGACACTGAGGAAATCCAGATAATTATCATGTCATACTTTGAAAACCTGTACTCCAGAAAATTTGAAAATCTACAGGAAATGGACAATTTTCTGGATAGATATCACTTACCAAAATTAAATCAAGAACAGATAAGCAATTTAAACAGACCTATAACCTCTAATGAAATAGAAGCAGTCATCAAATGTCTCCCAGCCAAAAAAAGCTCAGGGCCAGATGGTTTCAGTGCAGAATTCTACCAGAAATTTAAAGAGGAGCTAATACCAGTACTCCTCGAATTGTTCCACACAATAGCAGCAGAAGGGACATTGCCAACCTCTTTCTATGAGGCTACAATTACCTTGGTACCTAAGACACACAAATACACAACTAAAAAAGAGAATTACAGACCAATATCCCTCATGAATATCAATGCAAAAACATTCAACAAAATACTGGCAAATAGAATGCAAAAACACATGAGAGAAAGCATCCACCATGATCAAGTTGGCTATATCCCAGGAATTCAGGGATGGTTCAACATAGGAAAATCCATCAATGTAACCCACCATATAAACAAACTGAAAAGAAAAACCACATGATCATCTCACTGGATGCTGAAAAAGCCTTTGACAAAATCCAACATCCCTCATGATAAAGGTCTTGGAGAGAACAGGAATAAGAGGAACATACCTAAACATGATAAAACCAATATACAGCAAACCAACAGCCAGCATCAAACTAAATGGAGAGAAACTCAAGGTGATTCCTTTAAAAACAGGAATAAGGCTGTCCACTCTCTCCATATCTCTTCAATATTGTACTTGAAGTTCTAGCTAAAGCAATAAGACAACAAAATGAGATCAAGGGGATACAAATAGGAAAGGAAGTAGTCAAACTTTCACTATTTGCAGATGATATAATAGTCTAGATAAGTGACCCAAAAAACTCTATCAGGGAACTACTACAGCTGATAAAAACCTTCAGCAAATTGGCAGGATACAAGATTAACTCAAAAAAATCAGTACCCCTAATATATACAGATGATAATTGCATTGAGAAAGAAGTCAGAGAAACATCACACTTTACAATAGCAACTAACAGCATAAAATTTCTTGGGGTAACACTAACCAAAAATGAGAAAGACCTGTATAGTAAGAACTTTGAGTCTTTAAAGAAAGAAATTAAAAGAATATAACAAAAAATGGAAAGATCACCCATGCTCTTGGATAGGTAGGATCAACACAGTAAAAATGGCAATTTGCCAAAAGCAATCTATAGATTCAATGCAATTCCCATCAAAATCCCAACACAATTCTTCACAGACCTTGAAAGAACAGTACTCAACTTCATATGGAAAAGCAAACAAACAAACAAACAAAAAACAGGTTAGCCAAAACAACCCTGTCCAATAAAGGAACTCCTGGAGGCATCGCCATCCCTGACTTCAAGCTCTACTATAGAGCCATAGTCATAAAAACAGCTTGGTATTTCCACAAAAATAGACAGGTTGACCAATGGAATTGAATTGAAAATCCTGATATTAACCCACACACCTATGAACACCTGATTTTGACAAAGAAGCTAAAGTTAAACAATGGAAAAAAGAAAGCATCTTCAAATGGTGTGGACATAACTGGATTCCGACATGTAGAAGATTGCAGATAGGCCCATATTTATTGCCATGCACAAAAGTTAAATCCCAATGGATCAAGGACCTCAATATAAATTCAGCCACACTGAACCTCCTAGAAGAGAAGGTAGGTGGTACCTGGAACAAATTGGTACAGGAGACTGCTTTCTGAACATAACACCAGTAGCACAAACATTGAGATCAACAATTAATAAATGGGACCTCCTGAAACTGAGAAGCTTTTGTAAGACAAAAGACACAGTCAGCAAGACAAAACAGCAGCCCACAGAATGCAAAAAGATCTTCATGAACCCCACATCTGACAGAGGGCTGACCACCAAAATATACAATGAATTCAAGAAGCCAGCCACCAAAACACCAAACAGTGCAATTAAAAAGTGGAGTGCAGAACTAAATAGAGAATTCTCAACAGAGGAATCTAAAAAAGGATGAAAGACACTTGAGAAAGTGCTCAACATCCTTAGCCTTCAGGGAGATGCAGCTCAAAACCATTCTGAGATACCATCTTACTCCTATCAGAATAGCTAAAATCAATAACACCAATGACAGTCTATGCTCCATAGGGTGTGGAGAAAGAGGAACAGTACTCCATTGATGGTGGGAGTACAAACTTGTACAACCACTTCGGAAATCAGTATAATGGTTTCTCAGAAAAATGGGAATCAGTCTACCTCAAGATCCAGCAATTCCTCTCTCGGGCATATACCCAAATAATGCGCGTTCATACAACAAGGACATATGTTCCCCCATGTTCATAGCAGCATTGTTTGTAATAGCCAGAACCTGGAAGCAACCTAGCTGCCCCTCAACTGAAGAATGGATACAGAAAATGTGGTACATTTATACAATGGAGTACTACTCAGCAGAAAAAAACAAAAACAAAAACAAAAAAAAACAATGGAATCTTGAAATTCACAGGCAAATGGATGGAACAAGAAGAAACCATCCTGAGTGAGGTAACCAGTCACAAAAAGATAAACATGATATGCACTCATTCATTTTTTATTTTTAGACACAGAGCAAAGGATTACCAGTCTACAATCCACATTGCCAGAGGAGATAGGAAACAAGGAGGACCCCAAAGAAGATTGAATAGTACCTTGAAGAAAGGGAGGGGGGACGAGAAACCCTCAACAAAGAGGAATCACGGGGCATGGGTGGAGAAGGAGGTGGGAAGGGAAGAAGGGGAGAGGCAGGAAAACAAGAGGCCTGAGAGAGGGGAGGAATAAAGGAGGGCAAGAAAGGAGATGCCTTGATAGAGGGAGACAGTACACATATGGAGAGAGGTCTGGCACAGGGGAAATGTTAGGGGATCCACAGGGATGACTCCCACTAAGAATCCAGGCAGTGGTGGAGAAAATGCCATTGATGCCTTTCCCCTTTAATGAGATTGGTGTCTACCTTAGTTACCATTCCTAGAGCCTTCATCCAGTAGCTGTTCGAAGCAGTAATAGGCACCCGCAGCTGAGCACTGACTGAACCATACCTCTGGAATCCAATTGTGGAGAGGGAGGTTGGATTAGCAAAGAAACCAAGACGGTGCTGCAGAAACCCACAGAAACATTTGACCGGACCTAGTGAGAGCATGGAGACCCTAGTCATAAAGCTGTGGAAACAGAATTGGACTGAACCAAGCCCTCTGAATGTGGGTGCCAGCTAGGAGGCCAAGACAGTCTATGGGACCTCTAACAGTGGAGCCAGTCTTTAACCCTAGAGCACAAACGGACTTTGGGAGCCCATTCCCTATGGAGGGATACTATTGCAGCCCAGATACAGCAAGGATGGCCTAGGCCCTCCCCCAAATGATATGATAGACTTTGAAGGTCCCTGGTGGATGGCCTCACTATCTCTGGGGAGGAGTTTGGGGATGGTTTGGGAGGGGGTAGGTGGGAAGGACATGGGAGGATGGGAGGGTGAAGGAATGGGGGGATGGATAAGTAAATATGAGTAGTAATTAAAGAATTTAAATTAAAAAATATTATAGATAGTCCTTAATTATTGATCTTTGTGTTTAACATTAAAGTGTTTTTGACATTTTAACAGTTCAATGGAACGCTTTTTTTGTGCTAATGACTTAAAAACTGCAATCAGAGGACTTCAAATTATCTTTTTAAATAGTCATCTCACCTCTGGGCAGAGAAACCCCTAATCCTCAGGGGGAAAACATTTGCAGAAATTTCAACCAAGAAGAAATGAGGTCAGAGTGGAAAGTGTTTGGCAATGATAAGAACTTAGTCACTGTAATTGCAGTCATACAGCTTTAAGTTTGTAAAAATGTCTTTTTTGTCTTGCTTGTTGTAAGTCTGATGGTTTTCTGTGGCTAAGTAAGTTAAGTTTTACATAAAGGAGGGACCTGTCACTGTGGAGGGACCTATATCCTTGGCTTAATCGTGTGTTCTGTTCATCTTCACTTGGACTTATCAGATTCTTGTTTTAATATTTAAGTTAATGCAAAGGAGAGAAAAGCACTTGAACCTTGAATGGATCCCACACTGCACACTGACCTGGAACAGCTTCCTAAGACATTCTTACTTAGGTCACACAGTCCTGATTTATTCTTTAGCCCTCAATAACCCAAAACCTTTCAGCAACTCTCATCCTTCTAAATCAAACAATATCCTGTGCAGTTTGGAGCATTTAAGAGTCTCACAGAAATTCCACCAGACAGATAGAGGATGAGCCCAAAGAGGGAGAAAACATGTGAGACACTACCTTGAATTATTTTGGAGTGAAATAGAACGTGTTTAAAATGGAATGATTGCTTTCTTAATCAGGAAATTTTATCTCCTATCTGAAGACTTCTTGAGTTCACATTGGCCTGGAAGCCATTCATTCTACAAGCACCAAGGTCAAAGCATAAAAGACATAGCATAAAAGCCACTTTATGACTTGTATCTTTCATTCCCTAAATGAGTGTCCAATTAAAATTGGGTTAATACAAATGTCAGTATCAGGGTAGCAGAGGAGACTGACAAAACACTACAGAATGATATGTTGTGCCTTGATCTTAGTTGATAGAATCTAGTTTTGGCAATGCATTTTTTAATCATGATGCTGCTACAGGCTTTCCACTATATATTCTTGTGTCTCTCTGCCACTGTGCCATTCTCAAAGACTGTGTTCCGGTCTCCATCTAGTTCTGTAAGTTCTGTACTGTGTTGCAGCCTTAAGTAGTATAGCAGTAGGACAAACTTTAAGGACTACTCATGTTCTTTTTGAGTCTTAATCGACGACTTATAGCATCGAATGGCTGGACATATGTACTTCTTCCCTAAAGGCAGAATTTTAACTAGCATAAATAGTTTTCAATGAAGTTTGGTCTGATCATACTTCTTATCTGGGAACCTCCTCAAAGCAGTACTTTGTATCCCAGATGCTCCTGTTTCTGTCTTTCTTTAATTTCTATGTTCTAGATTCTATAGCATATACCAAAGACACAATGTGAATAAGACATTATGGTTATAATGCGGAAAAATGTAATACTAAATACATAGGCAAATAGGCAATGGAGAATAAGGTGCACTATGCTAGAAGAAGGGTAAAATGTTAAATTGTATGTACAATAAGACTCTCTAATTATCATGTTGGTTTCAGTGTGTGGGAAAGCCCGGGCACTGAAGGAGATGCTATGTGAACAATTATAGAAGAAGGTGGGGGAGTAGTCTGGCTCTAGCTACTGCTATCCAGCTTATGAGTGAGGGGGGGTCAGTAGCAGGAAATCTGGAACTCTGGGAAGGCATTAAACTGGAAAGGTTAATCAGAACTTCATTAGTATAAAGGCCTAACAAAGGTGTGGAAGTAGAAAAGACAAGAAGGATCTGGGAAATGAATGGCCCTGCATTCATTAATAAAGGAATATTAACCTTTGGGGATGGCCCCCAAAACAATGAGGTGCTCCTGGGAGAGCAGAAGTTGTTTCAGTAAGGAAGATTTGGAAATGCTGATGGTGAAAATAGGAGCTACCTCACTTTGCAAATACAAGTGGGGTATCAAGACCATGACTGAGATGATTGGGAGCATCGTCAGTGCAGGGTGGAAGGGAATAGCACAGCTTTGTCCAGATGCCACAAGTGAGTTCCCTCTCTTGAGTGGACCAGCCAGGCAGCAGTTCTGCCCTCGTGTATGGTGCTGGTGGAGATCAGTGCAGAAACCACATCACTCTATCCTTCTCTTTGTAGCATCATTTCAAATTAATGTTGGCATTTCTTTCTTCAGTGAGATCCCAAATAGTCTACGAAAGGCAGAAGCATCAAGGCCTTCTTTCAGTTGTAAGATTCTCTTGGGCTCCTAGCCAAAATGGTTGGACCAGAACCCACATGCTCCGAAGGACATATTTACTTGCTGTCTTCTCTTTGTTTAAATACCAGGACAGTTTCACAGAGAAACCCTGTCTTGGAAACTGAAAAAAATACCATTTCTTTCCAAGTGATGGGTCAAATGTTACTCCCTTGAAACATGGCCTGACTGCACTAGGAAATCACTGGTCTTTCTTCTGTGTTCTCAGAGGATTTTGTATATAAATTCAAAAACCATCTAAAGGGTTCTGATCAGAACAGGATTACATACATTGGTATGTTCAAGTTTGTGCACTTGAATCAAAGCCCCATCTTATTTACCTTCATATCCCAGACATCACCCACTGAGTATTTAATCCTTGCTTTGAACTTAAATCTTTTTTATATTTGCAAACCTAGACCTAGCTTTTCCAGAGAGGAAAGTACATTTTCATTGGAAAATAAAACCTATAGAAAAGTCAAAGTAACTTTTTCTCAACATCATGAAGATTGTTGCCTTTAGCTACAGTTTAATCTGGCTCTGATATCGTACCTCCAGTTTTCTGTCTGTGAAACACTTCACTACTACTGATTTCTGGTACATAGAGGAGAGATTTAGACTAAAAAAAATAACACTTTTGACAACAGTCTATGGGTAGCTGTCCAGAATATCTGCAGGGATCTTGGGTCTCCCAGTAAATTACATTTGCTTTGGAGAGACAGCCTATACCATATGACAGATAAGCAATTTGTAACAAGTGACAATTGTCTGACATAAAATCTTTACTTCTAAAAACATACTGAAAGTGAACAAGTCATAAAACTTTGCTCCTAGGGAAAGAAATTCTAAGGTTGGGACTAAGTGAAAATGATGCTTCCTCCCAGACTTCAGCATTTTCAGAAAGCATCATTTAATGCGTATGATGCCAGACAGGGAAGATGTAGATTTGGTACTTTGGGTAGGTTACAGTCAGTGTAGTATTGGAATTATAACATAGTTTTTCTGTGGTAGACAAATATTAGAGATGGCTCAATGTTCAGATGTCATATGTATTCTCCAGCTCATAAATAAAACAAAAACTGAATATCAACTGGAACTCTGTTCCTCATGGTACCTTATAGAAACTAAATTTTTTGCATTTCTGTCTGTAAAATGTACTGCTTCTTATGTGAGTATATGGATACTTGGTAGGAGACTGGTAAAAAAAGAAGTGATACAGGGAAGTGCTAAGAAGCAGAGAAATGAGTAATGCCTTAACTGGTTTAATTGTTACTTGACTTTAAACCTCTTTCAGGAGACAGAGTTGATAAAAACTGACATGAGATATGTCAGGTGCCTATTCGTAACTCAGCACAGTTTTATAGGACTTAGGATGGTGTATTTCCAAATTCAGTTTATGTATGTGTGTGACGGGGCAGGGGGAATAAACATTTTCTCATGGGTTTCAGAGGAAGCAAATGTCACTAAAAAATGAATCCTCTATGTTAGATCATGATCATGTGTTTTCATGGGTGCTCCCTGCCATTAGTGCCTTAAGCCAACAACTATTAAGTTTTTATGAAGTCAAATCTTTTTTTTTTCTTTTTGGCTAACAGTGAAACTTTGCATGTATCCGTTAACAACAGAAAATGATACCTTGGCATTTAAAAAATAATCCATTGAGGGTTTTCCATGAATAAATGATTTTCCCCTTGTGTCTAAATTCCTTGCCAACATATTTGGGACTGGACACGTGGGGTGCTTGCTTCCTCCTTAGGCTTAGGATGGGAAGTCCTCATTTCACATACTGTTGACCCAATAAATTCCATCTGGGATAATTCAGAACCCACATCCGGCCAAAGTCAGGGACGAAAAAGCTTGGTGTTAGAGCCCAGAGTTTCACTTCCCGCTTCACTGACCCCTCCATCCACCTCTGCAGGGACTCTCTGAAGCTTCATGGGGCACATTTGACCTCCCGTGCCACCCTCGCTGCATCTCAGATCAGTTTCAGTCACTTAGGTTCACTGGGAAGTTTAATCTCCTGGTACCATTCCCACATTGTTACACTTTATCCATGCCTTGGTTGGGACAGGAGTGGCTTTGTCTCAGGTTACAGTGCTCAAGAGAGAAAGGCCCTGCTGTCTTCCTGGCCTGCAGATACCACGCGGTGCAGGAGGCATGTAAGCCTGGCCTCACTGTCAGTCATCCTAAAGACACCCAGGGCCTGTGACTTGTGACTTCTAGAAGCTATTTTCTCTTTAACTTCTAGCTTCTCTGTAATTGCTGTTTCTTCAGATGGCTTTGGGAGTTTCTCTGTGGCTGTGTATTTTATAAACACCTCGCTCCACAAGCCCTTAATAAATTTTTCTCACTTGCAAAGAACACCGCCTCTGCTTGTTGCTATTATTCGCATGTAGGTATGCTCTGTGGGGGTAAAGTCACTGCTAGATACGATGTGGGCTGGAGTGAACACAAGTTTTATGGACTTCACCTCTGTTCCTACTGGGCACATGCTTCTGCTGACATTTTGCAAGTCAGCAAAGACTTCTCCAGCACTGGGTTGGAGTTACATGGGTAACTTTGCTCTAAATTCCCCCCTTTAATGAAAAAAAAAATACGGATGGAAAGCGATGGGGCATAAATCTTCAGAGTTGCTTTTCTGTGGCAAGCCAGAACATCCCCCCAAATGAAGACTGTTTTCTGCTGGCAGAGGCACTATCTCCATTCTGATGTCAACAAGCAGTTACTGGCCAGAAAAGCCATAGAAGGTACAGAGGGAGCAGCCAGCTGTTAACCCAGTTGACTTTAGTTTGGGGTTCATACCTTCAAACGGCAAAGCTGTGGGTTGTTCTGTGATTGAGTGCTTTTGTCTCCACAAAGCTTTTCCTTTTGTACGGTTTACTATTGTTCTTGGCAGCGGACCAAGCCTCACATCTCTGGTCACAGAATTCCTTTCTGCCTACTCCAATGTAGACTGAGGCCTTTGGGTAACACGAGACGCCTCAAGTTCCCAGCAGACAGCACATTAAAGTGAGGTCTGTTGGCCAGATGCAAGGACAGGTGTTATTCTCCTTCAATTTACACCTGCCCCCATTTATTTGTCCTGAGAATTCCTCTCACAGACTTGCTGGAGAACACTGAAGGAAGTGGGGGTGAGTTTTGTAGGCGGTGGGCCCGAGATGAAATACTGCAGCTGTTCGCTAGTTTATCTTCACATATACTTTCATATGGAGCACACTTCAAGAAAATTTTCGTTGTTGCTTTGTTGGGTCTGTATTAAGGAACAATAAAAGGCAATAGTATACCTTTTTAATATACCATACAGCACGTTTCCCACCTGAGAATACTTTGACCTTCTATTGGCTTGTTCTTCTTCCTGAGAAACTAGAGACGTAAAGTCAGTGCTGTGAGAACTGGGTTTCTTTCATCCACACAAGCAGAGCCATGAGAACCTGAATTGGCTTAGTCCTCTTAACTTTAATGCTGGTAGTTCTAATCCAGATACATTTTTATCGCTCCATTATATAGATGAAAGGGGTTCAAATATCACAGCATTTACTGACACTTCTACTGTTCTTTCAAATATGAGTTTGGAGAGTCTTATGAGTTTAATTACAGAACCAGATTGCTGGCTAATGGAGTGCCCAAGATATGGTCCCTCTTGTGAAAACTATCATGGTCCATTATTGTCTTACCTGCTTGGCAACTCTAAATTGCACAAGGTTTGTTCCTCTTTTTGATCTAAAATTTAGCTGCAAAATCCCCTTTTGAGTCACCTAAGAAAATTCTCCCAAGCTATGTGGTCAACCCTTTGGAATTGCTTATCTCAGCTTGCTTCCCAATAGCACCCACCCTCCTCCTACTCATAAGTCTCCACACATGGCCTTTTAATTATCTACCCCTACAAGAGCTTTCTTTCTGGGACATAAGTTCAAGGGCCCTCTTTTCACTTTCTTCTTTATATTTAATTATATAAATTATTCTACAAACCCTGAAGGGCTAGAAAGAGTCTTCTGATCTACCCCTGCAGTGTTGTGCCACGACTCAAAATTCTCAGTAAATGATGTTGTAATTTTTTCAGCCTGGAAGATTTCCTCTCATACTTGGCTTGGCAGAGTCACTATATAAAAGGTTGATCTCAGCACTTCACTGCCCCTTTTGCAGGATAGTTAGTTGACTGGTAGGATTTGGGATGGATAAGACTATCTTTCAGAGTTGGGTGTGGTCATTCACAGCTATCATTCTGGCACTCAGGTGGCTAAGGCAGTTGGGCACTAGTCTGGGCTACATAGTGACAGCAGACTACACTCATAGTAAGATACTGTCTGATTATTAAATAAAAACATAAATAAATAAAAATTAGAGACCCTGGATTTGATCCTCAGTGTCCCCCATCTCTCTCTCTCTCTCTCTCTCTCTTCTCTCTCTCACACACACACACACACACACACACACACACACACACACACACAACACATACACAGAAATCTACTATTTGAGAAAATTTTTATTAAGATCATTAGTATAATATATATTATTATACTTTATTGATTTAGGTAATATATAAGTTAATCTTGTGTAAACTCAAAACTAGCATGGTGACTGAGAGCTAACACTCCTTCATGAGGTTAAGAACCATCTTTTCTAAGACACTTACGTAGGACATAAGCCAAATGAGAGACTAGCTGACTCTGCTTTCTAGAGTTAATAGAGGTTGGTTCTCAAGGGGAATGGTGGTTTTCCTTTCAGTAATTTGAGGCTCTCTGCATCCTCGGAGACTGTCATTCATCTTTTCTTCAGGTAAGAAATCAGATGAGCCATCCCTTTTGAAGACTGCTGCATCATAACTAGGTTTGCCTACCTCATGCCATCCCAACCTGTTCTACATTCCAGCTATGAATATTACTAGACATACTTATAAGTATTCTTCGTTCTTCAGACCTTTGTGCCTTTGCATGGGTCCTGTAGACACTGCCGCTTTCCTTTCTTTATCTAATCTGTGCCTACTTTCCATTTAACTCTGTAGTGAAGCATACCAACCCTCGTTAAACAAAACTTAAATGGCTGATAGTCATTATCAGTCTGACTCAAGATCTACAATCACCTAAGAAACAAACATTTGGGCAAATCTGAGAGAGAATTTGTAGGTTGGGATAACAGAATGGAAAAGCCCATCCTACATGTGGGTAACAAGATTTTATGAGTCAGGCTCCTAGACTGAACAAAAGGGAGAAAGAGAGATAAGTCCCAGTGTTCATGAACTGTTTCTTGATTACAGATTCAATTTGACCAGCTGCCTCAAGACCCTGTTGCCTCAACTTCTGCGCTCTGACGGACTGTGCAGCCAAACTCTGAGCCAAAAATAAACCCTTCTTTCCCTCCCTCCCTCCCTCCCTCCCTCCCTCCCTCCCTCCCTCCCTTCCTTCCTTCTATTGCTTCTGTCCAGTATTTTGTCATAGCAGCAGTAAGTGATGCGGAGCTGCATCTTTCCTTCTGTCGTACCCTCTTGCTCTTCTGCCTTTGATCAGACATAATGTCTTTATTCTGTCCCTTCTTGCTTTGCAGTTCTTGTTTAAATGTAGACCACAAGTTCCTCGGGGTGTGAACTGGTGTGTGAACTGGTGCTTTTGTTCACACTCCTCACACATTCTGGCAGAGTCTCTGACACATAGCATGTGCTCACTTAATGTTTCGTAAATGATTGAACAAATACAGCATTGGTTTTGATGGTTCTTGGAAGAAGGAAGGCATCCTCATGGCTTTTGAAAGGGACCCAGAAAGATAGCCACAGTGAAATCATCTGCATCCTGTTATTCGTTTTCTTGGAAGGGCTTATTTTTCCTTTAATTCTGTCTTTCTAATCTACTTCTTAGCACCTTGTGGAGTTCTTATAGGACATTTTTCTCTAGCATTCAGAAGCTGGTGATCATAGGCTATTGTATCTGGTGTTTTATATTTACAAAGAGAAGAAGACTCATTTTTCTTCAAAATAAAATTGAATCTGGAATACTGGTGCCCGTATAGACAGGATCAAAGAGCATGGCATTTTCCTTACTATGTAGAAAGTTGTTACTATGACTTTGTTTTTCTTGTGGTTGTATGTTTTCTTTTATCCATCCTTTATCTTCCTCCTATTTGCCTCACATGCAGGCAAACAGGTATATGCCAAGTGCTAAGCACATTTTAGAACCCTCAAAACAACCATATAAGAGAAACATCAAATCCCTGCATTTCAGGGCAGAAGCTGGCTCTCAGAGAGGTTAAGTCACACCCAAAGGGTACACAGCTAGGAAGCAAAGTTAGAATCTGAGCTCATTCATTTAGAATCCAGCATCTGTGCTCTCAACTACTATGATAAACAGTTGTGTCTTTAAAAGTCTGCTGTAATCATATGAAGGGAAAGTATTTTAGGGAGAACTGGGCGCCTGACTCAGAGTCCTTGGAGCTGTTCCATCCAAGGGCAAGGGAACGAAGCAAACAATCACTTCTCTCCTAGTTTCACCTCCTATTCAAACCTTGGATGACCATGCATTTTGTAGCTCAAATAAAATAACTGGATAGCTCCAAAGGAAACTGAAGCGGTTTGCTGACTCAGCAGAAACTATTCCACTTAGGCCTGTGAGGGGAACTATGACAACTGGCCTGAATACCCAAGGGAGTTTAGATGTAGATGTACTTATACTGTGAAACTAGTTTTACTACTTCTTTCATGCTTAGAAAACAAGAGTTCTATTGCTTAAAACTACTAACAAGTTATACATATGTATGAATGTACAAATTATGCACATGCTTTTTTTTTCTGAAGAAATCAAGGCTCATAAAAATCCCCATGAGACAACAACAGAGACACTGGAAATCACCTGAGATGAAAGTGGTGTTCTATTGTGACAGTGTCAGAGAAAAAAAACTCTCAGGGTGAAATCCGGTAACCCCTCATTTCTGACCCATGTCTATTGAGGTGTTCACATTCAAGGGTGACACACCCTGTGAAGTACGAGTGCTGAAAGGCACCCCTGTCCCATGGGGCGTCTGGAGTGAGACTCAATAGAAACTTTTATTCCAGTTGAATGGAAAACATAAAAGGGGGTGTTTTATGGAGCTCAAAAGCCTGGCCAAGATGGATTGATTATGTGTGTGGATGCCTGGGAATGAGTGTCTTTCCAACTGAGGGTTTATTATAAAGGTCCTAGAAGTTACTATATCTCTGCTTGCTTTTAAATGTAGTTGTAAAATTCCAGCACAGAGAGCCCTCAAATCATGCATCCATGGAAACCCGTATGCCCTTCATGCTGTTTTCTATGTCCAATTGTCTCTATACCTAAATACCTATCTAGCTAATCCATGTCTAGGAGATACTACTATGCCTTGCTTGATTAAAATATTGCTATTTTTCTTTTCTTTGTTAGTATATGTGTCCCAAAAGGTAACTGTTAACTATGTTATTTATGGGGAAGTTACTAAGTTTTTTAGAATATGTTTGTTATATCTATGGTGTGAAGAGGGTGCATTTCTGACTTCCAAAATACTTCCTTTTTCTGAGGTTCTCTGACACCACAGTGTGACTAAAGAAATCACCCTTTGTATATAGCTGGCTTCCCATAGTTGTATTTCTTAGGATGTGTTAGATTTTACTTTTATTGGGAGAAATCTTTATGATTATCAAATTCACTATTTTGCTGGTTAAAAAAAAATGCATCTGAAATGTCCTAAAAATTCCTTTTTTTGTTGCCCCTTAACAAAATGAAAGCAACAGTGAATAGAAGGTGTCTATCATATAACACTCCAGTGTGGGATCCTTCCTCTGCTAACCAACTCAAAATTTCAGGAAGCTTGAATTCCTACAATTCCATCTTAGTGCTCCGTTTTCCTCATTTCTGTTCTCAGTGGCAATGAAGAACAGCTGGCCACCATCCTTGTGATAATAACCTTCATGCAGTTCAAGACCAAATGGTTTTGGACATGGTACTTAGGAAAACATGTCCTTCTGAGTGATGTAGCCTATTTGGTATTTCCCCTGTACAAAGCTAGATTCCTTATAGGCAGCCCATCCAACAGCTATCAACTTTTAGCTCTGTTTAGTATAATGCAGGCATTTTCTGCCTCATCTGTTCAGGAATGTCTTCCTAGGAGGTTTCACAATAAAATTTATTGTGTCTAATTTATGACATCCCATGTAATTAGAATGGAATGCTTTTCTGTTAGGATTTGCACTGAGAACACAGGATGGCTAAAATGGGGGGTCTGCTTTCATTAAATTTTCTAAATTCTGAAGTTCCAGAATGCTAATTAGGCAAATAGAAAGCTTTTCAGTGACACAAACAACTGGCCAGTACCTGATTACAGAGGTGGTTGCTTTTGTCTAGAGCCTACTTTTTAAACTGGGAGGCAAGAGAAACGTATGGCTTCCCAGGTGATAGTGATCATCCTCACTACGTGGTCTCAACCTTCCTAATGCTTAGACCGTTAATACAGTTCCTCATGTTGTGGTGACCCCCAACCAAAAAATTATTTTAATTGCTACTTCCTAACTGTAATTTTGCTACCGTTACAAATCATAATATAAATGTCTGTTTTCTGATGGCTTTAGGTGACCCCTGTAAAAGGGTCGTTCGACCCCCCTAAAGATGTCGGGACTCATCAGTTGAGTACTGCTGTCCTAACTCATAGCTAGCCCCTCCCCTAACTCACCAAGGAAGTGACTCTATCTCCTAAATCGACTTTTCTGTTAATAGCAGTGTAATCAAAGGGCTGAAAGTTCTTAAAATTTGCTCTCTTTGAGGAAAAACAACATTGTTTTTAAAGGTTTTTGTTAAGGAGGTTAGGGGGATTTTCAATTGAACCTAGGAGCTGACTTAGACGGCGAAGCCAGATTTCTTGGCTTAACTTCCTTTCTTGAATGGGATCACAGCTTGCCCCTCCTCACCTCTCTGCAGCCCCCAGGCAGCTACATGTCCCACCTCCTCTCTTGGACCATATGGGAAAGCTGGCTCAGCGGCTGTTACTCAACTGACTCCAAGTTCAGGCAGCTGTTCATCCCTTCTTAATGTACCAGTAATTAGAGAAATGTGCTCTTCTTTTTCCAACCACGTAACTTTTACTAGCAGACAACACGTGGTTTGCACATCTTCCACGCATTCTGTTCTTGTTTTAAGAAAGTAAGGACATCTTTCATCACGAAGCAAGCACATTCTCTATTTTTTACATCAGTTCCCTGCTCCCTCCCTCGGAGGGCTCCATGGGACTGCCCAAAGATGGAGGCAGACTTAAAAGGGTGTAACTAACTTGATATGAATAGGTCAGTTGGGAAACAAAGCAAGCCCATTGCCTTCTGCACTGAGAAGTGGTGAAAGGACATTTAAAAAAAAAAAGAAGAAAAGAAAAGAAAAAGGAAGAAAAACAAAGAATGTGGAACTGGGAAAAATCAAAAGTACAAATTGAACTCTGCTTTCATGATCCAAAGGCAATGTGCTCTGGAAGGAATTTTAAAACAAATGTCTGAAGAGGTTTTCATTTATCTTAGTTCAGTCTTTCAGAGCATGTAAATTTTCTACTTTGATGTTTGAGATTGGGTGGGGGCTCAAATGATAACCAGCAAACCTTCCCCCATACTAAGTTCTTGGCTCAGATCTAAACTGGGCTTGTTCACATTATCCTTTTATTTCAGGATAGAATATATCAGCCTGGAACCATTCCCCTCATGTCTCTGCAAATGATCCCGGGAGTTAATCTTCGATGAATATTCTTAAGGAAAAGTTTTCCCAATTTAACAGAATCATTCATTTTTTGAACTTGATAATATAAATAAGTCGTTGAACAGCACTTGTGACTAAGAACACCAAGTCAATTCCCTATACGGGAATGGAAGCACTATTTTTATATAGTGTATATAACTACTTTGATCAGAAAGCTAATAGAACAATTGTCTTTATACTTTGTCTCAAAATTCAAGGAATTAACGGGATTAAAAAAAATAATGTTGTAAACTGGATATGACCTACCCAAATTCTAAAGATTCATATAATTAACTTTAGATAGCATTATTAGATGTACATATATACATATAAATTGATAACAAAATGACACAAATCTTATAGGAATGTTAACTTTTAGGCCAGTGCTTAATCTCTGCTCCACCCATGACTACAAACAGTGGAAATTGCCTATCCTCTTCTTGGTTCTCTCTTGTCTAGTCTTCTCCAGTTTTGTGGTTGCTATTCTTTTTCTCTAGATAGCTCTTTGGGCACCTATGTCATCAGAGTAAATAAATGTATAGTATGCAAATTTAAGCTTGGAGTAGAATAATTTCTAATGGTTGTGATATTTTGACAGACAAAATGATTTCTCTAGGGACCACATGGTCTGTCAGTAATAGCCAAGAACTTACATTCCTTTGAAATCTTAGGAATTTCCCTAAATGACACATTACTTTGAAACAAGGCTGTATTGCTTCCCTCTGAGACAGCGGGTCTGATTTTTATCCTCTAGCAAATAATTACTGCTTAGTTAATTCAAAAGTCATATTTAATATTTTTGATTTTTAACTCCCATATGTTTGGGGTCATGAGTGCCATGGTCTGTGTGTGACGGTCAGAGGACAACTTGGTTCTCTTCTTCTAGCATTTGGGTTCAATGGGTCGAATTTAGGTAGGCTTAGTGACAAGTGCCTATGCCAGCAAGCCATCTTGCCAGCCTTATATTAATACCCAAAGCAAGACACGAAATGTAGCTACCAAGCATTTTCTAGAGACTATGGATTCAGTGAAACGGGCATGTAAGCTGCAGTTTTGTGTAGACTACAATAGATAAACAGGATCCATTAATTAAAAAGAGGCTAAACCATAGAAGAAGCAAGCAAACAAACAAAACCCCCGAAAATCTCCGTAAAGAAACAGGATGTGGTGACAGGATTAGAGCTTTTAGGTTGGGGTATCAAAAATGACCTCACTGATGGTGACTTTCTAGACGTTTCTGAAGGAAATGATAGGAAAGAAATGTGACTTAAGGGTAAAAGACATAGCAAGTACACAGAAATGAAACACCGCATGTCAAGTAAGTTGAGTGTCTGAAGAGACCACATAACAGGCTTACAAGAGTGTAACTGGCCATAGATTAAGAGATACTATTATAGATATGAAGGATGTCTGATCCAAGAAAAACATCGGGTATTAGAACTATTGTATCTTTTTTTTTTTTTTTTTTTTGAGATTTTAGTATAGGGCTTTCCTTCCCAGAGCCAGGCTAATCATCTCTCAATGGCATACTGATCTCAGAGGCACTTCTGTGCTTGGCTTTTTCCTACACAGAGGCTCCAATGCAAAGGCCCATCTTGATAAGCCATTCATGACTTTTCTGAAAAGGGAAATTGCAGAATTATGCATACCTTTTAGTGCATATTTTTAACATGCTGTATCCTGCCTGAATTCAAGGGAATTAAGAGGGGAAGCAGGGAAGATTCCAAGCAGATAAGTAATGCCATCCTCTGTGTGTTTCAAAAGGACCTTTTCTGCTGCAATATGAGAATACACCAGGGCTTCTCAAAGCAAGTTGACATTGTGGGCTTGGTATCTATTTGTTGTAGAAGATTTTCCTTATAACATGTTTGTAAGATTCTGGCTCCCAGTTCATGAAACAACTGTACCACCCCACCCGCTATTGTCTAATAAAGACAGTCGAATTTTGCAGACGTGGCCAAAGTTAAGCAGGCTGAGGACCAGAGAAGGTAGCTTTGTATTCCCTGGAATCAAAGGGTGAAACTGAAATACTCTCTTCTCAGCTCTCAAGTCCACACTGTGGGTCTGACCCACACAGCTGGAATCTCTTAGAAGATTTCTTTGTAGAAGACTCTGAACTCCCCAAAGGCATGCTCTAAGATCCCTATTACCACTCAAAGCAAACATTATCCAGGTGCTATAGAAACAAGATATGCCTACTTATGACACCATCTATATGGTCATTCTTTAAGGATGGGGTAAAAATAAAACATGCAGTTCTTTCTCTCTGGGTTTTGTCAAATCTTATAACTCAGTTCTTTTATTCACATCTAGGTGACTTCCTTGTGACCTGAAACAAGGACTTTCTGTACAAACTTTAGCATCTGTCAGACATCAAGACAACCTGATTGGCAACAGTTATAGCTCAGGGCATCGTTTAAAATTATCACAGGCCTATGCTTATCTAGAAAATGCATGCACAGAGTTTGGAGTTTTGCTAGCATAAGCCAGAAGGCCATGGTTGAGGTCACCAGGACATCAGCCTTGCAGCCCAAACATGATAGATATGGAGTCAGATGGGTATTGTGTTCACTGGGAAACATCAAGAAGCAGCATCTTGGGCTGGGAGGTGGTGGCACATGCCTTTAATCCCAGCACTCAGGAGGCAGAGGCAGGCAGATCTCTGTGAGTTTGAGACCAGGGTGGTTTACAAGAGCTAGGTCCAGGACAGCCTCCAGAGCCACAGAGGAACCCTGTCTGGAAAAAGCAAACAAACAAACAAAAAAACGGAGAGAGAGAGAAGAAACATCTTGATCTCAGTAGTGCAGGGATTAAGGAACTATGGAGATTATGAACACCATTGCTGTAGATCAGTCTCTGTGACTGCTTCAAGGGTTTTGTTTGAGTAACAAAAGGTATATAAACCCAGGGTCACCAAGTTGCCTTTGGTTGGAGTGATCCATCCCTATTTCTACTGGCTGTAACTACTGGCTGTCTTTCCACAAACAGTACTGGAGAAGGAAAGGAGAGAAAGATCACCAAATGCGGAAGATGCAACTCCAGGTCCCCTTTGAACAGGATCCTCTGCTGCTGGGTCTGAACCCATACTCATTGTGGGTAAATTTGTGGTGACAGGTTCTGCCTCATCTCATGTGCTGTCTCAGCCTTGCTTTGAAGATGGAGTATGTGAGGATAAACCATGGCTTTCCTCCTCAGAGACTGGCTGTTACCCTCTCACAGGCATACCTGGAATCAGATGCTGTGTCAGACTTTTTCCTAAGCATTGGCTCCAATGCAGCACCCAAATGAGATGTGCTCAGTCACCTCTCAGAAGTAGGCGGAGGAACACGTGTCAAAGCAAGGTGAGAGGAAGAATAATTGTACTGAGCTTAAATGTTGTTGTCACCATTCACAGTGGGGTTATGTGAGAGGAAGTGACTTGTACAGACTAGGATGCCCTTAAAATGTCATTTTATTTTACTTATAGTCAGTAGTCATTCACTTATATTTTAACATTGTAAAAGGTATTTTGATGGCTTTTGAAGACAAGTTCTTCTATACCGCCTCAGCAGGCCTGGAACTCTCTATATAGACCATACTGACCCACAGAGGTCCACACAGTTCTATTTTAACATTTTGCTGTCTAGAATTATTCTCATCTTGCTCTAAATGAACCACTCAAGAAGTCCACAAACTAACTACTAATTTCTGTCACTATACCAATTTAGAAAATAGAGCATCCTATTCATGATAGTAACAAGAATTGATATTTGTTTTGACATCAAATTTCAAACCTTCTCCTATATCAGAATGGACTTGCTTTTGGCTAGAAATCTGTGACAGGAAATGTGTGTTAAGGATGGGTTTCAGGAGTATCATCTGATTTTTACTGTTTTACAGTGTGACCATTCCTCTCTCTCCTATGACTCACACAATGTTATTGTCTGTTTTCCTGAACCTAGCAATTGGGGAGACAAAAATCTGGCTTGCAATGGACCTTTTCCTCAGTCTTTGAATTTCCCAGGTTTAACACCATGGAGGCTGATGCCTCAAGTCATGTGTGTAGACTTGGGAGAGGATGCTACTCCTGTATTCCCTTGGCCCAACAAGTGCCTCTAATCTTGATGGGAGATTGCAAGCTGAGATACTGGGTTTACAGTGTCTGCTTGTCTCTAACAGGACTTGTTAGAAGGACTTAAGGGTTGCAATTTTGTCCTATTCCTGTCATTCCTATGTGACACATATGCTCCCTACAGGTCTGCCAGGGAGGAAGCCTTCAGTTTCCCTCTGTCCTCATGCTGTTGTTCTCTCTTGGTCATGCATCAAGCTGGACAACCATTTCCTACAGATTTTAAAATCGTCTGAGTTATTGTATGTTCACACAGAAGCCAACCAAATCAGATGACTGCTTTGGGAGCTGAAGTGTGCTTCTGCTATTGAGGTTAACAAAAAGGTGTCTGAATTGTTTATCTTCTTCAATAAAAGAAACATGGAGATTTTCAGAAGCAGAATTATTGAATGACCATCTGAATTGCAATTTATAAATACACAGATTCACAAATAGTTTCACAAATCTTAAGTAGAAACATTTTCAAACAACTTCTATTGACTTATTTCTATAAAATGTGGTGTGGCTCAGGACAAAAGATAGAGAACATGCTGCATTGGGCACTCCAAGCTGGTGAAGACATTAACCTTAGCCTCTAACTGATCATAGCCATCAACAGTAATAGCATCTTTCCTCTTCTTGCTTTTACTTTGTGCTGACAAGGTTTTCTGTTGTTTTTTTTTCCCACAGGAATATGAAAATTAAAATGCTCTATTGTGAATATTTCAAAAAATATTGTTTCACGTTAATGGACTTTCAGATAATGGGAACCATAACACACATATAATCCAGTATCATGAGCACCCCAAATAGAGGTGTTCTCACAATACCAGTGTCACTTATTTTGGAGGGAGCCAGAGGTCTGGCAAACTTCATTGTCTTACGAGGTTGCCATATGAGAACCTTGCTGATTTGGAACCTCTTTTAATTTTATCTGAGCTATGATGTTATCTTTAAAAACTGGTTCAAATATTTCATCATATTTTCATGGTGTTTTAATAGAATTTCACTGTATAATCTTTTGCACTCATAATCTATGGCTGAAACATATAGGCTGTGTAAGCCAGAAGCTCAATGATTCCATTGCCAGTAAATATACCTTCAGCTTATAACCCAGCTTCAGTATAAATGAAACACTGCCAGTGAGAAGGTCACTCCAGAATAATATTGACAAAAAACATTTTTTAAAAAGTAATAAAGCACATTATTAAGAAGTGAAGTGCTTGGAATTCTGATATACTAAGCAGAGATAATTGGATAACATGTTATCTTCTGTTTCAGAATTTCTAAAAATGCCCAGGGCTGTATAATCCCTTCCCCTCCTGTAGACTGATTGAACTTTCAAAGGACTGCAGGAGGCTGCCATGGGAGTCACCTGAACACCTTTGCAATAGCTGTGAAATGAATCCCCTGAAGCACCTCTGCTAGGATCTCTTATTTGGTAGGTCCGGAGTCTCACCTTTAGGTGCCATTGGAAACACAAACCCCATCCTAAGCCAATGCTTGGCATTTCATCTCAATTCTTGATCATGGCGTTTTCATGGCCATTCTTTAGTTTTCATTGTGCTCATGTCTGAGGATATAATTTTACATCTTGTTTTGTTGTTTTCAGGCAGCACCAAGTCTGTTGTCTTGATATAGCACTTTTTTTTCATTTCCTTTGAATTGTAGAAAGTACCAGTGGGGTAGGACAAACAGAAGTACCAAGAAGCATGTTGTCGTTTTGCTGCTTTTATTATCAAGGATTCACATGACATTGCATGTTTTCTTCTGAAGTCTAATTTGTAAGTGTTATTTTTAGTTAATAGATTTGTATTTATTGATAAAGTACACTTTACAATTTGATGAATGTATTCAATGTCTAATGACCAAAGTGGGGTAAACTGCATTTCTAACTGCTAAGTATTATCATTTCTCTGTGTTGGAAACCTTCAAGCTCTTTACTTCTAGCTCTTTTGAAATCTGGAGACTTATCACATTCAATTATGTCCCATTTGGTAATCATAATTTTTTTCAAGACAGGGTTTCTCTGTAGCTTTGGAGGCTGTCCTGGAACTAGCTCTTGTAGACCAGGCTGGTCTTGAACTCACAGAGATCTGCTTGCCTCTGCCTCCCGAGTTCTGGGATTAAAGGTGTGCGCCACCACCCCCTGGCTAATCATAATTTCTTACTTATCTGCCATCTTTCCTGGCATACCACCCACAGACCACTGCTCAGCTTACTTGACTCTAACACACACTTAGCCTTGACAATCTATTGTCAATGTGTCAGCCAGTCATGATATGTGAGCATCTGAGGCCCTTGTTTAAGATTCTTCAGAGTGCCATTTGTCTTAGGATAAAACCCAGTTTTTAGCATGTTACTTATGGACTATTTCAATATGAGACCTATCTCCATTCTCCCAAGTGATTAACTCCTAGAACCAACGGCCCCTACAGAGCATAGTCTTTCACACTGACAATCCTTTGGCTTTTTCTTGCTTTCTTTTTTCCCTTGGTTTTTTGAGACATGGTTTCTCTGTGTAACAGCCATAGCTGTCCTGGGAACTCGCTCTACAGACCAGACCAGCCTCAAATACACAGAGATCCCCCTGCCTCTGCCTCCCAAGTGCTGAGATTAAGGGTATGCACCACCCACTCCCTGCTCAATCCTTTGGCTTTTTCAACTCTCCATGCAGCCTTTGATGTACTCTTCTCTCTACTATGACACTGTCCTCCCAGTTTTGTTTTGTTTTTGACAAACTCATATTCATCTCTCATGTTGTGGTGTCTGTGGAAATTCCTTGACTAGCCCGTATCACATATCTGTACATTATAAGCTTCTAAAATACCCTTGGTTTTGTCTTAAGAGGAATTTATTGAAAATGGAATGGAATTTTTTCAGACACTGCTCTTTTTATCAGGAAATACATTTAGCTAGAGACCCAGTCCTGGTTATGATTTTATACCTGCAACATGGGTGCTCTCTCTGTGCCTGTTAAATTTTAAGTACATAGTACAAATTTGTTCCATTAAATGAAATTAACAACTGTGCAACATCGTTTATTTTTATAGAGCAATGGATGCCATTGATGCATTCTCCATCAATGATAGAGTAAATAGGTATATGTTTTGAGTGATTTACAACCACCAGCCAATTCAACCTTTCAGTTAAAAAAATGTATTCACAAATTACAAGCTTTCATAGCAATCCCAAACAATGACTGAGATGACTTGTTTTCACCAAACCTGATTTGTGTTTGAGATTTTGGCTGTCTCTCTGAGTGGAAAGGATTGGAGTTGCAAGAGTAGAAGGAAGCTGTGGTGCTCTCCTGTGGCTGCAGATAGAACTGATGTAAGGCTAGCTAGTGAGTGGCATCTGAGAGGAAGGCAAAGGCTGAAAAGAACTGGTTAGACACAAATAGACATAGGAAAGCAGCTGCAGACAGATACAGCATGGAAA
The DNA here is from genome assembly GCF_003668045.3 of Cricetulus griseus. Taxonomy (NCBI): domain Eukaryota; kingdom Metazoa; phylum Chordata; class Mammalia; order Rodentia; family Cricetidae; genus Cricetulus; species Cricetulus griseus. Next base: position 434,214,788 of record NC_048595.1, on the reverse strand, counting down.
CCTAAGATTTGACATTAATATTGTGCCTGAGAATGGTTAGTAAACAAAGACAAAGAGCCAGGCAGCGTTTAGTGGGTCTGCTGTTGAGAATGACATTTAGCATAGAGATATGAACCAAACAGGAATAATAATGGGAACCAGGGTCTCCTGTGGCAGTCTTAGAGCTGTCAGGACCAGGGTCAGACTGTGGAAGGGACTAGGGACTCTGAGCTGTGAAATGTGAAAGCTGGCTCCTCTTCTGATGTGACCAGAGACTGGGATCAACATCAGCTCATGTGGCAGAACTCTGGTCCCAGGCTAATTCCCCTGACTCAGCCTTCCTGGTTATAAGAGCCTCTACTCCTCCTGTGGTATAACCTGTGGGTTGGAAACAAGCCTTGTCTATATAACTTACATGCCATAGTGGACTGATGACATGATTCATCACTTCAAGACTCTTGTAGAATTAAATGTTGTGGATACTTGTCTGTCACCACAGCATATGGCAATGTGGGAAACTGCAAGGCATCACTTTTAGGCATGTAACCCCTTCCCTCACACGATTGGCCCATCTGTAAGCATGCTTTGTCTTTTCTTTTTAAACACAAAATCAACTCCTTTCTAGAATTCATGAAGTTAACTACAGTTATGTCGCTGAGTTTGGACCATGAAATGTAGAAAGTACCATGTGGATGCTATTTCTACAGCCACAAACTCTCAGGCATCCTTCCACCTTTCCTTTTTATTGATTGGTGGTGGGAGACCTAGTAGTGAGTTGAAGTCTTTACAAGGCAGAGGAGCCTTAAAGTTGAAGAATGCCATTTTCAGGATGACCACACAAGGCTAAGTCCTCTGAGATACACATTAGACTTGATTCCAACAAGAAATAAAACAAAGAGCAGTTTATTAAGCCATACACATTCCACTGTTTTATTTCACAGTAGTAAGGTTTCATAGCTGGACCAATAAGTATATAAAGAGCCATGGAGTCAAAGGTGAGCAGAAAGGTTGACAGAACATAAAACAGGCAAACAATTACTATTCGATCCCAAACAATTATGTCAGTTGCTCATTTTTGACCTCTGATTTCCGAATTATAAAATCAGGATATATATTATACTATTATAGCTTGATCAATTTGGAATTTAATGGTAAGATACTCTTCATCTAATACTTTAAGCTTCCAGCATTTCACCTATTCTCACAGAATCCCAAAGAGATTCAATAGTAGAATTTGTTGATGCTCCTGAGTGAACGTGTTCAACCTGCATGGTGACATACTGATACTATGCTTTCTTGGTAAATGTGGGGACTACAGAAATTGGTACTATTTACTTATAGAGTACAGTGGTGCATGGTTGTAACCCTAGAACTTAGAAGGACCAGTACAGGAGGATCCTGAATCGAAAACCAGCTTGTGCTACACTGGAAAATTCTGTCTGAAGAAATGAATGAATCATTAGAAAATTTGTTATCTGTCTTTAGGATACGGAAGGTATATCTCTTTAAAAAAAACACAAAGGAAACAAAATATACTGTGATGGAAATACAAAGAGAAGCTGATCAGTCTCTGTGAAGGGCTGTCTTAAACTGTGTTTTGAGAAGCCTGCAGAGAATGTGAGGCATTTGATAAAAGTGTAGAAAACCCTCCAGGTGTGCCTGGTCCAGCAATAGCCTGAGAGAGAGAGAGAGAGAGAGAGAGAGAAAGAGAGAGAGAGAGAGAGAGAGAGAGAGAGAGAGAGAGAGAGAGAGAGAAACAGAGAGAAACAGAGAGAGACAGAGAGAGAGACAGAGAGGAACAAAGAAATTGTGAAACATGACATCATTTTCAGGGAATGGAAAATTGTTTTGTAGGCTGGAGCTTAAAATACAAATAGTGATGAAAGCATCAGAGATGTTGTGGTCTCCAGGTCACTGAAAAAGCACTTCCACTGAGCCTTTCTTCCTCTTAATCTCTGCCAACCATTTCTATGAACATACCTCAGAGTTGTCATCACAAGCCATGTGCCACTTCTGGAGTCTCTACTGCAAGCAATTTATCTCTAATTACCACCTCCTATCCCTCCAGCTCATGTACCCAAGGGTTTTGATCCCAGTAAATTTCCACCTTCATTAAGACCTAAAGTTGAATGTTGCCTCCTCTCATCATTAATCTCCTTTGACACATTCTCACTTCCCTACTCACCAGCTTAGAGTTTATGGTCTATTTTGGGGACTTAGTACCCAGTCCATTTTATATAGTTATATACCCTCCCCACTGAGCACATATTTGTTAATACACAAATTATATTTACCTTTCCTATACCCTACAAGTTCAACAACTTCATTCAATTATTTCCCAAATCTGAAGGATTTTCTTGATGCTCCTAGTTTTCCCCTCTGCCATGTATCATCAATTAATAAGGGCTACATTGTAAAGACATATTTCAAATCTAGAATCTCCTGTTCTTCACAACTACTGACATTCATCATTTCACCATTCTCCTGTGCTTTACCCATATGTCGACCTCATGATTTTATTACCATTTCATTCAAATGCTCACAATGATCTCAGAAAAAAAATAAAATCATGTTGGTTTCCTGCTTGAAACATCTAAGTTCATTCCTACTCAAAATAAAATTCTCAATTCCTTAGCATCATTTGCAAGGCCCTCAGGTCTTCTGTTCCTATTTGCCTCTCTGACCCTGATTGGTCCTTCAACGTCTCCACTTCAGTCTCATTGACGTTTCTTTCCTTTCATCTAATGTATCACAGTTTTCCTTTTGTAATTTTATTTTTTTACCACTGAGAATGCTTTCCCCAAGACTCTGGGCTCCTCACCTTTACTCAGATGTCAAGATAAATGTCTCCTTCTATTTAATATTTCCCATGACTCTAAGGCCCATTACCAAGTACTTAATATAAATTATATCTTCCTCTTTTTGTATTTCAACATAGAACTTACCAGTTTTTATGTACACTTCTTTTTTTCTCACTGCCTTATAATGGAAGCTCCATTCATGTCAGAAATGCTCCTTTCTTTTGCTTTCCATATGCCTGCTATCTTGAGTATCACCTGCCGAGTCTCAATAAATATTTGTTGAATAAATACATGCAATTGGGCCAGTGAAATGTGTTTTTTGCTCAGCTGACAGTGGAAATCTAACACTAGCCTGAGGAATTGGGGCTTTATCCTGTAGAAGATGAGAGTGCAAATGGATTGTATCCCAGCCTGTGACATGACAAGAGTTGCATTTTTAAATTCACTCTGGCTGCTGAATGGAAGACAGAGCACAGACAGCAAAGCTGTGGGCATGATAATTGGTTGGGAAATGATAATATGAAGCTAGACAGAAGACTAAACAATGGCAGTGTCACTGGAAAGAGAAAGAAGTAATGAATGGGACTACAGAAAGGAAAGGACTACAGGGTATGTTATATATGATAATAATGGCAGAGAAAGAAGGCAAAACAAACCCAAGGTTTATGCTTGGATAATTATGGAAAGAGGAATGCTTCATGACAAGGTCTGAGGAAACAAGTTATTGGTTCAACCTGGACAGTTTGACTCAAACATAATGCAAAATATGTAGTTTGCAAGGGACAAGAAACAGTTAAATACATGGATTTGAGACTGATAAACTAGGTATGAAGTAGATGTAAACATTTTGAGCCATTTGTGCATAAATAGTATCAAAAGGCTGAAGTAGTCAGAAAGAAAAATACCTGGACTAGAGAAGCATGAGTCAGAATCTCTGAAAATACTTGCTAAAATTGTACACTCTCCCTCTCCCAACATTGTCACACAAAAATATAATGAACTACTGCTGCTCTGCATGTGGGATCTTTAGTGTACTGGGCCTAAAATACTCTTGAGAACTGATAATTGGTCAATGAAATGTAAGGACTGAAACAAACAAACAAACAAACAAACAAAACAAAACAGGTTTTAAAACTCAGCCTAAGAATACTTGGGAAAGAAATTAGAACATGTTGCTGCAAGAACTAGGCGTGAAGCTCAGCTGAGAGAGTATTTGATGAACATGCAGGAAGTCCTGGATTTGATCCCCAACACTGCATAAACCAAGAATGGTACTGTGTTTCTATAATACATAGGATATGGCGGCAGGAGGATCACAAGTTCAAAGCCATTCTTGGCTACACAATGTATTTAGCAACAACAACATATCACTACAACATGTAGGAACAAACAAAATGCAAGGAAATACCTTTAATTCTGTGTCTCTATGAGAGGGTCAAGAAGCTACTCTGGTGGTCAATGTCACATAGCAACAAATAAAATCCAGCATGACAGAGAGAAATCCATTATTGAGTCGGACAATTGGCTGCCTGTTTTTGACCCTGCTAGATTTCATGAAGAAGATGTTAATGACTAGAAAGTGAAGAGTTAGAGAAGGGGGGGCGGGGAGATTGTAAAGCATTTTTAGGAATGGACTGTGGAAATGTGAAAAGGCAGTGAAGATTCAAGCCTCATCTCTTTTCTTTTCAGGTGAAGTTGAAAAGGATGAAGCTCTCTGAGGGGCAAGATTTTGAAGATCTATAGAAGAGAGGGGTTGGGGTATGCTGACTGGAGAGTCAACAGCAGGATCAGAACTCTTCACAAAGAGCTTTGACTCCAAGTCTAGGGATATAACAAAGAGTTGTAAAATAGATGCCAAAGGATTAATGATCTGAGTTAAGACACAACCATGGAGTGTGTGGTGGTTTGAAAGAAAATGACCCTCAAAGGGAGTGGCACTATTAGGGAGCAGCACTGTTCGAAGTTGAGTGGCCTTGTTTAAGTAAGCATGGCCTTGTTGGAGGAAGTACTTCAGGGTGACAGTGGGCATTGAGGTCTCTGTTGCACAAGCTTTCCTCAGTGTGGCACTCAGTCCATTTCCTGTTGCCTTCTGATTAAGATGTAGACAGCACCATGTCTGCTTCTATGCCACCATGCTCCCTACCATAATGATAATGGACTAAACAGTAAGAGAGTGACCCTAAATGAATATTTTCCTTTATAAACATTGATGTAGTCATGATGTCTCTTCACAGAAATAGAAACCCTAACTAAAATATGGTGCCACGGCAACTGGACTAGGTAAGTGTAAATAGATGGTAGAAATCAACTAGAAGGCTGTTGTAGCACTTTATGTGAACAGAAATGAATATCTGGGGAGTGAAGTGAGCAAATACTTTGGAATAAAATCTATGAATTACTGATAGGATAAGTAAAGAATGTGGTATAAAAAGATTATAAATGTTAGTGGATTAGTATTTTTCCTGGTGTAAGAAGGGACTTTGAGAGTCCATCCCACATGAAGGGATGCTCCCTTGGACACATGGGGGAGGGCCTAGGGCCATCCCAGGATGATGTGGTAGACTTTGAGGAGCCCCGTTGAGGGCCCTACCCTGCCTGGGGAGTGGAGGGTGGATGGGTGGGGGGCAGGTGGGGGGTTGGGGGGAAGGGAAGGGAGAAGGGATTGACATGTAAAGAAAGCTTGTTCCTAATTTGAACTAAAAAAAATAATTACAAAAAATAAAATTTAAAAAATGTTAATTTCTAATGTGAGCGATGAAGTTGTAGCATGAGTGATGAAGTTGATGTCACCATTAATCAAATTAAGCAATAAATAAGAAATATTTAAAACTGGAGAGAACATCATTGGCTCAGAGTAAGCTAAAAGAAATTGTGGTTCAAATGAAATTTGTAGAACCTAGAAAGACGCTCAACTGTTAAGAGCACTTGCTGCACAACCACAGGAAGCAGAATTCAGATTCCAACACTCATGAAAGGAGAGGCTGGTGCTGCCAATACCTGTAAGCTAAGCATAAAGGAAGGGAGAGATAGGAGAAGTTCTAAGACTGCCTGGTTTCCAGCCTGTTCTAAAAAACAATAGTCCCAGGCTCAGGAATATACCCTGTTTCAAAGGGAAAGGGAGAGAGGGATTGAGAAGGACTTCCAATGCTCTCTTTTGGCCTCCATGTGCTTGCATAAGTGTGCATATACAAAGACATGTGTGCATACACTCACACAGGCACACAAAAATAAACATGTGTGCATAAATCTTTCAAAAATAAAATATTCAGTATTATATGTTTGAGAAAAGTTCAGAAAAACTATCAAGGAAAGAGTGAGGATTGTTATATATGGTGGAAACTTCTTACTAGATGGTCTTGTAATAAATCACATTTTCAATTTAGAAGAATCTAGAGCAGAAAAAAACAATCATTAGATAACACACATGGGGATTTATTTGAAGAACATCTATTTAAAAAAATACAGCATCTATGTGGAGAAAGAGACTGTTACAATGAGAGAGGTAGGGATGAAACTAGGAGAGATGAGAATCAGAATTTATTACATGTACACATGGTTCACAGAATGTGGACAATTCATATTTAAGTTCAATTGACCAAGACAAGCCAAAATTAAGCTGGGTATGAGGTCAAAAGCTTTTATTAGGATGCTGCACAGCACTGGGTATTTTATTGATTCTGTGATTGTGCGTGTGTGTGTGTGTGTGTGTGTGTGTGTGTGTGTGTGTGTGTGTGTGTGTGTGTGCGCGCGCGCGCGCGCGCGCACATGCATGCATGTGTGTATTGGGTAGAGATAGTAGCAAAATTTCACTAGTTAAGGATTGAATTAGTTGCACAGAACACAACAAAAATGTGTCCAGTAGTCTTTTATACCCAGATAAAGTCTGATGCTTTTCTTACTCCTGACTTTTTAAAATATTGATGTTTTAGTTAATTTTTGAATATTTCATTCAATGTATTTTGATCCTATTCACTTCATTTCCCCAACTCCTTTTATATCACCCACATCCATACCCATCCAACTTACTGTTCTCTCTCTCTGGAAAATACTTAAATGGAATCTTCTAAACATTTATTAGTTTCATTCAGTGATAAATACAAAAAGTAATGACTCAAGAATAAAATCTTCACATTGATGCACATTTGTTTTGGTCCTATGGTCTCACAGTTGTTAACTCATCATGCTTCTTACTTTGTTTTTCCATTCATCCATCTTCCCACCCATTGATCCCCATCATGCATCAGCTATTTCCAAATATGTGACACCCATGGCAGGAACAGAGGAAGAAATCTTACACTGATTGATGGTGTTTCTATATCTACTGTATAGGTTATTTTTATTGTTGTTGCAACAAAATACCTGAAAAAGACAACTTCAGGAAGGGCGGGTTTATTTTTGGGTTGCAATTTGAAATATATAGTCTTCCATGGTGAACCATTCTGTAGTGTGCCATCATTACAACACTTAAATTCTGACTATTAGAACACACAGGCAATGAGATCATTCAGTTGCTTTGAATTTCCAAGTGTTAAATAAAGATTCTAGTTTATCTTAAGATAACTGTTAAAATCCCCTGATAATAAGATCATGCTGGATCTTGGCCTAATCTTTTGAAAAGGTAATAATTGGTCAAGTTTATGAATCAAATTATTTCTAAGATTTTAAAAATAACTGCATATTTGTGGTAGCTCATTTAATATAATAGATTGAACATAAATAGAGGACATTTTCAGAGTATGCTTTTTTGTTGTTCTTTTAAGTTGATGTCCATATCTGGATATTGGAAACCATAGGATCTATCTAAACTCAGGGAACTTACAAATACAAAATATTAAGTTGGGATAGCAGATCGGATCATAGGTCTTAATTTATGCCTAAAGGAAATCAAAGGTTTTGTTTTGTGGGGGTTTGTTTGTGTGTTTGCTTTTTGCTTTAGTGGATGGAGTTCTGAAGGAAAGGTATGAATATTGCCCTAAGTCAAGCCCTTGGGCCTGGGATAATGGCAGACCTCATTAACTCTTACTAGAAATCGAACTGCTGAAGGCCAGGCATAGATCTACCATTTTCCTTCAAGAGCCTAGCAAGCAGTGTTCATTGCCTGACGTTTTGTCGTAAAAGGAGGCAGATCCCTTTCGTGCCATCAGAAGATAACTGCTCACAGAATGTGGTGAGTAGGTTGACAAATGCTTTGTATGGTTTTGCACATGGTTAAGGCACAGGCCTTTGTGAAATTAGAGTCTAAAACCTCCTCCAACCTCCTCTTAGTTCTTTTTTTTCTTAGTGTCAACTAAAATTAATACCTTAAAGCCTTTTCATGAAAAATAAGAATGAAACAGCAACAAGAAAGTCACATATTACCTGCAAGAAAGTTTTAAATATGGTAATAATTAAATGAGTAACTTCTGTTTTTGTTTTCCTGGGTTTTCTTATTATGATATGAAAGCCTGTACTATCTCTTGAAGTCTTTTTTGTTGTTGTTGTTTTTTAATTCTGTCTCCTGGAGCCTTCGAAGTGTGCTGAGGATAATAGAATTCTTTTGAAATAAAAACAGTTTTGGGGGAATGAATAGAAATTTAGGTATATATTAAAATTTGACAAGTATTGTATTAAATTTTGCCATATATTCTGACCAGAATACTGAGGGTCAAGAGTTTGCTCTGACATACTCGGGCCATATTTCATGGCTTATCTCTGCGATTTGTTTATAATTATGGAGTTGTGGAACAGGTCTGTAGAATTTCCTTTTGCTAAAAAGCACCGACCCCACCTGGGTGCACATAGCCCCTAAAAGCAGGATGAAGCCTGGGGAGTCTGTCTTCATTCTGGGTTTCTTCTCTGGCTGTAGGAGAAGGGGTGCTATTTCCCTCACTCTTACTTTTCTTTCTTTTCTGTTTCCTTGCTGGTTTTTTGTCTCTCTCTATTTCTCTTTGTATATAAAGTGGGTTACACAAGGACATTTTCATATTAAGTATTTAACATGCTTTATACCTATGTATCTGCATATAATCTAGGAACCACCGGTGAGAAAATATATATTTGTCTTTTAGAGACTGACTTAATTGACTTCATATATTTATCTCTAGGTATTTTCACATTTTGGCAAATGACATGTCTTCATTTTTCTTTGCTGCTGAAAAAAATTTCCATTGTATATATAATCTCAGCTTGTCTATCTGTTTCTCATTAATAGGCAACTAACTAAGTTGGCTCCAAATAAAGTGACCTTGAACAGTATTGAGACTAACACTAATGTACAATTAGCTCTGCATTATGTTGAACTCTTTCATGTAAATACCCAGGAGTGCATCATGGGGAAGGTCTATTGTTAATTTTCAAGGAACTGCCATACTAACTAACATAGTAACTAATGAATTTGCACTCCTACCAGCAGTGTATAGGGTTATTGCTTCATTTGCCCTTCCTTTTCCTCCCTTCAAACCCTCCCATGTACCTTTTCTTTGCTCTCTCTCAAGTTCATTGCTTTTTTCTTTAGTTATTGTTACATATATATGTCTTTATACACACACACACGTATGTATATATGTTCAGTTGGTATACTGTTACTTGTAGGTATATTTTCAGAGCTGACCATCTGGTACTAGATAACCAAGTACTGTGCTTTTCCTGCGGAAGAGTATTTCTCATAGTTTCAACATTTTTTAGTGTGCCTTGCCGAAGTCTCTCACTTCCATGGTTAAGTTTGTTCCTAAGAATTTTTTCAAGGAAATTGTGAAAGGGTTTCTTTCTCTTATTTACTTCTCAGTAGGTTTGTTATTTGTTTCTAGGAAGAGCTACTGATTTTTGCATATTACATTTGTGTCTTGCAAGTTTTCTGAAAGGGCTTATTAGATCTAAGAATTTTCCAACAGAATCTTCAGGGATTCAAGAATTGAATTATAGCATCTTCAGATAAGGTATTTGGGGTTATTCATTTGCTATTTTAATATCCTTTACTTCTTTTGCTTCTCTTATTGCTGTAGAGATGACTCAGAGGATACCTGATAACAGGTGCGAAGAAGACACTTCTATTCCAAATTAAGGCAGAAATGCTTTGAGTTTTCCCCCATTTAGTACAGCATTAGCTATAGGTGATTTTTCAAGACTGTGATGGAGGGAAATAATTCTAGGAAGAAAAAGTACAGTATCTCAGTAAAGGAATTATTCTGTTTATCTTGTTAGCATAGCTTAAAAAGAATCTGCTATCCTTGGGATAGTCCCTCCTTCCTGAGAGAGGTAGTTTTCCAGCAAAGAGATTGCTACTTTTCAACACTCCAGTTTTCCAGCTGGAATGCTGGTTCAGTGCTCAGACCAGAGATTCCAGTCATGTGACAAGCCTTTACTGTTTTCCTAACAACAGAATCCCACTTTGGCTACCACATCTGTGTATTGTTTACCCTTTATTTATACTGAAACCTACTGTCAGCACTCCATAGTCTAATATGTGAGTCATCATCATTTTAAACCCCCCAATTCCCAATGTAGTCCCATTGAATAAATGTCTTCTCATACTTTTACCCTTCCTGTCTCTTTACTTGGAGTACTGTGGGCAGGTGACTGGATCTAGTCTGTTTGGGTGGCTGAGCCAAGATATTGCCTTAAAATTCCAGTAACAGTTGGTCAAAGGAAAGCTGAACCCCAAACTAAGGTTAAATCACACACTGAAGAACTGCTAAAGTCATCATGCCTAGGAAAACCGACAACTGATGTTTTAAGATTTGATTTATAGCAATCATTCTTAATCACAAGTTAATGGTCCATAGGCATGTGGAATGATGTCAGTGGAACTGTTTCAACTATTTTTAGAATGTAGAAAACACTCACAGCATACATACTAAAATGAGGAGTGTTTCCATTTGGAACCAGCCCTTTAGCTTGCCCACTTGTATGATGTTACAGGCAAAGTCCAGCCTTAAATTATTTCAGTTACTCAATCAATGGAAAGTAATTGATCTTATATTCCTGATTTTATCTTCTTTTATAAATGAATCATTTGAAAATGATCTTCTTGTGATATTAAAATTCACAATTCAAGCCGGGCGTTGGTGGCGTATACCTTTAATCCCAGCACTCGGGAGGCAGAGGCAGGCAGATCTCGGTGAGTTCGAGACCAGCCTGGTCTACAAGAGCTAGTTCCAGGACAGGTTCCAAAACCAAAGAGAAACCCTGTCTCGAAAAACCAAAATAAAAAAAATATCAGAATTAAGGATAAATTCAACAATTTTACTTTCTGATTTAAATGGAGTTTTTTTTTTTTTTTTTCTTTTAAAATGTTAGAATAGAGAAGTATACTAGCCAGGATTCTCTAGAGTAACAGAACTTATAGGATGAATGTCCTATCTATCTATCTATCTATCTATCTATCTATCTATCTATCTATCTATCATCTATCCATCTATCTATGAGGATTTATTAGAATACTTTACAGGCTATGGGCCAGCTAATCCAACAATGGCTAGTTATGAACATAAAGTTAAAGAATCCAGTATTTGCTCAGTCCCTCAGTCTGGATGTCTCAGCTGGGCTTCAGTATACCCTGGAATCCCAAAGAAGTAGACCCTAATGTCAGTAAAGGAATGGGCTTGCAGTAAAGATAAGCAGGCAAAGAGCAAAAGCTTCCTTCTTCCATGTCCTTATAGAGGCTTCAAACAAAAGATATGGTTCAGATTAAATCCAGATTAAAGAACTACCTTCCTACCTCAAAGATCCAGACTAGAAGCAGATCTTCCTATTTTAAATTAAGCAAAAAATCCCTCACAGGTGTGCCCTCCATTTCTAGTTCCAGATGTAGTCAAATTGACAACCAAGAATAGGCATCACAAGAAGTATAAATTGATTAATTTGATAAGCTAAGGAATTTTAGGTATTTTTTTTCCTTTTTAAAATTTAAATTAGAAACAAGCTTGTTTTACATGTCACTCCCAGTTCCCTCTTCCTTCCCTCTCCCTCTGCCCCCCTCCATCCCCCTATCCCATGCTCTTTCTGCTCCTCAGGGAGGGTGAGGCCTTCCATGGGGGATCTTCAAAGTCTGTCATATCATTTGGAGCAGGGCCTAGGCTCTTCCCCATGTGCCTAGGTTGAAAAAGTAACCCTCTATGTAGAATGGGCTCCCAAAGTCCATTCATATGCTAGGGATAAATACTGATCTACTACCAGAGGCCCCACAGATTGCCAAGGCCTCTTCACTGACACCCATGTTCAGGGGATCTGGATCAGTAAGTACTATGTTGGTTTCCCAGCTATCAGTTTGGGGTTCATGAGCAACCCCTTGTTCAGGTCAACTGTTTCTGTGGGTTTCTCCAGCCTAATATTGACCCCTTTACTCATCACTCCTCCCTCTCTGCAGCTAGATTCCAGGAGTTTGGCTTAGTGTTTAGCTGTGGTTGTCTGCTTCTTCCATCAGGTGCTGGATGAAGGTTCTAGAATGGCATATAAATTAGTCATATTCTTAACTGCCTAATAACAGTTATCCAATATTACAGTAAATTTTTCCTGTGTTCACAAATGTTTTAAGACTATGACACTTAAGAGAATGAATCTAAACTCAGAATGTGTGTTCAGAATGTACTAAAGTAGTAGGACTATACAAAGCACATTAGATATTTAATAGAAGACGGTTAGTGTCTGAGAGAAACATAAAGCCATGTGAGTTTTTCTGTGTAAATTCAAAATGGAACTTACTCTGAGAAAATGTTTGACCAAATGGCAAGGGCCTATTTTATTGGTGACAGCTACTTTCATGATGACATTTACAAAATATGGTTTGGTGGTATGCTTGGGGACAGCAAAAGTAATCTACCTCAAATAGGATCATTAGCAATAGTTTTAAAAACAAAATTTCCTGAATGGCCTTTTCTGTCTTCCCCTTTCAGGGATAGAGAAGGAGCAGTTAAAAACCTTAGCCTCTGAAGCAATGCCACAGTGGTAAACAAGGGTAGAATTCAAATTTCAAAAGATTTATAGCTTATGGCATAACGAAAGAAAAGAAAAAAAAAGGAAAGAAAATAAATTGCCTTTGAAATCTCCAAACAGAACTATCTCCTCCCTAAGTTAAATTTACCTTTGAATTTAAAAACAGAAAAGGCCAGACAGAGCCTAACTGAACATCCAATCAAAGAAGTTAATGTTTTACAAGCTGTGAAGCCCGCATTCCTGGCATTCCTCTGTAAATACACAAGACCCTTGAGACACCTTTGTGTAGCCTCCAACCTTTCATGAATTTCAAATAAAACACAGATTTCTTTCAAGCACACCCTCGAATATTTACATATAAACAGGTCATTTTCCCAGATGTATGTCCTGAGCCTGCAGAGACAACTAGGAAAGATTTTTTTATTGACTTACATATTTCAAAAGACAAGAAATAGATTTCCAGCTATTCTTAGAGCAAAATTTAACTGGCCATGTTTAAAAAACATACTTTTCCAATCCTTTAGGAACAGCTGGAGAGTATCCTGTCTGTAATGATAGTCAAGCAAAAGGAGAAAAAGAATCCCTTTGCCTTCTGTATTCAGTTTCCTAATGTAAAAGAGCAGTAATTGCTTTAGGTTATGATGACCACATCTAGAAAATCTAGTGGACTCTATTGAAATTCAATTTAACAATAAAACTGTCATCAACAGGCAGCTCAGAGATACAAAACTTTATAGTAGTCCCCGAATTATTGATGAATACAGCTATGAAGGCATAAAGTTATATAAAAGTGGGCTATAGTGATAGAAGTCAATTAAACAGTACCACAAAAAGCAATAGAAGTTAGGCAGGTAGAATCGGTGTGGTCCATGGAGCTAAATAAAATGTGGATACAACAGTCTGAGAAGGAGCAGATGGGGAGGTGGGGTTCACAGAGCACTGGAATGAAACAAAGAGGCTTTCTGGGTAAGAATGAACCTGGAAATAAATACCTGGGCCTGTCTAGGGACCTATAACTCAAGCAGATTAGCTGGAATAGATGTTTCATGCAATTCAGGAAAAAGACAGGAACCAATATAAACTTTATGTCGACCATACAGAATTCATGAAGTGTATTTGTCATTTTCTATTCCACCATGCCTTCTTCATTGGGAAATTTCTTTCCCTGCTCGACTTGTTTCTTGGACTGGATGATGGATGTGTTCCTCAGAAAAACCTACAGATCCTCAAAAGGACAGAGAGAATCTTGATTCAGAAATTAGAATTTAATATGCAAAAATTCAAACCTGATTTACAGTTTTACAGTTCCATCCAGGAGGGTGGAGTGGTCTCCATCACTGCTGTCCTCTAGCTTACTAAGCCTGAACTCTGATTCTGACCAGCATTTGGGAGTCAGATGGGAACTAGAGCAAAAATGATGAGCAGATGCAGGTGGTTCTTGATTGATCTAAGATGGTCCTGCCAGACGTTTCAAGCTCCTTTTGCCTTATGTGACTCTACTCCAGTGATTCAGACATTCTCATGAAGCCTGTACTTCAGTGCAACCATGAAGGCCACAGCATTTCACTTGATCCTATACCTGTATCCCTTTCAGTGTCTCCTATGGGGTTCCATCACTCCTCTAGTTAACCTATGGTATGTATAGGGGGCTTAGGGGACTCCCCTAACCTTAGAAGTAATTATATTAGAAACAAAATATAGCTATTTTTTCCTTCTTGTTTTGAAACAGGATCTCACTTGAGAGTCCCGGCTGCCCTTTAACTCATGGCTAGCCTCCTACCTCTGCTAGGATTATAAGAGTGTACCATCACATCCCACTAAAAGCCTGATGCTTAACTTTTTCCCAAGCTTAATTGTTCTAGTTCCAGTCTAGGCCTTAGGAAGGTTCTTGGGTCAATGCTGAGTCCCTATTTGGGGTAAAATATACGTAATCATCATTATGATCTTTGACATCCTTTACATTTAAAAACTATTATTGTTTCTGATGCCACTGCTGCACCTAAATCTTTGTTAGTAGGCAATCATCACTAAGACAAAAATCAAACAAACATAAAAACTGTATAAATTCATTAGCTAGCGAATCCCATTGGAGAACAATTGTTTAAAATTTAATTACCAGGTCAGAGAAGGAGCTATAAGGATGGATGTGTGTTTTCATTACACAACAAGAGCTAGAGGCAGATGCTGCAGTATAATATTTGTGAAGTAGTAGTGGGTGTGAATGGTATTTTAGAACATCTGCTAAAACTGCAAGGTGATGTCCTCACATTTGTGATTCCTATTGGTGGCAATCAAGAGGATTGGAAACACTCTTGTGGTTTGTTGCATACGTTCCTGGTTAGGTAAAGTTCTACATTCCAGACAAATGGGAAAATGAAGGTTTCTAAATTTCTGAATTCCATCCGTCATCACAAGCAATGTGTTTTCATGCTGTCACTGCTAGTCTCAGTTCAATACTGGAAGCTGACATACTGTGGAGAGTCAGTGGCTTGAATTCACGGAGAGAAGGAGTCTTCTCTTAAGTCTTTTCTCTGGGTGTCACCTATCCCTTCTTTTTTACTTCTTGGACCTTCATAGCCTGTTGACAAGAGCTCAATTCAGGCTGCCTTTGCTCCTCCTAATGCTTGGTGCCAAGCTACTGAAAAATACTATCATTTCACACTGCAGCTCTGTTTTTCTTAGATTTCCCCTGCCCATGGGAGCATTCACAGCATTGCATACACCCTTGGAAACAACAGGAAGAAGTCTATCAGGAACACTATTCCTTTTCCCTAGTAAGATGATGCTGGTACCCGAAGCAAAACCCATCCTTTCCAATTGGAAATGGAGGTAGCCTAATGGGATTTCTACTTTACCTGTTCAGCAATGTGAGATGACCCAGGGAAAGACTTAATAAGAACATGTCAACCCTAGAGTAAGAAGAAATAAATGATGAATGGACCACTAGGCAACCCTCTTGCTGCTCAGTCTGTCTGTGCACTTTGCATTAGATTCTGTAGGGGTTTTGGGGGGTTAAAGATCATCCTGGATTCCCAAGTAGTTTCAGCCTGGGGCTATTACTTCTAGTAATTGAGACTGATGAAAGGTCTTGGTATTTTTACAGCTTAGCTGTGACATGCCATATATCACTGTGCTTCTGTCAAAGAAAATATTATACAGTTCATTGACAAAGGTTTGATCCCCAGCTTTCCCCCCCTCACATCGTCTGAAATACACCATGCTTGCATTTCCTTATAAAGTTCACATTTAACTGCTCTGTGCTAGAATGAGAGCCTTCAGGTGAAGACAAATGTCTCAGGATCATTAGGAAATTAATTATGGGAAATGATTGGCATGTTGCTACCAGAGAGGAAGTGTTATATACTTAACTGCCTTGCTTGTTTGAATATAGCACAGATTTCTCTAGAATTAATGTGTCCTCAGTTGTCTACAATGGGAAAACTGACCCAGGAAGTCCCTGTCTCAGGGAGATTCAATGCTATAGAGATGATTTTATTTTGTTGGTTCTGCTTGAAGTGTTGGCAACTTCTGAGTTCTTTCTAAGGACTAGTACCTTAGTCATTAGGTCCTTGGAACATTTTTATTAAGTTAGTAAATGCTTTATTATTTTTGGAATAATGGAGAAAATTAGCAGTGAAAATAAGATGCTTTTGTAAAGAAAATACACATTTCTACCCACAAATTTTGTGTGAAGAATAATTCAGAGGAAATTTGGGCTGTCAAAATCTTTATAAATTGGACTCCCCATACAAAAAGAAATGGAAAAAGTCTGAATTAAGCCTAACCAAGAATTCCCTTAAACTTTAAAAGGTGGAAAGGAAAAATAATGGCAGTGAGAGCAACAATAAAGATAAGGGTATATTTAAAAGGAAAAATACTATTTAATAGACCATAGAATGAATGACTTAGGAAAATTTTGCAAATGTCATAAAATTTATTTCATACAAAAAGATATAAGTGAAAAAGAATATCTGATCTAATAACCAGATATACAATGTTATGTTAATAAGAACAGCAACCCATGATGATGAACTGGAATGGGCTACTGGCCATGGGAATTAATCCCAGATAAACGATTGAAGCTCGTGGGAAGCATGAATAAGGAAAAATAACTAATACTGAAAATAATTTAGGTTTTGAAGAAGAGTATTTTCTGAGTGGATCAGGCCTCAGCGTGTTGCAGCCAGGAAACAGGGAAATAGCAGTAGCCCCATGGGAAGGGGCTAGAGAGAAGTTGTGAGTTCTGCATTTACCTTTTCATGTGTTATCTTCACACAACTATGGTCTCCACTTTGGCTATGAACAAGGCAGCCCAAGCCACCAGTGCTGTCAACAGTATGTTTGCTCCTCAGCAGTGGGCATTTGATTGTCAGCACTGTGGGTCATGAAGAAAAGAAACGTTGAAATGGAATTGGGAGGAAGGTAAGCAATATGTTGGAGAGGCTCATGAGTGCAGGGGGTAGGAGTGGAGGATTTATGTGACTAAGATCCATTGTTTACATTCATGAAATGTCTTCTAAATATACACTTGAAATGAAACATAAAAACTCTTGAGTACCAGTTTACTTACTTAATCCAGAGGCTAAGAGTTATTTAGATGGAATATTACAATATTGTTTATTTGAGAGTGCCATCCTCTCCACTTGCACACCATGATGGTAAAACACAAAAAGGAAGAAATAAGACTGCCTTCAGAAACAGAAGTCAACTATTTCTGTGGACCAACAGAGTGAATTTAAGCTCCAAGTGTATTTTAGGATGGGTTACAAGACATTATCAGGATACTGTACAACTGTCTTAAAACTGAGCCGAGAGGATCCCCATCTCCTTGATAAAAGGATGAGAAAACAAAGCTGGTTTAACTAGAGTCTTCGTCTTTGTGGCTGTTAGAATTGCTTGTTAGGGGAGGCAGAGGAACAGGCACCACCTAGCAACCAGAACTCATCCAGGCTGCCAGCTGGTTCCATGAGTCAATCATCATCTTTCTCAGTCTTTCTAGGGGGCAGATTCAGAGAGACTGTAAAAATCCTTACCCTGTACAACCATCCTGCTTCGAACCATTAACCAGTTTCAGAAAAACAGTTCAAGGTTGTTAAGATGGAAGGGCAGAAGTGGGTACACAGAAATAGAAATTTTTTGTATACTTTCTTTATAAGGGGGATTTATCTTTAAAATTAATTGATATTAGCACCTTTAAAAGATAACCTAGGTCAAGAAATAAAGTACCATAAGAACATCTTGGTAATTTCACTCTGCTTAATTAATTATAAACCAAATATCTTATAAGCAAAAGACGTTTTTCTTAGCTTTGGGGGCTAGACAACAGGTCAGAGTGCCAGCATGCTAGAGGCATCTTCTGAGATGCAGGCAACCCTGTCTTCTCTGCCAATCCCATTAGTAAGATTTCCATCTTCGTCAACCCACAACAGCATTCACTTCCAAACACCATCACAGTGGAGTTTGGATTTCAACATGTCTTTGGTGGCAACACACATATTAGCCGATTACAAACACTCCTTCTCAAAAACAAACAAACAAATGAAACACCTTTGAAATCTGACATAGTTGTTCTTATTGTTGAGGAAATTGGATCGAGGGGCCTTGCACTCCAGACCTAAGCAAGGGAGAACAGTTTGCTGTATAAAATCTTGTCACTATGTGAGAGTTTTCTACTCTTCAACATTGTGTATTTGAATGAATTTTCAAACAATCAGGCTGTTCAGTCAATCAAGATGGTTATATAAAGAGAAAACTAAAAAAAATTATGACCTGTTTACATTGTAGTCTGTGTGCTTATGCAGAAGAGAATCCAATGATGGCTTGGGCTTTTATCTTCACTTCAAGGTGATAGTTTCCCTACATTGAGGACATGATGCCTGAAGTATAAATATGTACATCTATGCATAGTCACTGTGTGCAGGTCATTATATTATCACTTTGGTGATTCACTGATGAGGACTAAGGAGAACAAGCTTTGACTATGACTGCTTCCATGACAACCAGAATGAAGCTCTCTTGCAGTCCCAGGAGCTGCTTCTGAGATGTCATGCTTCCCGTAGTAGCACCAGATCACTAGGTACATCTGAAAATTTAGCATCTTGCAATAGCCAATAACATAGTACATACTGTTGGGAAGTATAGGGAAAATATTTAATTCTTGTTTCACTATTAAGCATTCATTTATGATGATATCACCAAAGAAAACAATTTCTCCCACATTCTTGATTTATATTCACTAACAGAGGACCTTTGTTAGATGACCCAGATTTAGCCAAGTTAGTGACCTGGACATACAAAGTGACAAAACAAAAGATGTCTGATTAAATGTAAGCAGACTTCCTTGGAACTGGGTTGGATTCTATCCAAATATTTTCATGTCGTAAACAATGAATTGAAAATGCCTGTTTTGTAAGCAGAAGTGTGTATGTTACAGCTATACAAATAAAATATTCTGAAGCAAAATTACCAAAAGAGGTTCATGTGGGGGAAAATAAATGATTCCACTTTAGCTCACCTCTTCCCATCCCATGGGATGAACTAAAGAGCAGAGCATGGAGCATGGGATCGTGAGAAGGAAACAGATTTTTCTTGTCTCTAACTCGAAGGCAAAGGCTAACAAGATTGTAATATTAGTGATGTGATGGAAATGAGGACATCGTGAACAATAATGGGGTAGCTGCTGAGTGAGTGTGTCCATGCATTCTTTGAACGCATCTCTCAGAGCACTCTTGGGTTTTTTGTTTGTTTGTTTGTTTTCTTTATTCTCTAATGCAGAAAGAAGTCTACTGGGAAACCTGTTCAAGAGTGACTGGCTGCCAAATTATCTCATTCCCAGTCTCCTGTGGGCCAAATGGAAAGGCACCACTCCCAATGTGGAAACTCCATGAATACTACGTTAGGTCATCTCTTCACATAGTTCTAAGATATTGGCCAGATTAAAAGGATTAACCATCAACATTGATTTCTGATTTTGTCATATTCTGATTTTTTGTGAAGTTGCTCATTCTTCCTTCATCTTATTGAATAGTATACTCCCTGTTTTGCAGACAAGAGTCTCCTCCTGACTTGGCTGTACCATCTGTCTGCACACTGTAATTTCTCTGCTTTGGGTAGCATGTTTCAATCAGATGGGGTATCGCTTAGTTGTTAATGCAGAAAGTCTTTCACAGGCCCCTCATGTGTGAGCATATGATCAATATAGGATAATACATTGTCCTAAAAGTATTCCAGAGAAATGTTCATGTGGCAATGAAGATGGTACCTGAATCAAAGTGTGCCATGAGCATCTGAAGTGTATTTCATGAGCATCAGTGGCAAAGATAGTCTGTTATTGAATCAGTTCATGTTTATTTCCCTATGACAAATGTTGATATATATTTAATTCTATGGCATAGTATGTTTGGTCAAAATCCAAACTGTAAGTTAAATGAGAAGTCTACACAAATATTTGTCTTGAGGTGGTTGCTTTGATAAACAGAATTTCTATTTTTGCAAGATTTATTGCATCTGTTTATTTATTTTTGTTGATTTTGTGTGTGTAAAGAGTAACTTGTTGAAATCTGTTCTCTGCTTTCATCATGTAGGTCCTGGGGGTTGATCATCATGCTAGGTGGCAAGTGCCCCTACCTGTAGATCCATCTCACCAACCCTTAAATCTACATAATTTTCATTATAGTTTCTAAAATTCTACAGTGACATTAAAAGTTATTTTCCAGAAAATACTATGTTAGAATTTAAAACACAAAAGATGATATCTTCTGCATTTTTGGTCAATCATTCATTCTGATCTGATATAGTGATGCCATCGGGATTTTTTTAATTGAATTTGGCAAGACTTTTGAAATAGTGTGTATAACAAGTTAATTATAGAAGCCTTATGTATATTGACTATCAGTTTATATGGAAAATACGTGGGCATATGCTTACTGTCTCATGTTGCTACTGGGTACTAAGAGATAGTTTTTGAACCTTTGTTTATCTAAATCATTTGATACTTAGTATACATTTTAATTTAACCAACTGAGTTGAACTTGATCTCATTTTACACCTTTCCCCTGTCTCTTCTTTCCAATTATGTAGTCTAGCTTATTTAAACTCATTCAAATCATCCTGCTTCAGGCTCCCAAGTGTTTGAATGATAGCTGTGAGTTAGGATTCTCTGCGGGGGAGAGGGGGGGAACAACTATTTTTTTTTTTGTCTCTGCATTACTGGTCATTAAAATGCATGATTAATAAAATGATTTACTTGAGTCTGTTTGATCAATTGGGAAACAGTTAACCCCTTACCGTGTTTCAGGGCACTGTGTTAGGTACAGATAGATGCAGGATAATATGATAGTTTCAAGTCTGGCATAGGTGATGGCCAAGGGTTCTACAGATGCCTGATTAAATCGGGCTTCTTTCTTCATCTTGTTAATTTTCAAAGGAGTACTTGAATGGAGACTATCCAAGAGATGATAGCATTGTGTATGTCATGTCTCTCTCATGTCTACTATGCATCTAAACATATCAGAACACTACCTGACACAAAGTAATTGCTCCTTAAATATTGTCCTGACTCTAAATGAATGCAGACCTGAAAATAAACTCATCCCTTGGTATCCATGGGAATTGGATTCAGGAACCTCTGGGAATGCTAAAATATGCAATGCCTGAGTCCCTTAAATAAAATGATGTAAGTAGAATGTGCAAAAAACAGATGTTAAATCCATTATGAATTTAAGTCATGTCCAAAGTACTTTACCCAATATTATATAAATGGCATGTAAATACTTGCTGTATTCATTGTTTAGAGGATGGCAAAAACATTAGCATATGTTCAGTGCAGATGCACCTTTTCAGTCCACAGTTGACTGACTCCTTGGATAAGAAGCTCATAGACACAGAGCACCATCTACATTGCTTAGATAAGACTGATCTGCTAATTCTGCAAGTCTCTAGCATCATTGGACAAGATGGAGCCTTGCTCTTACTCTTTCATAATACTTTAAGTCAGTGCTTACTGTGTAAATTGATTGTCAGTCTGGTTTCTCACCTGGATCATCAACAATAGGAATGATCTGTTCTCTCAGGTTTCTTAGGATCAGGTTCAGCTTATGCTGGCTAATAACTACATAGTAAGTGTTGCTTTGCTTTCATTGTGATTGAGTGGACAGGGAATTCATTCTTTGACTGTTCTGAGTCAGATATCCCATTAATATGCCCTGGCTACTGGGTATAAAATATAAGTTATTTTTCATTGTATACAGACTTTGTTGTTTTATTGCCAGAAAAAAAAAGCTACCTTTTATCACTTTCTCAGGGAATCCTGTGTTCCTAACCATAAGATGAGCCATTCATAGTGAAACATAATTTTTCTATGAACACCATTTACCATAAAAAAGAATCATTAACCCTTCATAATGACTTTGGGTTATGATGATAACTTCATGTGTGATATACTTCAACCTGTCTTCTTTCTTGTTTTATTTAGGCACTGTATGGCTGATATGTGGACACCAGTAATAAAGCAAGGGTACATGGAATTAGGATGAAAAGGAAGTTTGAAATTTGCTAAAGAGAAGATGAACAGAGGTGACTCAGTAAAGCATGTAGGTTCTTGTTTATTATTCATAGTTGTTGCCCGACGGAGTTCTGCCTGCAGCCACATAAAGGTCCTAAGTAACACACAGAGATTAATATTAGATACAATGCTGCTGGCCAATGATTAGGATTTCTTACTTACTAGTTCAGTCTTAATTATCAACCATAACTACTAATCTATATATTTTATAAGAACTTATCTTACTGGATGACAACAGCAGGCATCTTCTCTTGTCAGGCTCACATGGCAACTCCAGCGAAGAGAAGGGGAGGAAGAAATCGATTTCCTGCTTGCCCCTGCTTATATTCTGAGTCTGCCTGCTATGTTACTTCCGGCCTGGATCACAAGACTTCTCTTTACTACATTTCCCAGAATCCTCCTTGACTCCTAGTCCTGCCTAACTTGCTTCCCTATTGGCCAACAGTACTTTATCAACCAATAAGACAAACATATACACAGAAGGACCTCCCCTATCACTTAGTTTCTTAATGAGGTTCCACAAGCTAGAGTAAGTTAAAAAACCTATAGCTGTCATTGATGATCCCAGCATGAGGAGTCAAGAAGCAAAGCCATGTTAGCCACTTGAATATCATTAAATTAAACTATTAGCCATCATAGCTTTTAGAATAAAGTGGAATAAAGAACTAACCTTTCATATTTTGAAGAATACACTATATCTAAATATCTAATATCTAAAATCTGCTTTTTTCTTTTTAGGTAAAAGGTTAAGGGTGT
Organism: Cricetulus griseus; assembly: GCF_003668045.3. NCBI lineage: Eukaryota > Metazoa > Chordata > Mammalia > Rodentia > Cricetidae > Cricetulus > Cricetulus griseus. The sequence continues at coordinate 434,191,781 of NC_048595.1, read as the reverse complement.
CATTTAGAAGAGTCAAAGTCTGAAATATTTTTGAAAATGAGAACTGGGGAAATGGCTCAGTGGATACAGATATAACATCTGATATTCAAACTCGAGGGTTGGAATTGATTTGTGACACTCACACAGGGAGCTGGGAGGGTGGGGCAGCCTGCCTGCAATCCCAGCACATGAGAGGCAGAGATTGGATCTCAGGGCAAGCTGGCTAGTTAGAATAAACTAATCAGCAAACACCTGGTTCAGCAAGAGATGCTGCCTCACCAAACACGGTAGAGGGCAATCAAAGAACACAACCATCATCAATTTCTGACCTACACACATGAGAGAGAGGGGGAAGTAGGGAGGGAGGAGGAGGAGAAAATGTATTAAGTGTTTAAGAGCTTGATATTAAAATTAACAAGGGGACATAGCCTCAGCCAAGGAAGCTGATAAAGCCTGATGGTTGCATAATATGATACGTTTAACATGCAGAACATGCTTAAAGTAATTAAAATGGAACATTTAATGTTGTGTTTTCATTAACAGAAAAGACAAATTAAAAAATAGGAATTAGAGTTTAGAAGTAATTATGTCTACCAAATTATATCAATAATCCCTATTCATACGTAAAATTGACAGCAATTACATGCCAATCATATATGTAAAATTTAAACACAACGTAATTTTCAACACTCTTATTAATGCTGATTACAAATATTGCTTCAGTTTGTTTATATCAGAGATTGTTTGTTGGATCTCAAAATTTTCTTTATTGAAGTTTAGGTCTCTGAAGCAAAAATAACAGCAAAGTAATAGGGCCCAAAAGTTATTAATTAATCAAACAGGATACATCTATAAAACCTTAATGGATAAAAGCACAACAGGGAAACAGTGGTACACATGTGTACCTTATCACATGCTAATTCTTCCTATGTATTCTCTGTTAGAAAAAAATTATTTTGACATTACCTTCTTAAATACCTATTACCAAAGAAAACCTAGAAATGTTTCTACATATATTTTAAACAATTCTATGCCATGTTTGGTTATCTTGTCTGGGCTTGTTGCTAGCTCAGGAGCTCAGGTGGTCCTTCTGTGCCTCCAGAGAAACTGGGGTAACACATATTGGCCACTATGCCTGGTTTGTTTGTATTTTCTTAATATGCTGGAGACCACTGATAAAGAGTTTCCCTGTTCACAGCCATGGTAGATAGTTAACTCTGAAGATGATTGCTTTGTTATCCTCACCTCCTGCTGCTCACATTTCCATGGGCTTTCTTTCTTTGAGAGTATTTTGAATATGGTGTGCTCTAAATAATAAAATCCATCATAAATGAAAGAGCCAAAATAGGCTATGTTTGAGGATTAAGGCTTAAGTTTGAGGGGTCTTCCTCTTTTGATAAAGCTTGCCATAAAAGAAACCAGCTTCCAAGTTGTGTGTTACTCACTGGCAATGCCTAAGTGGCCATAGCAAAGATGTGAAAATAGTCAACAGCCAGATAAAAATTACTGACTCCAGATATACCAAAAGGTGATTCTCTCAGCAGCCTTGCTGACACCTGTGGAATACCCTGAGTTTAAGGTCAGTGGAACCCATGCCTGTATTCCTAATCTAGAGAACACTCAGTTACATCGTATCTGTCTTAAGTAATTAAGTTTTAGAAATTCTTTTATACATAGACAAGTAACTAACATACTTTCTCAGTCTATGCTGATGATTCTCAAATAGGACAAGATTTAAGAAACCCTTCCTCAGCTTACCAAAAAATATACAAGGTAAAGATGGCTGCTGGCAGGTCACCAGGATCTAGGGCAGTGGTTCTCAACCTGAGGGTCACAACCCTTTGGGGATTGAGCAACCTTTTTACAGGGTTTGCCTAAGACCATCAGAAAACACAGGTATTTATATTACAATTCATAACAAAAGCAAAATTGCAGTTATTAAGTAGCAACGAAAATAACTTTATGGTTGAATGATGAACTATATTTAAAGGGTCACAGCATTAGGAAGGTTAAGAACCACTAATCTAGGGTAATCTATGGGTGGATGCTAGAAGCAGCCAGAAGCTACATTTCTAGTTCTATTTCACTTCCTCTTATCCATGAGTGGCCATGTGATTTTTTCTCATCATGGAAACAAATTTTTGTGCTACTCCAGCCTGGAAGTTAGAACAGAGAGCCCCCTAACCCCATGCTGGCTTCTAAGAACAAAAAGATGAACTCAGGATTTAGAGATTCTGTTGTTATAGTCTTACTACTACTAATACAGGAATGGAGGAGTGTGCAAAGCTTAGAACACTGAGCAGAGACAAACTCCTCTTTTAAAGAATTTACATAGCCATCTAAAGGCCAAAGGCAAATATCTTCCTATTTCAGAGACAAACCTACATTATTCCATATAGCATTGTATCTAGGAGAGAAGATAGATGTTAATTAGGGTTGGACGTGCCACTAATTCAAGTGTTGACACTGCTTGTCATGGTTCTTACTTTTAAGTCTGTTTTCTTACTATGGGACTTGTGTTAATGAGGATAATGCACATGGTTGCTGGCAAACATCAAGAGGAAGACAGGAATGGTTTTGAGGAAAAGAAATGTAAAAATTTGGCAAAAGGAAGAGAGAAGTCTTAAAGTTAACTTCTTTATTTAAGCCATTAACCAATTGTCAGTCTTTCCTGTTATCTACAGTTTTGTTTGGGTAAGTATCTCTTTATTTTAGCAAGGTACTTAGAGTATAGAAAGAATGTTTTAGCTAGTCCAAGAACAGTTCCCTGAAGTGTGTCTCTCAAGAGTGGGCCATTAAGCTGGGGATGGTACCTGGAGGTCTCCACCAAGGTTTAACACCTTTAATCACCTTATTCCAAAACATCTGGGAATGACTTTGAAAAAAGTTTGGATGCTCATTACCTGTGATCCTATAAGCTATGTCTGGCACCTCACATTATACTGTAGTATCATTGCAATATTCATAAAATATGGCTTTCTTTGTATTTCCATAATGAATCTTCATAGATCACTTCTAACAAGGTCAGAGCTGGAAAAGACCTTTGGGCTATGAATTGAGAATACCTTCACATTTATAGTGAACTTTCTAAGGAAAAAGAAAGGTAAATAATTTGTCCAAGGCCAAAACAGCTAACCAGTGGGGAAAAAAACAAAAACAAAGAAAAACAAAGACTTAAAATCAAACCTCTCCTGAAATAACTTTTTTCAATTGAACAAAACAATTTACAATACAGATTTTTTTCTTGATTAAAGGACCTGAAAAATCCTGTCTTGAGCACATGCTAAGAACGATACATTCTCTTTCAAGAAGTACAACAGAGTGCTGCCATCATGTTTTTAGGACTCCACCCATAAGATTGCTTATTTCATAATGTGATTATGTTTAATTTTTTAAGTATAAGCTATTTTAGTCTTTTTCTACACTCTTGTGTCTTCTCTGGTAAGACAAGGAAATGCAGAATTAGGACCAGAGTTGTTAGAATGAATCTATGTCCTTTTTCTTTGAAAATTGAGCATTCCATCTGAGTTCTTACAGAAATTGTTACACTCTTTCCCAAATTCCTTCCTTTCTGTTACCATATCTAAAAGGCATGGGGGAGACAGTGTCTTTAGAAGCCTTAGGCTAAACGCCTAGGCTGTTCTTAGGCTGTTCTGTGCAGTACAACATTAGATAGAGCCTGGAGTATTTGAGGCCACCACTAGAAGGGAAAGGCCAGCAGATTAGCAGCAATAACCCTAAGTGACCCTGATATACCTGGTCCAGAGCCACATTCCTCTCAAGGTGAGCCTGGCTTTGCCCTGCCCTAGTTATCCTGTGGGCAGGGCAATGTTCTCTGTGGTGTCAAGACTATTCTTAGGTCTGATTCAACAGGACATATGAGGTCACAGAATGTAGGTTTGGATGCAGGACATACCCTGGATTCTTAATCTGTCACTAGCTGTCAGATATGGCCATTTAGCCCATCCATTACTGCCACACCCTACAATATAGGATGAGTGAATTTGATAGAAGACTACAATAGAAACTATGCACATTAGATACAGACACATATTTATACAGAGAACTAATGCATATGTCTTGCATGAAACTGGAAACTGTCTAAAATCCAGAAGTTTTAAACACTTCTTGAAGAAATCCTTCAAAAATTTCACCATAGCTTCTTGATGGAGAGGTTACTTGTTAACATTGCCCCCATCTTCTTAGTTTATTTCCCAGTTTCTAAACATAGAAAAAGACAAATCATTCTCTGCATTATATAGCATGAAGAAATCAATTTCACGTCTAAACATCGTTATGAGTCACTGATATAGATGGAATCCTTCATATGTTTTTATAAGAAAATCCAGTTATATAAGTACATACCCTGTGATGGAACAGATAGTTGAGATAGTAGATTGACTTAGATTTATTTAGTGATAAAAGTGTGTGCTTGTGCATGTGCTTGTGTGGGTATGTGTGCAGATGTGCAAGTGTGTGTGAGTGTGTGTGTGTGTGTGTGTGTGTGTGTGTGTGTGTGTGTGTGTGCGCACGCGCGCGCTTGTGTGTGTGTTAAGGCAGGATCTCACTGAACTCATGGCAGTCCTTCTGCCTTGGCTGTTCAAATGCTAGGATTGCAGACATGTGCCACCACATTGCCACATGGATTTTATGAACAGCAAGCCAATTGAAAAACAGAGAAATACCTATTGGCAACAAGAAGTAATACTCAAGAGAAGACTGAAGAATGCAAAGATGCAAGGCTTTAGCTCAGAGAAACAGAAGATAAGGTTTTCTTTTGTCATGAAGCTGATCAGGAAGATGCCTGCCCATTCAAATTCTGATCTCTACACACATGTGCACTCACATACACATGGGCTCATATGCACACAAACATGGATATGCATATATAGACCACACACACACACACACACACACACACACACACACACACACACACATAAATAAAGATTTTGGTTTTGTATTTTTGAGCCATCAGGAGATGACATTTCTTTGTATTATCCTGGTGGGAATTCCCTAGCTAGCAAACATCAGCATAGCTCACTAACAGGGAGAGATGACTGGAGGTGGGTTCATAAATGCCCCATTTTCTTAGTGGTTCTGGCAGCTAAGATACTACTTGTCCTATATGCCATTTAAAGAACCTTTTCTAAATAAATGGACAAACAATGGAATGAACAAAATGTACTAACCTCCTTTCCTTTCATGTGACTCTAACAACTAAGCCAACTTAAGCTACATTGTCTTTGACAGTTTTGTGCATTTAGTCATCCATAATTAACACCGAATGCACCTAACAATGAAGCAGGGTAATCTAAAAATTTCAATGAATGTTCAATATAATTAAGTAAAACATTTTTTTATCAGGAGTTAATTTCTAGCCTAGTTATTTTCCTCTAATCATAATTTAGTTTGAGCCCCTAGTCTTCCTTCATATAATTCAGATCCTCATTCTGGAATTGACTCTTATTGGTGTTGGACATTTTTATGCAGCTAAGGCTGACAAGGAGATGATGAAATAAAGTTGGTGTGGGTCACATCATCACTTTATTCAAGTGACATAGTCTAGGAAATGCAGTGTTGCATATTTGATCAGAAAAAAAGTCAGAGCTCACAATCTTACGTATACTAATTCTTAGTATGCATTTATGCACTGGACTTCAGTCTGAAAACTCTATTATACTGTGCACCAGAATCAGAGTAAAACAATTTTGGTGTGAGCCAATGGCCATCATGTTGTTTCCTTATGATTGGTTTATTTCAGGAACAATAACAGAATTTTGAGCCTTGGGGAAATTTTCTAACTATTCTTTAGAACATCTTATTCAGGTCTTTAGTCTTGAGGGACAAGTGACAGTCCTTGTTTCTTCCTTTACATGAATAAATACAGTATCTCTGGACCAGTATCAGCTTCTTACGAACATGGTAGGAACTGGGTTGTGGGAGAGTGTTCCAGACTGTGACAAAGTTGTAAGGTAGAGGGAGCCTGGGTTTTTAGCAGCATCAGCATCCTGCCACACGAACTTAGATAATTCATTTTCCCTCTTGGATGGTAATGTAGATTTGGGACTATGATGTTGTTTTACTTGGGTTTCAACTTTCTGTAGCCGAAATAGTTCCAAGAGATTTAATTACCACCTTTCATCCTGATGCAGACATGGAGCCTGTGATGAACTTATTTGGTACATGGTACAGTGAATGATTACTATATATTTGATTCTAAGTGTCATGCATATTGATGTGAAGAACAAAAACAAGGTCCCTGATCTTGAAACTTCATGGAAATACAAACAAGCAACAGTAGTTAAATAAATAAATGCATGTATATTAAGATTATTTCTCTGAAGGAAAAATGTGACCTGATTGAGTGATGTATTCAACAAACAGATTTTCTTTAAACAGAGTAACAGCAATGATCTTTCTAAGGATGGTGACTAATGGGAGCTGGAAGGAAAATCAGTTTGGGAGAGTATGAAAAAACTCATCTCAAGGAAAGAGATAATAAAATTGGTAGGTTGTTATGCTAGAGGAGCATTGTCTTAGTTACTATTCTATTGCGATAAGGATACAACACAACCCAGTCAACTCTTATAAAAGAAAGCATTTAGTTGGTGGCTTGCTTATAGTTTTAGTAAGTAGAGTTAGTCAGACTGTCTCTATTTTTTCTAGACTGTTGGATTGACCAACCTGCTCACAAAAGATGATCTGGAACAATTGCAATCAGTATTTCCATTTATTAATTTGTGTGTGTGTGTGTGTGTGTGTGTGTGTGTGTGTGTGTGTGTGTGTGTGTGCATGTGTGCACTCCCACTGTGCACGTGTGAGGAAACACAAGCACACCACTGAGCCTTGTGTTCAAACAAAGAAGATTATATTTTAAGAATGGATGGTTTAGGCCGGGTAGTGGTGGCACACACCTTTAATCTCAGTGCTCAGGAGGCAGAGGCAGGCGGATATCTGTGTGTTCCAGGCCATCCTGGTCTATTTAGAGAGTTCCAGGACAGCCGGGGCTACACAGAGAAACCCTGTCTCAAAAAAACCCAAAATAATAAAGGCATTAAAAAAAGACTGGAAAGGACAGTTTAAACAAAGTTTGAGAAAGAGGAAAGAATGGAAAACAAAGAGAGAATTGAGTTTTGCACAGTAGGCTAAAACAACAATGAACCAGGTTTCGTGGCTGGAGAGATGGTTCCCTGGTTGAGAGCACTTGCTGTTCTCGCAGAGGACCCTGGTTCTTTCCCTAGCACCACGTGGTTACTCACCACTGTTTATACCTCCAGTTCCAGAAAATGTGATGCCTACTTCTCCCCTCCTGAAGCATCAGGACATGGTACAAATACACTTATGCATCAAAACATTTGTACACATAAAATTAAAAGCAGTAATAAATTTAATTAAATTTTAAAAGAGTGCTGTTTCTGGAGCTTTAGAGGTCAATAGCTGTTAAGAGTGCTAGCTACTGTTGCAGAGGAGGAGAGGGAAGTTCCCAACACCCACATCAGATGACTCACAACTGACCATAACTATCGCTCCAGATTATCTGGCTCCTCCCCTCCAGCCTCTGTGGACCCCTGAATACACATGCACACACACACACACACAGAGATAGATAACTAATTAAAATATTTTTAAAAGAATAGTGTTTCTATTCAGTAAATAGAGTGATGGATATGAAGAGCTTCTGACCACTGAATTTAGTTCTTATCATTAAACCTGCCAGCATAAGTTTCCATGGAAACGAGGCCAAGGCTACGTTTCTTAAAAGTCCCTCACCAGAAATGCATACCTCAATGAAAAGGTCTGAAGGAATTGTGGGTCTATAGAGTTGCCTGGCAGTTTAGTGTACCATATAGACCATTGCTTAGAGTTAATTACATCAGGCACAGTTTCAAATAAAATGATGAATGGTGGGAAGGAATCAGAAAACACATAACATCAACATCAAGAGAAATATGTAATCATGAATGCTCCCCTGTTAGATTAATTATCTTTAAGCAATCTCAGCAGAGAAGGCAGAAGACTTAGGAGTATCTTCTCTATGTCTTCCAATGTCTGTCTCTGTGAGTCTTTGTCTCTCTCTTCCTTCTCTCCCTCCTTTTCCCCATCTCTGTGTTCCCAATCATTTGTTTTGTTTTGTGTCCGTTTTCCAATGGAGGACAAAAGAACAGAAAACTATTTGGACTTTTTCCATATATTATTTTCTGAAACTGTTACTTAAAAATGTGAAAGCTTCCAATTTTGCTTCATTGTTAAGATACTTTTTATCTCTGGTTGCTTTGTGCTTTCTTATCTTTCCACAACCCTGTGCCTAAAGCATTGCAAACTCACACTAATACATACCACCTGGAATGGTCCTCTTCAGAAGAGGAAAGGGGCACTTGAGAGCTGGATAAATTCTACCAGGCCCACAGTCTACAGCTAGATATCCATTTGCCTCCCATAAAGTCAATGCAAGATGTCAGGACTCCAGGCATCTCTTTTGGGTGCCGCTAGCCCATGTCTTCTTACACAGCTGAAGGATCTTTTCAATTTGGAAGAATTTCTTGGGTATTTCAGAAGTGGTAATTTTTCCAGCAATACTCTGAAGTCAGGTAGCATTGAAGCATATTGTCACAAATTATAAAATGGTGTGAGAGAGACATCAATGACAGGCATTGGTGAGCCACCAAAGAATGATACAGTCTGTACTTCTTTTGGCACTCCCAGATGCTCCAGTTTGTTTGGAGACAGTCCTGTAGGCGATATGGAAATGGACATATAGTTTACTTGGTTGTCTTTGAATCATATTTTGAATCAAGGTGTACTGTGGACTATAATTTTATTACAAAGTACAGATTAAATTTCAACTAGGATTTGGATATTCTTTTACAGAGACTTTCATTTTTATTTGTGTGTGTATGTATGTTTGTGTCTGTGTGCTTCGGTTTGTGTTGGAGGTTCCTACAGAGACAGGTGTTGGTGAGCTGCCCTACTGGGATGCTGAGAGCAGAATGATAGTTTTCCAAATGGCAGCAAATATACTTAACATATGAGCCATCTCCTGCTCTGAAATCTGGGTAGCCTTGAAAATTATATAAATGTTAGTATAATGAGGGGGTATGTATACATTAAGCTTAGCCACCAAGGACACACAGAAGAAGGTAAAAGGATTGTGTCTTAGAGATGAAATCTTTGTTCAGAAGTGATTAGAGATGGACACACTAATATTAAATTATTTACTCAAGGGAAACAATGCTTCTATTACTACTTTCATAATTTTATGTTCACTTAGTAAATAGCTAAATATAGTATCTTCAGTGAGTAACCTTTCCAACTTAGAGGAGCTGGAATAGTGTTGTCTTCTTATAATCCCAGCATATAGGAGGCTGAGGCAGGGGTATGTCATTCCCTGTAACTCTGTTTTTTAAAAAGAAAGAAAGAAAGAAAGAAAGAAAGAAAGAAAGAAAGAAAGAAAGAGAGGGGGAGGGAGGAAGAAAGAGAGAGAGAGAGAGAGGAAGAAAGAAAGGAGGGAAAGAATTATGATAAATGTCTTCTAAGAGAAAGCAAATTTTCTTTTGAAAGAAAGTCTGTTTTCTTCTTGGATAGAGTTTTGAAGAGCAGTTAGAATCACTTTGTACTTTACCAGCATTAGGCTGGAGGAGGAAAAAGAAAGAAAACAAGTGCATCACAGGTCTGTAATTAAATGTTGAAATGAATGGAGATGATTAAACTTTGACACTAAGTCCTCATCCTACTAAACAAGGCCTTTGGCTACCTTGCCTGCAGTATATTGGAATTTCTCTTTTACAAGATACATTTCTCTATACCAAGACTCCTCCAGAACCTTGAGAATTGCATCACTGCAGAGGCAAGTATGGAATTAATGGCTGCTTTCCATAGGGACAACTTAACTCCAACACATCAGCAGTCCTTCCTCCCTTCTTGGATGTTCTGGGGTTGACAAAATTCAAGACAAAAGGGTTCCAGCTAAAGCACAATGTGTCTCAAAGAAAAAGAGAAGATCACTGTGTTTACTGTATATCTAATTCCTGTTACTGGTGTGATGATACCAGGTTCAGAAAAGGAGTGTGAGGAAGAATTGTCTTTTTGCTTTCTTGTTTGACTGGCTCACATCTAGGAAACGAAGGCTGTTTGAATTAGAGAGGAAAGCACCATTGTACACTCAGCATGCAAGAAAAAGATGTGCTAGGCTGTAAATATCACATCCTGCTAATGTAAGAGAGATGCAGACTTGTTTACTTAGGCGGATGATTGTCTCTTTCTTTCATTGAGCCTCCTGTTTCTCATCTTATACTTTGTTCTCTGTTTCTGTTCTCCTCTTCTTTCTCCCTACTCTTTGAACAGAAACTTCTCGAAATGGATGCATTCAAAATGATGATGACAACAGAAAATGCCAATCTGCCTATATTCTCAGTGTAAAGAAATTGATAGTAAATGTATCAACTCTCTCTCTTCTTTCTTTTTGAACATGTGGCCTTCTTCATCTTCCTTTACAGTATCAGTGAGCTATAATTTCTTTTTTGGGAAAAATTCAAATAAAAATGAAAAATGTAATTCTGGGAACCCAAAGTTTAGAATTCCATTCTGGTTATTACCAACTATATGTACTCAGACCAACTATTCAGTATCCAGAGCCTTCATGACTGGGACTCATTTCATCAAATAGTGGAAAACTTAAGCAAGGCAACAGGGGGAAAGTCCTTACTGTGTGAGTATTACAGAAACAGGCATTGCCCAACAATTTTTGCTCTTATAATCATAACAGTTTCTATTATAATTTTATTTTAAGCCTATGTTTTGCTGTAATTACAACATGAATTTGGATTTTTTATCAGTTTCTTCAATTTAATTGGTAAACATATTATAAAGTTTGAAAAAATAGCTTTACAAATGTCACATCTTTTAGCATAAGGAAAAGGATTTATTTTTAAATTGATTTAAAATGATGTAGTCACATTTCTTCCTTAAGACAAATATGTGTATTCTATAAATAAATCTGAAACCTCTTTTGTTGTCTTGTAACTATAACAATTTGATAAACTAGAAAATGTATCAGGAAACAGAAATGCCATAAATATGTTCAATGTTTTCAAAGATGACAAGCTCAAATTTGAAAGCTGTGGATGAGACGAAACAAAGGAACTGTGCAGCGATTAAGAGGACAGGAACTCTGAAACATTTGGATTTGATTCCATCTTGGCTCTATTCCATCCAAGCTCAATGAAGTGTACAGCCTGAAGCAAGTGATTCTTCTTTTTCTTCTTTATTCTTTTGGCCTTCTTTGAACTTTTATGCTGTAGGCCAAATATTTTTAAGGTATCAGTTTTCAGAGCAATTAGTGATTTACTTCTTTATTAGAGATTTAAAAAATGAATTAGGAGAAACAAACAGGTTTAGATAGATGATAGATACTCCCAATGGGGATTCTTTAAATGTGTTAGAACATGACACAGCAGTAGAGGGTGTTCTGCTGGCAGGATGTATTTTGATGGAGTAACTCTGAATAGGAAACATGTTTTTGCACAACATTCCATATGGTACTTGCACAGAAAGTACTGACATTTAGGATTGCAAATATGTCTATTAGGACATGGGAATACCAAATAAAGGGCTTGCCACTGGAGGTATGAGTCCATTTGGTTGATGTTACAGAATGTTGACTTTTACTTTATTTTAACAAAACTTATGTGTGTGCATGTGTGTGTGTGTATGTATGTGTGTGTATGTGTATATATGTGGTGTGTATGTGTATGTGTGGTGTGTATGTATGTGTGTGGTGTGTGTGTGTGTGTGTGTGTGTGTGTGTGTGTGTGTGTGTGTGTGTGTATGTTTGTGCGCTCGTGCGTGCGTGCGTGCGTATGTGTGGGAATGCCCTAGGAGGGCACAGAAAGATGATGGATCCCATGGAGCTGGAGTTACTGGCCTTTGGAAGCTAACTGCTGTGGATGATGGGAACTAAACAATAGTCCTCTGCAAGAGCATCAGGCACTCCTAACCACTGAGCTATGTTTGCAGTACGTGTACTTTTGTTTTAATTAAAAGATGCTACAGTTCTGAGCTTAGTGACTCAGGCTGTACCCTCCTTTCTTCCCCAGTTTCACTGAAGCTTCTAATTCCCAATAAGATTGTGAACTTGCCAAGCTTTTCATAGAAGACCACAAAGTAAGAAAATACATTAATCTCTGTTCTTTATGTTTGCATATGGAAAACTAGTACTGCTTCCAGCCTGAAAGGAATGTTTTTCAAGATGAAAGAAAATTCAAAACACAGAAAGAAGACCCTGGAACATGGAGTAAATCCCATGCCTCCAACAGGGATTGAATCTCCAAGTTTCACAAATGTTCAGGAAATGATTTCTTAAGAAAATTAAAATGTTTCCAAATGTTCCTGTTTCTGAATATTTTAAAAAACATCACATTTCCTTTAAAAGAACTATTGATTGATGTCTCTTTTAAAATAATCTATTAATAATTTGAAACAAATAGGAGTCATTCATATCATATAAAAATATCTATTCTAGGTTAAAGATTAAACTCATGTTTAAGTGAAATATAGCAGCAAGGAGCAAATAACATTTAATATTCTCAGTATTGATCCCCCAAAACTCATTTGTAATGCATTAATTCATCCATCAGCCTTGTTGGAATGGTGAACCATTGTGCGATAGTTACAAGAGAAATCTATTGTTGTAGGAAAAAACTGATCAAATATGATAAACATCAATATAATAAAATATCTAGAATTGGTGAGCTATCATTAATTAGGTAAGTTCTGACTTGTGTTTGGGGGTTTTAGATATGGAGTGTGTGTGTGTGTGTGTGTGTGTATTTGTATGTATGTATGTGTGTATGGGTAAGGATTAACTCCATAAGAAAAAGACTGAACACAGAATAAGGTTTAGAGTTTTTACTTTTTTCTTTGTGTTTTGTTTACTATATTTTCATTTATTTTTAGATTGATCAACCAAACCTATAGACAAATTCATGATTTTTCATGTTCCTAAATAATATTATATTAACAAACTCTCTTCTTCTAGCTTGGTAAAACATTTTCCATATAAACATATAAACATTTGATAAGAATATTAAAATATTAGAAATGAACATTATAGCATATGGCATTCTTTTCACTAAAAGGAAAATAAAAATCAAGTGGTTTTTCCTATAAATATAAGATTTACATAAATGTGTATGTTTAATTAAAATAGTTTCCTGCCTGATGACAAATTTATCCCTGGATCTTTCTATGATCCTCAAAGTACCTACTGCCATTGAAAACTGTGATTTTCTATGAAAATGTGAATTTACTTAACTTCTTATAGAAGAAAATAAAGAATCAAGTATCATAAATTATACAATAATCTTCAAACTAATTTAGTGGTATGATTAATAGTACCGTATTTTGTAATTATTTCCACAGTGCTGGGAATTGAACCCAGGCCTCACACACACTAAGAAAGGGTCCTGCCATGGATCTATATTGCCAGTCCACTGTTTTTCTCCTGTTTTAAACAAAGACACTTGCTCTAAGCAACTTTCTCAGTCAAATATCGATAAGGACAGACCAACTCCTTACATTTAGTAATTGACATAAGCCTTTAATTTCATGCTGCTTTAATACAGAAGTCATTGACTGTTATACCCATAGGAAAACCTGATTTTTGCAACATGTTTTTGTTAATCAATTTGGCAATCAACCTAATGAATTATCCTCCTGTAGGAATTATTCTGCTTGTGAAACATACTTAATCATCTTCCTCATACAAGCACATATTATAACATATGCAATGAATAGCATAGCTTCTCTGGTTCACATAAAATGGAGTTTTTTTCTTACATTAGCATAAGCTGTCAGGATGGCAAATGACATGCTTGTGATTAGAAATGGACATGACAGGTCACTTGAAAACATACTGATGGTGTGTGAGACATTCTTTTTAATTAAAATATAGGTTCGGCTTAGCTATACAAACACCAGTTTCTCCCAAGCCATCACACATTCTCAGTCATGCATTTGCTTATTTATATTATTTAATATGAACAATGGTGAATCAGGGTAATATACAAAAGGCATGTCCCAGAGAAATGGGGCTCAGCCTTCTCAGGGCAAGAAAAAACTCTGCTTTGAGTGGGATGTTTTATCGGGTTTACTTGTGCCTTTCAAACTTATTTCTGTGCAGTTTCTTTATTATTCCACTGTTTTAAGCAAGATTGGTTCCCCCACTTTCACCGACTTCCTTTCACCAAGTTACAGCTTAGGCAAGCAATTCACAGCCCCTGTTGCGCAATATTCTGAGGGTTATTGTGATCTCAAAGGATGTTGTGAAATTCTCTGAGTGAAATTAACTGCAATGCGATTTAGTTTTTCAAAGCGCGATGTGTACCATAAAAGGCACCTAAGAAGAGTCCGGGTGGATGAAGAGGGCGGGAGTAAATCCAGAGAACGATTACAGGGTGTCAGAACTGCAGGACTGGAAGGGCTGGCATTGACTTCTATGTTTGTCCCACAGACATTTGCGGCCGAGGGCACGAGATGAAAAGCCGGGCATCCTCTCTATAATTTACATTGCCACAGCATTCCACGCTGGCCACATGCTTTGGTCATAGGGAGCTTACAAGCTCTTTTGTTCATTCAGAGGAGTTTCCAGAAGGCTTCCTGTCTGCATACCATCCACTGTGAGCAAGTTTTGATGCCTCTTAGGGAAGCAGTGAGTTAGGCTCTGAGTATATTTGCTCTATAGCTGTTTATTTGTTTGCTTTGGAATATAATCTCTGACTCCCAACCATCTCCTTTCATATTTGGAAGAAATGCTGGTTTTAATTTGTCTTTTCCAGCAATATGTTTGGGATATATGATGGAGAGTTCCTCACTTCTAGACTCGATGGAGTAGCACCTACCTTATCGAGCTAATGAAGGAAATGGCTTTAAACACCCAGGCAGATTGCTGTTTGAAATGAAGGAACTCCACCAAGTTCAGCTCCTGATCTTCTCGAATTAGGATATCTTAACTACAGCTGTCACCGTAATTCTACTTGTCTTTGCCACGCTAACTGGCTCCCTTATCTGTTTTCACCGGAAGTTCTAGGTCATTCACAAACAGAAACTTCTATTTGCCATCTATCACCACACACCTCTTCCTCTCCTTTTGTTTTCATAGAAAGAAAATACTAGGAAACACCCTTTGTGGTTATTTAATTCAATGTCCCCACTTCTGATGGAAATGAGAGTCAAATTTTACAGCCTTGCATTGATTATCAGGAACAATTGGTGACTTAGGTAAGAAGAAATATCATTTGGGAGGCTGGATTTCTTCTCCCAGTCTTTTGTGTCATGCTCCCACCTCTCCATTCTTCTCATTTATTAGGCTAGAATCATTCCCAGTCTTTTATATCTTCCCCCTGCTTCTCTATTTTTCTGTATTTTGATTTCAAAAACCTGTCTGAGTCTTAGGAATAAATGGTGCTGGGATTCTGTGTAGTCATAATAGTCCTTAGTGTATAGAACCAAATTTCAAGTTTGTTATCCATTTTTCACACATTGGTTTATTTATTGGGTGCACAGTGTGTGTGTGTGTGTGTGTGTGTGTGTGTGTGTGTGTGTGTGAGAGAGAGAGAGAGAGAGAGAGAGAGAGAGAGAGAGAGAGAAGATAATTTGTGGAAGTAGTCTCTCCCCTTCTAATATGTAGATTCTTAGGACTGACTTCAAGTCCTGAGGCTTGGCAATAAGTACTCTAGTCCACTGAGCCATCTTGGTGGTTTGAATTCGAAGGCTCCCCCATAGGCTCATATATTTGGTTGTAAGTTCCCAGTTGGTGGAAACATTTAGGAAGGATTAGGAAAGGTGGCCTTCCCAGAAGAAGTATGTCACTGGGAGTGGGCTTTGAGGTTTCAAATGCCTACACCTGGCCCAGTCTTGCTGTCTTTTCTACCTCCTTTCTGTGGATCAGGATGTAAGTTCTTGTTATTGCCTCAGCACCACGCCTGCTAGCATGATGCCATGCTCCTTTCCAAGATGGAAATGGATTAACTCTCTGAAACTATAGGAAGGCTCCAGTTAAATATTTTCCCTTATATTTAGCCTTGGTCATGGTGCCTCTTCACAGCCACAGAACAGTAACAAAGACAGCATCTGGTTGGTCCTCAGAATTTGCTTTCTTGAAGAAGTTTCTGTGCAGCTAATTAGTAGAGGAACAACAGTGTGTATTTCTATACTACAGCCAGGAGGTGTAAACTTACAGCCTCAAGATTGTGAAGAAGCTGACAAACCAGTTTAAGTTACCAACAAGCCAGAAAGAAAATTAATAAGACAAGCAACAAGGGCCACATGACATCCCCTCCGTCTTTGTATTGTTTTATGTGGAAGTGTTTGTGCTCTGTAAAAGAACTTAGATGGCTGATTTTAAGGAACATAGAGAATTGTCAAACTGAAGTTATGGGCTGACAAGGTTTGAGTTCCAGTGGTATAAAAAGGCGGTACTATGTCTCTAAACAGTTTCTGTGTCTCTATGCTTTGGGCCTTGGTGGGAGTCAGAGCAGCTCTCTAGGTCTTGGTTGGAGTGAGAACAATTCATGACTATGATGTAACACAATGCTGTTGCCCTCATCTCAATATACCTTACCAGAGACTCATGGTGAGAGAGTCTAACAAACCTTAACTAGTACAAAGATTCTCTTCAGGAAGGACAGAAAACATGTTCAACAAGCCAATGTCCTATAGTAGTATCACAACTTGTCTTCCTAGGCACAGTGATATAACTTCTATACAATAAAATCAAGCCCAAAATCACTACAACCATAGGAAAAAAAACATGATATATAAACCATAATAATAAGACATATGCTCAGATCTATGAATTTGAAAAGAGAGGACTAATGAGAAAAGACTGAACAACTGTTGGAAATAGAGCCAAGCCATCCAAAGGGTCTTAATTTGCCTGTATATATTTTATGGACTGAAAAACCATGACCTTAAACTTTGTCTTTGGTTTTATCACAGTCATGTCAGCAAATAATGTGGAATACTGAAAAAAACTATTGGATTTTATATTTGCCTAGAGGAAAAGCAGGTAATATCTATTTTGAAGGATAAATCATGTCACATATCTTGTGATAGTATTTATTGATCTATACCCTTGTTAACTTCCTCTTCTGGATTGCAGTATTCTCTACATTCTCTACATAGTATTGCCAAGTACCTTCTCTTGTGAGATTTTGTGACATGGGAAAACTTGAACTATAGCATCAGGGATTGAAGTTAGATTTTACCCAAGCTTTTGATAACTGACTTCTCTGCTTTGGACTTCATTTTTCTAATCTGTGAGGTGAAGACCTGACATTTTAGGGCCATTGTAATGCCTAAGAAAATATTTGCATGGCAACAGAGGTCATGGCAGCATCCAACTTATTATTCCATTGGAAAAATTCTCTGGAGTGGATCAAGAGATGGTTCAGAGGTTAAGAGCACTGGCTATTCTTGTGGAGGTCCTGAGTTCAATTCCCAGAAATAACATGATGGCTCACAACCATCTATAATGAGATCTGGTACCTTCTTCTGTTCTGCAAGCATACATTCAGGCAGGACACTGAATACATGATAAAAGAATAAATCTTTAAAAAAACAATCTGTGGAACTAAGACATGCTGAAATGCATGTTCCTGGGTACTCAGCTTCTCTAGAAATATTTGAATATGATTGATTCTAATTTTAATAGTGGTGAGAAAGAGTCAGGCCAGGATCTATTGAATGAAAAAAGCAGCATCCGTCAGCAGCATTATGACTTGTAGTGACTGTGAGTCCCTTTGCTGCTGAGCCCCACTCCTCACAGAGCAAATGCTGTTGCTGTGACTAACTTGCTACACCTGCAAAAAAAAAATGAAAAATTTTTCAAAAAATTTATTTTTCAATATTCTAGACAAGATCTACATTAATTAAAATGATAAATGAATCCATAATCTTTCTTACAATTCAGAAGCTCATTTACTATAGAGATTCTATTGTACCTTTCATATGTCTTCAAACACAGCAAAGTAAGCCAAGACACACATTTTTTTTTCTACTTTGTGTGTTTAAGCACTTCTTTTGCTATTGATCTACTACATGTGGCCTCTAGTGGAGAGGAAAATTGACTTTTGTCAGAATGCAAGCTTTTAGCAACAAAACATGCCTCACTGATTCACTGCTGTCTCTCTAATTCAGTTATGGCTAAAATAGAACCAAGCACATAGAAGGTACTTACCACATATTGGTGAAATACTTTATTTTAAAGAACTGTGTTTTTGTTACCTCAATACTACTCATCCAAGAGACATCTGAATGGGACCCAAAATAGTATTGTGGAAGGTGGACTTCAGCCTGGATGCTTTTCCAAATGTCACAAACTTGGCCTCTGATCTAAAGAGCTACCTCATCTTCCTCCATAGACTCTGTATTATATCTCCAAAACTATGCAGATGTGGATTTCTTTAATAACTGTTCTCAATTCTAGCTTGCTATCCATTTATAACTTCTTTTTACTGCAATTAATGTCTTTGTCTTGTGGTAGTGGGAAAAGAAACATGAGATACAAGCAAAACCATATATACCAGAAAGATGACTACATAGTCCTTTGAATGGAGTGTTTGAAGGTTTGGCATGGTGAGCAAGGAGTCCATACTGATTAACTGTGCCTCTGATTAGCACACTTACTCACCACACGAATAGCCACACATCAGATATTTGTCTTGGTAGACTCATAATCTGTGGTTTACATGAAGATCTGAGCTTCCTTTGATCCTCTTTCGAACATTTCAAAGATAATACCCTGTGATCCAACAGAGACAACCTGACTGTCTCATAAGATGGACCTGATCCCATTATTCTGAGTCCTTGGAGAAGAGATATATGAGTAAGAAGGTTTGAAACACTTCTTCTGAATGATGTTTGAATGACAAGGCTTGCAGAAGCTAACAGAAGTTTGTAATAAATTATGTGTCTTTAAAGAAAGAAGTGCCTGCAAGCATGATATAGATAGACATTAATTAGTAAATGACATTAATAAAAACCAAGTGTAAGGAATCAATGACTTATTTTGCCATTATATAGCTACTTTTCACATGTGAGTGTGTGTATGTGTGTGTGTGTGTGTGTGTGTGTGTGTGCGAGAGAGAGAGAGAGAGAGAGAGAGAGAGAGAGAGAGAGAGAGACAGAGACAGAGACAGAGACAGAGAGACAGAGACAGAGAGAGAAGTGAATGTTTGTGTGCATATTCATGCTACTCACATGGAGGCAGAGGTCAACATGTCCTCTATCTCTCTTACTCTCACCCCTAATTTCTCCAGACAGGGTCTCTTAATGAATCTTGACCTCACACAATGATTTAGTCATAATGCTTCACCAGATAGACTCCAGGGATCTTTTTGTCTCTGCCTTTTGGGGTTGATGCACAACTATTTGCAGCTTTTTATGTAGGGGGTAAGGCTCTAAAACTAAGTCCTGGCAACATTTTACACATTTTCCCAAGGCTTCCAATTCTGGTTTCTTATGGACATAGATTGTTAACTATAGAAGCACAAGAGGAACAGAGTTTGAGGTAAAAAAAGGAAAGGACTGTTAGGAAGTCTGGGAAAGAGAAGACTAAACCTTGTACATATATAAGAAGACTCAAGTGGCCTTTTGTCCTTGCCCATCTGTGAGTCAAAGGGATTGGGTTTTGTTAGTCTCCTAAGGTAAGAGGTAAGTTCTTAGGTACTGGCAGGATTTGACCTGTCACTATATTGTCACTATGGCTTACAAGGAAAATCAAGGAGCTCTCAAGAACCTGTTGCATTCTTCAAGTACCACCCATGGTGGTACTTGAATGTCACTGGGAAAGAGAACCTCATTGCCCACAGTGCACACCAAGCAGCAAATAATATGAGGAGACAAGGGTAAAATATGACCAATATTATGATATAGAATTGCTTGAGCATAAAAATACATTTGATTGTTTTATATGAATGCCTACCTCAGAAGTAGTATAAAGGTTACTTTCTATAACATACCAATTTCTTGGGGCCAGAGACTATGTCTTCTGATCTCTCTACATTTTAGATAGATCTGCACTTGAATATAGGATATATTTATCATTTAATATAGATGTAGCTAGCTGCATCGCATTGCCTAATTAAACTTATCAAATATATGTCAAATAATAGTCATTTTTAGTATTTATGTAAATATTTTAAGAAAACTCATATTACAGTGTAGTGGCATCTTGCCTTGCCAGTGAACTTGTGGTGCTGGCACACCAACCCTTTGTGCATGGTTTCTGGTGCAGAGTTGACCCTTTAGAAGGTAGAGGAGGGCCTGCCTCATACTCTCTTGGGTTGCAGAGAGCATTGGAAGGGCAGAGACTGCATCTTCCAGAGCAGGAAGACCACTGCAGTTATTTGCTCTTATCTGTGTAAGTGCTTCCCTAATAAATACCTGTTTATCATTTATCTTGGGTCTGGAGGACTCATTTAAATTTTGCCTTCATCACAGATGCAGTAGAGGATCGTATTTGTCCTCACCTATCAAATAATGTTAAATTTAGTCAAGCTCTAATGATGTTTTCGACTGTAAGCATATAAAAATATCACCATTGTGTTCCAGAAATAAATCAAGTTACTAAGAATGACAACAGGTAGCAAATGTCTTCCATGGGCTCAGGGTGTTATATGTTTTTATTTAACTATATAAGCCATAAATCCTAGGTTCTTATGAAAATCAAATCTATTCAAATTGAGCTTGAATTATAAGGATGTGAAGACCAAAGGAATGCTTGGGAAATTGGCTCTAAACTTAATATGTTTGGAGATGACAGACACTGATGTCCAATGACTCCTGTGTTTTCTGTGTGTCAATTGAGTGTGGAACAAGATAATTTTTCTAGTGGGGAAAATGCATGCAATTCATGAGCAGAAGGAAACAACTGTATTAACCTTCTATTTCAACCACTGGGGCATCTGTTTTCAGTAGATTTTGTCTTTGCATAACAAAAGGCATTGCACTTTCTGTATACCCTGACAGATTACAGCAACACTAGGCAATACAGGGAATTAAATTTCAATGTAGTATCTTGTTGATAAAGATAATCAGCTAATAAGCCATTAGGCAGTGGAAAAATAAGTTCTGATTTGTTTCTTCTGCTTTCTTGAAGAATGATTGATATACCCCAATCCATCCACATATACATTGGTGAGTTTGCAAATAGAATTACTCTCATGAAAATACCTTTAAATAGTCTCTATCATAATTACTTCCATAGTTTCCTTCCTCCTTCATCTCCCTCAATGATTTCTCCCATCCTTTCTTCCTTTCTTCTGTCCTTTCCTTTCTGTCTTGTAATGAGAATATTTATTTAGAATTCATTGCCTTAACAAAATTCTTACTATAAACTATTTGGGAAACATAGGCTAGACACACACATGGTAGAGGTGCAGAATTTATTGATACTGCACAACAAAAACCTGTGAATTCTTTGACGAATATCATTCCATTTACCCTTTTCCCATAGGCAACAGTCTACCTTCTACTTTTTAGAGTTTGCAATTTGTACATTCCCCAAATATAAATCATATAATTTTTACCATTTTCTGTCTTCCAGGTTCACTCACATTGCTGAAAACAGTAGGACTTCTTAAACCTTTTTGCATAAGTATATTTCCTTTTGTATTATACACATTTTCTCTATCCACCCATATATTATTGGGTAGTAAAGTCACTCCTACATTTTGAACATTATAAATAGTGCTGCTATGGGCACAGGAGGGCAAATAACTCTTTTGATACACTGATTTCATTTCTTTTGGATATGGTAGTTATAATTTATTGTAGATAATAATTGCTGCATATACTGCAAAAGAAAACCCTCCCCCATCCTTCCTCATTCCATCTAGTTTTGCAGTTTTGTTTTTTAATCTTCTCCTTTTACTTTACAGACTCATTTAGAAGATGAATGCAGCTGCAGAACAAAGTAGCTCATGAGAAACCAAAAGTAATCAAATTCTAAATCTCCTGGATTCAATGAAATTAATATAAATCAATCTTTCTAATAAATAAAGAATGCTACAAACAAGAAGTATTGCATGGCTAAATTGACATTTACATTTGTGTCAATAGTAATTAATATGCAGAAATTAAAAAGACATGCTACATTCATCTGTGTCAACATGAGAAGGTGGAATAAAAAGTAATGTTAATCATCTTTGTCTCCCATAAACATAGAGGGAATTTTTCCATTTTTGGCTTAGACACCTTTTTCAGTTGATTATTTTCTCTCTTTAAATAAAGATCTTTTTATAAATGTGAGATTTCAAAATATTACTTCTATAATTCAAATATCCATTTTTGCTGCTAAAATTATACAAGTGGAAAATAATAAATATGCACCAAACATGGATTCATGTCTTCTCATTCATTATTCCATCAGATCACACATTCAATTTGTCTTCAGTATCACTTTTCAGACACAGCTAATTCATCATTTCTATGATTGAAACATCTGCAATAAATACACTGTCTGGATTTTTATTTGCCTTCTTATCTACAGTTGTTTTCTGTGAACATTGGCTGACTTCACCAAGTAATCCAAGAGTAATCTTTTAACAAATATCTCTCAGAGATACAGAGATTTTGTATATTTGGGGGGAAGCAATAGCATGTAAAATAAAAAGCTGGACAGAATGTAAAAATAGGAGCAAATATAGTTTTATCTGTTCCAGACTTGTGGTTATTAAATTAAATATTTACAAGAGAAAAGACAATGTCTAATTTTATATGAATAGTCCTAAATATAATATCATGGTCTTACTTTGAATCACATGTTATCAGCCTCAGCTGAGTCCATTCTCTTCCTTGTGTTTCTTCTCTATGTTTTCAATGAGAAATGTACTTAGGTTGTTATGGATCCTCTTAATTATAAAGTATAAGATTTAACATGTTTTATACATGTGTAGTTACACAATGTCTCCTCACATGGATCATGTCATTACAGGCTTCATGTACTGGGTATAATTATCAGATTAACATGTAGAAGGTGTTTCCTATTTACCAGTCATTCAATCACTAGAAAATGCAGACTACTTTTTAAAAAATGCATTCTTAAAGATTTACTGGTAGCATTTACACAAAATGGGTGTCCTCGAAATTTACCTGTAGGAGTAGCAATTTTCCCATTTTGACTGTATTTGTAGACAGTGTCTTTAAAAGAGCAGTTCAATGAGACCATCACAATACTCCAATATAACTGTGGCCTTAATATGAAGGGACACCAGAAATGTGTATGTAAGTGGAGAGGTCATGTTGTCATAACACAAATGGCAGACATATATAAATCAATGAGATGTGTGAGACTCCCTGACCTTAGCTTATTTCTTCCATAGCTGCAAGACGTTGAATTTTATTGTTTAAGATACGAGTACACAGTATGTTGTTAGGGCCACTTTAGGCAATTAAGCACTGGCTGACCAACCCCTAGACCTAAACCAATTAACTCTTCTGTAAACATTGGCACAACTCTTTCTGTACCTGTAACCACTGTGATGTGGCTGGTATCATTTATATACAGGGAAACACCCATTTGAAATATAGAGTTCAATAAATTTTGATCATTATATATAGTGCTTTTAATATCATAGTCAAACCATAGCTTAATAACTTATGTTTCACAAATTTTTGCAGTGTAACCTAATACACCACTACTCATAGTATCATGGAATCTTTAATTTGTTCTCTGTAGCAATATGTCTCTTTCCTAGCTATCACACATACATGCATAGTACCTGATACTCATGTGTAACTCAACAAAATGTTGATCAATTATATTAATCCATCCATTGTAATTTATTTCCACTTAATAGAATTTGAAGTTCCTCCTTGCTACTTACAGTCATGTTTACCCTTTAGTTTCTGAAGAATGTTCTGCAGTAAAGCATTGCCAAGTTTGTGCATTCATTCATCAGGTAATAGACATTTCAGTTGCTTTTGGTTTGGGCTTCTAATTAATATTGCAAAGAAGACTTGTGCTTTCAGATCTGTTGAAGAAATGGCTATGAGTGGGCTTCTACTCTCATGGTTAACCCACTGTTTTGTTTGCCCCATAATCACTGATGAGATTTCTGGTTGCCTCATCCTCACGGGCACATACTGTGAGCATCAGCCCTGCTATAGATCTGCAGAGATATCAACTCGTGGTTTTCCTTTGCATTTCTCTGGTGATTGGCCACACTGAGTATCTTTAGGTGTGCTTATCAATACAGAGTTTTCTTCTTATAAGATTGTGTTCAAATCATTTGCCTATTTTTTGATTGATTTATTTTCTCATTACCATATTCTGAAAATCTATATACATTCCAGAAACAAAGGTCTTTTTGTTGAGTTTTGCAAAAACTATTTTCACTCTGTGGCTTGCCTTAATATTCTGTTGGTTGTACTTTTTAAATAGAAAAAATGTAATTTTGGTGAAATGCAATTACTTTATTAAATTTCCTTAATTGTTATCACAAACATTTTTCTCCTTTGCTTTCCTTCAGATACTAAATAATTTTACCTTCTTGTGAGTTAATTTTGTGTGAGAGATGAAGCCAAAGCCACAAGGTTGTTTCTCATAAAGAGTTACAATAATTCAAGCAGCAGGAGACCCTCCCCCCCCAACTACCATTTGATGACCTTATCAACTTTCCAGACATCACTGAATCATGATGGGACTCACTGACATTTATTAAGCTATACCATTATTTAGGGAATGCATCATGTCCTGTTAATCTACATATGTATTTACACACTAGTATCAATACATAATCCTCTTTATAAATAAAAGTAATATGATTTGAATATGAAATATTACCCACAGGCTCATATCTGGGAACATTTGGTCCCTAGCTATAAGTGCTGTTTGCATAGGTGGTAGAATGTTCAAAGTGGGAAAGGGGATATGATAAATGGGTCAGGGGAGCAAGACTTTGACAGTTACAGTTATGGTTTCACTTCCGGCCCAACCTTTCCCCTCCCTGGCTCAACCTTCATGTAAAGAGCATTGCCATGCCTGGGTGGGCGGTATTTCACCAACTTATGAGCCCTAAAAAGATCCTTTTTTGTTTCTTCTGACAGATAATATGTTAAAGAGATGAGACATAACTAAAAAGAAAATCCTAGAAGAGGTGGAGTTACTGCTATGATAAACCTGCCTGTGTGGTGTTTAAGCCTTTAAAATTGATTTGTGGGAAGGATGTAGGATTCTTTGGAGCTTCAGGCAAGTTAAGCCTCAGAAGGCCCAAACAGAGAATTTGGGTCACTTTGCTGGAAATTTGGATGTTCAGAACACAGATAGATATATAGACAGTGAATCTCATTGGGTTTTGGGTGGAAACTAACATTCCATAAGGAAGTGTGCACATGGCCACCACCGATACTACACACGAGAAAATAATTTGACTCCATTTTGCCAATTGCCTAAAAACTTAAAGGAGGTCGTATTTAAAATTATTGGAGTGATCTGTTCAGTGGAAAAATTTTAGGGCAGCTTCCAGGATGAGGCATGGTTGTTGCAGGCTATGTTTATCCAGGTTTACGGTGAGGATTCTGAGCAAAAATTGGAGCAGGAAGATGTGAAAAAGTACAGTTTAGTGAGAAAAGGAGCATGAATGTTTTAAAATATTTAAGAGTTGAAGACAATGTGGATTTGGATAAATTTATTGTAGTTAGTAAAGAGGTTTGTACCATTAAAGAGAAACCATGAAGTCTCTAGAAAATTTCAAGAAGGGAAATCACTGGACGATACCATCCTACCCCGGGAGGCTCTTAAGGGTTAAGCTAAAAACATGGCTGAAAAGGTTTCTTTTAAAGATAAACTGTTTTATAAGACAGAGATGTATAAATTCATAGTATAAACAGGCACACCCAGGCAGGTACTGCCCCTGGTTCAACTGGGTGGCCATTTAATCTATGGGTGGCCATCTGTACCAGCAATAACTAATTTTGAAATGGTATTACTTTGACCAATGTTGGATATTTTTATAAACTTTCCTATGTGAATTGTAACTTCTCATTACTGTAGCTTCTTAACTTTATTGTTATGTGTGTATCAATTCCTTAGTTATGATTTTTTAATTTTCTTTAACAGGTGTTTTCCCTTTACAATGTGTCTCCATTAAAACTCTCTTTAGGAGAGATGGCTCAGTGGTGAGGAGAAAATTCTGTTCTTGCAGACAACCTAGTTATGTTCTCAGCATCCACACTGGGTTCTTAACTACCTATAACACCAACTATAGGAGATCAAAAACTCTCCTCTGATTTCTGTGGGCTCTTAGACACACATCTACACATAATTTAAAATATAAATTCATCTTAAAAGAAGCCCTTTCTTCAGCACCAGAATTTGTGTGCAGTAATGTGAAATTAGAGCTTCCATCCCCTGAGTTTGTAGTGCTTTTAAAACTAACTTTGTTTTGTCTTTCCTGTTCCTTTCACTAGCAATGTATCCTTAGTCCCTGCTTCCAAATGGAGCTCTATAGAAGTTAGTCCTTTTGGTCTAGATTCCTCTATTGCAATATCAAATATGTTTCTTTTGTTGTGCTTTGTATAATGTTGTTAGTATTCTCTTTAACTTTTTATCTTATGTTGTAATTATAGCTCAAAATTTATCCAATAAGACCTCTTGCAAGATATTAGAACTCTCCTGGAAAGTGATTTAGACATTTAAGTTGCAGTTTTCAAAAGCATGCCTGGCCTGAGCCTTTGGAATGTTGTGTCTCTTGTCTCATGCTCTAGGAGATTTTCTGGGTGAAATATTGCTGTGGATTAGCTATAGATATGCATGATCTTCCCTTTAATTGTGAGTATGTTGGTTTAAATGGAATTAAATGTTTCCTTTATAAGATTGCTATGGTCATAGTTTCTATTTAGAGCCTAACAAGACAGAAGTTGGTACCAGGGACTATGTATCATTATAGGCCTGATCATACTTTTGTTTGGAGGAATGTGGACTTTAGGAATTTTGGATTGGAAAAGCAGTTGAGTGCTTTAAATGGGCTTAATGGGCCATCCTAGTAGGAACAAGAAGACAGTGGTGCTGAGGGTGTCTTGAACTGTGGGGACATGGCTCAAGAGGTCTCAGAAGAGACGAATATTGGTATATGGGCTAGAGACTGCTTTTGTGACACTTTGGTGAAGAATGGGGCTGCTTTCTGGCTCTGACCAAAAAGTCTGCCTGAGGCTAAATTGAAGAGTTTGGGATTAATTGCTTTGGCAGAGAAAATCTCAAAACAGCCTAGTATGGATTCTGTCATGTGGCTATTAGTGATCACTCTTATACAAATCTAAAATAAAAAGGAGCAAGCTGAAAAGGAAACATATAAAATATAAAATCTGAAGAGAAAACGGGCACCAGGAAATGGAACAGAGCTCAGTCCTGTGTTCAAGGAGATAAAACATTAAAGAAAACTCTGAGGGTAAATGTAATTGGATGAATGGTGACCTCAGGGCAAGACCCACCCAGCCAAGCTTCCAATTTGTGAGAAAGAACTAATGAAAAACTCAGAACCAGGCTTGGTTGTACATTCTTTCCATTCTGGAACTCAGGAGGCAGAGGAGGTAGATCTCTAGGTTCAAGGCGAGTCTGGTCTACAGAGCAAGTTCCAGGACAACCAAGCTTAGATAATGAAGGAAACCTTTGAAAATAGAAAGATGGTAATTGAATGAGTCCATGTTCCAGCCTCAGCAATCAGCAGAATTTGGCAGCTTAAGCAACATGACTCTGGCTTTACAGTCAAGGATACAAGAGAGAGGTTATGTAATCTCCCTCTTGAACTTGGCAAACTATTGAGGCCAGCCATGTATCAGGGGTATCCCTGAATGGAGGCCTATATAGGTCATAGAATGAAGCTGTGAAGATGAAGCCTGGATTGCTTTGGAGACCCCAAGATTCTAGAGATGCCAGAATCATGGGATACCTGCCAAGAAAAGTTTCTAGACAGGAGTGCAAACAGCCAACAACAACAACAAAAAAGTATGCTGTAGTCAATAAATATGAAAGGAGTTAGAGAGCTAAAGAGAATTTTGACATTGGACATAGAGATGCAGAGCTTGGAGTTTGGAGTTTGCCCAGCTGGTTTTTGGTCTTTCTTTGGTCCAGTATTTCCTATGTTCTGCTTCCTCCATTTTGGAATGGTAATGTATATCCTGTGCTATTTATGTTGGAAGTATGTGATCTGCTTTTGGGGTCTGATTTTTATAGGGGATTGCAGTTAAGAGATTGCATGAGTCTCAGAAGAGACTTTGAACTTTGAACTTTTAAACACTGTTGAGACTGTGATAGACTATGGGGAATTGGAAAGTTGGACTGAATGCATTTCTGCACTATGTCATGGCTACAAGCCTGTGGAGGCCAGGGAGTGGAATGTGGTGGTTTGAATAGGAATGGTCTCTGTAGATTCAGGTGTTTGACTACTCAGTCCATAGGGAATGGCACTATTTGAGGTGTGGCCTTGTTGGAGTAGGTGTGGCTTTGTTAAAGCAAGTGTATCACTGTTACTTCCTGCTGCTTGTGGATCTAGATGTAGAACTCTTAGCTCTTTCTCCAGCACCATGTCTGCCTGCACTCTATCATGCTTCCCACCACGACAAGAAATAATGGACTAAATCTCTGACTGTAAGACAACCCCAATTAAATATTTTACTTTATTTTTCTGTGGTCATGGTGTCTTGGTGTCTCATCATAGCAATAAAACCCTAACTAAGACAGTGAAGAAAGGTGGGATCCTACCTGGATCTGATCAAGGCTGTCTTTGCAGAGATGGGACAATTTGGTTATTTTTGACCTCACTTTGCTTTATTTTTTCACTCTCCTTGTCACATGTTTGAGTGTTTCTGAGATTTAGATAAGATACAGCCCAGTTCTAGTCTGGTATATTTATAGGAATTGAGCCTTTGCTATTCTGGACAGCATCTTCCTCCTAATTCTATGTTGTTTCCTCCATCTTTGAAAATCTGAGCCATAGTAAATAGACAGTCTTCGTAAGTACCCTGCACAAAATGTTTTCCTCCATTCTATTTGCCATTGGTTTCTTTGTAGACACTCAACTCTCAAAGCATTTTCTGAAAAAAAAAAGAGCATGTAAAAATATTGCCCTTTTATCCATTCTGACTGACTTCCTGTCCCATCCAAAGTTTCTAAAGACTGTGGTCTTATACTAAATATGAGAGAGATGAGATGGTGAAAGTGAGGTTGTGGGGAAAGGCCATGATTGCAGAGAATAGAGGCTGTCTGTTCAGTTTTCTGCTTAAAACATTTAGCTTTGTGAAACAATGAACAGAAAGTAGAGAGTAAGACATGCCTTTCCATTTTAATTGTTTAAAAGTTGAGTCCAAGGTCATAATTTTCTAGAGCCTGCATATTGCCACAATCATGTTCATCTACCTTATAATTAGCATTTCTCTTCAAATTATAATAGCAGAGAGTCTTAGTGGCACTTATCCTTTTTATGACCCTGTTAACACTGGAATTGCAATGCAGATGTCATCTTGCATCATCATTAGTATGTTTCTCAGTGACAATCTAACACTGCATCTAGTCTTGAACTTTGTGATTCCCAAGGCAAAAGGGCAGGAAATAAAATTATGTCTTTGGTAATAATGTTGAATCATTCCCTTCTCCCTGCATGAGGAAAGGTCCCCGAATAAAATAGAATATTACCTCATGCCATCTCTCTATGTGTTAACAAAATTCACATAGGTCCATCTTCAAGACAAAAAGACAAGCATCTGGGTGGTCAGATAGTTTCCTGCTTTTATCTGCTTCTGGGCTTCTGGGCTTCTGGCCTTCTTTCCACAGCAGAGTGTACATGTTAGTGTTTCAAATAGCAAGACTGCTACAGGATAAGAGCTCAACACAGTTAGTACCATGAGCGTATGGAGCTTAATGAATCAAAGATAGTAAGAAGGAAGTTATTCTTAAGAACTAGAAAAAAACTTCATCCAGCAGTCATGGATCAGCCTAGCACTTAAGAGGGAAAAACAAACAAACAAACCACTAACTGGAAGAAAACAGAAGAAGATAGTTAAGGGACCTAAAGCTGCCAGAACACAGAAGGAGCACAAAACCAGATAATTCATTGCAGCAACTTCTGCTAATGAAAATACCCGTAAGAGTACAATAGATACTCATTATTTCCTCATATTCCCAGCTGACACACGTGATGCAGCCTGATTTTACTCTAAGAATTTGGCAAGCATTTCTTAGGAGTGTTTATTGCATGACACATTCAAGTATCTTCATTTAGTGAAGTAATCCATTCTTGTTGGATTGTTTATGTGTAAACATGTTTTTCTGTTATAAAACTGCTTCAATGACTGTTCATATACATAATATTCTATATATATTTATTGTGTGTCAGTGTGCTGGGAGTGTTCTGAGATTTCTCTTTTATTCCATGATCCATTCATTTGACTTCCAAAAAGGCATATTTAGGATATATTGACATACAGTTGTTTTTCTAGTAAAGTTTGCAAGATAGAAAAGAACTAACCTCATTACTCAAATTAAGAGAATTGGTAATAGTAGTGGTATGTTCATATAGCTAAATTCCATTGAATGAGAGTTACGTATATGTATATTTTACATATTAAATGTTAAAGCCTATCTGAATAGAGTATATACGCTATAAAGAATTTTATATAAATATATAAATATAAATCCATTTTAAAGAATATATATGTGATATATACTTGGAAAAATATTAAGTAGTATTTGGGGAAAGATTGTTGATTATTAAGATTGTTACTAGGTTTAGCTCTACTAGTAGTTGGCTTTCCTGCTGTGTGCTATTTAATATCTGTAGACAGGAGTTAGGAAAAGAGAGCCCTTCCAAAGATTTTTTTTAAATAGATATTGTGAGTGTTTGTAATAGTGCATGTCTCATAGCATTTGAAACCAAAATCCTTCCAGATTGTTCTTCAATATGAAGTCTTGGCTCTATGAATTTTATATTTTCATATGACATTTAAATGACTGACATATTCTGGACATCATATTGGTATTGGACATACCTGGAAAACATTAACTTCCTTCATCTATCAATTAAATTTATATTTATGCTTATCTTATACCAGTTTGAAAAGTACACCGTACACATTTTCTGTATAAGTGATATTCCCCATTTGTTAATTATTTACTATTACCCATTATATTTTTATTTCTCTGAAATAACAGAAATTTATTTTCTCATACTCTTGTAGGCCAAATATCAAATATTGAGGTGTCATCATGCTTATTGTCTCTTGTAGGCTCTCCTTAGCTTGCAGATGCTGGGATCTTCTGTTGTTACATGTTTATTTTTTTCTGTGTCCTTAGTATCTCTCTGCCTGTCTAAATTTCCTTTTCTTAAAGAAAATATTCAGCTTTATTTTTCAGTTGCATATGAATTGTATCTCTTAGAGTTTTGTTTAAGGTGTATATCCTCCTATTTCAATATGAGTATATATTATAAATTGATTATTTTTCTTTTTAAATTTTATTTATTAATTTAATTTACAGTCTTATTTTACATATCAACCCCAGTTCCCTCTCCCTGCCATCGTCCTCTGCCCCCCACAGATCCCCCCATCCCACCTCCCAATCCACTCCCCAGGGAGAGTGAGGCCTTCCATGGGGATCATCAAAGTCTGTCACATCATTTGGAAGAGGTCCTAGGCCCTCCTCCATGTATTTGGTCTGAGAGAGTATCCCTCCATGGGGAATGGGCTATAGTCAAACCACTTACAATATCTATAACCTCATAGTCAGTACTGTATTTGGTTCTCTGAGTGGATATGTATTAAGACTTAAGTCCTAACTCATAAAAATTTCAGTTTACACAGTATAGTACTGTCAACTGGTTCACGACCCTATATGCCAGACCTCCACCATTCATTATTCTAACTATTAAAGCTTTATACATGTTCACCAACATTAAACCCATTGCTCCATACCCATTTTCTGGCCACTATCATTCTACTCTCTACTTTTGTGAGACCGACTACTTTACTTTCCACAAGTAAATGGATGAGGCACGTGTAATGAGTATGTATTAATCCTGAAGTTAGTAGCTATGATAAATTCTGTTGCTACTGCCAAGCAGTTTTCTATTGATATTACTTCTTTTCTGGATAGACAGCTCTGTTCTATTTAGTCCAAAAGCAAACAAGTCCATTTAGTAAAGAGATAGTTTGGTTTTCACTCTTACAGTAGATTTATATCTTATCTATATTTTAGTAATAATTTGACTATATTTTTCAGTAATAATGATTATGGTGACATGAATCTTTTTTATGTCTTTAAAGGAAATATCTAATTTATGTATTATGTTTAATTCAGCTGAATATAATTACTGATTAACTAATCTCAGAAATATCCTTCTTTTTGGATACTCTTTTAGTCATTTTATTTATGGTTAAAATTGTCATGAATACCTAGCCCCAAAACATCTAGGAAATTTGGGACCCTATGAAATAAAAAAGAAACCTAAGAATATTAGAAATAGAAGGAGGAGGAGGAGGAAGAGGAGGAGGAGGAAGAGGAGGAAGAGGAGGAGAAGGAGGAGGAGGAGGAGGAGGAGGAGGAGGAGGAGGAGAAGAAGAAGAAGAAGAAGAAGAAGAAGAAGAAGAAGAAGAAGAAGAAGAAGAAGAAGAAGAAGAAGAAGAAGAAGCTGCCACCCAGCTCCAAGGCCCATAAAATATAATCAGCAAAATCACAGAAGAAAAATCTCCCAACCTAAAGAAGAATGTGCCTATAAAGGTACAAGAAGCTTACAGAACACCAAATAGACTGGACCAGAAAACAAATAGTCCTCTTGCCACATAATAATCAAAACACTAAACATATAGTATAAAAAGGATATTAAAAGCTTCAATGAATAAATATCAAGTAACATATAATGGCAGACCTGTCAGAATTACATCTGACTTCTCAATAGAGACTCCAAACAGCCACATTTCTGTTTTATGAAGATGTGAATCATTTTGGACTAAAGCTCACCCTGGTTCCTTCATTTTAACTTGATATTCAGTATGCTAGTAATTCTAAATATGGAGCATTCTAAGGTAGTGGACTACAGTATGTTTCAGGGAGAAAACATAATTCAACTCATTCACTTTCCATTTAAAAATATTTTTGAAGCAACAGAGATGTTATTTTTAAATTGTGTACAGCTGACATGAATAACTTTTCAGGTGAGAAGAAGCAAATTGTGTGTCTGACAGTTTTCTGGGTAAAGGATAATGATGCTGTCTAATTTCTTAGTCTATGAAATTGTGTCTTCTTCAGAAGCAGTGCATTGGAAAGCATAATTGAATTATAGCATATTTGAAAACAACTGTTAGCTGTTGAAAAACTATTTCTAGCTCCCGATTTTAGTATATACTCAAGCTTGCCAGATTTTGAAGAGATTAATGTGTGTATTTAAAGCGCCCTCATATTTGTTTCAGTAGTTGAAGAGGAATACAAATTCCCTACTTAACTTTTCCCTTGTTAGTCTAATAATAACTTCTGATGGCATATTATTCCCACTTCAATAGGGTTTCTAATTGGCCAAAGAGCACTGTAAAATTTTATTAGATTGTATCACCAAAAACATGAATGGAAATGAACAAGAAGTGTCTATTTGTGAAGTTTCTGATTTAAAGTCCTTGCTTTAATCTATGCGATAAAATTGCTAATGGAATCAAGAATGCTCTCATTTCCCTTTAAAATACACCCAGTTGCTTGGGTATTCTGTCAGATCGTTTATTTATCATAGAACAATGAATGTGGTCTCTTTTGTGACAGGCATCACTTGAAAGCATAGGAACCAATACAGCTAATTAATTCCACGAATCAAAGAGTGGGCATTCTGGTGTGGAGACTGAGTCAATAAATGATCGAATACACACACACACGTAATGTTCCAAAAATGATATGAATTGTGAAAAGTTTGAGAACAGTAGAAAAGAGTGTAATTCGGTTAGAGACGCAGGCTATTGAAGACAACCTTTTCTCAAAAGGTCAGGTCAAGGTTTGGGCCAGTTTATATCATCAAAACATTCAAGTTAGTGTGCCTTGGCATCTGCATGTCCCAGATAATGCTCTCCCCCATTTTTATCCCCTGAAGAGACACAGTGGCTATTATAGCACCTTTCCTTTTCAGCCCAACATTGGTATTTATTGACACATAGATATTTACACAAAATTTTTTGAAAATAGTGATCAGTTTGACCTTACTTAGTCATACCACACTGATCTCCTGATATCCCAAACATCTTTGCCATATGTGCTCATGGCAACAGCTTTCCTAGAAAAATGTGCAGAAATTTCTATCAAGTGTCTCCTCATAACTGACAGTATAAAGTCAATTGGAAGATGGAAATGGAGGACGATGACTTTTAAATCCAGCTATGTTTCTAAGAATTTAATCTTTATGAAGATCATCCCTGGATCCCGGCTTCAGGTTACATAATGCTGTACATCTGAAAGGAGTTTCCAAATGACTTTGCCTATCAGCACTTAGTGAAACAAATGGCAGATACCAATGAAATAAGTTTTACAAAGGCAGAGATAAATCACAGTACATCCCAAGAAACAACAATTTGTGCTCAAACTCTCCACTCCCAATAGAACATTGTGATCAGCTCAACATGACTTATGGCTTTCCTGGTGTCAGGACTGATCTAATTTACTGTCAAGATTCCCAGTTTCAAAGCACACACAGATGAAATGGCAAGGTGGCGATGCACCTCTCTGGAACACTATGGTCATGATATCACCCGACTGGCAAAGATACAGCCCCTGGACAATTTATTGAATACAGAACACACATATGGATCATTTCTTCTTTCACATCTCTTAACCAAAGCACTAGATTTGAATCTCTGGAGCATGAAATGAGTTTACTTCTAACTCTAAAGAACTGCTTATAGCTTTATTCTCAAGGTTTGAAGGCTTCTCCATCATTTTGTTTATAGTCATAATGAATCCTTCCTCAAAGTGAGCAGCTCTCCTCTGTGATGTCTGACAAAATTTTTGTATTTCAAGAAACTGCAAGTCATTACATTTGACCCACCTCTCTTGGCACAGAAACCTTAGGTTTGAACCCAACCGGATCCTACAGTCAAGAAGTAGAGAGACATGGATCCCAATGCTTGAGTATTTTTCTCCCTTTTATGCAGTCCAGAAGTCAAATTCAGGTGATAGTGGGGCTCACTTTTGGCATGTGTCCTCTCCACTCAGTATCCTAGTCAACATAACTCTTCCCATGTCATCCCAGAGGCTAAATAACATGTCATAGATCTACCTGGAGGCTCATCTCCTATGTAATCCCAGATCTTAAGGTGACTACTCACACTGACTGTCTCATTGTACCTTTATAAAATACTAAGGCTGTTCATATTCTATATTATTCAAATTCCCCAGCAATCCTACAGAACAGTCCTTGTCTCGGGTGAAAGAAGCATGATACATGGTTATTATGAGAGGCTACACAGTCAAGCTGACACCAGAGCCTGCGGCTAGGGCATACGTGGTCAGACAAATAATCAGTGGACAAGGAGGTCCAGATCAGTACAGAGGGACATCAGAGCTTAATGTGCATCTGAAGCCAAGCTCATGAAGGATGAGGAAGGGTACAGGCTACAAAAGCATGTAAGTTAAATCACACTATGGCAAGAATACCAGCATTGTAAACAATAAAGCCTATTGTAGAATATTATTTTAAGGTGTGTTACTTTTGTTTATGCTCTGGAACATTTGTTTCAAGATGTAAAGATGTGTTTGATTAAATAAATTCATCTGAAGTCAGGAGGCTGGATCACAACTAACTGACAGGAAGTTGTAGGGAGGAGCCAGGTGGAGAAGGGTTTAAAAGAGGGGACGGAAAAAAAAAAGTATGAGGACTTATTGGGAGATGCAAGGAGGTGAACTACGTGAGCTGATTGCTATTCAACCTCTCTGGGAAGTAGGATTCTACCTCAAACTTTGAATCTTGAATTCTTTAGCAGGACAGAGATTTTAAAAAGTTTCCTTAGTAGCTTTGAAAGAGTCAGTGCCTGAGGGAACATAATTCCCTCAGGCTTCAGCTCTAACTTTATAGCTTTATAGCTGTAGTTGCAAAATAGGATAACCTTGATTAAAAGGCAGCAACAATTAAAAAATAAAACAAGAAGAACCAGAAGCAAATCTGACTTCACATGAATTATTGTTTGGGAACTTGAGAACAGAATACAGAAATCAAGCCAGAGTTATCAAACAAGCCTAACCAATGGAAAAGGATAAAAACCGAGTAAGAGAAACTTCATCAGAGGGAAACTTCCAAAGAAAGAATCTAATCACCAAAAGAATAAGATTCTGGATCTGCTCTACAGATACAAAATGCAGACAGTGTGAGGGCCAAATGAGATGGGCCTTTGCTTTGGCACCCATACTCTTCCTAATGGGCACTGATGCTTAGAGAGATCCTAGTGTGTAAGCCCGAAGCTTCCTTTGTACTTAACAACTTGGGTTCTAGAGAGATTTTCTGGGCATGGCAGATCATTTTCAAAGAGTAGACAGTTAAGATCTTCATCACTGATTCATGTGCTACTTGGCCCATAAGTAGGCTCCACACCCTGAGTGCCTGAACAATAGCAATGTACACTCTCTTGATTCTGGAGGCTAGACATCTGAGCTTGAGATGCTAGTTAGCAGGAGTGGTTTCCCCTGAAGTCATGAGAGTATTCACCAGACACATTGTCTTAACCTCTACATTTATCTTCCTTTCCTTTTCAGATAAGATCAATCTTCTTCATTATAGCCTATACTAATAATCTCATTAATGATGATTTCTCCTTTCTCCAAATTTGATTAGCTTCTGTACTACTGGGGTTGGGACATGGGCATATGACTTAAAAGAAGTACACAATTCATCTCATGACAACACCAAAGGCAAGTCTGCCAGTGAATGGAGGGGGCAGGCAGAGAGAAAGAGACTGCCTGAATTCACAAACTCTAAAGCCTGTGAAGTTCTTTAGCATATAACTGAAAGCAACCATGAAATAATCCCATTATGGCTAAAATACCTTAGTTTCAAGTCATTCATATTCTAGCATCCCGAGTCAAGATAGTGTCCAGTAAAATTTTAAACATTACTTTCCAGGACAGAAAATCACAAGTTTTTGAGACCATTCCCTTTTAAACAGAACCCTTATAGAACCACGCTGAAACTGTCTTTATTGGCCACTAAGCTAGATTCAGCAAGGCATGCAAATTTTAACAAATACAAAATTTCATTATTTTCCCACCCTTGCATTCTTCTATTCAGCAGGCAGAGAAGTAGAAGGCAAAACAAGGGAAACAGACACGATTGACCTAAAAATATCCTCATGTCAGTGGCTGTGGGGTAAGGCTGCTTCTTTGATGGGGAGATAAGAAAAAATGTTGCCACTTTAAATCCTACTTGATTTAAATTCAGAAGAGGAGTCAAAGCTCCTTGGGAGAGGTACCTGCTTCACATGCATGATGATGAGAGTTCAGATCCCCAAAACACACTGAAATCTGAGGCGGGCATAGCAGCTTCCTGTAACCTCACCACATTGGGGGCAAAGATCAGATCCCTATAGCAAATTGGCTACTGAGATTGGCTAAATCAGAAAGCACTGGGTGCAAGTGAGAGACCCTGCCTTGACTTACACGGTGAGAAGCAGTTTAAGACAACATTCAGTGCCAACTTCTGGCTCTACATATTCACACGTATCTTCACACACACTGGAACATTTTTGCATACATGTCCTCTCATCGTGCACACCCCCAAACCAAACTGAAATAACGGTCAAATTTCAACTCCTTTCCCTTGCAGAAGAAGTATCACTTAGCTCCCATAAAATATTTGTAAAGGAAGAATAAACCCCCAGTGTTTGGTGGAGGACATAAGGTATCTCAAAACAAATTTTGAAAAACATTCTACATTTGGCTTTATCGATTCTAAGTATATCTTAGCAGCATTCTCTGAAGCGGATGCTGAAGCCCATGTGATCTCAATGGGAATCCAATCCATATGTCTCTGATTCATTCACACTTAGCTCATCAAAATATTGTTTTGCAAGAGCTATCTGAAGTCCAAGAAAGCTTTGAAAAGCTCTTTTTCTTAGAAACAAGGAAGTCGGTCTTTTGCCAAGTATAAACAAACACATTCCCTTAGTCCCTGTGCTTCTTTGAATTAGAAATGTAGAAGACAGAAGGCTACAGAATTCTGAAAAACCTGTTCAAACAGAAACCCATCCTTTATAGGCACAGGACTGTGTTCCTTTCTTATCTTCACATTTAAGTGCCTTTATATATAAATTTCCCTATAACTGGTCTGTTAAATTATTAATTTTCACTGAACAAATTTTAAT
Source organism: Cricetulus griseus (assembly GCF_003668045.3). Taxonomy (NCBI): domain Eukaryota; kingdom Metazoa; phylum Chordata; class Mammalia; order Rodentia; family Cricetidae; genus Cricetulus; species Cricetulus griseus. The sequence goes on along the minus strand of NC_048595.1, from coordinate 434,153,432 downwards.
CTAAATATTCTTCAAATGGCACTGCAATGAGAAAATTCCACATCCCTATTGTCCTGATACCATGTAGATACTCTCCTAAACCCTTGAATCACATCTCCCAAATTTATTCTGATAAACATGTTTATCTTAGATAAAATAAAAACATATCAATATCAGAGCTATGTTAATCTAATCACTTACCAACCCCACTGTTTGTGTATGTGTATGTGTCCGTCATAAATATGGGTGTGTATATACTCCAGGGGGCACGTGTAGAGTTCAGGTGACAACTTCTTTGAGGTTGGGTCTTTTCCTTCACCTTAACATGGGTTCCTATTCACATTGTCAGGCTTGCATATCAAGCTCCTCTTCCCGTGGAGTCCATCATGTTGGTTCTCATGTCATTGTTCTTTTAATCATCAATCAAAGCATAGTCAAGTTATCTAAAGTTTGAAGAATCAGTCTGGTGCATGATGGAAACTTGGGAACCCAACTGAAGTAAAAGGTAGCCAGAACTACCAGCCGGCCATAAGAATTTCCAAGTGTGCATCTGCAACATATTACTTGAGAAATAGAAACACTGTCTTTAAGACTCCCCAATAATAATTTCAAAGGAAACTATTGTCTGTCTTTCCTCTTGAATATTTATGATAAGCCTAAAATTAATCCACTGGAATATGTTAGCACTCCACCAAGACTAGTCAAGAGGAGGTAAGTCAAACCAGGAGCTAACTAAGAAGGTGATAAATCAAAGCAGCCAGCATTAGGAGTGCCCAGGTTCAAGAGCAAACTCCAGCTCTGAAAGACATTCTAGAGCTAAAACCAAGAATAGAGGTGGTAAGCAAATGAGGGGGGCATGGGAGGGGTTGGAGGGAAATAAAGGGAGGAGGAGGGGCTATAATTATACTATTCTGTAACAATATGTCTTTCCGCCAAGCCGCCTGAACCCTGCTGCCACATGGGCACTTTCCGCCAGGCCGCCAAAGTTCTGCCTGACAGCACGTTAAGGTCCCAAGTAACACAGAGAGACTTATATTAGGTACAAATGATACTTGGTCAATGACTAGGATTTCTCATCTGCTAGCTCAGTCTTAATTATCAACCATAAAGACTTATCAGACACCAACTGCAGGCTTCTTCTCTTGTCGGGATCACATGGTAGCCCCATAGAGAAGAGAGGAGAGCAGGAGGAAGAGAAAAAAGAATGACTTCCTTCTTGCCCTTGCTTATATATGAGTCTGTCTGATATTCACTTCCTGCCTGTATCACAAGACTTCCTTTTACTACATTTCCCTGAATCCTCCATGACTCCTAGTCCTGTCTAACCTGCTTCTTCATTGGCCAACAGTATTTTATTCAACAATCAATAAGATAAACATACACAGAAGGGCATTCCCCATCATCTCCTCATTTCTGTCTAAATAAAAAGGATAACTGAAGAAAACTATAACGATAACTACCTGTCTTCAACTCCATCAAAGACCACAGAAGGATAATATATAAACTCTAGAATTGACAGAGATATCTCACTACCTGGACAGTCACCCAAAGTTCCTCTGTAATGTTGGGGCATCCATCTTCAGCTTGTAAACCACAGTGTGTCTGCAACACTTCTCCATTTCAGTAGGAATACTTCAGGACTGTTCATCTTGTTTTGTAAGTTCAGCAGTCACTTTCTTGTGGGTCCTGCATGTCCAGTTTTTACAGCAACAAACAGTCTAGACAAGAGCAGTTTCTTGCTCAAATGGCAAATCTTGCCATGTTGAAGGGAAACTCCATAATGAGTTTCTTCGATGCCCGTCCTTCTTTCTGACATAATTGGTGTGCCAGGAGCAGTTGTGTCTCAGTGTCAAGAAAAACCATAAACCAATTAAATGTCATATATCCTGTAGGTCTTTGAAATATTTGAAGAATATCTATCCATCTCAAATACATCTCTGTATATCTAGAAAACATAACTAACCTAACTGTAAGTTTTGATTATTATAGGTGACTATATAATCTGTATTTAATTATGCATTACATTTTAAAAGATCTGTATAAACACAATAAATACCCAAACAAGGGGAGAGATATACATATCACAAAATTGACCTTAAAGTTGTATCAATAAGTGAAAATTCATACCAAAGCAAATTATTCATTCCTATATCCTAATTTCTAGGAAAGGTAGGAGAAAATGCAGAGTCAAAATTCGAGCCCAGGAAGACAGGACTCTTGCCGCTGGCATCTGGTAAGTCTTATAAAATGCATAGATTTATGATAATTAAGACTGAGCTAGCAGACAAGAAATCCTAATCTTTGGCCAAGCAGCATTTGTACCTAATATAAGTCTCTGTGTATTACTTAGGACCTTAATGTGGAGGCCTGGTGGAAAGTGCCCACTTGGTGGCAGGGCTCCGGTGGCTTTGGAGTAAAGACTTATTATTACATGCTATAATCTCAGAGCATAAAATAAATGTTTTTAAAGGGAAAAACAAAGAGTAAGTGTGGAGCCTAAATCAACAGGGGACGATGAACACAAGGAAGCACACATGAGAGTGTGGAAGGTGAATGCTAGAGACTGAAGCTGAATTAAAGGGATGGGATGTAAATTCCCATGGCTTAGATCTCAAGATCATGCTAGGTTGATGGTCTTCTTATGAAGCCTCTTAAGGAAGCTAACAACCTTTTTCTCCTAGCTTCATGAGAATCTCCTATGCTATATAGGGCAAGAGGTTTGGGGAAGAGAAATGGGGAACCACTCAACATCCAAGTCATATCTCAAAGCAAAACTTAGCTGTCTTAAAGACTCTAGGTAGGTTCTCTGCCTTAAATTTCTAATCCTAGCAGTAGGATTGCCACAAGTTCACATCCGGGCTGCATTAAAATGCTTGATGTGGGCTGGGCTATAGAATGCTACTCTTTCTTAAAAATCAAAACAGTCAAGTTATTTAAGGATATAAATGGAAAAATAATGCTGAAATCAAGCTTTCATGCCATACACAAAATCCAAATTTGACAACTAGTTTTTATCCTTGTTATATATGATAAATCATTATTAGGGTTATAGCTGTGGCTTTTTCCTAAAATGGCATTATCTGGAACATAGATTTCAAATTGTACATGATGACAAATTTTATCTTTTAAAAAATTTATGCAATGGAATTTAATCTCCCATTTTATGAAGAAAAAAAATGATTTCTTGAAAAGTGAGTCATCAAGTAAGCATGGTTCTAGGAATGGGTTCAGGTTCAGGTTGTATTCCAGATTTCCAACACAGCCAGATAGCTTTATAGAGGATGGTTTCAGAGATCTCAGAAGCTGCTTGGTTCCCCATGTTCCAGTCCCTGTTTCTCCCTCTTTATCTAGATTCT